>NC_143263.1:29326802-29992516 GCF_984573655.1 Nuphar pumila | reverse complement strand
CCATGAGCGTTACAACATGGATACAGTTTTGATCTCGAGATTGTGCTTTACTTATTTCAATATCATGCGATTTTTCTTCACTCACTATATCATTTTCTATTTCTTGATTAAGATCAGCATCATAATCATCAAACTTTGAAATTAGATGACAGAAAAGAATACTTAGTTACTCCCTCAGAATTTTCAAATTCAATTTTTTTTTCTTTTTCTAAGAAAGACACATTTCTTGAAACATATAACATTTTATTTTTAAAGTTAAAGCATCTACAGCCTTTTGGTTATTTACATATCCCAAAAAAATACAAGGAATAGCACAAGGAGAAAGCTTATCATTTTTGTTAGTGAAAACAAAACATTTGCACCAAAAAACTCTTAATCTAGAATAATTAGGTGTAAGTTTAAAAAGGTTTTTCAAATGGTGATACATTTTTCAAAGACATAGATGGCATTTTGTTAATAAGATAAACTATAATTAATGTTGCTTCGACCCAAAATTATTTAGGTACTTGGTTTGAAATAAGCAAAGTTCTTGTGGTTTCTATGATATGCCTATATTTTCTTTCCGTCAAGCCATTTTATAGTGGAGTGTAGGGACATAATTTTTTTTATGTATAATACCATTGGATTCTAATTTCTAGGTAGTTTTAAAATTCTTTTAATAAAAATTCTCCCCCTGAATCAGTGCTAAAGATAAAAACATCTTTTTGAAATTTATTTTTGACCAAATTGTGAAATATTTAAAAGTATGAAAAACTTCAGATTTGTGTTTAAGAAAATAAATTTGTGTGTCTAGTGAAATAATCAACAAACATTACACAATATGCAAACCCACCCGTAGATATAACAGGTGTTGGGCTCCAAATGTAAGATCGTGTGTCCAAGTCTGGGGAAAAATCGTTTGAGGCTCGATTTTTATACTGATACCTTTGAGTCCGGGTTTGACCCAGGTCTCATCGACAAGGTCTAGGCGAGCCAATCAAAACGTGGTAGAGAGTTTTAATTTCGGACGGAATTCAGAATTTTATATGCGTGTTATATGTCGTTGGATGCATCTCAGAATTATGAGTGCAACGGTACTTTATTTTCCTCAATTCGGGCTACGATTATTTTCTGAAAAAGGATCAGTTTGTCGAAATGGATCCGGGATTGGATCGGACTGGATCCAAGGCCTACGATCCGAATTTTCATGGGTTTGGATCCTATGTAGGTCCTACTTAAATATGGGTTTGTTCCAAGTCTTGATCCATTTTCGTTTTGGGTATAGGTTTGGATCTTGGATCTGGATCCAAATCCATGTGCCATGTCTTTCCTAGCTTTAAATTCAATTTAAAGTTTTATTTTGGGGTTAATTATAGTTAAAAAGCATCTAGGGTTAATTTGGTAATTTTTGGAAAGTTATAAATAATTTTAATTAATTAGAAATTAATAATTAATTAATTAATATCAATTCTGAAATTTAATTGTTGGGCTGAGTGGGACTCTCTAAAAGAATCCCTATGTTTTACCTAAAAGAGTTTAGGAAAGTTAGAATTCATAAAAGAAAAGGGGAAAGTTAACATTTGGTAGATTTTAAAAAAAAATGGAAGCTACCTTAGGGAGCGAGTTTCCAAAAATTCTGGAAACTCTCTCAAGAGAGAGAGTGTGCTGGAGATTAGGGGGGGGGGGGGCACCCCCTCTCTCTCATCTTTTAAATAAAGAAAAAAAAGGGGAAAAAGAAGGAAAGAGGAAGAAAAGAGGGAAAGAGAGAGAGAGGAGGAGGAAGAAGAGGAAGAGGAAGCCATTGATTTTTCAGCTCCAAGCCCTTTTCCACCTTTATTTTCATAGTTTGAATCAAGGTCCGGGTTTCTTTCTTGTTTCAAATGAGAAAAAGAACATGGGTTTGATTTCCATGTGATGTTTTTAAGAGAGAAAAAAATCCATGGGAGAAGAGTAAATCTAGTTATTTACTCTAAAATACATGGATGGGGTTTTGTAAATCTTGTTTCCATGGCTAAGATTTATGTATTTTCTTCTTCCTTGAACTTTATGTTAGGAATATATATATATATATATATATATATAAAGGATGATCCATTGATCGTGAGTGCTATTGTTTTAAAAGAGGAAAATTATATATGGCAATTTGTGGGGCGATAGCACAAAACCTGTGAATTTTTTTTTATTCCAATGCTGAAACAGAAATCGTGATTTGATTCTTGTTAAAACAGTGTATTAGGTTGTAGCTTGTTCTCTGCATAACCTAGCATATGTGTTTTTGCATGTTGTATATATATATATATATATATATATATATATATATATATATATATATATATATATATATATATATATATATAGTTATCTATTTTCCTTTTAAAAAAAAAAAGTATATAATAGCAGTTTTGAGTTGCAGTCGGCAACCTGGACCTCTGTCAGACCCAGTCCAGCCACTCGGCTGGACTGGTAGTGGCCCTGCCAGGCCCGACTGCAAGCCTTTCAAAACTGCAGGCTGCAGTGGGTGCCTGGCAGCTCAACCGAGCTGGGTTCGGCTGGGACAGGCCTCGACCCCACCAGGCCCAGCCTATTGGTTGGTCTGAGGCCGTCTGGCAGGCCCCCTGCCAGACCTGGCCCTATTCAGCTAGGCCTCGACAAGCTGGACAGGCCTGTCGAGCCTGCTGAACCCAGTAGATGGGCATTGGCTGGGTCACATTTATTCAAAAAAAAGAAAAAGAGAACAAACGTATGTATATCTGAGTATTGAAATCTTGGTTTACAAAAATTTTTATGGGAGGGGTATGTATTTGCAGCCAAGTGAACACTGATAACAATAGGCAGTTAGATATATGTGGTCACAGCACATTTACAGGTACATATGCATTTGTAAAAGAAAATATATAGGCATTGATGATCACTTCAATGAGAAACAGACATTAACAGGACGTGCATTGTCTGTTCATTTCAAACAAAAACAGTGCACTCATAGTCATGGAAATCTTGATAAAAGAATTATGCAGTGATGTACACATTTATTTTAAAGTGAAACAGTATATGTAGTTAAACAATTTTTTTTATGTATTATCGAGCTGGGTAAGTGGCTCAGTTTGGCCCCCCAGTCGGCTGGGTGTGCTTTGGCAGTGAACAGACCCAACCGACTGGGTTCGGTTGGGCTAGTTGTCTGTAGCTGGGCATTTTCGGCCTTAGCCCCAGCCGACTACATGTCAGCTGGACAATGATTCTGGGCCCGGTGTCGCCCCATTTGGACTGGTGCAATTAAAAACAAATTATTTTTGTTGTAGATGGTAGGACAAGCTGCACTGTTACGAAGAAAATTTTCAGACTGTGTATGCACCGTTTGTACTCAGACAAGGGTCAAACAGTACATCAAGAATTTCTAATATGTATAGTCCTTGTGTTCGATTGAAGCTGAAACAAAAGATCCACTTAGCATGCAAATTCCAGAATTTGTTTCCTTGTATTAAACTAGTCATCCGCGTGCTAAAGAATGAATTCTTTTCATATGCCTTTACTTGACATAATATGTTGAATTAAAGTAATATGGCAACGCTGCATCTTATGCATGTGTGTACATTAAATTGATGTGTTTGGCAAGTGCATCATTGCATGGTTGTTCACTTGTTTATTTGAGAAGCTTCATGAATAGAGACATGTAATTGGCATGATTATGAGATCACATGCATATGAAGTTTGTCTCATGCATATCTCAAAAGTTTGCATACATGAATGTGCATCGAGAAGCATGTGAAGTGAATGCGTAATGGCATGTTAATTATGGTGTTTGCATATGGATGCATTGATGATCAAATTGGATCATCCTGGGTTGTGTGAGCCTTGAGCAGGTGTTGCTCTTTATTTTAATTGTAATATGCATTGCAAAAATCGAAAGTGAAATTATGGTTTTACTGCACTGTTCTTTGTTGTCACGGGTAGTGGTCCCGTGAAGAGCTTGACATGCTGATTTGCAAACTTATGTTATTAATTTTTTTGCATGTTGATTTGCAAATGTAAAAGAACTAAATTAATAATAAGATAAAAGAAAGTAAAGAACAATGTAATTTATGTTTCCTTGATGTTTCTTCTTACTGTGTGAATCTTGGAAGTTGCGGTTTGGGGAAAACCGTGAGGATACAAAAACTCTGTGTGTGTTGTTGTTGCCCCTGACCCGATATTGAGGTTCTTCTCCTGCCCACGGTTTTAGGAAGAGTCTGATGCTTTGCCTGGGGGTGGTGTGTTTGACACAGCTGTTATTGTTTTGGTATACCAAGAAAGTGGCACCAGTAAATGCTGATTTTCATGGTGCCCCCGACATTAGATGTTGTTTTCCAATGTTTCGATAGATGGTGTTGATTCCTGATATCGGTCGAGGGCTAATTTTAAACCCAGTAATAAAATACAAATTTGTGTGCTAAGTTACCCTGAGAACCCTACTTAACTTCGGGGATTTTTACACGTTTTGTGTATCCGCGGGCAACGGTAATTAAAAAGAGAAACATAAATTATATGCACTTAATAGGACATGCATATGGGAAAAGGAAAACTTAAATGAAAGATAATAAAAGGTTCATGCATTGCACATAAATCATGCATATTCCTACTATGCATTTAGATCATGTATGTTTACTTGTTTCCTTAGTTGTTATATGTTGATGAATGCATGGTGTTGGTCTCTAATGCATGTTAATTGCCCTTATTGCTTAAATTGTGATTCATGTTGCGTAGTTAATGTTCCCTCATGTTTAATGTTTATTTTCTTTTTGCATGAATGGTTAATTGTCTTATGAATTGGTTATAATTGTATCCTTCTAAATATTACATGAATCTTATTTATGTCATTTATTCTTATTTGATTCACTAGAGGGACCTGTATGCAAGATTCTTCGGATTCTGACACCCTACTTTTATAGTTTTTCGCAGACACAGGTGATCAGTGAAGTCGACTAATTTCTAAGAGTATACGAGGGTCACACTTGCTTCAGACTGCTTCACTTATGAACAGAGTGGCTCTATTTTTTGTTTCTTTTAGTTCTTTTTATTTCCTGTAGTTGTTACTTCACTCTTGACTTTTATTGATTCATTAATGAAGAGTTTGGTTTGTTTGGTTATGGATGATAAATGTAAGCTCGTTTGTGGTGTGTGGTTATCCAGCTGAAATTAGAACTGTAAGGACCCCAGGTCTCTGGGAAGATTTCCGCAACTCTTAAAAAAAAATATCGCATTTTGAAGGGGTATGAGTTGGGGTCGTTACACCAAACATCCGAATGTACTAACTCAAACTGTCGTGTAGAGACAAAAGTTCTTTCTTGGAGTGGCAATCGTTTCATTTTGCCAAGAATACAGTCTTCAAGATCATAAAATTTTTTCATATTTGGAAAGTGCTGGATTTTGGATACATTAGGATGGCCAAGTCTTTTATGTCATAGATCCAAATTCAGTTTCTAAACATTATAACAAAAAGTATTCTTGGTTGTTTTCAAAAAATCCATGTAGTATAAGCCTCCTTCTCTATGACCTTCCCCAATCAGCTTGTCTGACTGGCGATCATGCACTCGACAACCAATAGAAGAGAAGGAAACATTATACCTATGATCACATAATTGAGAAACAGATAAGAGATTTGAATTTTAACTTGAAAATATATCTAATTTTTAGAATAAAAACCATTTAAAAATATTTTCAAAATTTCCTATTTCCTTTATCGCAAGGGAAGTAACATCAGCAGTAAATACACTTGACCCGTTTGAGTTACGACATTTGGAAAAAATATCACCATTTGGTATCATATAAAATGAGGCACCTAAGTGAAAAAGCCAAAGAGATTTATTAAAATTAGATATACTAACAGAAGAGACTGTGACTCCAGCTGATGAAGCTCCTTTGATTAGAGGTTGAAGATGTTAGTTTTGGATCATGGATCCATGACCCGCACCACATTCCAAGGATCCATCTTGGGATGCGTGGGCGGTGGCATGTTTGTAATTTATCTTTATTACTTGTGTAATGTTATACCCTATACAACACTTATAAATAATAAGTAAAAGAGGGAAAACCTATTGCCGCTGACTCCTCTTTGCTGACTCCTCTCTTCTCTCTTCTCTTCTCTCTCCTCTCTCTTTACCTCACCTGTAACTCTTGCAGGTCGATATTTCTGACATGGTATCAGAGCACAGGCGCGGAAATCAATCATCTAGAAGGCCCATAAGGACCAGCACGTGCTTCTAAAGGACGTAGGCTTTATTTCTGTTTTGTTTTCCTTAATCAGATTTCTTTATTTCTCATTTTCTTAATCAGATTTCACGTCATTCTAGTTTCCTTTTTTATCCTTCTCATTCTCAATATTTCTGGTACGCACGTCTTAACATCATGTTTCAGTCTGCCGAGTTTTTGTTTTTCTCCCCAAAATATTTCTGATTCTTTCTTTTTCTGGTTCGCACGTTACTATTCATATGTGTAACGTATGTGCTGATATTGTTTTCAGCACACAACATTGCTGTTTCTTTTTCTCTGTGTAACGTGTGTGCTGATATTATTTTCAGCACACAGCATTACTATTTTTCCCTTCAATATACTGTTAGAACAGTCGGCATTTAATATTTCCTGGTTCGCACATCACTATTCTTCTGTATAACGTGTGTGCTGATATTGTTTGCATCACACAGCATTGTTGTTTTTTCCTTCAATACACTGTTAGAACAGTTTGGCTTCTCATTCTTCATATAATTCATGGATTCCAAGCTGAACCCTAGTTTTCTTATTCACCTCATGACCCACAAGTTATCTCATCATAACTACTTACTTTGGAAACGTCAGATTGTGCCTTTTATTCGCAGTCATGGTCTTTATGGGCATCTAGATGGGCGATCACCCGCCCCACCTACACATATCATGCAAGAAATAACAGGTGAAGATGGGAAGGTGAGTCAACTTCGAACCACCAATCCTGCTTATGACATATGGGTACAACGTGATCAGACATTAGTTGCTTACATAACTTCCACACTTTCTGATCGTGTTTTACAAACTATTTCTGATGATCAATCTGCTGCCGAGTTGTGGAATGGACTAGCTCATTCCTTTTCTCAGGTTTCCGAATCTCGGGCTTTGCAACTCAAGTGGCAATTCCAATCCATGCGAAAAGGAAACAAATCTATTACAGAGTTCATGGGGAATGTCAGGGTTATTACAAATCAGTTAGCTGCCATTGGAAGTCCCATATCAGATAAGGACATGGTACAACAGGTATTAGGTAGCCTTGGACATGAATATTGCATGTTTTGCACAACACTCCAGATTGTCTCAGTTCTTCCATGTTTTGATGATCTTCAATCTAAGCTTTTGCAATATGAGGTCAGTTTAAATCAGGAACACGCATCAGATGATGCTCATCCTGTGATGATGGCATATACGCTTATTCAAACAGGAGTCTTATTTACTCCTCCTCATCCCAATGGAACAACTATAAACAAAGGAGGATTACTACCTACACCAGGTGGAGGAGGCCTTGGCTCAGGCAGTGTACCACGAGGGGGACGTGTTCCTACTTGTTTTCTATGCAATGAGCGGGGACATGTTAAAGCAAATTGCTGGTACAATCCTCAGAACCGAAACAAAACAGGGAGGCCAGATAGTAGGTAAGGGCAAAGGGCAACTCAGACGTTTGCACGCACTCCTCAGGGACAGGTTCTTCCACAAGACGTACAAAATATCCTTATGACTACTTTCAATCAGATGAACTTGCGCCAAAATGATGAAGGTATATGGTATATTGATTCAGGGGCAGCAGCACATGTTACTTCTGATGCTGGTAAATTTTCTCACTTGACTCCTTACACTGAAAATAGTACTATAGTCATAGGAGATGGATCTCACCACCCCATCTCTCACACTGGAAATGTCTCCCTCACTTTGCCTGAATCTCAATTACCCTTGTCAAATGTCTTACTCACACCTGCTATTCAAAAGAATATTCTATCTGAGTCTAAATTAGCTGATGAACAAAATTCTTCCGTTGAATTTACTCCTTCTGTTTATCTTAAGGATCTTCACACCAAGAAGACGCTCGCTAAAGGTGAACGGCGCGGAAACATGTACGTCTTTGAAGAATTTCATGTGCCTTTGAAGACGTCGTCTTCCGTAGCCGTGGCTTCTTCAGCTCCTTCCTTTCCAACATTTTTGAGTCGATCCACAGATCATAGTTCTCCATCTAGAGTCTTGAAACTTAATAAGCTAGACTTATGGCATCTTCGTTTGGGTCATTGTAGTCATGTTTTTCTTGATAAGTTGTCTGCTAAAGGTCTAATACCTGCAGTCAGTTTAGAGTCAAAATGTCCAAGTTGTCATTTATGCAAAAGTCATGTACTTCCTTTTCATAGTATCAATAAAAGAGCAACAAAGCCTTTTGAGATTATATGCTCAGATGTTTGGGGTCCTGCGCCCACTGCCTCTCTTTCTGGATCTCGATACTATGTACTCTTTCTTGATTCTTACACTCGATTTAGTTGGATTTACTTCATGAAAAACAAACATGAAGTTTTCAAGTTGTTCAAACAGTTCCATGGACTAGTCCAAAACCAGTTCAACACCAATGTTGTATATTTCCAATGTGATGGGGGGAGAATACATATCCCATGATTTTAGTGAATATTTGAAGGAGCATGGCATTACAAGTAACATTTCTTGCCCTCATACCCCTCAACAAAATGGAGTAGCTGAGAGAAAACACAGGCATATTGTTGAGACAACCTTTGAGCATGATGCACACTGTGGGTATTCCCTTCTCTCTTTGGACCGAGGCTTTCCATACAGCTGTTTACGTTATCAACAGGTTGCCCATGACCATCCTTGAAGATAATTCTCCGTATTTTGTTCTTTATAATTGTCATTCATCATATGAAGAACTACATCCTTTTGGTTGTGTATGTTATGTTCACATTGATCATTCATTGAGAAATAAGTTTCAAGACAGAGCTGTACAGTGCAAGTTTCTTGGGTATGCAGATGATTATAAGGGATACAGGTGTTATGATCCTCATACAGGCAAAATTCGGGTATCTAGAAATGTTGTTTTTGATGATGAAAATTTTGACACTCTGGGTTCGTCTTCCACAGATACACAGGACAGTTATGATCCTTGGCTCAGTGACTCACTTTTATATGACTCGTTGCCTTATGAGGATTCATCTTTATTGACAGACAATGAACCCTATACTTTCGATGTGGAACCGCATATGGAAGACATTCCTCCTACAACAACATCCTCACGTTTTTCTGGTCTTGTTTATTCTCGTAGAGCTCATCCAGTCAATGATGAGACTCCTCTACGACGTTCCACTCGGGTTAGACATCCTATAGATCGTTGGGTAAGTTATAACAATTTCTCTTTGGATTTTCAAACATTTCTAACCAGAGTGTCCAAAGAAACAGAACCTTCCTCTTTTCATGAGGTTGTACATTCCCATGCCTGGGTAGAGGCGATGAATGAGGAAATGGAAGCATTGCATGAATGCAATACATGGGAAATTGTACCAAGGCCAGATAACAAAAATGTTGTAGGATCCGAATGGGTGTACAAGATCAAGCACAAACCGGATGGCAGTGTTGAGCGCTATAAGGGTCGTCTGGTCGCACGAGGCTTCACACAGCAGTATGGGCAGGACTACGATGAAACGTTCAGCCCAGTAGTAAAATTGGGCACCGTCAGGATTATCATTGCATTGGTGTTACAACATGGATGGTCACTCAGTCAACTTGATGTTAAAAATGCTTTTCTGCATGGTGAACTAAAGAAGTTTACATGGAGCAGCCACCTGGTTATAGTATGCATGATTCATCCAATTGGGTATGTAAACTTCAACGCTCTCTTTATGGCTTGAAACAAGCTTCTCGATCTTGGTTTGAGAGTTTTTCCACGGAGATCCAGCATCATGGGTTCACTAAAAGTGTTCTAGATCATTCATTGTTCATATTCAAAAGTGATTCAGCTATTGTTTGGGTGCTTATATATGTTGATGACATCATTATTACCGGGAGTGATGAGGTTCACATATCTTGGGTTAAGTCTATGCTGATGGCTAAATTCAAGATGAAAGACTTGGGTCCCTTGTGATATTTTTTGGGTGTGGAAGTTGATAGTCGACATGAGACTATTACATTGAGCAAACATAAGTACACCATTGATATTTTACTTGCTACAGGGATGGAGAATTGTAAACCGATTAGCACACCTTGCCTTCTAAATCATAAGCTAAGTGCTAAAGAAGGCACTACTTATCATGATCCTACTTTGTATCGTCGAGTTGTAGGGATGTTACAATACTTAACATTTACTAGGCCTGACATAGCATACTCTGTCAATCAAGCTTCGCAGTTTATGCATGCTCCTACAGATGTACATATGGAAGGAGTAAAAAGGATCCTTCGGTATTTAAAGGGTACGATTGGAGATGGCTTGATGTACACCAAGGACACAGCTTATATGTCAGGGCATCGACTATTCACCCACACAGATGCGGACTGGGCTCGTGATCCTGACGAGCGCAGATCAGTTTCGGGGTATTGCATTCTTATCGACAATAAGATTATAACATGGAGTAGCAAGAAGCAAAAGGCAGTGGCGCGATCTAGTACTGAAGCGGAGTATCGTGCAATGGCAGCAGGAACAGCCGATGTTACATGGGTGAGACATCTACTGCAAGAATTACAAGAACCGATCTCGTCCTCTATGCTTCTTTGCGATAATCAGAGTGCTATCAATATTGCCTTCAATCCCATCATTCATTGTCGCACGAAGCATATCGAGATCGATCAACACTTTGTTAGGCAAAAGGTGGAAGAAAAAGAAATTGAACCTGCATATGTTCGGTCAGATATGCAAGTTGCTGACATCTTTACCAAGGGATTATCCACTCATCAGTTTTGGGCACTCAAAGACAAGTTGAGCATGATCAAAGACCATACTCAACTTGAGGGAGGTTGTTAGTTTTGGATCATGGATCCATGACCCGCACCACATTCCAAGGATCCATCTTGGGATGCGTGGGCGGTGGCATGTTTGTAATTTATCTTTATTACTTGTGTAATGTTATACCCTGTACAACACTTATAAATAATAAGTAAAAGAGAGAAAACCTATTGCCGCTGATTCCTCTTTTCTATCTCCTCTCTTCTCTTCTCTCTCCTCTCTCTTTACCTCACCTGTAACTCTTGCAGGTCGATATTTCTGACAGAAGAGCTTCTACAAGTTGAGTCAAAGACATGCTCCCAATAGTTGATTCTTGTATAGCTTTGTGCTCACTTGACTCTTGAGCAACGAAGGTTGCCTTCTTCTATAGGGTCCATTGTTTTCATAGGGTCTTTTTAGTTTAGGAGAATATGTCTTGACATGCCTCGGTTCATGACAATAATAGCAAATATTTTTTTTTTCAAACTCATTGTGTTGCTTTCCATAGTTATCATTGTTTGGTCTCCCATAATGTGGTGGTTTGTAAGTATGGATATGGTTTCTCGGCCTAGATACAGCTAGAACCCAACTCTAGCACTTCTTGATATCAACACTACTAATGATCCATGATATAATCTTGGCATGCTTCATTCTCCATTCTTTACATTTTTTCTTATATGTGGTCATAGTCTTAGTCTTTTCTATCTTCGTAAGAGGTATTTTTTTTTCTCCTTCTATCTTAGTAAGAATTAGTTTGGGTTTCAAATCCGACCCATCCACTAATCCCCACAACCCTTTCACCCATATGAAGTGTTTCATGATTGAAGCATGTGTTACAAAGTTTGTGTTATTGATCTTGATGGGTTTTAGGGTGACATTATCATTGTCATTCATGTTTACAAGGGCTAAGAGAAAGAATAGAAGATAGAGAGGAGGAAAAAAGAGAGAAGATAATAAAAAAGAATCACGAGCACTACACCACAAGAGAGCACCTCCAGTGAAGAACACGATCTCACGAGCACTCCACCACCAAGAGAGCACATTCAATGAAGAGCACAAACACACGAGCACTCCACCACCAAGAGGGCACAACAATTTCACAAGCACTTAAATAAATTTTGCAAAAGAGACTTTATCTCTTCAAATTCTTGAGTGGCACACTTCGCAATACACCAAAAAATTAATTTGATCTCCAGTCTCTGATACCATGAAAGGAAACAAGATCCTCCGAAGATAATTACCAAAATAACAAGGTGAATACTCAAAGAGTTCCACCAAAGCACCAAAAGAGCATACACAAGCCATAAAATGGGTATACACACAAACATCCGCTAAAGGGGCAAACACAAGGAATAAAAAATAATATTTTATTGATCAACACTATGCAAGAAAGCATAGTAGGGCTTTGCCCCATATTTATACACAAAGAGGAAGAGACTCATAAAGAGTTGTTGGGGTCCCAACTGTTGTAAATAGAGCCAGTGGGAGCCCAACGACTCCCTATGTTGACTAGTCAACTTATGTTGACTAGTTCAAAACCAAAAATAAAAAAACCTAATCCTAGTTACTACCTAGTTATATTACATATGACTTATATATGTACATTTATTTTTAACAACCACTGCTTTTTTTTCTTTTGATGTTTTTGGATTTCTTAATATATTGAAAAACTCTCATGATTGTAATACTTATCAAATTGGCATGTATTACCTAATGCTTACATGCTTACCTATAGACAAAATGAACCAAAAATCTTTTGTTGTTATACACAATATAGGTATGTTTTCTACACTCACGTGCATAGCGTGCGAATTCCACTAGTAAATACAATCTCATTTCCATATCACAACTTATTGATCAAATCCAATCTTATGTCACCTTGCCTATTGTTCTCGTGTCGTATCCTCACAAAAAAGGATGTACAATGAAGGCTCTTGGCATGGGAATCTTTATATGATGAATGAGGCCCCAGATCAGCATCTTAGTTCTAGTCATGTGTTTGACCCAGAGTTGCCAGTCGAGGAAGCGGGAGCGGGAAGCGAAAGTGGGAAGCGAGGCACTTCTAAAATTTTAGGAAGCGGGAAGCGTGGGACAACTTAGGAGCAAACCGGGAAGCGTCTCGGAAGCGACCTAGGAAGCGTCTTGGAAGTGACCTAGAAAGCGAACCGGAAGCGACCTAAGAAGCGTCTCGAAAGCGACCTAGGAAGCATCTCGAAAGCGACTTAGGGAGCGAACCGGAAGCGACCTAAGAAGCGACGAAGAAAGCGACATAGGATTTGAGTGAGAAGCGAATAAGAATTGAAAGGGAAGCAAAAATGTAATTATATATTTTTATTTTATCAAAAAATAAGAATTATGTCATCATTGACAAAAGAAAACATGTATCTAAGACAATAAATAATATAAATTATAATTATCTAACAAATGCATCATATTGCAACTGTCAAGCATTTAAAAAATTATACATCAAGAGAAACTCATAATTCACATTCGTGTTGCAACCATTTAACAAATGCATGCAAGCACTAAATAATGCATTAAGAAAACAAATAAATCTGATTAAAAAGCGTGTCTTTTTCCAAAGAAAGAATCAAAATGACTTTTTATTTGATGTTGTGATTGTGGTAAATCTTGTCATCTCAGCAACATAGAAAATGAGAAATCAATAAACTCAAAGATTATATAGGGATATGGTTAAATTTTTAAGCTATAAATTTCTAAATTGTAAATTATAAGCTACAAAGTTCTAAACTCTAACCTTAAAATTAACATAGTTCAATACTTCACTTCATCATGCAAGATTCAAAATAAAAGTATACCAAAAAAATATTACAAGACCATGACAAAAAAGTAACATAAAAGTTTTTAAATTGGACTACTCCAACTATATCATCAAAAAAAATTTAATAATTCAAAAGTTCATTAATCTGTCATCTTTCTCTTCCCCTTCAAGTCAGTAATAGATCGTGAATTTTCTGCATCATCACATGCTTCTTGTCCTCCACGACCATGTCTTTTGCTCCTTCCTTCATTTCCTATAATGAATACGTTAAAAAATTAAAATATTCAAAAACCATAATTTAAAATATAAAAAACACAATATCAACATACATTGTCTAGGTCTCCTGCTAAAGAAGCGATCAATCCGACCTTGAGGAACTGATGGTCGCTCTTGTATATTTGTAGTTCTACTGGCTCTGTTGGATTGATTTGTATCATCTTCAACTTCATTTGTACGTATGATTATTGGAGGTAATGGAGCTCTTGGTTGTGCATCTTAATGTTTGGATTTGGAAATAGTGCTTGATTGTTGTGCACTATCATCCAAATCTCTCCATCGCATATCCTCTAATCTCAACGTATTTTCTTCTACAATAGGAAGTTCTGGATTGATATCCCATTTTCGACTAGGCCCTTCTTTGTAGCGATTGTTGCACCTTTTATAACAAGAATATAAAATATGAATGCTAATAAACAATCAATGATAGAAAAAAATACCAAAACAAAAGTATAACACAGTTTAATTATACTTGTCAATCAATCGAAGATTGGAATGAATATACACTAAGGTATCAGCACGATCTTCATTAAGCCTATTTCTTTTAACATTGTGAATGTAACTATAGGTGCTCCATACTCTTTCTACAGAAGATGTGCTAATAGGTTGAGATAAAACCTTAATGGCTAATGCTCTCAACTCAGGTGTATCACCACCATAAAAACGCCACCAATTAAGCACCGACATTATAGGATTCAGTGCATCTATTTTTGTTGCATTTCGACTAAATCTTCCACTTCTTGATGCAAAAGCCACAAGTTGTGACCTATAAAGTGTAGATAGCTCTTCATTTCCAGAAGATATGACTTCAAGCGTGAGCATTGCACAGTCTAAGATATCATAATCCTTTTCTGCAAAAAAAAAAAAAAATTTAGTAACTATAACAAGAAAATGCAAATGAAATAATAAAATAATTAAATCATTAAACTTTAAACTCTATTAAATAAACAGAATAAAAATTTTACCAGGAGAAACTCGTTTGACCCCTCCTGCTGCTGGGATTTTGAGATACTCCGACTCGTAATATTTTGGAGTAAGCATGTGGGCTAGACTATGGAGAGGCACATTCATTCTATCCCATCTATTTGAGACAATCTTATAAATCTTTTCATATAAATTTGGTTATCCTTTTAGATTGTCTTTGATTTCTCCCAACATGTTATCCATGCCTTCATACACTTCACCAATTATAGGGCCTTCCTAATCACAAAATTTAATCATCTTATAAATGAGTTTCATAATCAATAATGTTAAACGTACAGAATCCCAATATTCTTCATCAAGAACAGTTCTTTTTATTGTAACAATCCTTTTTTTCATAGTTTCATCCGTGCATGATTGCTTCCAATCGCTCCATCTATCTGAAATTACTGTGAGCCTTAAGCTCTCCCTCACATCAAGCAAGCGTTTCAAAGTAATATAATGTGAAGCAAACCTTGTTTTTGCAATCTTTATTAATTCTAATTTTTCATTGCTTCTAAAAATTGCTAGTGCTTTTGAATGATTTGTGATATACTTCACAATTTCTTTACTCTGCAAATATGTTTCTCCCAACCAATGAAACTCATGTGTCAAATCCTTGAAGATCAAATTAAGTGTGTGCACAACACAAGGTGACCAAAAAATATACGTATACGTTTGTTTTAATTCTTCACCTGCTAACTTGCAATTTGTTGCATTGTCTGTAATCACTTACACTACATTAGAAGGCCCCACAAGTTTAAATCCCGTCTTCAAAAACTCGGCAATGTTTGCAACTGACTGTTGCACATTAGAAAAATCGCTTGTATATAAGAACATCGAGCCAAAACAGTTTGAGGCAAGTATATTTATCAAGTGTTTGTTCTCGATATTTGTCCAACCGACTGAGACAATGGAAATTCCAAACTCCTTAAACTTTTCTCGAAATTCATTTAACTCCCTGTGAACACACTCTTTCTCACTGTCAAGCAACGTTGTTCGCGCTTTTTCATATGATGAAGGTTTATATCCGGGCAATTTACTAACTGCATATATCATCTCTTCCCAATATGGTGATCGAAGCACATTGAAAGGTATGCCATTTGCACACAAAAATCTGATAATTTTGTGATCTACATCATCTCTTTCTACCTTTTTAAAGGTATCACGAATATCAATTATTTTTCGGCTTCCACTAGATGATGTAGTCATACTAATAGGCTTCTTCGGAGTATCAATTCTTGATCTCCTCAACTCAAATGCACTTGATGAAACCTCCACTCGGCGAACTTGCCTCTTAATTTTTTTTGTCAATTCTACATTTTTTGCAACTACAGCTCAAAAGGCAATCCCAACACTTTGTCCCTTTGGAGATCCCATGAGATATGCAAAAACTCAAGTATATGACCCATGATAAATATTTTTGCAGTGCCTGCACATAAAAACTTGGGTTCCACCTTGCTTTCCTTGCCCACTCTTCTTTTGTTTCAATACATGACGCCATAGCACTGTTGTTTTATACATGCTAGGTGGTTCATCATCTTGGTCATCTTCAGAATAGTGGTCATCCAAGTCATATTCTTCATCTTCCTCATCAAAACAATTTCCGTTTCTATCCTCAAACTGATATGGACAAGCAGAAGACCTCTTCTTGCCCTTCCCAACACCACTAGATGATTCATGCTCCAACATGTACAAAGAATCGTCATCGTCATCAGAATTATCGTGATCATAGCTTGGGATGGTCATTAATGAAGCAAAGAACATGCAAATATATCTACATCATAAAAGTATAAGAATCAACTTAAAACACTTTAAGAAAACTATTATTAACAGTAAAGGATGGAGAGTGAAGAACACAAATCATTACTCATAATTTACCAATTACTAAAACAAATAAATAAACATCATTTAAGGAGGTAAAAGATCTATGATTCTATAATATACTATGATAAAGCAGACAAAATTTTAAAAAAAAAGGAAGTTCTTTCAAAAGTTTGCATTTATGAAAACATGCTAAAGAAAGATAACATAACAACGAAGAAAAACAAAATTTATATTGGCCGACTGTTACTAGCAATAATGATATTTATTTAAAATTTTAAACAACTAGCTGCAGCATACTAGTTGCCCCACTCTTCTGATAGAGTAAATGAGTCGAGCCTCGGTGTGCCCACGCTCGGTATATCAAAGAATTCATACTTAATAAGGATGATAAGCTCAATCATGCTTGGTATACAATTTGTATAATATGTTTTTATAATATGAATTCAAGAATTTTCCTATAATATAATTTTTATATATTAATTTATACTTATAAGTATCTCTTTTGTTTTGTTTCTTTTATCACGCTTGGTTCACTTGATCAACATGTAAGTTCAGAATTCACATAAAGCACAGTCACTTCAAGAGATCAAGGAGAGAATGGAAGTCTGGCAAGATCAAACACCATAATGAAACCATAAGACAACTTGTGGAGGCAGAACATGTTTTTCATTGACTTTGAAATTGAAAACAATAAATCAATAATCCATATATATCCAACAGTAAAAGAATAATAAAAGTGATCCAGTCAATCTAATCAGGATTCAAGCAATCGTCAAAATGACTTAAAAGTTAAAACCTACAAGAATGATAAAAAAATACTGCATTAACCCTTATTCCTAAAAAAGACTACCAAATAAACTCAGTTAAACCACAAAATGTGAAATGTTTCTCAACCAATATATTGTTCATTCATGGGACTCAAATAAGAATATAAATGGTCATCATATTGATAACACAAAAGATAAAGACCATCATGTTATTGCAACAGGAAAATGAAACAAATAGTCTCTAACAATCCTCTGTTCCCTAAATGTACTTTCTAGAGAGAATGAAGGAATCAAACCTCTACTCACGAGCTGAACCTCACACC
The DNA here is from genome assembly GCF_984573655.1 of Nuphar pumila. Taxonomy (NCBI): domain Eukaryota; kingdom Viridiplantae; phylum Streptophyta; class Magnoliopsida; order Nymphaeales; family Nymphaeaceae; genus Nuphar; species Nuphar pumila. Next base: position 29,974,648 of record NC_143263.1, on the reverse strand, counting down.
ACACAGGTCAGACACCAGCCCTATATCACTCGAAAACTCTTCATCAACGCAAAATATGGGCCCACCATTTGGGGCAAACAATTTGGATGGGTCGAATCAGGTCTAAACTCATTAAATGACCTTATTTCCCAACCTTAACACCCTCTGAGTAGCCACACAAATCTCAGATTTCCAGAAAGTGAACCGAAATAAAAGTTAGGCAATGATGTCCCAAACCCTAGGTAGAGAATCGGATCTCCAAGGACCAAAACTTTCAGAAAATAAAACTGATAAGCTTTCCGTTTTCAAAAGATCAAGGTTACGGTGACAAGGCAACGGTAAGCTACAAGCAACCCAATAAATAATGATAAACATAGATAGAATAAATTGTTACCAACAACATGCACATGAATAAGCAAATCTGCAGAACCGACAAAGAGTGTAAAACATGTCACAGGGATACTCTAACTTAATCCCATATCATATCTCATGTGGTAAACGGGTCTCGTGCCAAGTTGAAAGCTTGGAATCCCTCTGCCTCGTGGGGCTTAAGAGATGATTAGGGTTTGCGACTGCATAACCCCAGCTTGCCTTAAAAAAAACAAAAGAAAATAAAACTCTGAAGAGTCTGAGCGAGAGTAGCCATGCTTGGCTTGTGAAGGGTTGCAGTCGTGCGATGAGCGTGAGAGAAGAGATGGAGAGAGTGAGAGGAGAGCGTACCTGAACATAAGGGGGGAAGGGGAAAAATCAGAATCGTGGGAGATGGAGAGAAGAGATGAGAGAAGAGATGGAGGGGAAATGAATACGAGTACCTGAATATCCCCATCGTCAATCGGTTGCGGTCGTCGGACGTCGAAAAAGGTCGCCAAAAGTTCTGAAGGTCGTCGGTCGGTGGCCAAAATCCTGAGAGAGAGAGGAAGAGAGAGACTCGGAAGAGGCGTGAAAAAAAAAAACCCTAAAGCCTCTCTTTTATGTTTTTTTCATGAGTTTTTTAAAATTCCAATTTTGCCCTTAGTAAAAAAACTCTCTTTTTAAAAAAAGGCAAAATAGTAATAAAGGTAACTCGTACCCCTTCAAAGGGGTATGCGGGGTACGTTGTCCTTTAAAGGGGTACGTGTACCCCTTTAAAGGGGTATGCGCTTCCTAATACTTAAGTGCGCTTCCCCGTGCGTTTCAGAAGCGTCGCGTTTCGCGCTTCCGAAACGTGTATCGGGGAAGCGCGTTTCCCCTCAAGCATAGGCGCTTCCGTTAACTCTGGTTTGACCCCAATATCTCTTCTACTTTAAGCAAAGGGTCATATGATGTTTGCCATGTGTTTGGGTCGTTGCAGCTTTGGCAAGCTTGGGAAACTCATATTGCCTGGTAAATCTCATGTCAACAAATTAAACTCTCCAAGTCATTTATGTAAAAGCTGCCAGATATGTAAGAGTCATACTTTACCTTTTCCAAAAAAGTTTGAACCACAATCCATTGGCACAGAATTACAAATTGCAGATATCATGACAAAGTTCATTACCTATGCTCACAATTCTATGATAAAAGACAAACGCTTGATGGTATTGGGCCATGTTCGCTTTGAGGAGAGCTATAAGAGATAACATGCAGGGATATTTGGTTATTTTACACTGGAGGTATTTTAGTCATTTCATTTTCTGTCATCTCTCATGGGAAAATTGTAATATTCACTGTTATTTGTTGCAACTTAGGCAAAAGCTTAGTTGTATTCAATATTGCTTTGGGTTTAGGATAGGCTGTATAGAGAAATATAGAATTACGACACGATTGAGAAGAGGCAAAGGTGAGCTAATGTATGGAAAAATGTAATTCCAGTTTTGACTTTACTTGGGAACCAAAGAAAAGATTCAACTATAAGACTATGAGGCCCCCTATGGGACATACTCTGAAAAGGTTTTCTTTCTAATACCATAGTCAACTCTTCCACTTTTTTCTCCTCTTTCTCACAAACTTCTTCCATTGGTACATAAAGGAAGCAATTCTCATAATTATTAGGTCCTAACCAACATCCACCCCTAACCATAGGCACAACATTTTTTATGCTTTGAGTATAAATAAACAAATGAATCCAAAGTTTTGCAATTATAATCCATGGTCACATGCATGATCAAACAAAATCAAGAGATAAAGTGAATCCATAGTTCTGCAATTCTAATCTGTAGACCACGTGCATGGCCAAATGGAATCATAAGATGAAAACCCTCGAAAGTGTAGAAATCATAATTAGAAGGAACTCGCTTCATAAAATAAATATACATCCATAAAATGCATTAGATGATAATATTCTTAAAAGGCTCAAATTGTAGAAGAGAATTACTCAAATTGTAGATGGAAACCAACTTGCGAGAATCATTCACATGAAAATATCCAAACCGAAAAACAGAACATTGATAAAGGCATGTCAGAAAGTACCTGAATCTCCAGCAAAAATATCCGAGATCCATCAATAATAACAGAGACAGCTAGACCAGCTAAAACTTCTGAATCACAATTGTTCTCACTTAAGAAGATCTCACTTGGATTTGAAACAGCTTGTAGACCACATTGAGACATTTCAAATACCCCAAGCTGAGAAAGTAAAACAGTTTGGCAATAGAACCAGTAGTGGAAAACATAATAAAATGATAAGTTGATAACCACTCAGCAACTAATCTTAGCATAAAATAATTATACCCAGGAGTCTCAACAATAAATTCATTCACCACATATATGTTTTAAGTCCTATTTAAAAATGCAGATTGATATGTTACCAAGTCATGTCAGGTTGTTATATCCCAAATCAGACCACTAAAACTTACACTTACAGAAGCTAAATAACAATTTTTTGTGCCCTGAGTCTGAGTCATGCCACATCATGAACCAAGCACATTTGGAGTTGGTATGTGCTGAAAATACTACATTTAAGCTAGACCCTATCTTAATTCTTCATTGTTCTCCACTAGAGCTCTAGAAAATCCAGAATTTACATCAATATATAACATAAAGCATGTGCTTTTTTTTAAGTAGACAGAAAAAAAAGGCACAAGGTTGCTTGCATCCAGAATCAAACCAAAAGAGAATCCTCCCACAAACAATTTTTGAGGATCAGAACCATATTGAAGAAGTAGAGGCTTAAGGAGGGTATCATTTATCAGTGAAAAAAAAAACCAAGTACCTATAACAGTGAAACACACCAAAAGCAGAAGAAATATGGCAGTAGCCAACTTAGTCACATTCAGAATGATAATAACACGAGGAGAAACCATTTTCCAGCATTACACTGGTAAATCTGTCATACCAGGCTTTGGGAGCCTGTTTCAAGCTATAGAGGGTCTTTCGAAGACGAAGAACTTTATCTTTAGGAATCTTCATGCCTGGTGGAGCATCCATATACACCTCTTCGTTAAGATCACCATTTAAAAAAGCATTTTTTACATCCATTTGAAAAATGTTTCAATTTTTAATAGATGCAATAGTAATAAGACATCTAACTATAACCATTCGGGCTACAGGAGCAAAAGTTTTTTCATAATCAATCCTATACTCCTGCCCATACCCTTTTGCAACTAAGCGAGCTTTATACCTTTCCAGGGATCCGTCGCTCTTAGTTTTAACCTTAAAAACCCATCGACAACCTATAGTTTTCTTTCCTATGAGTAGAGTTTGGAAATCCCAAGTTTCAGCCATTTTAAGAGCATTAAGTTCATTTTGCATGGCTTCTTGCCATTCTATACATTTTTTAGCTTCTTCAAAATTCCTTGGCTCAAAGTAAGAGTGAATGGCACTAAGACAAGCCCTATACCGGGGTGAAAAGGAATCAAAAGAGACAAAACGAGTTGGAGGTCTCCTATTCCTCTCAGATCTTCGGTGATCGAGAGCAGGAACAAGCTCACTATATTGGTCAATGGCACTTCTAAAGGTGTCTTGGTTTCTACGTGAGTAGGTTATGGGGTCATTTGAAATCTGGTTTTCTTGTTCATTGAGAGGGTTATGTTCTTCAACATCACCATCATTTTCCTCATCATGGTTTGATGATACATCATCATCACTAGATATATCATCATTACTAGTCAATAAGTCAAAAAGGAATGAGTAGTCAAAATTTTCTTGTTGAGAAACATTTTTTTTTAAATCCACTTTCATTTTCTAAAAACGTTACATTTCTAGAAACATATAACTTATCATCTCGAAGATCATAGCAACGAAACCTTTTTTGAGTTTCGGAATACCCAAGAAAGGCGTAGGGGATAGCTTTGGGAGAGAGCTTGTCATTTTTATCCGTAAGTATAAAGCATTTGCACCCAAAAACTCGTAACCTATTATAATCAGGTTCAAGCTTATATAAGATCTCAAAGGGAGATGTTTTCCCTAATATCCTAGATGGTAAACGATTTATCAGATAAACAGAAGCAAGAGCTGCTTCAGCCCAAAAAAATTTAGGAATGTTTTGGGAAATAAGAAGTGTCCTAGTGGTCTCAATGATGTGCCTGTGTTTTCTTTCGGCCAACCCATTCTGTTGAGGGGTTTTAGGACAAGACCTTTGGTGAATAATTTTGTGATCTTCAAGATATACTTTAAATTGGTTGGAGAGATATTCTCCTCCAGAATCACTTCTAAAAATCTTTATATTACTGTTGAATTGATTCTTGATCATTGAATGGAAGGTTTTAAAACACGTAAAAACTTCATGTTTGGACTTAAGAAAATAGATCCATGAATATCTGGAGAAATCATCCACAAAAATAACATAATAAGAAAAGACTCCTTTTGAAACAACAGGTGCGGGTCCCCAAACATTGGAATGAACAATTTCGAAGGTTTTAGATGAGAACATAGTTCTTTGCTCAAAAGGTAAACTTCGCATTTTTCCGAGAATACAATCATTACAAGAAAAAGAACTTTTACATAGATCCTTCGCAAAATGTAAATAAGATAACTTGGTTATATTAGGATGACCAAGTCGCTTGTGCCACATATTTATGTCTTTGTTCCGGGCAACATTACAAAAAGATTTTGGAACTTGGAGAGATTCCATATAGTATAGGTCTCCTTTTCTAAAGCCTTCCCCAATCAATTTCCCTGACCGGCGATCCTGTATTAAACATTTATCACATAAAAATTTAATATCGCGACCATGGTCCGAGAGTTGAGAAACAGAGAGAAGGTTTAAGTTTAGTTTAGGTATAAATCTAATTTTTGGAATGAAAAAATTTTGAGTTTCAAAATTACCTATTCCTTTAATTTCAAGAGAGGTTTCATCCGCAGTGGAAACAAAGGATGGAGAAACATTTTTTGAGTAATCGGAAAGTGAAAACATGTTTGGGGACATATGAAAAGATGCACCTGAGTCCAAAAGCCAAGAGACTTTACCTGGGATGGAAGAAGTAGACACGGCGGCACCGGATGTAGCTCCCTTGAGAAGAGGTTGAAGGGCTTCCACTATTTGATTTAAAGAGAGTGACCCACTTGATGATGCATCTTCCTTTTGTGGTATACACTGGTGGTAGCCATGGTGAGAAGCTTCTTCCATTTGGGACATATGGGCTTGATATGCCCCGGTTCTTTACAAAAATGATAAATAATCTTGCTACAGTCCCTCTTTCCTCTTTGTCCACCATCTCCTCCTTGATTTTGTGATTTGAAAAGAGGAGGACGATAGGTTTTTACATTATTTCCAGGTCTTGATACGGCATTGACCTCATTGTTTTCTTCATAATTACAAGGAACCGCAAGAACATTTCGTCCTTGTTTACATAAACTCATACGAGTCTCCTCACCACTTAATTTGGTGAGAACATCTTCAAGAGAAGGAGTAAATGAGGATAGAAGTGACGACCTTATTTGCTAAAATTCCGGTCTTAACCCATTCAAAAAATTGAAGAACTGATCTTCTTCAAGTTGCTTGTGGCGGAGTTCAATTGCCTCTCCACTCCATTTTGGTTCAAGCAGGAAAAGCTCATCCCAAATGGAGGAAAGGTCGGCAAAATATTCCCTAATAGACATTTCACCTTGAGTAAGGGAGAGGGCCTTCTTTTAAAGGTAATACTTATGGGATAGATCTCTTGATGTATACATTTTCTCGAGATAATGCCAAGCTTCCGATGCTTTTTTGAACTTGATAATGTTGGCATTAATCTCTGTTTCGACGGATGCGAAGAACCAAGAAAGAATCTTAAAGTTCTTCATTTCCCATTCGTCGTGCTTCTTGAAGTATTCTTCAAGAGCTTTGATCATTTCCTCTCCCTCAAGAATCTTGATTTCACTTTCGTCAAACACGGTTATTTTGGGTTCCGGTTCCGGAATTATGCCTTGCACATAACCCCATAATCCTTTACCTTTTATGTGAGCCTCCATGTTCCCGGCCAAAATATGATAGTTAGACCCATTCAACTTGAAGCCAAGAGCGAAGTGAGACTCTTTTTCACCCATTAAGGAGTAAAGAAAAGGAGAAGAGGGCATACCAACACAATGCTTCAACTTCTAGCTTGCACAAGATCCTTCTAAAATATTTGAGAAGCAAGATCCACCACTTCAATTTCTAAGGATCCGAAGGCACGATTTTTGAGGCACTCGAAAAAAAGAGAATCCCACGATCCTTAGTCACCAACCGTGCTCTGATACCATGTGAAATTGTCTACGAAGAGACAATACACATACAAGCATAAATACTTTATAAAAGAAGTGCACGAAAGCACTCTCATAACACTTGAACAAAATAGGCAAAAAGCGTATAAATAATAAACATGCAATAATGCATGTATTTCATAAAATGGAAGCAAATGCTTGAGACTCTCAAGCTTATTTTACAACAAGAGGGAACACCCCTATTTATACAAGAGGAAAGGGGTGCAAGAGGGGGCTCCCCAAAGGAGTCGTTGGGGAGCCCCCAACGGTCACAAATGTGACCGTTGGGGGGGGGGGGGAGGGGGGGCAACGACTCTATTGGGGGGACCCCCAATGCACCTTTTTGTTATGCAAAAAGGAAAAATAAAAAAGATAAATAATTACAAAAAAATAAAAGAAGAAATACAGCATATTCCAAATGGAATATGCGCAAAATGTAAAAAGACAGAAATACCCTTTTTGAGTAAAAGAGAAAAACGGAAAAATATATAAATATATATACTTATATATAGAGATACGTATACATATAATATATGTATATGTATCTCTATGTATATAAGTATATATATTTATACTTACAATAATGTTTTTGAGTATATATTTTAACAAAAACGACCTTAATGAAAGCAAGAAGGGCAGTTGGCCCAGATGGTATTCCTATCGAGGCTTGAAAATGCTTGGGAGAGAAAGGTTTAGAATGGTTGACAAATCTTTTTAACAAGATTTGGCGGACAAATAAGATGCCTAATGAGTGGATGAAGAGTACTTTGGTGTCTCTATATAAGAATAAGGGTGATATACAAAATTGCACAAACTATCGTGGTATAAAACTCATGAGTCATACTATGAAACTTTGGGAGAGGGTGATTGAGTCTAGGTTGAGGAAGGTTGTCATGATATCGGAGAATCAATTTGGTTTTATGCCTGAAAGATCAACTATGGAAGCTATACATCTTCTTAGACAACTTATTGAGAGATATAGAGAGAGGAACAAAGATTTGCATATGGTTTTTATTGATTTGGAGAAGGCATATGATAGAGTACCTAGGGACGTTCTCTGGTGGACAATGATGAAGAAAGATGTTTCTCTCAAGTACATTAGTATAATTAAAGATATGTATGAAGGAGTAGTAACCAATGTCCGCACTTGTGAAAGTGTGACAACCAATTTTCCTATAACGGTTGGGTTACATCAAGGATCTGCTTTAAGCTCTTTCCTATTTGCTATAGTGATGGATGAGCTTACGAGATCAATTCAAGAAAATGTGCCGTGGTGTATGTTGTTTGTTGATGATATTGTTTTGATTGATGAGTCTAGAACTGGGGTTAATGCTAAGTTAGAATTATGAAGACAGACATTGAAAGCTAGAGGTTTTAAGTTGAGTAAGAATAAGACAAAATATATGGAATGTCGGTTTAGTAAGCAACGAAGTAGTGATGGGAGTGTAGTGAAGCTTGGTGAGCAAGAAATACCGGTGAATGATTGTTTCAAATATTTGGGATCTATCATTCAAAAGTATGGAGAAATTGATGGAGATGTAAATCATAAGATAAAGGTTGGATGGATGAAATGAAAAAGTGCAACTAGAGTGTTGTGCGATCGTAGAATGCCATTGCGGTTGAAGGAAAAGTTTTATAGGACGACTATTAGGCCCGCTTTACTATATGGTATCAGATTTCGTATGTTCAGCTTCACAGAAAAGTATAGAGAGAGAGAGAGAGGAGTTGCAGAATCGGCTGGGGCGGCACATCAGGGCTCGACCTCCAAGCCCTAGCCTTTATAAAACAAAAAGGATATACAATGATCCTTGTAATATCAGAGATATTACAAGGATGCCATTAATGAAGCAATATTTAGCATGTGTCATTTAACATGCCATGCGTATGGATCTGGATCCAGATCCATACGCAAAACTATATTTTAACACCCTCCCTCAAGTTGTACGTGATTTTGGAGCATGTATAACTTGCTCTTCAATAGCCAAAATTGACGTCCTGTTAACCCCTTGGTAAACAGGTCTGCCACTTGATCTTCTGTTCGAACATGGCGTAGTTCTATCTCCTTCATCTCGACTTTCTACCGTATGAAATGTTGATCAATCTCAATGTGCTTCGTTCTGCTATGCTGGATAGGATTACATGCAATGTTTATTGCGCTTTGATTGTCACATAAAAGAAATGATCCAATAATTGTCTCCCCAAGGTCACTCAATAAGTGTCTAATCCATGTGGCTTCTGCCGTGCCTGCAGCCATCGATCTGTATTCAGCCTCTGTACTCGATCGTGCCACTGCCTTTTGTTTTCTGCTGCTCCAGGACACTAAATTGTATCCAATATATACACAATATCCAGAGACAGATCGTCTCTCATCTGGATCCCCTGCCCAATCTGCGTCTGTATAAGTGATGAGTTCATGTCCTTTATGCAGATTATCGTTCTTGCGATAAACAAGTTCGTCTCCTATAGTTCCTTTTAAATAGCGTAGAATGCGCTTCACAGCTTCCATATGACCCTCCGTTGGAGCATGCATAAACTGGGATACCTGATTGACAGCATACACTATATCAGGTCTGGTGAAGGTCAAGTACTGTAACATCCCCACGAGGCTTCTATACGTTGTAGGGTTCACACAAAGATGACCATCTTCAGAGCTCAGCCTTTGATGCAATACACTAGGAGTACTGACTGGTTTGCAATTCGTCATCCCGGCTCTTTCCAGAAGGTCAAGAGTGTATTTTTGTTGCATGAGTGTCAATGTGTCTTGTTGTCTGTCAACTTCCACACCAAGAAAATACCTCAACTCCCCTAAATCTTTCATCTTGAAAGTTTTCATTAAAAACTGCTTCACGACTTGCACATGATTATCTGAGCTCCCAGTGATCACAATGTCATCAACATATATAAGAAGAAGTATAACAATGTCTGCCTTTTGGTAAATAAAGAGTGAGTGATCTAGAGAGCATCTTCTAAAACCATAACTCTGAATTTGCATAGAGAAACTTTCAAACCAGGAATGGGACGCCTGTTTCAATCCATACAGAGATTTCCTTAGTTTGCACACCCAGGCAGTAGGATCCTTCTCGGCATAACCAGGAGGTTGCTCCATATACACTTCTTCCTTTAAAGTTCCATGCAAAAATGCATTTTTAACATCCATCTGGCTAAGGCTCCAACCTCGATCGACTGCTAGGGATATGATGACACGAATAGTACCCATTTTGACTACCGGACTAAAAGTTTTATCGTAGTCTTCACCATATTGTTGTGTGAATCCTCGAGCAACAAGTCGCGCCTTATATCTGTCAATACTTCCTTCAGGCTTATACTTTGTTTTATAAACCCATTTTGAGCCAACTACATTCTTTCCATCTGGCCGAGGGACTATTTCCCAAGTCTGGCATTCATGAAGAGCTTCCATTTCTTCATTCATAGCTTCAGTCCAATGACGGGATTGAAGAGCTTGATTAAAACAAGTGGGTTCATCCTGTTTTGTGAGCTGAGACATAAACAACTGGAAATCAAGGGAGAAGGTCTCATAACTCACCCATCGTTGAATAGGATGCTTAATGCGTGACGGCCTTTGAGCCGGATCATTGGCGATGCTTTCCACATTCCTCGGCTCTGTATTTTTGTCCCGTCTAGTGTATATCTGTCCAGAGAAGCGTTCTACTGGGGGTGGCACAACTGGAGATAATTCAACATGCATCTGTGAGTCATTCAATTCCCTACTCAAGCCGAAGGAAGGACAATTTGTCTGACATGTTTCTACTGTATTAGCAAAAAGATCGGCGCTCATCCATGGATCATATACTTCTAATTCTCGAGGTGGCAATGCTGCAGAGCCATTAACCTGAAAATTTCGTTCGTCAAAAACAACATTTCTGGAGGTCCTAATACGTTTTGTACTAGGGTCATAGCATCGATAACCTTTGTATTCATCTGCATACCCAACAAATCTACACTTGACAGCCTTGTCCTGAAACTTATTTCGCAGAGATGAATCAATATGTACATAACATACACAACCAAAAACACGCAGTTCATCGTAAGAGGGATGTTGCACAAATAAAGTATAATAGGGAGATTTCCGATCCAAAAGTGTCATAGGAAGACGATTTATGATATGAATAGATGTGTGAAAAATTTCTGTCCAGAGACTAACGGGCACATTGCTATCATGTAACATGCTCATCGCGCTCTCGACAATATGCCTGTGTTTCCTCTCTGCAACCCCATTTTGTTGAGGAGTATGAGGGCAAGAAACCTGTCGACTTATTCCTTTATCCCGAAGAAAGGCAATAAACTCGTTCGATGAATACTCTCCTCCACCATCACATTGTAAATGCACAATATCACAAGCAAACTTGGTTTTGACCATTGAATGGAATTCCCGAAATATTTGAAAAACTTCATGCTTGTGTTTTAAGAAATATATCCAAGTATAACGGGAATAAGAATCAATAAAGACAACATAGTAACGACTCCCAGAAAGAGAAGGAATAGGTGCGGGTCCCCAAACATCGGAACAAATAATCTCAAATGGCTTTGAAGCTTTTTTATTTATAATATGAAAAGGAAGAACATGGCTTTTGCAGAGTTCGCATGAAGAACATTTATTATTATTAGCAAAAAATGAACATAAACTAGACTCTGGAAGAAGACCATCAGATACAAGATTTTCAACGAAACCCCGACTATAATGTCCCAAACGACTATGCCAAATATCTGGCTTATTACAATAAGATGAATTAAAAACTTCTAATGAAGGGAAAAACAAAGACTCTGAAGGCGAAGACACTGAAGGATGCTTAGACGACTTCAACTGGAGGATTGGGATTGAAGACGAAGACACTGAAGGAATCTCCTTGAAGACGTACATGTTTCCTTGTCGCTCCCCCTTAGCGAACGTCTCCTTCGTTCGTAGATCCTTAACATAAACAGAAGAGGGAGTAAATTCGACAGAAGAATTCATATCGTCAACAAGTTTAGCTACAGAAACAATGTTCTTTTTAATATTAGGAGCAAGAAGGACATTGAACAAGTGAAGTGAGGACTTTGACATAGGGATATGTGCATTGCCAGTATGACTAATGGAGTGATAAGTTCCATCTCCCGTAACTATACTACCTTTTTCAAAATAAGGCAATAAGTGAGATAACTTACCCGCATTACCCGTAACATGCGTGGCGGCACCTGAATCAACATACCATTCGCCTTGTTCATTTTGCTTGATCGTCATCTGTGACAATGCTGATAACAAAAGTTGTTGCACATCTGTGGATGGCCCTTTTGTGTCCACAGCAGTGGCGGATTTATTTTCAATTTTGTTTATTTTTCCTCTATTCTGTAGATTGAACCAACAATCAGCTTTCACATGTCCTCTTTTGTTACATAAGAAACAAGTGGGCACTCTCCTCTGATTCCCTGTGTTAAAACCCCCTGAAAGATTAGGTATAGGCAAGATACCACGTCCTCCCTGCCCAAAACGTCTGCAGCCTCTGCCTCCTTGATGCCCGCCATTCCATCGTCCAAAACCTACAGAAGTGTCCATGGCCAAAACTGAATGAGGACGAGCTGATTCATTTCCTTCTGCCCTTTGCTTCATAATCATCTCATGCTGGAGAAGTTTCGCTTGGAGGTCATCAAAAGTGGGCAAGTGAGGAAGGCATGATAAAGCTATAGTAAACATGTCAAAATCAGGACTCAATCCATTGAGGAGTTGTTGAACTTTATCTTTATCTGCAATAGCACTTCCAACGACAGCCAATTGATCAGTAATACTCTTCAAGCGGCCTATGTATTCCATGACTGTCATGGAGCCTTTCTTCAAACTTTGAAATTCATTTTTTAAGAACATAACTCGGGATTCTGATATCTGAGAGTAAGTCTGTGACAGCTTACTCCACAGATCCGCCGCAGTGCAATCATCTGAAATAGTAACCAACACTTCTTGAGAGAGTGTTGACGTAATATAAGCAACTAAAGACTGATCCCGCTTCCTCCAAACTGTATACTCTGGATTCTTAATGGAAATGGTAATTGTGTCACCTTTCTCATCCTTGGTTTCCTGCAAAATAAGCCGTGGTGGTATAGGAACTAAACCATCCAAATGTTTATCGAGATCCTGACTCCGTATAAAAGGTAGGATTTGCCTCTTCCAAGTCAAAAAATTAGAATGAGTAAGTTTTTCTGTAACGAGCTGACTCAAGAAATTTGCAGAGGGACCGGATGACGATGAGTAATCCATATCAATGGGATAATGAATAAGCAAACAAAACGAATGAAAGAAACGAACAGGTAATCAGGAGAACTTCAGTTTTTTTTTTTTGCAGGATTCAGAATCGAGATTGCAAACTGTTACAATCTGCCTATAGGCGTTGTACAGGGAACACTAGAATAGCAATAAAGGAAAGGAGAGAAAAAAAAATATAGAAGCAAAGAGATTGCAAACTGTTTGCAATTAAAGGATGAATAAAGATGGTGACTACAATCAAAAATTGAATCAAACAGGCTGCAATCAGATAGGAGAACAGTTTGCAATGTTGACTGCAATGTGACTGCAGTCCTTGATAAACGAAAAAAAAAAAATTTGCGTAGCAGACGATGAGATGGATATCACGTTAAGAATCAAACAGGCTGTTTATGAGTAGCAGACTAGCAGGATAAAAAAAATGGCATAGAAGGATATCACGGAGAGAATAAAAAGGGGAACGAGAACTAGCAGATTGGGTAGAAAGATTGGAGAGGAGAAAGAAAGATTGGAGAGGAGAATAAAAGATGGATGACGAGCCAAAACCTGTTTCTTCAGTTGGCTGGCTCAGATCTCGCTGAACAAAACTTTCTCGAGAAAATGAAAAACCCTGTTTCTTCAGTTGGCTGGCTCAGATCTCACTGAAGACGCCTCTAACAGGATTTCGCAACCCTGTGCTCCGATACCATATCAGATTTCGTATGTTCAGCTTCAAAGAAAAGTATATATATATATATAGAGAGAGAGAGAGAGGAGTTGCAGAATCGGCTGGGGCGGCACATCAGGGCTCGACCTCCAAGCCCTAGCCTTTATAAAACAAAAAGGATATACAATGATCCTTGTAATATCAGAGATATTACAAGGATGCCATTAATGAAGCAATATTTAGCATGTGTCATTTAACATGCCATGCGTATGGATCTGGATCCAGATCCATACGCAAAACTATATTTTAACATATGGTACGGAATGTTGGGCTGCCAAGAGACATTATATTCAAAAAATGAGTGTAGCTGAGATGCGTATGCTTAGATGGATGTGTGGAAATACAATAAAAGATAAGATTCAGAACAAGGAGATACGTAAGAAGATAGGCGTTGCACCCATTGAAAATAAGATGAGAGAGAATCGTTTGCGGTGGTTTGGACATATTCGGCGAAGGCCTAATGATGCTCCAGTTAGAAGGATGGAGAAATGGAAAAATATATTAGTTAAAAGAGGTCAGGGTAGGCCTAGGAAGACATGGATGGAGGTGATAAGAAAGGACATGAATGCTTTGAACCTCACCGAAGACATGGCATTGGATAGAAATGATTGGAGGAGAAGGATTCATGTGGAAGACCCAGAATGATTTTCTTTTTTGGTTCATATCGCCGACCCCAATTGTTTTGGGATGAAGGCGTAGTTGTTGTTGTTGTAGAACGACCTTAACACAAAAACTCTTTGGAATGTCTTTAGAAATAAGTAGGGTCCTAACGGTTTCCATAATATACATATGTTTTCTTTCACCTATCCCATTTTAATGAGGAGTTCTAGACCAAGATTGTTTATGACAAATTTCATTTTGTTTTAAATAATTTTGAAATTCATTGGACAAGTATTCATCACCCGAGTTGGATCTAAGAATGAAAATATTGCTTTGAAATTGATTTTTGATAATCATATGAAATTCTTTAAAAGAAAATACATCGAACTGGAAATTGAGGAAGTAAACCCACACATATCTAGTAAAATCATCAATAAATGTAACATAATATGAGTAGCCTCTTTTGTATGACATGAGAAGGTCCTCATACATTTGAATGCACTAACTCAAAAAGATTTTTAGAAACAAAGGTTTTATTAGAAAATAGAGTAGATTTCATCCTTTCAATAATACAATCTTTGCAAATGACCATTTTTATTACAAAATTTTTCCCCAAAAGGGAAGAGGGACATCTTTGAATAGCTTAGGCGTTCAAGTCTTTTATGTCAAGTTTCAATGTTTTTATCTTGAACATAATTACAAAAAAAAATTAAAAGATTTAAAGAATCCATGAAATAGAGATCACCCCTCCTATGCCCTTGCCCAATCTGCTTCCCAGACCAGATATCCTGCACGATGCAATTCTTAGATGAGAAGGAGATTTCACATCTATATTCAAAGATTTGAGAAACTGAAAGACGATTTAAATTCAATTTTGGAACCACCCTAACTTTTGGAACACAAAAATTTTGAGAATTTTTAGACTCTAACGTTCCAATACTTTTGACTTGCAAAGATGTACTATCAACGATAGAAACACGAGATAATTTTGAATTAGTACATATATCGGATAGAACATTCTCATGTGGTGTCATATGAAAGGAAACTCCTGAATCAAGAATCCAAGAGCACATACCTAGAGGAGAGGATGAAACTCTAGTGGCACTCAAAGTTGATGAGGATTTGAGTAATTGTTGAAGTGCCTCCGATAGTTAAGAAAAAGAGAATGAGTCTTTAGAGTCTGCGCTTTTAATTAATTCTTCCATCTTTGGTGTGAATTCTTCAATGGAAACTGCCTTATATTTGGAGGTATCATTGAGCTTGGGACAAGTAGGCCTTATGTGTCCTAACTCATTATAATAGTGACAAATGACTTTTCTACCCCCATTATAGTTATTATTAACAATATAGTTATTTTGTCTCCCAAAATGTGGAGGCTTGTAAAACTTTACATGGTTGACGGGCTTAGATACTGCCAACACTTCATTTCCTCCTTTAATCATACCAAGAGGAGTTTTTTCTTAGCATTCTTCGGCAATTGCATCCTCTAAAGGAAGAAGTTTAGATCTATGGAGAAGAGAAGATCTAACTTGTTCAAACTTGGGACGAAGTCCATACAAGAATTGAAAAAATTGTTCTATTTCCATTTCTTGACGCCTAAGTTCTACATCTTAAACGGCAACCTAAGTCACACGGACTCGGCTAGGGAGGCGACGCACCCGCGTCGACACGCCTCGACACGGGTGCGGCTTCGGACACGGGCCGGACTCGGTCAATAGGTGTCGAACTCAATCAACGCACCTGGGCCGAGTCCATCCACTTTATAGACTCGGTCAACTTTGACTGAGTCTATAAATGTCTGTTGTGAAATACGTTTTGGATTCGGGTCGGGTCCAAATCTGGACCCGACCCAAATCCAAACTTCATTTGTATCGTTGGGGCCAAACCCTAAAAGGGGTTTATGATAGGGGGAGGGGCTTACCTTGTCGATTTTGCCTCCCCCCCCCAGCACCTGCAGCTTCCTCCTACACTCACGTCGGCGATCCGGACTTCGGCAACGGTAACCACAGGCGATGCCAGCCACTGTCTCCCCCTTTCCTCCGTCAACAGGTATGCCCCCTCATTCCCACTCTCTCCTCTTCGTCCGGCGGGGGGCTCCCCCTTCCTCCTTATTTTTCGGCAGGTGGCGAAGCCCCCTGCCTCATTTTTTTTTCGGTAGGGGCCGAAGCCCCTGCTGGAAAAAAAGAGCAAGGTAGGGGGCTCCGCCCCTGCCACGTTCTTATTTTCCTGCAACCCACCCCCCTCCCTGCACCCTCTGCTCGCAGAAGAGGGGCTCGGCCCCTCCGTGTGCCTCTGATTCACAGTGGAGGGGATCGGCCCCTCCTCGTTTCCCTTCTGTCCGGCGGCCAAGTCTAGGCTCGGCCTGTCAGCTGAGCCCCCTCCTTCCCCCACTCCTCTCTGCTTCGTCCTCTCCTTCACTGTCAGCAAGCAGGACCTGTCGACCCTCATTTTTGCAGGACAGGCAGGAGCAAAGCCCTTGCCGCCTCTGCTTTTCCAGCAAGGGCCTTCACCCCTTGCCTTCCTGTCTTCTTTGCCAGGCAGGGCCATTGCCCCTGCTGCCTTTGGCTTTTTGGCAAGGGCGAAGCCCCTGCCACTAATAAGGTTCGGCAGGGGCTTACAGAAGGTCAACCCCCTGTCTCGAACCTGGTTTGCAGAGAGGGAACGAACCCCCTCCCTACATCATCCCCTCGCAGAGGAGGGCCTAGTTTGAACCTGGTTTGCATAGAGGGAACGAACATGGAGCTCCTATTACTATTATTTTGATGTGTTTATTAACTTTATTTTCTTTTCAGTTTTCACTTTTCAGATATAATGGCGAGTTCTAGCGGCAGTGTCAATATAGTTGGTTTAAGTTCTAAGCCTGAATTAGAAGTTTCTCAACCACTTTGGAGGCTTGTGACAAAAGGGATAAAAGTTATTGGTGGTAGTGGTAACGTGCAGTTTCATTGTAATCTATGTAAGACTGTTTTCACGGGTTCTTATACGCGTATGAAAGCACATCTTTTGCATATTCGTGGTCAAGGAATTAGGGCATGTTCTGGGGTTGACAAAGACTTGCTAAAACAGTAAAAAAAATAACAAGAGAAAGCTGGAAAGAAGAAAATTGTAGAGATGAGAAGCGATTTGATTAATCTGCCTTTTTCTATTACTAGTGATGTACAAGAAGAGCTTTTGAAGGAAAGAAATATGGAAAGCAATAAAAAAATACAAGTGTCATTCAAAAACATGGCAAGAACAGAAATTGATAAAAAGATTGGTCGATTATTTTACTCAAGCTCAATTCCATTTAATGTAGCTAGAAGTCCATATTGGAAAGATATGATTACATCTTTGGCTAATTGCAATTTGAGTGGTTATGTGCCTCTTAGTTCAGAAAAAACTAAGAACAGTCATTCTTGCAGAGGAAAAAAATAGAATTGAAGACTTGTTAGAGACCCAAAAATTTGCAATAAAACGACATAGAGTTTCTATAGTTTCTAATGGGTGGACTGATATACAAAGGCGACCATTGATAAACTTCATTGCTTATTCACTTAATGGGCCAATCTTTTTTAAGACTGTTGACGCATCTGGGGAGTATAAAGATGCTGAATATTTAAAGAGATTATTTGTCGAAGTGATAAAAAAAGTGGGTGAAGAAAGTGTGCTGCAAATTATTACTGACAATACTCCAGTTTGCAATCATGCAGAAATGAATTTGGCAAGTGAAGATACATATTCACATATTTTTTGGACTCGTGCAGCACACTGTTTAAATTTGGCCCTTAAGAGTATATGCAATCAATCAAAAGATAATGCACATGCACGTGAAATGTGTTTATGGATTGAGGAAATAGGGCATGATGTTCGAAATATTAGAAATTTTGTTGTAAACCATCATCATATCCTTTCAATATTTAATAGGCATTCTGATCTCAAGTTACTGAAAGTTGCTGAAACTCGTTGGGATTCTCTCATTGATATGATGAAAAGAATTAAGCAACTCAAGAATGCATTGATGATGATGGTGGCTTATCAAGATTGAGATTTTTATGGTACTAAAGACGATGTCAAGGCTCAAGCTATCAAAAAATACATCTGTGATGATTTTTTGTGGATTAAAATTATATAATTTATTGAATTTACAGAGCCTATTTGGAAAATGTTGAGAGAAGTTGACAGAGATGTACCCATGCTTCAAAGAATTTATGAAATGTGGAACAATATGTTTGAAAAAATTAAAAGTCATTTTTAAACATGAGAAGAAAGATGTTGCACTTGATGATTTAGAATTTTACAATCATGTACATTTAAGTTTTTAAGTTTTAGTGAAAAGATAAGATAAAAGAAAAATACTTTTGCGTTGCATGGCACACTCTCTCAATCCAAAATACTATACAAAAAAATGGTTGACAGCAGGTGTTGGTCGTGTTTGTCCAAATGAAGATCTTGAGATATCAAGAAATAGAATGATATGTTTGAGAAGACTTTTTAATGATCCTCACATGTTTAAGGTTGTAAATAGTGACTTTGGCAAGTTTTCTACTGAGAGATTTGATTCTTTAGCAGCACTCGTGGCAAGGGACGAAGAAGACCCCCTTAATTGGTGGGCAACATATGGATCAGAGACACTAAATCTGCAACGTCTTGCAATGAAGTTGTTATCTCAACCTGCTACATCATCTTATTATGAAAGAAATTTGAGTACATATGCTCAAATTCACAACATTAAAAGAAACAAACTCACTAGTAAAAGAGCAAAGGATTTGGTTTATGTTCACTCTAATCTATGATTAATATCTCGTCGCACCAAAGAAGAGTATAGATATTTTTTTTTACTTTGTATTCAAACTTCATATTTAAATATTTGTATTCAAAGTTTGAAGTTAGATACTAATATAGTCATTTTTTGATGCAGTTGTGGACCATCCAAGAATTGACATGTAAATCCAGAAGATTTTGACTTGAAGGGAGAACATAATTTGCATACTCTCAACATGGACTACCACGATCATGTTCTTCCCTCTAATTCAGATGATGAGGCAGATTTATGATAAGTTTTGTTGTTTATCACACTCACAAACTTCTTTATGTGTTATATTTTGGTAAGTTTGTGTTGTTAAGAATTACTTTTTTATTTTTGCTTTAAAATTTACAATCTTTGTGTTAATTTATTGTTATATATATAATTATATATATTTCAAATATATATATATATATTTTAATATATATATATATATATTTTAATAAATATATATAGCCGAGTCCCCGTGTCCGAATTTTTTGAAATTGTGTTGCACCTCTGTCGCACCCGCACCCGCTCCCATGTGACATAGGCTATAACAAGAGGAACTTAATATTAAAAATATAGAATTTATTGATGAAATGCTTAAGCAAAAGCAATGAAAAATGAAGGGGAACAACACCCCTATTTATACATATACAAGAGAGAGAGAGAGAGACCACATGGAAGCTCCCAAATAGAGTCGTTGGGAGCTCCCAATTGTTATATTTATGACCGTTGGGAAGCCCCCAATGACTCTATGGTCAAAAGACCATAGAGCCCATGCTCAAAGGGGAAAAAGACAAAATAATAAGAATAATAAAAAGAAAAAAATGTGTTCCTAATGAACAGTCCTATTACATGATATAACACACCCTTAAAGGACATTACCTGTTACAAAACTATATATATCTGAATATATATATATATGAATATATATAAAGAAAAAGTGGTAGTTGTGCAACCCTTAGGTGTGCAGCTACCGAAGGAATCACGCTAATTGTCCATCGTAGGGCGTGATGGACGGCTAGCACGAAAAAACATGAAAAAAAAAATGGTGAAAAGCGAGTTTTTCCACTTGTTAGGAATTAGTGACGCTTGAAATCGACACTAAAGGCTATAAAGAGTGTGCCCATCCTTTTTTAAAAAGAAATTTAGTGACGCTCAAAAAGCACCGCTAAAGCTAAATTTTGGCATTTTTGACACTATTTCAATGTTTTTAGCCAGAAAAACGTTGAGCATCCCCGTAGGTAGTTGTGTGCCTAAAGCAACTACCACTCACTCTATATATAAGTATATATATACATATATATTAATAGGCCACTACACCTGCTTGATGTTAAAAATGTCTTTTTACGTGGAGATCTGAATGATGAGGTATATATGTCTTTGACCCTTGGGTTTCTAGAAAAAGGTAATGTAGTTTGCAAACATAAAAAGGCAATTTATGGATTGAAACAATCTCCTCGAGCATGGTTTGAGAAGTTTAGTAGAGTTATTATTGACTTTGGACATTGGTGTTGCACCTTTGATCATACACACTTTATAAAAAGGATTATCATCTCAAAGATCTCATTGTGGATGTAGATGATATAATTGTTACAGGTGATGATGAAGGGAAAATTGCAAAGTCGAAAATGCACTTGAGGAAGACCTTTGATATCAATGATTTGGGCAAATTGAAGCATTTCTTGGGGATAGAAGTTCTCATATCAAAATGGGTATTCTCCTCTATTAAAGAAAGAATGTGTTAGAACTATTAAAAGTGACTAACAAGGAAAACTGCAAGCCCATGGATACTCCTATGGACCAAAATCACAAACTTCATCAAAAAGACGGAGAACCATTCAAAGACATGGGAAGTACCAAAGGTTGGTAGGAAAACTAATCCACCTCATTGTTACTTGGCAAAATATTTCATATGTAGTGGCAGTGGTTAGTAGGTACAAGCACTCCCCAACTATTGATCATGTACAGGTTGTCTCAAGAGTGCTAAGGTATCTAGATTCTAAAGAAGAAACCAGGAAAAGGACTTATATATACCAGACATAATCATTTTGATGTAGACATCTACAAAGATGCAGACTGGGCAGGCTCCCTTGATGATAGAAGATTAACCTTCAGTCTTTGTGTTTTTGCCGGTGGAAACCTAATCTCATGGAAAAGAACAAAGAAAGATATGTCCGGATAAAGTGTTGAGGCCGAGTATAAAGCCATGGCCCATGGGGCATGTGAAGGACTTTGGCTCATGATTATGCTTCGTGAGTTGCGGATTGAAACAACTCTTCTTATGACTCTTTGTTGTGACTAGAGGTGTCAATGGGTCGGGTTTGACCTGGACCCGACCCGTACCATACCCTATAGGGTCAAGGTTTGGTGATAAACAAGGTCTAATTAGAATCTGGGTTAGACTTGAAGGGTCTGATTAACATATGGAGACGGGTATGGTTTGCGAAATTTCATACCAGACCAGGGCCCGACCCAAGTTCCGATTAAGATCCGCGAATTTTCAATGTAAAAAAGATAAAACAAATTATTTTACGGGGTCTGGTTCATGAAATCCTTCTACGGTCTGGGTATGGTTTCTCTTATGGTGGGTCCGATTAGATCTGGGTCCAGACCCGGTACCATCATCTCAAATCAGGTCTAGGTTTGGTTCCACCTGTATCATAACCAAATCCAACCCGTTGACACCCCTAGTTGTGACAACAACTCAGCCATTTATACTGCCAATGATTTTGTACTTTATGAGCACACCAAGCATATTGACACCTATTGTAACTTTATTAGGGAAAAGATTGAGAAAGGAATCTTTAAGGTGATAATGTCCGCAATCAAGATCAATTAGCAGATGTAATTACAAAGGCTACACTGAAGATGAAACATGATGAACTTGTAAGCAAGTTGAGAATGAGAGACATCTTTCATTCCAACTTAAGGGGGAGTGTTGTAAACTGAAGTCGATTTTTGCACATGGTCTTAGTTGACTGGTTAGACTAAGACCCATTAGCCTCTATACATAAAATGACTATAAGGTGTAAGGCATTTTTGTCAAAACTTAATATTAGAATGAAGTGAGGGAGGAAAGAACCCTAAGCCCTCTTTCTCCTGTCTTTTTCTTCTTCTATTCCTCTCCTTCCTCTCTGTCTCTCTCCCTCTCGCAGATTTGGCACGATGTAGGGCCTTCAAGAACAATATTAATAGATCCAACTTAGGCTACTAGGGCAAAAAGGAGAAAAGAAAAAGGTATTTTAGCAATACATAGAATAAAATAATATCATAATAAACTTGGAGAAATTACAGGCTCCAGAATCCAATGATATAGGAACACTCAACTAAAGTATCATGTCCTTCTGAACTCAGAGGAATAAAGAACTGAGCATGTAAGGCTCACAAAGGCTATTAAGCGTTCGACGTCAATCAAGGTCAAGTTTGGAACCAGATATAGGTTTAACATCAGTCTTCATGTAGCATGTCATGTTCTTCATTGAACTGTTGCTAATTTATTTACTTGACCAAGCCTCCAATATATTGCTGTCATAAGGAAAATCATAGAATATCACTGAAAGATGTATTCTGGCATTTAAAATCATTGAAAATGCAATATTGAAAGGGACACTTGTAATTCTTTGTCACCTCTTTCTTAACTGTTTATTGCAGGGGATCCCTCAAAATCAGTTAAGATGTTAGTCTTTGTGCACCATAGTGGCAAAATTGCATGTGGAAAGAAATTTCTTAGTCATACCTCATCAGTGGATCCAAAACGATTCTTTACGGACCGTAGCAAGCGATGGGTCATGTATCTCTCCCCCTGGGCCAAAAAAGGAAAAAACTAACATCATTAATATATTAAAACAAAGTAATGGCACGAAAAGCAAAAAGAGAGAGAGAAGCCTAAAGACATACAAAAACGGAAATTTTTGCAAGAAAAAACACGAAACAATTTGGGCATGCGTTTAAGGATGCATATGCTACAAAGTAATCACCAATAAGTGAAACACCAAAGATAAAATTAAAGTCTCCACTTTTCTCAACAAGTTATCAAGACAAAAAACACTACAAGATCTCAAATGTAACAAAAATATCCATAATTAAACAGTTCACCACCAAGATGTCATGTATTCATATACCCACATAGTAGGGTCAATATTGTATCTGTTCTTGTATGTAGATTTAGTTTCATAGAACAGTGGGACCTAGGATTGCTTCAAGACCATGTATGTCCAACATGCACCCTCTATGTTATTTGTAACAGTAGAGAGTTACCATATATGGATACAAATTAGGAGTGGAGAGTGAACTGTGCCACTTGCAAGCTGAAGAACATGCTCGAGCTTGATGATCATAATCTCAAGCTACCATGATAAGAAGCTAAGCTTGAACCTATATGTGCGCAGGTAAGTTTGGCTACAGCTAGTACATTAAGATTAAAAAATAGTGCATGTATATAGTTTTGTGTGAAAAAGTATAAAAAAAGGAATAAAAAAACTAGTTGTCTGTAATAGACTGCTACACCTTGTAACAGAAAGTCAAAAAGGCCACAGGTTCTAGCCCTGCCACTTCCCTCTCTTCACAAGCCAACTAGAAAAGCTTTCTAAAGAACTTAATTAAGATGTATTTCTTGGCCAAGACAACCTCCAGCATATGGCTCTACAAGCATGAGCTGAGTGTACGTTAACTGACTGAGCTTGAAAAGCCTAGGCTTGGGTTTGTCTCAGCTTGTTTACTGCCTTAGCATTCATGTTCTATATCTCATATCAGTTAATATGGAAAACATCATACAAAAAAATAAAGCAGTGCAAGCATGGATTCTTTCATGCAATTATCTTTCCAAATTCCTAATACAATAGAATGAATACCGGCATTTTTTAACAAGCCCAAGTGAGCTCATTACTGTGCTATTGTGCTGGACTTGCCAGCCCTAGTCCCAATCAATCACATCAATGACATCCTACTCCATTACTTTAAAGGGAACAATATGACCTCCAGGGATATCTTATTGTTTTATGCCTAATACAAATAATAAATTAGAATGATTTATGAAGGAAAATGTACCAGGAACACAAGAACTTAGCAACACATTATACAGGTAGCAAGAACCTAGAGCCAAAAAAGGATTGATGCTTAAAAATAGATCAGGTGATAATGTGCAGTTGAAAAATTCCAAACAACAATTTATCTATTTTAGAGCAAAATCCGAGACCCAATTATGAGAACATCAAGGAATAAAAGGGAGAATGAAAAAGATATCCTCATGCAAAAGAACAGTAATTAAGAATATTGTGCAATGATCAGTTAAATTATTATTTGGCCTTCCATTGATGCTTTGCAAATTGTTTGACCTTTCATTGTAACACCAGTAGAACACTATAGCCTCTCATAACCTCAAGATTATGAACAAATATAGGACTACTTTTGTTCATTAAGAGAGTGAACATAAGCTAATGAACAGTGATACCAACTTCCATATATAAAACAGCATCAACAATGTGCTCCAATACACGTGGCCCTGCAATATCTCCAGTTTTTGTTACATGCCCAATCTGAAAAAATGAATACCCTGAAATTAATTTCCAACAGTTATATAGTGCTTTGGACTTATATATCAAAATGCAGTAGTAAAACATGTTAACAAATTCACACAAAATACATAAAAGCAATTCAACAAACAGGCTATTAATAGAGCTCATAAAATGCCCGAAGTACTTTGTAGAATATGAAATATGGACACACTTTTGGAATTCATTAGATTTAACAAGATCCAAAACCGGAATGATTATTGTTAATATATATATAGAGATATATATAAAATCATATATATTGTATGTTATGTAATAGGTAATGCTCTCTAGGGGCATTTTGAACTTGTTATTTTCATGTAAATAATGACTGTCGACTAAGGACAGTATTGCATTTTTGTTCTTTATGTTATTTTTCTCTTTATTGTATAGTGTAGGGGGTCTATATGACTGATGGAACAGTGATGCCTATGGGATTGAATGCCTCTCTTAAATGCCCAACTTGGCTCTATATATAGTGTCTTTCTCTTCTTTGTAAGATAATGCCTCTCTTAAGCATTCATGCTCAATAAGATGAATATTTTTTATATTTTTGTATTCCACTCTTTGGTTCTTTAATGTTTTGAATGCACTTAGTACTTGTGTAGTGTCGTTGCTGTAACACTCCAAAATCCCGAACTTGTAACTTTTTAGGAAAATTTTGAAAGTTTTGTAATCAATCATTTTTCAGAGTTTAAAATGGCAGTTCAGCAGAAAATGGTGTTTGAAATAACAAGTCAACCAACCTTGGGCTCATTACAAGCGAACTTTCCTTTACACAACAGATTTGTATCTCCATACAATCAATGAAACCATATAGATTCAAAACGAGGTTTTAATAATTAAAGTTAATATGAAAAGTGAAATTTCAAAAAAACATTTATACCAAATTACAAAACGTCCTAAAGAGCGAAACATCAGAGAAAGAGTAAGATCTTGATATCATTACGTCATCGTGTCATCGCTTGTCGTATTGACCTAATCATCACCCATACTCTATAAAACGGGTCAGACTTATAAAAATATGGTAGGTGCATAGATATCAAAATTAAGAACAATACTAACATATGTGTTGTTCCTTTCGTGATGTGCAGTTCGAAATAAGTAAAATGAGCATGATAATCTTGTTTCGATAATTACTTGTCCTGAAGGTACGCACAAGAAAAATGTAGAAACAATTGAGACTGTCCGGGGGTTATTATTTTATATATTATAATACCCCGAATAACTAACTGAGTCCGCTAGTAAAGGAACGACAAATGACCGAGAGAGAATTCCCCAGAGGCCACTTGTTCAAGGGTATGCATCCAAACTTCTGTAAAAGTCATTGAGATCTACCACCTAGGATAATTTTTGGTAGCCCAGTCTCCTAACTCCAATTACCGGGGACACTGAGTCATTGTCACTCGATGAGCGTAGTTGTTAACAACTTGTCCATCGAAGCTTTTGTACCACCCCATCCTCTCTCTTGACGGAACCAAAGAGGTGAATGGGTATGTCAGGTTCTATTTTAACTGACGACCCATTCCACATGCACTGGTCCTTTAAACCAACATGAGCATCTTGCTTGTGAAGGGGATCATTGAAAAGAAGTCGTTATTGGGTCTTAGACCCAATTTGGGTTTGCGCATGACCAGACCCAACTTCTGTTCCAGATCGGATCAAGATCCAAACATAAAAATGTTGTAATTTTGTTTCTTATTAGAAGGTATTTTTATACCCTAAAATTGTGTATTAGTTAAAAATACTTATAACCTAATACAATGAAACATGTTGAACCCTTTTTGACGTGTTTTTTTTTTTTTTTGCAGTCCCTTCTTCCTATATCGTGCTTCTTCTTTCTTGCACAGGTGAACGTGGAAATCATCATATTTTAACATGGTATCAGAGCAGTGTTAAAGTTGGGTCTAGGATTGTTTTCCAGAAGGAATGTCCAAGGAGATGATCTGAGTTTTCAAGTCAAGAAAATATCCCTACTTCGACCCCGATTTTTGCGTCTTCTTCCTCCTTCCTTTTTTGTTTTCAGTTATGGTAAGGGCGTCAACATCTCCTCCTTCTCTTCTCTTCTCTTCTCTTCTCTTCTTCAGATTTGATTCTCTTATCTCTAAAAGTTTAAAATCGGTTAATCAATTCTAAAAAGGTTGTCTTCTATCTAAACTCTTTTTCTTGTTTTGGGTTTCTAGATGTGAAGAGACGTCGATCAGTTCTCTACTGTCGATCTGAATATTCTACTCGCTGAAATTAACATTTGTGTTATTTCAGTCTGCATAATCCTTTATCTTGAAATATTCAAATTCTTGTTTCATGTTTTTACTTAATCTGGAACCAATTTTATGTTGATATTCAGTCTTCTACTGTCGATATGAATATTCTACTCTCTGAAATTAATATTTGAGCTATTTTAGTCTGCAATATATTTTTATCTTGAAGTATTGATATTCATGTTTCACGTTTTTACTTAATCTGGAACTAATTCTACGTTGATATTCAGTTTTTTTTTCTGATCATACCCAAATATAATATATCTGTCATACTATCAAAAAAAAGGACAGAATATTCGAGTGACTGATTTCCTTGTGAGTTAAAATTTGGTCCAGAAAATTTATTTATTCTTTCCTTTTCCACAATCCTTTCAAATGGACTCATCTTTTCCACAGTCAGGCATTTCCTCTAATTTTCTTAGTCAATTGGTCTCTGAAAAGCTGAATAATTCCAACTTCTTGACCTGGAAAAGACAGATTGTCCCTTTTATAAGGAGCCAGGATCTCTCTGGTCATCTGGATGGATCAATCTCACCCCCTCCAAAGTTCACTTCGCAGGAAAAGAAGGACGATAAAAGGGCGCAATCTATTATTCTTCTCAAAAATTCAAATTATGTTGCTTAGGTGAAAAGAGATCAAGCATTAGTGGCATACATCACCTTTACACTCTCGCAAGAAGTTCTTGTAGCCATTCCCGATGATTGTTCAGTCAAAGAGCTATGGGACAAGCTAGTTCAGACTAGAGTTACCGAAAGCGCCTAAGTAAAAGGGGAAGCGCACTTCCCCGAAGCGCGCTTCGGAAGCGCGAAACATCGTGCTTCCGAAGCGTGAGGGGAAGCATCCCCTTTTTTGGGAAGCGTGCTTCCCCCTCGCTTCCCCCATTTTTTCATTTTTTCGCTTCCCCCTCGCTTCCGGTTCGCTTCCTAGGTCGCTTCCCCCATTTTTTCATTTTTTCGCTTCCCCCTCGCTTCCGGTTCGCTTCCTAGGTCGCTTCCGAGACGATTCGAAATTTTCTTCTAAGTGGTCCCACGCTTCCCCGCTTCCTAAATTTTTTAAAGTGCGTCGCTTCCCGCTCCCGCTTCCTGTATCGCTTCCCGCTCTCGCTTCCTCGACTGGTAACTCTGGTTCAGACATATTCGCAGATCTCTAAAGCGAGAATCGTGTTTCTCAAGCGAGAATTTCAAATGTTGAAGAAATATTTGATGTCTATTATGGAGTACTTGAATAAAATGAAAGGCATCACAAATCAGCTGGCTATTGTGGGATGTCTAGACAAGGTGCAGCTGACCTTGAGTGGATTGGGGTCGGACTATCATGTTCTGGCGACGTCCTTGTTGTGTCGCCCAGAGCTTCCAAAATTTGAAGATCTTCATGCAAAGCTACTGCAGTATGAAATGACCCTGAAAGGGTTTTCTGAGGACACCCATGTGCATTCAGGAACTCAAGATGTGCTGGCCACAGGATTGACTTATGGTAGAGGTAGAAGAGAAAATTCTTTTCGAGGAAGGGGAGGACAAGGAAGAAATGTTTTTGGGGGTCGTGGACTACTTTCAACGCCCAATATACAGGGACAAAGGCTCATTCCTACTGTATTTCTATGCAATAAAAAAGGGCATATTAAAGCAAATTGTTGGTTCAACCCTCAAAATAAGAGAAAAAACCCACAAACAGAGAGATGAAGAAGTAAAGGAGTTGTTATTGGCAGCTTTGGCAAGCTTGAATATGAAACAAAATGATAAAGGCAACGACCCACGTCTCGGGTGATGCGGGTAAGCTCTTGAATCTTACTCCTTATGTTGGTAAAAATAAAATAGTCACAAGAGATGGTTCTCATCACTCCATCTCACATATTGAAAATGCCATTATACCCATGTTCAAGTCTCCTCTTAATCTTTCAAATGTTATTCATGCTCCTAATATTCAGAAGAACATCGTTTCTGTATCAAAACTTGTTGATGATGTTAATGCCTCAATTCAATTTACTCCCTCTTCTGTTTATGTCAAGGATCTTCGCACGAGGGAGACATTCGCTGAGGGAAAGAGACGAGACAACATGTACATCTTCCAAAAAGATCCCTCCTTCTCTGTTCATTCTGCTTGTTCATCCTTGAAGCCTCATCAGCATCCATCATTGGTTTCTTCCGAATATATGTTTGTCATTTCTGAATGTAATAAGTCAACCTTTTGGCATAGTCGTTTGGGTCATTGTGGTCGTCATTTTATTGAAAAACTTGTCTTGAATAACTTCATTACTAATTCCAGTCTAAGTTCAGAAGCAAGTGATATAAAGTGTCCTAGTTGTAATTTATGTAAGAGTTGTGTTTTGCCTTTCAATTCAATTAATAAGAGAGCTTCAGGGCCCTTTGAAGTCATATGTTCTGATGTCTGGGGTCCTGCCCCAATTGTTTTTGTTTCTGATAGTAAATATTACCTTATTTTCATTTATAGTTATTCACGCTATATTTGAAAATTTTTCATGAAACACAAATCAGAAGTTTTTGGATTGTTTCAAAAATTTCATTCCTTTGTTAGAAATCATTTCTCTACAAACATTCTCAATTTCCAATGTGATGGAGGAAGTGAATTTTCTTCTAGTGATTTTGTTAGTTTCCTTCAACATAATGGGATAAAGAGAAGAGTGTTTTGCCCAAGTACACCTCAACAAAATGGGATTACTGAGAGGAAGCATCGACATATTGTCGAGAGTGCAATGAGCATGATGCACGGGAGTAATCTCCCTATCACCCTATGGACAGAAGCTTTTCACTCCATAGTCCATGTGATAAATCGACTGCTCATGACCATTTTAGAAAATTGGTCACCACTTTTCTCTCTATTTGGCATACACCCCGACTATCATGAATTACGTGTGTTTGGATTTGTTTGCTATGTTCACATTGACTGCTCATTGAGACATAAGTTTCAGGACAAAGCCTTAAAGTGCAGGTTTGTGGGATATGCTGAAGACTACAAGAGGTATAGGTACTATGATCCATTGAGCAATCAAATCAAAATATCGAGAAATGTTTTTTTGACGAGATGAATTTTGACAATCAGCCTGCTAATCCAAGTCTTCATGTTGCTAATCTAAGTCCCAGTGTTGAGGTGTACTATCCATGGTAAAATTCAGAACTCTTCTCCAACACTAGGGATGACTGTCCTACAGGTTGCAGTCAAAAAGAGATGTGAAGAATCAGCAGATGCATCCCAACCAGAAGAGGTTACCACACAAAACTTGAAGCTAGTAAGGTATAAGGGTGTTGTCTACACTCGGCGAGAGAAAGAGCCATCATCCATCCCTTGCACAGATATTGGTCCTTCTACTTCTGCTCCACAGATGTTGGACATCAGAAGATCCACTCGGACCCGACATCCGCTTGACAGGTGGGTAAGCTATAAAAAAATTTCCTTGGTTTTTCAATTGTTCCTAACGTCCATAAATAAAGAGGACGAGGCTCTCACATTTTATCAAGCTGCAAGTTCTAGAAAATGGATTAAAGCGATGAATGAAGAAATGAAAGTCTTACATGAATGTGGTACATGGAAAGTTGTGCCTAGACCATAAATAGAAATGTGGTTGGGTCAAAGTTGGTGTACAAGATAAAATATAAACCAGATGGGAGCTTGAAAGGTATAAAGCTAGACTTGCAGCCAAAGGGTTCACACAAGAACAAGGACAGGACTTTGATGAAACTTTCAGCCATGTTGTTAAGATGGGGACCATTCGTATTGTGTTGAGTCTAGCCATTGAACATGGATGGACATTGAGCCCACTAGATATAAAAAATGTCTTTTTGCATGGGGACCTAAAAGAGAAAGTTTATATGGAACAACCCACTGGGTATGTGGAACAAGATGTCAATCAATATGTGTAGACGATGGCCTGGACCCTAGAAATAGAGAAGAGAGAGAGAGAGAGAGAAGAGAGAAAGAGAGAGAAGAGAGAGAGACGGCTGCAAAGAAAACCTCAGATCTCATTTTCCGATTAGGGCCTCTCTCTATGTTAAATAGAGAGAGGCTTAAAGACCTAATTACAATACAGCCCCACTATAAAGAACTAAATTACAAAAAGCACCTTAATGAAAGATAACTCTACTTAAAACCACCTATTCTCAACACTCCCCCTCAAGCTGGAGCATAGATATCGATCATGCTCAGCTTGTCACAACATTTTGAAAAATTTGGTCTGGCAAGAGGTTTTGTGAACATATCTGCAACTTGGTCTTCCGACTTTAGATATTGGGTAGTGATATGACCCGCTTGAACCATATCCCTTACATAGTGGCAATCAACCTCAATGTGCTTTGTTCTCTCATGAAATACAGGATTGTTCGCTATATATGTTGCAGCTTTGTTATCGCACATCATGGTCATGGGAGAAGAAACCTTCACCTGGAGATCAAGAAGCACAGTACGAACCCACATCAATTCAGCAGTTGTTTGGGCCATAGCCCGATATTCTGATTCTGCACTAGACCTCGAAACCACATTTTGCTTCTTACTTCTCCAAGAGATTAAGTTGTCTCCCAGGAACACACAAAATCCTAAGGTAGATTTTCTATCTACTACAGATCCTGCATAGTCAGCATCAGAATAGGCCACTATATCCAGAGGTCCACCTTTCTTGAACAATAACCCCTTTCCAGGAGAAGATTTTAGATATCTGAGAATCATAATAGCTGCATTCCAGTGTACCACAGTAGGTTTGTCCATAAACTGACTGACTTTACTCACTGCTAAAGCAATATCTGGCCTGGTCACAGTTACATACAGTAGTTTCCCAACTAGGGAGCGATAGCTTTTGTTATCAACCAGTTTTGACCCTTCTTCAAACAACTGAACTTTATGGTCCATGGGAATATTTGCTGGTTTAGCTCCCAACATTCTTGTTTCCTTTAATAAGTCAAGAACATACTTTCGTTGAGACAAAACCATCCCTTCACGGCTCCTGGCAACTTCTTTACCCAGAAAATACCTGAGTGAACCAAGGTCTTTTGTAACAAAGTGTTTGTGAAGATGAGCCTTTGTGGCTTCAATAGCTTTCACATCATCACCTGTAAGAATGATGTCATCCACATATACCACCATAACAACTATGCCAGAGCTAGTTTTCTTTATGAATAGTGTATGATCTGTTGCTGACCTATTAAAGCCAAAACCTGACATTACTTCAAACAACTTCTGAAACCATGCACGAGGACTTTGTTTCAAGCCATAAATTGCCTTTTTCAATCTACACACCTTCCGACACTCCCCCTCAACCTCGAATCCTGGAGGTTGTTGCATGTAAACAGTTTCAGATAGGTCCCCATATAGAAATGCATTTTTCACATCTAATTGAGACAGGCTCCAACCATGTTGCACAGCTACTGAGAGAACAAGACGAATGGTACCCATTCGTGCAACAGGAGAAAAAGTTTCAAAGAAATCAATACCATATGTCTGAGTATACCCTTTGGCTACTAATCTGGCCTTGTACCGTTCAATGGAACCATCAGATTTGTACTTTATCGTATATACCCATTTGCATCCAACAATGTCAGCATCTGCAGGGGAATCAACTAGGTCCCAAGTATGCTGAGATATTAAGGCATCCATTTCTTCTTGCATAGCCCTCTTCCAGTGAGTATGAATCTCGGCCTGCTGATAGTTCCGAGGAATAACTTCAGCAGATAAAGCTGAAATAAAATTTTTCATCTGATTTCCAATTCTGGCTTCAGAGACAAAACGAGACATGGGATATAAAGTACATTGTCGTGTCCCCTTTCGTAGAGCAATCGGCCTGTTATCATCATCATGAAGATCATTATTGTCAGTAGAACTTACCTCAGGGGAAGAAGAGGGAGGCACTTGAGGAGGTGGATCTCTACGCACATATACCAATGGAGGATTATGAAATCTGGAAAAGGATGAAGTGTGGTTCGGGAATGAGGGCACGGATTCCAAGGGAAAAGGGGGTATAGGTAATGGGCAAGACTCAGCTGGATCAACCTGCAGCGGGGAACCAGTATTAGAGTAATATGGAGTGGATTCCAAGAAAGACACATCCGCACTGACATACTCTCGGCGAGAAGTAGGATCATAACATCGATATCCCTTTTGATTTTTGGGATAACCTATAAATATGCACTTTGTAGCTTGAGCAGCTAATTTATCACGGTCAGGGCCAAGTTTGTGTACAAAGCAAACACATCCAAACACTTTGGGCGAGAGGGAGAAAAGAGGGGTATTTGGTTTTAGGATATGAATTGGAATTTGATCACCCACAGAAGAGGAAGGCATGCGGTTGATCAGATAGCAAGCAGTTGTAATTGCATCTCCCCAGTATAACGCAGGAACATTTGATTGGATCATAATGGTCCTGGCAATATCAAGTAGGTGACGATGTTTTCGCTCAGCCACCCCATTTTGTTGAGATGAATAGGCACAGAAAGTTTGGGGTTGGATGCCACTATCATGGTAAAATTGTAACAGACTTTTTGATTTAAACTCGAGAGCATTATCAGTGCGAACAATCTTGACACTGGATTCAAACTGAGTCTTTATTTCAAGAATTAAAGATTTGATAATATTTGGAACATCAGATCGTTCCTTTATTAAAAACACCCATGATAACTTAGAGAAATCATCAACAATAACTAGATAGTATCGACACTGAGTCCTAGTAGGGATCTTACTAGGACCCCATACATCTGCATGAAGAAGTTCAAAGACTTTATTACTAGACTGACTCTGACTCGAAGGGAATGAACTTCGATGATGCTTGCCCAGCTGACATGCTTCACACTGAAATGATGTGGTGGAGGGAATCTGAGGAAAGACCGAACGAAGCTTTGACAATGAAGGATGACCAAGACGACGATGCCACTGAACAGGACTAAATGAATGGTCCATTGCTGCATGCACAGTACCCATTGGATGATGTAAGTAGTAGATTCCATTTTCTTCATAACCTCCACCAATCTTCTTCCCCGTCAGCAAATCCTGAAAATGACAACCCATTGGATCAAATATTACTCTACAGTTTTGTTCTTTTACAAGACAACTCACAGAAAGTAAACTCTGAGGAAATTTTAGGGCATGAAGAGCATTTTTCAACTGTAATGAGGAGGATATAGAAATATTTCCCTGACCAACAACCGGGGAGGTACTCCCATCGGCTAATGAGACTCCAAGCTGAGCCTTAATATCCTTCAGATCAGAGAAAACAAGTGAATTTCCACACAAATGCCTGGATGCACCAGAATCAATAATCCACTTACTGTTAGTCGGATGAAGAAGATTTCCGGTTGAATAGGCAACACCAGCAACAGGAGAGGTAGAGCTCAAAGGACGAAGAGCTATCAGCTCATCATATTCAGCACGACTGAGGCTTATACTACTGTCACTTGCAGAAATATTGTCTTGTGCCTTTGTTGCCTCGAGAGAAGTAGTATTAGCTCTAGGAGCATATGACTTTGATGAAGATGAGGTTGGTCGGTCATGCTTATCCCAGCAACGATCTTCTAAATGTCCAGATTTTCCACAGAATGTACATAGAAGCTTTCCTCTGCCTCCCACACCTCGGCCGCGACCTCGTCCTCTGATGTTCTGAAGATTTCCACGTCCATAACCAGATTTTCCACGTCCATAACCAGATGAGACAACTAAGGCAGAAGACTGAGTCACAGGCTGAGAATGTGGAAGAAATATAGCAAGTCTGCTTAGACGGTTATATGCCTCAGCAAGAGTAGGCACATCCGACCCAGTCAACATTTGGACTTTTGCAACAGAAAATTCTGAAGATAAACCTGTAAGAAACCTAGCAACCATAGTTTGTTCTTGATGATCCTTTTGTTTCGAACAACAGAGAGGTCTGTGAGCATTAAGTCTTTCAAAAGCAGCTTTTACGGAGGCATAG
Source organism: Nuphar pumila (assembly GCF_984573655.1). Lineage (NCBI taxonomy): Eukaryota > Viridiplantae > Streptophyta > Magnoliopsida > Nymphaeales > Nymphaeaceae > Nuphar > Nuphar pumila. Next base: position 29,940,014 of record NC_143263.1, on the reverse strand, counting down.
TACTGGTCCAAGGTTTGATCTCCCTGCTGTAAATTGTATATTTCCTGTTCGACTTGTAGGATACGACTCACATTAGTTTCTTGTGAGTATGTATCTCGAAGATTGTCCCACATCTGTTTGGCGGTATTATAATAAATTAAACCATCTGCAATATGGGGTTCGACGCTATTCATAATCCATGACATGACTATGTCATTATCTTCATCCCAAGTAACATATTTTCCCACCTTTTCAGTGGGTCCATCTTCCAACAAGATATGTTTTCTACGATGTCCAGATACCGACATCATAAATGTTCTGGACCACCTGGCATAGTTGGTTTCATTTAACCTCACAGACGAGCCGTACGAAAAGGGATTGGCAAATGCCTTATATTCTCCCATATGTTCCAATTTTGAATCACCTTTCGAAGTTTCAGCCATACTGCAGGTAAAAAAAACTGGACAGTCTCCACACTATCCAAAAAAAAAACCCGCGTGTTACACCCACACGCCAACTGATATTCCAACCAGCAGTTGTTCACTTACGAACAACAATAAAAAAAAAACCACTACAGTAGTGAGCAGCAGCCCACAAGCAGACAGATAATTCAGCACTTCCGTGATTCACAGCTAACACGACTTCTGCATATGCAGAAAAAAAATTTCATAACAGGGACAGCTCCCCAGACATATACAGTTTGACAATACGTCATTAATTTTTCTCGAGCAACACCACTAAGAGTTGGATTGCTGGAGAGAAAAAAAAAATAAGCAGGAAGTACCAGCACCAATCAAACTCCACACAGCCACGATATCAAGATACACAAAACATTTTCAGTGCAAAGAGTACCAGCACCAATCAAACTCCACACAACCACGATATCAAGATACACAAAACAGGCCCCCAACCATATGTAAAATCACCAACAGTAATCAGACTCCCAACAGCAATCAACTCCCAACAGGTAGCCACGAAACCGAGACAGTAGGCAGTCATGAAATGATAAAACAAGAAGCTGCGAACTCACAGCAAGCATCCACGACCACTTGCGTGATCAGATCTGTCAACAGATCCAGAAAAAAAAAATTCATCGCTGACCTGATTAGGTATTTTTCTTTTTACTCATTAGATCTGTTGACAAATCTGGTGGCCTCCACGATCTGATGGCCTCCACGATCGATCACGCTCCCGCGATCACGCTCCCACGATCACGCTCGATCACGCTCCCACGGTCGGTACAGCTCTGATACCATGTAGACAATGGCCTGGACCCTAGAAATAGAGAAGAGAGAGAGAGAAGAGAGAGAGAGAGAGAAGAGAGAAAGAGAGAGAAGAGAGATAGACGGCTGCAAAGAAAACCTCAGATCTCATTTTCCGATTAGGGCCTCTCTCTATGTTAAATAGAGAGAGGCTTAAAGACCTAATTACAATACAGCCCCATTATAAAGAACTAAATTACAAAAAGCACCTTAATGAAAGATAACTCTACTTAAAACCACCTATTCTCAACAATATGTATGCAAGTTGAAAAGAGCACTCTATGGATTGAAACAAGCTTTTCGGTTCTGGTTCGAGAGTTTTTCGCTGAAAATACAGAAGCACGATTTCTCTCAATCTCTTCTAGATCACTCATTATTCATCTACAATAAACGAGATGTCACCACTCTTCTATTGATATACATAGATGATATCATTATCACAGGAAACTGAAGAGATCATATTGAGGAAGTAAAGAAGTTATTAAATCAGAGATTTAAAATGAAAGATCTGGGAGATCTGCGGTATTTTCTTGGGGTGGAAGTTGATAAGACGTGTGATACACTTACTCTTACTCAACACAAATACATGATGGATATTCTTAGTAGGGCAGGCATGAAAGATTGTAAGCCATTGGCAACTCCAAGCATCATCCATCAGAAACTGAGTTCTAAAGAAGGGGACTTACATGGGGATCCCACTAGGTATTGTAACATAGTTGGCATGCTGCAATACCTGACCTTTACTAGACCCGACATAATCTATTCGGTCAATCAGGTATCCCAATTTATGCATGAACCTCATATACCGCACATGGAGGCAATTAAGCGAAAACTACCGTATCTAAAGAGTACAGTTGGTGATGAGCTGATGTACAGGAAAAGTGAATCAAATCAAGGTGGCCATGAAATCATTATTTACGTTGATGCCGATTGGGAGGGTGACCCAGATGAACGACGATCAGTATCTGGTTATTGTGGTTATACTGGATCGAACATGATCTCTTGGAGTAGTAGAAAGCAAAAGGCGGTTTCTAGGTCGAGAACAGAGGCTGAATACAGGTCGATGGTTGTTGCTACTGCTGGGGCTACATGGATAAGACATCTCCTAACAGAGATGGGAGAACCAATTTCTCGATTACTTATGTTGTGTGATAATCAAAATGCCATCAATATGTCCTTTAATCTCATCTATCATAGTCGAGCAAAGCATATTGAGATAAATGAGCATTTTGTCAGCCTATTTTTGTGCGAACTGAAGAGCAAGTTGAGGATATTTTCACCAAAAGACTAACAAAGGACAGATTCTGGATGCTGAAAGGCAAGTTATTCATGTCCAGGACCATGCACAACTTGAGGGAGGCTGAAAAGAAGTCGTTATTGGATCTTGGACCCAAGTCGGGTCTGCGAAGGACCAGACCTGACTTTTGTACCGGATCGGATCAAGATCCAAACATAAAAATATTGTAACTATCGTGGTATAAAACTCATGAGTCATACTATGAAACTTTGGGAGAGGGTGATTGAGTCTAGGTTGAGGAAGGTTGTCATGATATCGGAGAATCAATTTGGTTTTATGCCTGGAAGATCAACTATGGAAGCTATACATCTTCTTAGACAACTTATTGAAAGATATAGAGAGAGGAACAAAGATTTGCATATGGTTTTTATTGATTTAGAGAAGGCATACGATAGAGTACCTAGGGACGTTCTCTGGTGGACAATGATGAAGAAAGGTGTTTCTCTCAAGTACATTAGTATAATTAAAGATATGTATGAAGGAGTAGTAACCAATGTTCGCACTTGTGGAGGGGTGACAACCAATTTTCCGATAACGGTTGGGTTACATCAAGGATCTGCTTTAAGCCCTTTCCTATTTGCGATAGTGATGGATGAGCTTACGAGATCAATTCAAGAAAATGTACCGTGGTGTATGTTGTTTGCTGATGATATTGTTTTGATTGATGAGTCTAAAGCTGGGGTTAATGCTAAGTTAGAATTATGGAGACAGACATTGGAAGCTAGAGGTTTTAAGTTGAGTAAGAGTAAGACTGAATATATGGAATGTCGGTTTAGTAAGCAACGAAGTAGTGATGGGAGTGTAGTGAAGCTTGGTGAGCAAGATATACCGGTGAATGATTATTTCAAATATTTGGGATCCATCATTCAAAAGTATGGAGAAATTGATGGAGATGTAAATCATAGGATAAAGGTTGGGTGGATGAAATGGAAAAGTGCTACTGGAGTGCTGTGCGATCGTAGAATGCCATTGCGGTTGAAGGGAAAGTTTTATAGGACGACTATTAGACCCGCTTTACTATATGGTACGGAATGTTGGGCTGCCAAGAGACATCATATTCAAAAAATGAGTGTAGCTGAGATGCGGATGCTTAGATGGATGTGTGGAAATACAATAAAAGATAAGACTCGGAACGAAGAGATACGTAAGAAGGTAGGTGTTGCACCCATTGAAAATAAGATGCGAGAGAATCGTTTACGGTGGTTTGGACATATTCGGCGAAGGCCTAATGATGCTCCAGTTAGAAGGTTGGAGAAATGGGAAAATATATTAGTTAAAAGAGGTCGGGGTAGGCCTAGGAAGACTTGGATGGAGATGATAGGAAAGGATATGAATGCTTTGAACCTCACCGAGGACATGGCGTTGGATAGAAATGATTGGAGGAAAAGGATTCATGTGGAAGACCCAAAATGAATTTCTTTTTTGGTTCATATCGCTGACCCCAATTGTTTTGGGATGAAGGCGTAGTTGTTGTTGTTGTTGTTTGTTGTTGTTGTAAAATTGTGTATTAGTTAAATACTTATAACCTAATACAATGAAACACACTGAACCCTTTTTTATATTTTTTTTTCTGCAGCCCCTTCATCCTATATCGTGCTTCTTCTTTCTTGCACAGGTGAACGTGGAGATCATCATATTTTAACAATCATCACCATTTATGTGATTTTCTTTCAATCATTGTGCATTTTCACACTATGAAGTTACCATAAACCTCCAGTCCAATCATCGTACTACCAACATGTCGTACATGTCTGATAGCACCACTACGATGAGAAGATATCGGTTTTTCATAAAAAAAACCTTAACATTTATTTAAAAATTTCAAAGTCTTGTGCTTTAGGACGGAGAATATCCAAGTCATTTCGGATACCAAAGAGAACGATCAGACGTACGTACCACCTAGGGCTACGTAGACGAAGCCTTTCTGTTACGCAGGTTTGAGGAAAAAACTCAGTTGCGAATACACAAGTGCCAAATACTTGTTTTTGGTGTTCGAGACAACAAATAATACAAGCTTAAAATTTCTCACGTGAAATCTTTTTTAAAAGTAAAGACTTGGCGAGGATGCGCAAATCTGTCTTTAAAAACATGCAAGCATAATATAAAATAGACAGAAGTACACAAAATTGCATACTTTATAAAGTTATATATGTATATATAATACATATATATTAAAGCATAAGTTTGTGCACATTACAGTGCGGCGGCGAAGTAAATGACATAAAGAAAGGCTCGATGTGCGAAACCACACATTGAGCTAAATAAATTGTGTAAGCGATGTATGAAACCGTACATCGGCTCAATAAATTGCATAAGCGATGCACGATGTACGGAACCATACATTGGCCAAATAAATTGCGTAAGCGATGCACGATATACGAAACCGTACATCGGCTAAATAAATTACATAAGCAAGAGCCTGTGCACATTATAGCGCGGCGGTAAAGTAAATGACATAATTTAAATGAACAAGAATATGCAAAATTGCATCCTTGAGTTAAAAGCATATATATATATATATATATATATATATATATATATATATATATATATATATATATAATATAATACGTATAAGTTAGAAGTATTCTATCATTTGTTCTCGTATGCAACTTTCCCCTACCTCAGAGATGGTCTGACTCACGGACGATTTCGAGCATAGGTTCTTAAAGGCTTGTGACTCGGTAAACGTGTCTCATCCGTTGTGCCGAAGTGGTATGCTACAATTGATTACACTGTGTTAAGTTCTTAGATTTTTTAACGAAAGTGGTGACGATCACATTGCAGCGATCAAACTTGAAGCAAGTTCGAATAGACTGGGTTGAGCCACGCTCGATGCTAACCGAACTCAGCTTGGCGGCACCTGGCCAGGCAGGCAAGGCAGACCGGCTGACAAGGGAAAGTCGAGTCAAACTCGGCGCACACGAGTCTGCTTGAGTTACAGGGCAGACTCGAGCTGCGCTAAGTGATAGCCGACCTCGGCATGGCTCGACCAGACTCGAGACAGCAGCAGCACTAGAAGTTGTTGTTGCTCGAGCGCAGCAAAAAGGATGGGGGAAACAGTTGAGCCGGGTCTGGCCCCCAAATAAGACAGGACCGAGCCTAGGCTCGATCCTCCTACTAAGAGAACCGAGTTGGGATTGGTTCAAACCGAGCTCAGCTCAATAGGCTGGCCCAAGGGACAGCTGCAACAGGATGCTACTTTTGTCACCAAAAAGAAAGGGAAAATGTCAGATTGCTGGAGGCGGTGGCTGCCGCGACTACCCTGCTGAGGGCCGAAGGCCCCTGCCCGCCACTAGTGGCGCGACAGAGCGGCGAAACGTGAGCCCAGCTCGGGTTCAAGAAAGCCAAAAAAATGTCAGCAGGGGAAGAAAAGCGAAGAGGGATGCTCGGCACCCCTCCTCCTGGCGAGCCCCGGTCTGCCGGCGATAGACGGAAGAAAAAGGGAGAGGGTGCTCGACACCCTCCGTTTCGACGAGGTCCGATCTGTTAACGACAGATAGAGATAAAGAAGAGGGAGCAGAGGGTGGTCGGCACCCTCCCTCCCGGTGATGTCCAGTCTGCCGGCAACAGACAAAGGAGAAAGAGAGGGTGATTGGCACCCTCCCTCCTGAGCGATGTCCAATCTGTCGACAACAAACAAAGGAGGAAGAGGGAGGAGAGATCGTACTTAGGGGGGGGGGGGGGGGGGGGGGGAGCGGAGACAGCGTCGAGTCGGGTGTGCTGGCAATAGGAAGAAGAAGACGAGGGAGAAAGAAAAGGGAGAGAGGTGGGAGCCGTCGGGGGAGCTCAGAGGCAAGGGGGCTCCGGAGTGGGGTGTCAGGTGGGCAGGGAAAAGTTGGGGGCTTCGGGTGTTTTAAAAAGAAAACCCCACTGTGGGGTGGGGTTCTGACACCCAGATCCAAAACCTTTTTTTTTAAACCACGAGTCTTACATTTGTGCTCTTGTATTGTCCCTTGGTTGGACTTGTGTATGTGCATGTGCACTTTATGTTTATGATCTTATAAGTCCTTAAAGGCCCTCGTTTTCTAATTTCGCATATTTCATTACATGATTTGTGAGATTGTTCTCCTTCATTATTATGTTCATTAAATATGCTTTAATTGCATGTTGGATATATATATATATATGTATGTGTGTGTGTGTGTTTCTTATTGATTATCTTGTTCACAAATTTGTATACATGAATTTAGTTATCTCCTCTTATCTTGAGGACTTTTTTGAATTGCTATATTTTATATATGCATGTTGTTGTTGATGATTTGTTATTTTATTTGAAATGCTTTTGGGATATTATTTATGTATAATTGTTTGTCTCTTCTTGATAATTTATATTTCCTTTAGTAATCAAATTCTGTTGTGACCAATATTTATGTTTTCTTGAAAAATATGTTGATTTTGGGTTTATGATTTAATTTTATAAAAATGTATCCTTGAGGTATGCTCCTCTTATCTTTCTTAATGATCATCTAATGTTTCTCTTGTTCAAAAATATATTTGTTTTAAAACTATTGGGTTAGGATATTTTTCTTTGTGTAGTTGGAATTGTTCTCCCTGCAGGTTCTTAAAGATGTGATGGAATGAGAAAGGAATATCTTTGATGCATCATATCATAAAGATGGAGATAGCCGATGAAGGCGTTTGGGGACGATCACCAATAAAGACATTATGCATCATAAAGATGGAGACTACCAATGAAGATATTTTGAAGACTTGTATTTAATGAAGGCTTTCGAAGACTTGTATTTAATTAAGACCTTCGAGGACTTATAGATTCAAACTTTTGGTTATCACATCGTAATTTTGAGCGGGAGGGGTGTTAATATATATATATATATATATATATATATATATATATATATATATATATATATATATATATATATATATATATATTGCATGTTATGTAATAGGTAATGCTCTCTAGGGGTATTTTGGTCTTGTTATTTTTATGTAAATAGTGATTGTCCACTAGGGACAGTATTGTATTTTTGTTCTTTATTTTATTTTGTATCTTTAGTGTATAGTGTAGGATGTCTATAATGACTGTTGGAACAGTGACTGCCTATGAATGCATCGCTTAAATGCCCTTCTCGGCTCTATATCCAGTGCCCTTCTCCTCTTTGTAGGATAATGCTTCTCTTATTCATTCATGCTCAATAAGATATGAATATTTTTATATTTTTGTGTTCCTCTCTTTAGTTCTTTGATGTCTTGAATGCACTTAGTGCCTTTGTGCTCTTCGATTGTCCCTTAGTTGGACTTGTGCATGTGCATGTGCACTTTGTTTTTAAGATCTTATAAGCCCTTATGACAAGATACTTTGGAAGAAAAGAGAATGAAGAGAGAGATGCAGGTGGTACTATCGATATGAGAGAGAGATCAAAGCTACAAGTGGTGCCATCATTAATGAATCAAATGGAACAAGAACACACCAAAAATACAGGCACATTTGTTTGTTTGGCAAAACGTAGCAATGCTGAAGTGCTTTCCTTCACCTGCAACAAATCAAATTTGTCAAAATTAGATTTAATATACACAAACAGTAACTGTGAAATTAAAAATCAAAAGAAATAGAAATTTGATGCAAAAATGTAGTAGAAAATGAACACAGTTAGGGCATACGATGCACATGCGATGAAACATGAAAACAATTAAGCATTGTATCTTAGGGTGGTTAAATATTGCCAAAAGGCAGGTACATGCCACATAGAAACAAGCACGGACCATCTTAAAGGAAAACAAAGAAGCAGCTCAATTATTAGGAGCATGTTTAAGGTAGTCAATGAAGGACCGCTATTAAAAATTGCTGATAGTCAAATAGGGAATACTAGATCTCTGTAGAGCATGAAAAGGCTATTGTAATGAAATGAATCCAATCCGATAAATATGCAAGAACACTCTCCAATCAACTAGAATGCTTGATTGAATAATCGAACCACCCACACAAGGGCCAAACAAACTTTGTTATTGCATAAAAAGTCTCTTCAAACAGCATAACTAGATTGCAAGATTAACAATTTGATAGCTAATATAATCTAATTCAAATGCATGAACATAGACTGAAGAAATTGGAAGATAATTGCAAAACAAACCTGTGTAACACTTCCTGCACTTCCAGGCACGCCTCTCAAATATACAGTTTGAATAGAATCAATTACCAGAGCTCGAGGAGAAAGAACTTGGATTTTTTCCAAGATATCCTAAAATATAGAGCAAATAGTCAACTATAAAAAAGAAAAACAAATCATGCTTCCTGGAGCAACTCATAATTATTTTCCCCTACATGAAGCCTGCATCATAGAGTAAAGCAACAGCAGCACAAACAAAGGGACATGATTATGTAAGTTTTAAACCACTACATCAATAACACGAAAGGGTAGTGAGTGAATGAGAACTGTTAACAGAATGAAGGTTAGACAGATCAAAATAAGTGCAGCAGGAATGGAGGTGAAATGTTTTCAAAGTCAAAAAGAAACTCAAATATACAATGATGAATCGAAATAAATTTTGCTTCAATGGTATGTTTAATATAGTACTTATTCTTTTGGAAGTGATGCAATCCATAAAAATAAAATTGCATTGTTCATGATTAACTCACAAACTGCAATATTTCATATGGCATGTCTAAGGAACAATAATGGTGTGAGCGACTTGGTACATTTACTGAATAATTTTAGTAGAATATGGACAACCAGAGGCGACAATATGGAGTCTCCAGATGGCACAGCCACATTCACAAGGACACAGTGTAGCATAATAAAAGTCATATGGACAAAGGACAATACAGACAACCGCATGCAAACAAGTGGTTATTCCTAGTTTCCAACCAATAGAATCAGATTTATCCAAATCAAGACATGACTTGCATCATTTATTCTTTAAAAATACAAAAAAATCCCTGCTGGTGACAATTAAAACAGGAACCCACCATGTCAGTTTTTAAATTTATTCAGGTTCAAAAATGTAGTTAACATGCTAACAGCCAACGAAAAGCAATGGACGTTACAGAAACATGCACACACGCACGTTGTGCATGCATGTGCACGTGAAATAATACAAAAACAAGAAGACTATGATTTAGTACATTATTTTTGAAAAAAAATGCAAACAGAAGGCAGAATTTCTAAGCTGCAAAAGAAAAAATCAGAAAAAACATACCTAAAATAGTATAAATTAGGAAAATAACGAATTTCTAAGACTAGAATGACAATATGAAGGAATATCACAGTATTATTAGTTTTAAATTTATAATAATCTGAAAATGACACTGTATTTTCCCTTTTTTAATCTTCACCAGTGTTATCAAAAACGCGCCTTGAGGCGCAGCCCTCTGTGCCTCAAGGCGCAAAAAAAAAATTACAACAAGACTTATGAGACATAATCAATAAGAGTTTTGTAGGTTAATCTCATATATTTTCCAGTATTTCAGTTATGTAATCAGTTTCTTAGTATATTTTTACTTTTGTTGGTTAATCTCATATATTTTTCAGTTATGTAATTAGTTGCTTAATATATTTTAACTTTTGTTGGTTAATCTCATATATTTTCCAGTTATGTAATCAGGTTTTTAGTTACTTTTATATGTTAATCTCATTTTTTTAGAATAATACAACAACTACGCCTTCGTCCCAAAACAATTGGGGTCGGCGATATGAACCAAAAAAGAAAATCATTCTGGGTCTTCCACATGAATCCTTCTCCTCCAATCATTTTATCCAATGCCATGTCCTCGGTGAGGTTCAAAGCATTCATATCCTTTCCTATCATTTCCATCCAAGTCTTCCTAGGCCTACCCCAACCTCTTTTAACTAATATATTTTCCCATTTCTCCATCCTTCTAACTGGAGCATCATTAGGCCTTCGCCGAATATGTCCAAACCACCGCAAACGATTCTCTCTCATCTTATTTTCAATGGGTGCAACGCCTACCTTCTTACGTATCTCCTTGTTCTGAATCTTATCTTTTATTGTATTTCCACACATCCATCTAAGCATACGCATCTCAGCTACACTCATTTTTTGAATATAATGTCTCTTGGCAGCCCAACATTCCGTACCATATAATAAAGCGGGCCGAATAGTCGTCCTATAAAACTTTCCCTTCAACCGCAATGGCATTATACGATCGCACAACACTCTAGTTGCACTTTTTCATTTCATCCACCCAACCTTTATCCTATGATTTACATCTCCATCAATTTCTCCATACTTTTGAATGATAGATCCCAAATATTTGAAACAATCATTCACCGGTATTTCTTGCTAACCAAGCTTCACTACACTCTCATCACTACTTCGTTGCTTACTAAACCGACATTCCATATATTTTGTCTTATTCTTACTCAACTTAAAGCCTCGAGCTTTCAATGTTTGTCTTCATAATTCTAACTTAGCATTAACCCCAGTTCTAGACTCATCAATCAAAACAATATCATCAACAAACAACATACACCACGGCACATTTTCTTGAATTGATCTCGTAAGCTCATCCATCACTATAGCAAATAGGAAAGGGCTTAAAGCAGATCCTTGATGTAACCCAACCGTTATAGGAAAATTGGTTGTCACCCTTCCACAAGTGCGGACATTGGTTACTACTCCTTTATACATATCTTTAATTATATTAATGTACTTGAGAGAAACACCTTTCTTCTTCATTGTCCACCAGAGAACGTCCCTAGGTACTCTATCGTATGCCTTCTCCAAATCAATAAAAACCATATGTAAATCTTTGTTCCTCTCTCTATATCTCTCAATACGTTGTCTAAGAAGATGTATAGCTTCCATAGTTGATCTTTCAGGCATAAAACTAAATTGATTCTCCGATATCATGACAACCTTCCCCAACTTATACTCAATCACCCTCTCCCAAAGTTTCATAGTATGACTCATGAGTTTTATACCACGATAGTTTGTGCAATTTTGTATATCACCCTTATTCTTATATAGAGGCACCAAAGTACTCTTCATCCACTCATTAGGCATCTTATTTGTCCGCCAAATCTTGTTAAAAAGATTTGTCAATCATTCTAAACTTTTCTCTCACAAGCATTTCCAAGCCTCGATAGGTATACCATCTGGGCCAATTGCCCTTCTTGATTTCATTTTCTTCAAAGCCTCTACAATTTCTTTCTTTTGAGTCTTGCGCATGAAATCACGATTCATCTCATGAAAAGGAATAGAGAAGTCTCCAAGATCCTGAGCATGAGTTCCATTAAATAGCTTATCAAAATAATCTTTCCATCTCTCCTTAATCTCCTCATCTTTGACTAAAACCCTTTGCGTTTCATCTTTGATACATCTAATCATACCCAGATCCCTCGATTTTCTATCTCTCATCTTTGCAAGCCTATAAATATCCTTCTCACCCTCTTTGGTATCCAACTTGTCATAAACCTCCTTATATACCTTATCCCTCGCGTTTTGAACTACTTTTTTAGCTTCCTTCTTTGCTATCATATATTTCTCCAAATTCTCATTATCACAACTCTTACTTAGATTTCTATAACACTCTCTTAATAGCTAATTTGACATCCTCGTTCTACCATGATGTATCATTACCTAGCGGTGCACCGTCTTTAGACTCACCCAATATCTCCTTAGTCACATTTCTCATGTCACCCGCTATCTTATTCCACATTGATTCTGAATCTTCCTCGAGACCCCAATCAACTTTCTTAACTACCTGCTCTACAAACATTCCTTGTTTAGCTCCTTTCAGTACCCACCACTTAATTCTAGGATATATCCTATGTATATCCCTTTTACGACATTGTCTAATTCTAAGATCTAAAATTAAGACTCTATGTTGTGTAGCTACACTTTCTCTCAGTATAACCTTACAATCGATGCAACAACCCCTATCTCTCTTTCTAAGTAGGAAAAAATCTATCTGACTCGTATTAACCCCACTTTTAAATGTTACTAGGTGAGACTCCCCCTTCCTAAACCAAGTGTTTGCTAAGATCATATCATAGGACAAACCAAAATCTAAAATCCTTTCTCCACTTTCGTTTCTTTCTCCTATACTATAGCCTCCATGGATACTCTCAAATCCATCCCTACTAATGTCTTCATATCCATTAAGGTCACCGCCGATGAAAAGCTTTTCTCCATAAGATATCCCTTGTACTACTTCATCTAAATCTTCTCAAAAGAGACGCTTAATGGAATCATCTAAACCTACTTGAGGTGCATAAACACTAATAATATTAATAATATTTGTACCTAATACTAATTTAATAAGTAAAATCCTATTACCCTTCCTACGGACCTCAACTACATTATCTATAAACACAAGACTCATAACAATCCGTACTCCATTCTTATTCCTATTTATTCCTGTATATCAAATCTTATATCCCCAAGGTTCTATCACTTTTGCTTTCTCACCTACTCATTTGGTCTCTTGTAGACATAAAACATCATTTTTTCTCCTACACATAACATCTACTAACTCTACCAACTTACCCGTTAAAGACCCTATGTTCCAAATGGCTAACCTAATTTTATGGTCTTGGACTAACTTCTTTACGTCCACCCGTCCAACAAAGTAAGGGAACCCTTGCATATTTGACACCACACTCGGGCGCCGGTGTGACGCGTCGCTTCTGGGTGACGACCTAACAACCCTTGCCCATTTATCACTGCCTCTGGGCCTATAGAGTACAGTGTGTCGCTCAGTAGGGAACGCCCCAACGAAATTCTCATATTGGTTAGAATAATCTCATATATTTTAACTTTTGTTGGTTAATCTCATATATTTTTCAGTTATTTCAGTCATGTAATCGGTTTCTTAATATATTTTATCTTTTGTTGGTTAATCTCATATGTTTTCCAGTTATATAATCATTTTTTTAGTCACTTTTATATGTTAATCTCATATTTTTTAGAATAATCTCATATATTTTAACTTTTGTAGGTTAATCTCATATATTTTTCAGTTATTTCAGTTAAGTAATCAGTTTATTAGTATATTTTAACTTTTTTGGTTGATCTCATATATTTTTCAGTTATGTAATCAGTTTTTAGTTACTTTTATATGTTAATCTCATATTTTTTAGTACTTATTTGAGATTTTCTATTTCTTATTGATTGTTATTTAATCAATAAAGCATTTCTTTATTTATTTGTAGTTTTAGATATTTTTTTATAATTTTTTAAAAGTTTTCAAAAAAAAATTTGAGGCTTACGCTTTACGCCTCGCCTCGGTTTTTGGTGGAGCGCCTCGCTACGCCTCAACGCCTTTCACAACACTGATCTTCACAAGCACACACATGCTCGGAGGAACACACACGCGTGCACTCACACGTACACAAAACCAGTTAAGGGACTAACTGATCCCAATTGGCTCAAAAAATGATTGGTGTTTTTTGGGCTTAATCTAAACTTGTTGATGTGCTTATCCTTGTTTGTTTACAAGAAAACATGTTCATCACATTATTTCAATGAAAATCCTGGGCTATGTATCATATTTCTACCAAATTCTTGTACCTGTGCCGCATTGTGTCAACATGGGCACTCCTACCAGGTACTTCTATGTAGAGGTCAATTGCGTTTTGGACCTGAACCAACTTATTTTATCCATTTTATAATTAGTCAACATGTGAGTCAACATGTGAGATTAACATTGTCCAATGTTAAACCATACATTTGTTGATTATTAACAGTTAGTTAATTATATATTTGACATATTTTAAATTCTTAGTTCATGATTGCCAACCTACAACTTCACAGATAAGGGTTTTGTAAGATGTACCATAATTGTGTGTTTTTGAATGTGCTCACACACACACACACACACATAACATGGGTTAATGTTTGCTACCTTCGTGGGCAAGGAACCCCTTAGTAAAAAATTGCAAGGTTTTTTGTATTTTTTTATTTTTTTGCATATCTGACCCTCCGGATGTTATCTACATATTTGGGTTAGTAGAATGGATCATGTTATTCCAACGTGCACGTAAGATTTTACAGGGGTTGAAAAAATCAATGGCCTGTAATGAACCAAAATTTCAACCATCATAAAATTGTATTACATCGGAAAAATACTATCCAAGAATTGATTCCTACTATTTTGACCATGCTGAACACATCCATGTGGTTAGATTTGGTCAAAACAACTTCACAGTATGGGTTCCAACTAGGGGGTTCTTTACCCACAAGGGTACCAAATACTTTTGCAATAATATATATATATATAGATATATATATATATATTGCACTTCTACTTAGTTTCTATACCATACCTGTGTTCTACACCATACTTGCACCTGTACGTATGTAGCATAAGTCTTGATTTTTTTAACATAAAGTTTTTGGTGCATTATAGGCTGTTCTTTTTTACATTTCTTTATATACCTGAATAAGCATAAAAAGTCCTAATATGTTATATGTTTAAATCAAATTAAACTATGGGGACCACATTTTTAGGGTATGATTTACAAAACATTACCTGTCAGCTATGGCCTTGACCTTTTCAACTAATTATGGCTAATTGGACTCAGCCAGGACCTCTCTCTCATAACCATTATGACCCTATACTCTTTTGAAATATTACTATTGCCAATATTGTTATTCACACAAACATACCATAACTTGTAGTTCCATGTGTGAAACAATGTGATGACAAACACTTATTGGCCTCAGTAGTAGTAGTAGTAGTAAGTCAAAAATAAAAACTATGAATAAATAATGCGGAGATTCAGGGTCAATGTAAAACAAATGCTTAGCATTCAATTGTAATAAAATGCATTTAATAACCAAATTACAGAAGAATGCTAGCATTTTCGTAAAAATATTGATGTGAATATGCAAAATGAAAATAGAAACCAATTGAAAACATTAAGTGTATATCACTATTATTGCCTATTTTTTCATTACAAGCTCTAAAACATGTATTTTCAGCTTTTCCAGTGGTTGCTAAACAGCAACAACAAAAATCAGTAGCATGTTTTAGTACAAAATTTTCTTACAAAACAGTATAACCAAACAGTTAATATGTGCAAGATCATATAGAATTTCCTCATCTGTGCATCTCGTCCTTCAATGTCTAGGTGGAAGTTCTGAAGAAGTCGTTGGGGAAAAATATATACATATACATATACATACATATAGATGTAGGAGAGAAAAATAAAAAAGAAAGTCACCCAAGCAGACAAAAGTGTTTTTTTTTTCTCTGAGATATGTTGAAGGAGAGAGGTAGGGCCTTGAACCTGTGACCTCTACCCAAGCAGGCATAAGTTGGTATATAGACATACAATTTACGTCATGAGTAAGTACTTAATCACAGATGCCAATACCTCAATGTCTGTACTTGAGTATAGAAAAAGATACCCTGTCCCAATTTTCATGCGATCAGCTCGATTCCCAATCTGCTCAATACTCTGTGATTGGAGGACCATATTTACTATTCAGTAAGTTTGCAATCAGCAAGCAACAACAAACAACCAAATCATTTTGCCAAATAAATAAAAACACAGCTTCAGTATTACATAATTCGAGATATCTGGAAATGCCTGGCAATTATGTAAATGTCCCTCCAGATATATACCATAAAACATTTGTTTCAACAAAAAATGTCACCTCCAACAGTAAGACGCATTGCATCTACTCAGTACAAATGTCCACACTCCTAGCAGAGCAGATCTTCAATCACAAATTTTCCTAATCCACAACACCTCATTGAAGCCCCCATCCATGTCATAGGGTGGTTATGACATGAAAATGTTTTATAAAAAGTTTGGATAGATGAGTGCCTCCGATCATTGGGGAGCATAATTAACTTTCCCAAAGAAGTAGTCCTGTGGAATCATGTTGTCAGTTTCTCTATGGGTGTATTTGAAACCCACGGACCTCAGTCCTCAGATTTGAGGGGACAGAGGCACACTGATGTGGTGTTGGTGTGGCAATAAGATCCCAGGTTTTGCAAACACTGGATCTCAGATCCGAGACTACGTCGGATCTAAGTTCCTTGCTTTTGTGAAATAAAAGGGAGACGGGCATGGATTTAAAATCCAATGGAGAGGGGTGGGACCTGAGAATCATGGATCTCAGATCTGAGGAGATACCTCAGAAAGGTATCAAACACACCCTATGAAAACAGCCCTCTCTTTCTGTGAGCAAAGAGAGGGCAGTTTTGCGTAGCCACGGTGGGGTCCGCAGAAACGCTTTGTGATTCATGTGTTTCCTCTGTGGCATGCAAACGTGCCCTATATGTAGCAGTTATGAATCCAAGTAGCTGAATTGATGGTCACATGCTTCCAATAGGTGGAAGCAGGGATTCTACTAGTTGGAAACATAGCAACACATTCTCCTATTCTTCTAAATAAATGTCCCACTTGTGTATCTCCATAGCACTCCTTATGGAAAACTGACAAAGTAGATGCCCCAGCTGCTACAGTTGAAAAGTGTGATTTTCATTTGTTCATTTTTGTTTTAAGAAAGTAGCATTTACTTTAGTTTTGAACTTTTTAAATAAAATGATCTAATGATCTACTAATAGAAAGGTTACATTATGCCTTCATTTACCCTGTTTCTTGGATGAATCCCTCAAAAGATTTCTCACACCATTTCTCACTTTCCAAACCCTCTTAAAAGTCGAAGCTCATCTGTTTCCTGCTTATAGTTCACACTGCAGTGACTATGGCTATGACTCGAGAAAAAAGTAAATGCGGTTTGACTTAACAATGGTCACATGACTCAATGGATGCCATCAACTTGAATGGGTCAATGTCAGCCTGGATAGACCGATGGAGCAAGTAAAAGCTCAAACGAAGTTAAACCAGCCACAACACAACTGCTATTCTAGATAAATCACCAAATCTTCAATTTTCTTGGAATCCAACTTACAGTAAGACACCTCTAAGTTACTGAACTATGAGATTAGCACTCATAAAAATAAAGTTAACAGAAAAGTTCAGTGTACACCACAATGATGTGTTCCTCCAAGTAGGTCCTTAATAATAAATTAGTGATGCATCTTACACTACTATCTACCGAAAGGAATCTTAACAATGAAACTGATGCCAGCAGAGATAGTAAATATGCATGACCAATCAGCTTTTATGTACCCATGATGAACACAAAAAGGGGTGCAGAAATCTGACCTCTTCACCAGAGACATAAACAACTGGGGCTGGGCCACTAGAATCACATCCTTCAGCTAGCATTGCAGCAATCTACAGCAATAGATGACAAATAGCATTTCCAAATTTGTTTTAACTTTGGAAGATAAGCATATAAACATTTTAAGAAATAAAAGGAAATCAGTTGATTAGCAAAAGATGCAGATGACCAGTCATTATTGAAGACAACTCCCCTATGTTGGTAATTACAGTAACCAAGAGCTCCAAAAAGTATTAGCTTAAACAAGGAACAATTCAAAGAATCAATATAGGGCTAGTACCTGCAACAGAAGTGTACTCTTCCCTACACCAGGATCACCACCAATTAAAATTAAGGAGCCTGTAACATAACAGCTACCGCGTTCAAGAAACTTACCAGATAAACAGGATCCTTACCAATATGAGAAGCATTATAGTTGAGGATAATAATATTTTCAAAATGTGCTAGCAACACATTTGTGATAGGTCTGTGTTGTTTGGGCTTGACTTTGTAACACAAAATGACAAAATGATATTGGGGAACAATTGCATAGTAGTTAGGTTATATGCATAGGGTGATTACAAGAACCAAAACTTATGTACAATTCAAGTCTGATGTGGATAAAAAAAAAAATCAGTAACACAATCCTACAGGGCTCTCTTTTTTTCTGGATAACCAGGGAAATAGCCTCACTCACTCGTGAGCTCATTGGCGTAAAAAACCCCAGCCCCCTTTGCCAACCAGGTAGTACACCCTGCTTAGGCCTTGCAGCAAGGGATGTGCACCCATGGATTTTCATTTGTGGTGTCCATTCATCTTGGTAACATTCAAGAGTGGCCCCTAAGACCCCTATCAGATAAGCAAAGCGCTCATGGGCACCTACAGGGCTCAAAAACTGATATATTATATTAGCCTAATATGACACCATAAAATGAGATATTGTGTAGCCATGAACTTGCATCTGGATATTTCATGATATCAAATAATAATTTCAGATTATGTCCCTTTACGAAGGTGGTTCACTTAAAAATTGTCAACCTTCCAGTAACTTTTGAAATATTGAACACCATATGACAAATAAAACAAAGTATGATGACATTATTGTGATACCTGGGACGACCCCTCCACCCAGCACTCTTGAAATCTCCATTCCAAAGAGTCCAGATCTGCTACCCATACAAGAGCAACAGCTAGATGAATTTTGATAAATGCAAGTACAACAAAATACAAAAAAGACAGTAGGCCATATAATAAACCAATTGATGAAACAATCGAATGTGCAATAAAGAGCATTGCAAATCAACCAGTAAATATAATAGATATTCAACAGAATAAACCCAAATGGTCACACAAATTTGATCGGTGAGATCAATAACCAGATTGCCTTTCCCAAAAAAACTGGTTAAAAGAAATTTAGATAAGAAAAATTAATACATAAGTCATATGAAAAATAAAATAATAACTGCGAGCAACATCTGCTCATCAAAATAAACTTGCAAACTGCACATTAAGAACAAGGTAAACATACTTATTGAAGCTTCAAATATCGAAATATGCTAGGCCAATAACTACAAATTAAAGTTTTTGAACTCCAAACAAAGCATAGAGTGATCTAAAAATCACAAAGGCTTCCAACAGAGGCGAAATCTAGCAATGCTCTATCACCTATAAAAATCAAAGAGAACCATGACAAATCATCTTGCAAGGGATAAATAATCCAGCAAACTCGATGCAGGTTGCACGCATCAAGGCAAAACAACACAGAGACACATGAACAAAAAATGGACTCTGTAGTTACAGTAGAATCTTAAGCCACCCTCAGCATGTAAACCAAAACACTGCACATAAGCATCAAGTTATTCTGGAGCAAACCTGAATGATGATTAAAAGAAAGATTCAATAACGGGTTAGAAAACATAACTTTGATTTCACACATCACAATCAGAGATTCAAGATGCATCCCAAGGCCCTCATACACCTGCAATTAATTCTCATACCACAATTTCCCGATTTTTGAATTGCCAACATAAAAAGTGACGCAGATTCAACTAGTAAAGGCCTAAGTCTATGTATTACACTAACATCATTCGAGTGCTATCATTAATGCAGTCCAGGTTGCTTGAGTGACAAAAGCAACTGCCTCGAGATACAAGACGCATAATCCATCCAATCTCTTACTCATCTAAGCGGTACAATCTATGTCACGGGGACACATCATTCTGGCTGTGTGTCCCTTGTGTCATGACCAGACACACTATGACAAGTATAGATATTATTTTATTATTTTAAATACTTCTTAATGATTTTTAACATTATATCAATAAAAATGAATTCTTACACACTAAAATACCAGAAAAAGAGTGATCAAAAATCAAAACAAATATTTGTCCTCAGGTTCCATTTTTCAAAAAAACTCGTGTCTCGAACTTGTAATATATGTCGGGTGGTACTCGTATCTTTGTCACATAGAGTGCGCAATATGTTCAGCTAGTCAAGTCCGTTCCCATACACAGCCACGACGAATATCACAAACGCATTCTCGAGATTGGTCGAGTTTCTGTGTTTTGAACACAGGCTAACCATGCACAAGATGCGCGAGCAGCTAAGCATAGTGGGTTGGACGCGGAAATATAATGGACTTGAGAGAAACCCCAAAGAGAAAGGATTTCAAGTGGGAAGAGAGGATGCATTGGGTAAAGTCCCTAAAACCACTACAAACTAACAATCGAGGCGACACACAATCGCATTCCTTTTATAAGATATAACGTCATGTAGTAACATTACCAAACAAATAAAAGGAAAATTCGACAAGAAGAATACAAAAATGCAGAGTATGATAGGGAAGAACTTACAGGGGAATCCGCCACTCCGCCGGATTGATCCGCTTGTTGACGTCCACCAAACTCATCGGCCGGGCCTCGACGGAGCCCTGCTGGAGCCAGGACCTCGCCACGCCCTCCGCGACCTCGAACCCCCGCTTCCGGTCGACCGCTGCAGCAGCGCCCTCCGACTCCGAGAACTGGCGCAGCGTTCCGACGAGCTTGCACGACTGGCAGGTGCCCCACCACTGGCCGAACGTCTCCCCGCAGTTCTCGCAGACCCACGACGTCCGCGCCTTCCCGGCCTTCCTCCGCGGCGGCGTCCTCGACTCCGGCGTGAACCACGCCCTGGGGTTCTCGTCCCCGCTGCTACTGCTGCTCGGGTCATCGACCTCGCGAGCTCGGGAGCCGAACGCCCTGCACCGAGCCCTAGGGCTAGGACGGCCCAGAGATAGGACGAACCTCTCGGCGGGGAGACCAGGGCTTCTTCGAAAGGTGGCCTGGAGTCCGAGACGGAGAAGGCGACGGAAGGACGGCATTTGTGGGGAAAGGGAGAGGGAGAGGCGAGGGAGGGGTTGCAACATCAGAGTGCGTAGGTTTGAAAGTGAGGGAGCAAGCGCAAGAGTGGCGCTTCGCATTATGAACCCGCCAAAAACTCCGGTCCGCGGTTTCCGGGCTCGCCCTCGGCCTCGGACAACACAGACACAGAGGTGAGAATGTGTCGGATACGATCCGGATCGTAGTGGAACCGTGTCCTGATCCAAATATCACGCAACAGGTCCGGATTCTAACTACATCCAATGCGTCGGAGTTGAATCCAGATCCTAATTTGACATGATCACGCTGGATCCGACCAATAAAAAAAAGTTTTTAAAAGAAGGTTCTTCGCACATGTAAAAAGTCTAGGGTCCAAGTCATATGTTCAATAAGATTATAATTATAAAGTTGGGTTGGATTGTTGACGAGTTAGGGTTGGGCCCCCGCTCATTGGGCTCTAACCAGCATCAATTGTACTTCTTTGAGGTCTTCTTCTTCTGGATCCTCCCAATTGTTACTCAAGATAGGTGATATTTGGATCGACATACCCAGAGCCGGACCTGTCAAGAGGCCAATGAGACTTGGGCCTCAGGGCCCCTGGGCCAAAAAAGATTTTAGGGGCTCATTTTTAATAGGGATTCCATTTTCAACAAGGGCCCCAAAAAAATTGAAGGCGCTGCTCTCGAACTCCTACTATTAATAGGAGGCTCAAAAAATTCTGAGGTATTGCCCCCGAACTTCTACTATTAATAGGGGGGTCATTTTTAGGGAGCTCATTTTTAACAGGGGCTCAAGAAATTTAGAGGCCCTACCTCCATAACTCCTACTATTAATAAAGGGCCCATTTTTTTATTCAGCATCAGGCCCCATAAAACACAGGTACGGCCCTGGACATACCACCTTAGTCTTTTGGAGTTGAGCCTCTTTTTTTCTTGTCCTTTTGTTTGGTTGCCTGAAAACCTAACTCCCTTGTTGGCGAGTTGCATAATATATATATATATATAATAGTAAAATAATCTCTAAATAATATTTATAATTTAGAGTTAGATTAGGAGTTTTATTTCTTTAAGAAAATAGAACTCTTTCTATTTCTAGAAGGGCATCCCTTTTAAATATTAGATATAATTTAGAGTTACATTAGTATTATAAAAGGGGCATGAGCCTCCCTCTCTCAACATCGACTTTGAGAGAGAGAGAGAGGGAAGGCTGAACCGAGTAGAGAGAGAGAACATCTCCAATGTGTTTTTTCACTGACCTTTACTTCTTTTTTCTTTTCTTCCTCTTTTCAAGACATGTTGTTTTCTTTTTGTATTAGATAGGATGCTAGGGTCAAATCAGATGGGTTTAAGGAGGCTTATACTAGAAACTAAACTCACCTCAATGGGGTTTTTTATTTTAGCTGGCCTGAAAAGAGTATCTTTATGAACTGCATGTTTTTTGGATATATATATATATATATATATATATATATATATATATATATCCCGATTTGCGTTCTTTTTGTTGGAATCTAATATGTAGGGACTGGGTTCATGCTGATCGGAGTTCTAACAAGCAAGCCAGGTTGACTGTATATGTATTTTCGTTGGTTTAAGTTGGACTTTGCGACTGATCTGAATCAAAGGAGTCGCCCATCGCTTTATCATTGGTACATATTAGATTTTTGGGGCTGAATCCCAAAAATCTGTCTTATTTAATCATCTACAAGTATTAAATATTATTATTTTTGTACAACTGCTGAATATAGATTTTATACATGCTTAAGATAAAATCAAGATCTGTCAAACTCCGATTTGTTGGGTCACGCATGTCTTGATTTACGATTCAATGATTCTTGGATGCACGCCCACATTTTTTTTTTTGTTTTTTTTTTGTCATATCATATCAATCTTTAAATCTTTGTTTATGCTATGTTATAATTTTTGTTTATATTGTATACTTAAGTTAGGTTTTGGAATTATGTAAATAGGAAGGTTTAAATACCTATTAAATCTGGCATTTGTACGAGGTAGGCAAATCTGGATTTCAGGTTTGACTGGTATGCAAACAAGGGACTCCTGAATGAGTTTGTTTACCTGTCCCTATCCTGTTTTACATTAGGATGGGTCGATCAACATATATATGTATATATACCCATTAGGATATATATGTACATATACCGATCATCATATATATATATATATATATATATATATATATATATATATATATATATATATATATATATATATATATATTCATGCATATATATTTATTAAGTGTTGCAGTCAATGCATTCTCAATTTTTTGGTTATCTGGTTTTTTATCCAATGACTTAATCATGTATACCATGCTTAATTTTTTGTTTTAGTCCATGTTATTTGCACAAATTCAATTACGTGATTACTATGTTGTAATTCAGACTTTAGTGTTTTGTATTATAATAGTTGTGACTTTACATACATGAGATTGGTTTTATGTATAGGATTTGCTTTTTCAAATTTTGAGTAAATTATTTTTTAAAATGGATTAGAAACCAAATTTGAAAGGGGTTTTGGAAATTTAAAATTTTACTTATGCTGTCCTAAAAATCTGATTTTTTTAAAACTATGAAATCTGGTTGGTCATGGATAGTTAATTGAATCTAAACCTAATGAATGTTGAAATCGGTCACTCTCAAAAAGTTTGGATCCTAGGTCAATATGATACATCTAATGTGTTTGATAAAGCTTACATTCATTTACTAGCCATGAATATAATTTTGTGTTAGGTCTTGTGCAATATGAATACTAAATTGTACTTGTCTATAAATGATTGTTGTCACAGTAAGATTTACAATGCTATTTAATTTATATTAAATTACATAATAGTTATGTGAAAACCATTGATTGGCCTATGGAGGTCAGGAGCATATCTTGCTCATGCAGTAGTAAATTATAAATGCATTGCAAAACTATTTTGGTGTTGCTTTTGAATTAATTAAATTATTAAATTTGATAGGCCAAAAGCCTGAATATGTTATTGTGTGATGATTTTATAATTGTTCTTGTATAAATAACCTTTAATTGATTAAGATTAGTAAAAGAGATCAAATAGTGTGATAAATTTTCTTCTTTGGTGGTCCTCTAAAAAGGTGGAAACTTTGGATGGCGATCATGAGAGACCGTGAGGATAATAAATACCATGTGCATTTATTTTCTCTAAGAACCCGATATGTGGTTCCTATTCTTAGTAATAGTTGTAGAAAACTTCTGTCACTTTACCTCGAACGGGTGTTGTTAGACTCAGCTGCAGTTATTGTTATACCGAGAAAGTGACATCAATGGATGTTGATTTTCTTATTGTCCCGATATTAGGTGATGATTCTTAATGTTTTTATTAATGGTAATGATTACCGACATTAGTCGAGTAACATGTGTAGAACTCAGTAAATAAAATATAAATTATGTATTAAGATATCACTTGAAACTATTTTGAACCTAAAAAATTTGGCTCATTTTGAATATCGTTGGGTTTTAAGTAAGTGAGAATTAAATTGTGTGTATTAAGTAGAGGCATGCATGTAAAAATAATACTAATAATTAAACTTAAAAAGTTATTCATGCATGTTGCATTGATTCATGCATCCATAAATGTTTAGTTTAGCATAAAATTGTTGGTTATTTGATTCGAATTGCTTATATTGAAAGTTTGTTCTAAATGTGTGATGGTTGTTGAGTCATCTTAAACATATATTTGATTTGATGTATACTAATTTTGTTATTATTGGATTTCGAGAGGGTCTCATACATGAGTGTCATCCAAGGTTGGGCAAACCATGTGGATATTGGTTTAGTAAAAAAATAATAAAATAGATTTCATATTCAATAAAAAGTTATAAAATTATTTTTCACAAAATAAATGGTTGTTCATGTTATTTCTCTTATTTATGGAAATGATAATAATAAAAGAAAATAAAAATTTATAAAATAAGTCATTGTGAAAGATAAATGCATGTAATTAGACAAAATACCAAAAACTTTTATAAGGAAATAGTTTTTAGGAGAATAAATTGATTTCTCAGTTTAATGGTTGTGAAAATGAGATTTGTTTGCAAAAAAATATGTATTGTTAGGACTTAAGATTTCTATCATAATATATGATATGTTGTTAGTGAAAATAATAAAAATTTCAATTCGATTTGCCTATTTCTGCTCACCCCAATGCATATTACCCGTTATTGTTCATATCCGGCCTGACATCCATCCGATGAATCATTTGTATCTCTCCCGTCTCATGAAGTTTTTGCGAACAGTTTGTTGCATTAGAAAGGTAACAAAATTTCACATAATGTTTAAAATTTTGGGCTTTGTTCCTTAGTTGTGCAAAAAACAATGACGGCCGAAACAGAAAAGTAATGGCAAACACTAAACCGCTCATATCTCTCTCATTCAGAGAAGTTTTGATGAACAAGTTATGGCATCAAAAAGTTGATGAAATTTTCTACAATCTATCATAAATTAAGCTATGATTGTGGAATATACACAGTTTTGTGACAATCGTAATAGTAAGAAATTTGAGGGTCTCATGGGTCCTGAACCAGCTAAGGATCAGGAAAGGAATGAATGTGATACCTTACCGGTATTCAAATATGTGATTACAACACTAATTTTATGCAGGTATTGACTGTCTAAATAGCGGCATAAATTGAATATGATGCTTGTGGTATAAAATGGCTTTTATTGCAAATTGATATCGAAGTAAATGAAATGTGTATCAAATGTCAATATTTATGAATGCATCACTTGTGTATGATCATTGTTTATTGATGAATGATTGTTAAAGTAAAAAATGTATAAATGAGTAATGATGCATGACTGTTAAATATGTATTTGAAGTATGTGCATCCATGAGCCCAAAAGGGACACAAATCTTTAATTCGGATTGTAGTGTGAATTGCATAGGCTTAATGAATTAAAAAGGTTAACCATGTGACACTAAAATATGATGCTTACACGGATAGGGTAAGTGGTACATATGTCTTCGTGGATAAAGTTTTTGAGCATAAAAGGTTATTCCTCCCCATCTACGAAAATAGGAGAAGCCTCCATAATAGACTGTAGAGTGAATGGTAAGAAACTCATGAGTGGAAGTCTGATGCATCGGGATAGTGGTATTGAGAGCTCTCTCTCGATAATTGGCGTCCCTCATTTGAAACTGGTGAAAGATGCCCAACAAGGTCAAAGCCGCAATTATATGAATATAATACCTGCACCATGGCCTAGATCCATGTTTAAGCCTATGATCGTACCCACAAGGATAAAAAGTTAGAACTTAAATTGATTGTACGTTTAGTTAGTCATAGCATGCGTCAATTAAAAAAAAATAATTAAAGATAATGAAGTCATTCATGCATAAATAATCACTCGTTCTGCAATGGTAAGTGCATGCATTCTTAACTACTCATGCATATTTAAATGTTCATGGTTATATAACTACTTATGATTAAAAAAATATGCAAGTGTGTTGATTGATAATCGTGTGAAGCATTGCAATGTACATATCCTTAAAATTAATGGTTTGTCTACATGTGCGAGTGTAGAAATATCCTTTTCCATGCTTATTTTAATTTACGTATACTGAATAATACTTTCCTACTGAGAACTTGTTAAGTCTGACCATATTATAAAAACTTCTTCCAGGTAATGAATAGACAACCAACGTGATGGTGGGAGGTTGCGGCGGGACCTAAAAACTTTTTCACTTATGCTAGATTTTTGGATTGTGGACATTGGCATGTTTATGAACTTTGAAGGAGACTAATATTATTATTTTAAATTTATAATGGACTTTTATTAATATATGAATGTTGAAATTTAAGTTGAAATGTTGACTGGTATGATGGATTTGTAACTCTCCCAAACCTTTTATCCAATTTTTAAACTTTCGCTGTGATTTTTAAAATAATTAAAAAAAATCTGTAATTTTGGGGTTAAAAAATTGATGCGTTACAATTTTGGTATCAGAGCAGATGAAAAAAATTGGCTTAAAACTTGTCCAACTGATCGACATCGCTTGGTCAGTGTGTTCTTTTTTATTTTTATGTATTGTTATGAAATTTATTCCTGAAAAGTTTAATTTGTGTTTCCTGTAAAATCTGAACTTAGATGCTAAATAAGGACATCAACAATAAATTAGGTTATGCAAACATAGAAATTTGTATATAATTTTAAATTCTTATAGATGGTCGAACGATATCTCGCTTGTTGAACCACGCAGAGGGATTTCCTCCTAGAAGCTCTCACGACTTTGACTACCACTTGCCAGAACCTTATAAATAACATGGTTAATGATAATGGAAACGACCATCAACAAGATGACAATGTGACACCGAATACAGTGAACCATGAGGTGAGTTGTAAGCGCTTTATGAAATTGAGCCCCCCAATCCTTTACTAGGAAGGAGGACCTTGATGTAGCTAAAGACTGGATTTGCGCTATAAGCCAAATTTTTGACATCCTCGAGGTTCCCGCAGAGAAGCAGGTTTTCTTTGTCACCTACAGACTTTAGAGCGATGCCAAGAGTTGGTGGAGATAGTATGAGAGGTGAGCTATATGCTAGCACAACGACAGACTCTTACTTGCACGCAATTCTCTGAGGTGTTTTTAGACACCTATTTCCCCAATTTGCGAGAGATCATAAGATGCAAAAGTTTCTAGACCTCCAACAAGGCAATATGAAAGTGGTAAAATATACTACTAAGTTCAGGCATTTAGAGAACACGTACACCACTAATGAGGCTCGTGCGATGAAGTATGTGCATGGGCTATGAGATGGATTGAGGACTCAAGTTCTACAAGTCAACCCCAGAATCTCAACCAGACTATCGAGATGGCTACAATACTTCAGGTGGGAAAAATAAAATAAATTTTTTTATAACCCTAAGAGAACCCCAACAAATAATGATGTCTATTTACGCATCACAGGACGATTGAGAGTCTTCCAAGAAGACTCAATCTAGGTGGTTCGATAGGTTAAAGGGTAATGGAAATATAACCCAAAGGCCTACAGTCGAATCGAGCAAGGCACCACCTAACAAAAAAATCAAGGTGCATCAAGGTGGGACTAGTTGCCTATAATAGACTAGCACAATGTGTTCTTTCTGCGAGAAGCCGCATGGGGATGTCTGCTACAAGGCAACAAGAGCATGCCTACATTATAGGTAGATGAAACATTAAATTCACTAACAATTCACTAACATAACACAATGAGGGTAGCAACAACAACAACCCCAACGACAATGACAACAACAGTCCTAGGAACAAGGACAAAAGAAGGTGATAAGCAGAATTCACACGACTTTTTTAGAGGATGCCGATGTCATCGAAGGTACTATTTTTATTGTCAAATTTGATGCTAGAGTACTTTTTGACATGGGTGCTACACACTCTTTTGTGTCCACACAAATTGCTTGAATGATTGATATGACACCGATTATATTGGGTTATATTTTGAAAAGTTTTATACCTTCAAGTGGTAGGACCATCGTTCACACTTACTTACCAGACGTGAAAGTTATCATTTCTGGGTAAAACCTCTTTACCAACTTGATCGTATGATATATGATTGAATATGATGTAATTCTAGGTATGGATTGGATGTATGGATTCTACGCTTGTATGGAATGTCATGAGCAACAAATACACTTTAATCATCCCAATCAACTGTTCTTGAGTAAAAAGGTAATAAGACAACGATGAAAGGGAAAATGATCTTTGCATTGAAGGCCCAACGTTGTATGGAGATGGGTTGTGAGGCTTTTTTGACTAGTGTTTCCTTGGTAGAACCCAGCATGACCCTGATGGAGGACCTGAACATGGTTCAAAAATTTAAAGTTGTGTTCTTTGATGACTTGCCAGGCCTACCATCTATAAGAGAGATCGATTTTGTGTGCCTGACATGACCCCAGTCTCTAAAGTCCCATATCACAAGGCCCCTGCAGAGCTTGAAGAACTAAAGAAACAACTCCAAGAACTGATGGACAAAAGATTTATTAGGCTAAGCATCTCGACGTGGGGTGTTATAGTGTTGTTCGTTAAGAAGAATGATGGGTTGATGTGCATGTGCATTGATTATCGCATGTTGAACAAGGTAACAATCAAGAACAAGTATCATCTTCCTTAAATTGATGAGTTATTTTATCAACTCCTGAATGCCAAGGTTTTCTCAAAGATAACTCTCTGATCTGGATATCACCAATTGAAAATCAAAGATTTAGATGTTCAGAAGACAACATTCAGGACACGATATGGTCACTATGAGTTTTTGGTGATGTCTTTTGAGCTAACCAATGCTCTGATGACGTTTATGGATCTGATGAACATAATTTTTTGACCTTGTCTGGATTTGTTCATGATAGTATTCATTAACAATATTTTGATCTATTCAGAGAATAAAAAAGATCACAGAGAGCACCTGAGGTTTGTTCTCGAAACACTTAGACAACATCAGTGGTGTGCAAAATTTTCTAAGTGTGAATTCTTGTTGAAGCAGGTGATATTTTTTTGGACATGTGATCTCAAAAGATAAGGTGTCAGTAGACCCTGCTAAGGTAAATTCATATCGATGAATATACTTTGAGAAAAATCTTCCTTAAGATTTTTATCCTAATTTATTTAAATTTTGTCTTTGATACTGAAATTGTATCAGATGAAAGCAATCCTAGACTGAAAACAACAAAAGAGCATGTCAGATATCCATAGTTTTATTGGTCACACGAGATAGTATAAAAGATTTATTCAGGACTTTTCAAAGATAGTGACACTGATGACCAAGTTGCTTCACAAAGTAATAAAGTTTGTATGGACTTAGTAGTGCGAAGAAAGCTTTCAGGAGCTAAAGAAAAGGCTTACTTCAGCCCTAGTGCTCACACTATATTCAGGCCATAGAGGATTTGTGGTTTATAGTGATACGTCAGGTACAAGACTTGGCTGCATACTGATGAAACACGGCAAGGTTATAGCCTATGCTTTTCGCTAATTGAAAGTGCATGAACGAAATTATCCTACGCATGATATGGAACTAGTAGCTATAGTCTTTGCACTTAAAGTATGGCGATACTATTTATACAGAGAGCAATTTAAGGTTTTCTCCGATCACAAAAGTCTCAAATATATTTTCTCACGAAACGATTTAAACATGAGACAAAGGTGGTGGTTAGAGTTCTTAAAAGATTATGATTTTTTCATTTCCTACCTCTTAAATAAAGTCAATATAGTAGTTGATGCATTGAGCCGAAAAGCAGAAAGCCTAGCAAGCATGATGAGTAGCGGGTAGAGACTATTCAAGGACCTGATCGATTAGAGACCCTTTGACTCAGATTGAGGTAGCATTTGGATCACACGTCTTGACGTTTGAACTGAACTCATTGATCAGATTATAGCCCAACAAAAGAATGACTCGAGCTTCACAAAGATGATTGCAGCGTACAAACATGATGAGTCAGCCCTACATCTAGAAGAGGATGGTAGTATCTGGTACAATATTGATGCCAAAGGATTTGTAACTACGAAATGAGCTACTTGATGAGGCACATAAAACTAAGTATACTATGCATCCAGCTAGTAGCCAAATGTATAAGGATATGTATCAGAACTACTAGTAGAACATAATGAAAAGACATATTGTAGAGTATGTGTCGAGGTGCTTA
Organism: Nuphar pumila; assembly: GCF_984573655.1. Classification (NCBI taxonomy): domain Eukaryota; kingdom Viridiplantae; phylum Streptophyta; class Magnoliopsida; order Nymphaeales; family Nymphaeaceae; genus Nuphar; species Nuphar pumila. Next base: position 29,909,344 of record NC_143263.1, on the reverse strand, counting down.
GTATGTCAATAGGTCAATATAGAATATCAGAGACCTGAAAGAACATTGCAGATGATTTAGATACCTCAGTGGAAATGAAAATATATTATCATAGATTTTGTGGTAGGTCTACCCAAGACACGACACAAGTATGACATTATATGGGTCATTATGGATCACCTTACAAAGTTGGGGCACTGTTTACCGTCTAGGGCGAATCAAACTCTAAAGAGTCTAGCAGACTTATATGTAGATGAGATAGTTAGGTTACATGGAGTATCTGTCTAGATTATTTCAGATAGAAATTTGAGATTTACGTCTAAGTTATGGCGATAACTTCAGAAGGCATTGAGGACAAAGCTTAAGTTTGGCATAACCTTTAACTCATAGATAGACAGACAGTCAGAGAGGACGATCCAGACACTAGAGGACATGTTATGTGCTTATGCATTAGATTGAAAGGGCGATTGTAGTAACATTTAAAGTTAGTAGAGTTTGCCTATAATAATAGTTACCATTTGAGCATCAATATAACTCCATATGAGGCTCTATATAGGCGACCTTGTAGGTATCTTGTATATTGGAGCGAGATTGGTGATCAATCTATCGAGTCACCAATAGTCCTACAATACTATACCGATCAAGTGCAATTGATACAAAAGAGACTTTTGACCACTTAAAGCTGTCATAAAAGCTATGCAGATCCTAAGCATCGTGAAGTCACTTTTGAAGTAGAGGATCATGTATTGGTTAAGGTTTTTCCAACCAATAATGTGTTTAGATTTGACAAAAAAGGTAATGTCAGTCCGAGGTATGTAGGATCTTTCCTCATCCTCAAGAAGATTAGAGGTGCAACTTACATATTGGCACTTTCGCAATAGTTCTTAAATATCCACGATGTATTCCATGTATCAATGTTGAGAAAATGTGTTAGACCCGACACATATTATACAGTACAAGGAGGTAGACATATAGAAGGATCTCAAGGTCAATGAGCATCTGATAGAGATTTTGGACAGACGAGAACAAGTGTTGCAAAAAAAAAAAAACATTCCCCTAGTAAAGGTAAGATGACTACACCATAAACTCAAAGAATATATATGGGAGTCAGAAGTGGAGATCAAAGTGAAATATCCAAGCAAATTCGGTAAGTAACCTTAGTTAAATTTTGAGGATGATTTTTTTTTAAGGGGGTTTGGATGTAATACCTGCAATTTTTCATGAATATTCTCATGATGAATAAATTGATAATAATAATAAGAGGTATGAAATAAATAAATTAAATTTAAAAAAATAATTAAAATGACTAAGTTGTCCTGCCAACCCTTGCGAAAATTGCACTTGAAACGAATTTCAATAAAAATGATATTTCTGAGAAGAGAATTTAAATAATTATGGCAAATTAACATTTAAAAGAATTTCACAAGAATTTAAAATAATTTGACTCACATGTATTGTCATTCTATCCAAAATTGAATTTTAATTTTAGAAATTTTGAAATCCAAAATATCAAACAAAGTTAATTAGTAAATAAATTATTATGAAATGAAGATTTAGATTTAATCAAATTCTATAATGAAGTAGAGGTCCATAGGTGGGGTGTCCCCTATGGGGCTCATCCTATGTGGCACCTCAATTTAAATTGGAACTTTTTAAAACTTAAAAAAAACAAAAAGGTTTTTAAAACTTTCCAAAAACCAAAACATGGGAGCTAAGTCAAAAGTTTTCAAATTTAATGGAAACCCTCTCTTGGGGGGGGGGGGGGGATGTCCCATCCTAGAAGATTCTAGGATGAGCTTAAAAGACAAAAACAAAAAGCAATATGAAAAGAAATGGAAGAAGGAAAGGAAAAAAATACCAAGTCAATTGCTTGCCAAGCAAGCAAGCTTGGCTATTTTGCAAATTGGAAAGTATCTAGACAAGAGGGGGGGATGTCCAGCCTTGTGGACTCCCTTGCTTAGTATCCAATCCATATGATGTACATTAATGTACATCATATGAATGCTAAAAGTAGCTAAGTAGAAAAAAAATACAGTGCATAAAAAAAATAAATGCTTAATGGAATTAAGAAAGGGAAAAGAGAAAAAAATGAAATTTTTTCTAGGAGTGAAATTTAATCTCAACACCTTAGAGGAGGTATAAGAGGAGGGGAAATAGTATAAATAAAGGGGAGGGGCTCACACGCCCCCCTATTAGCCTTTTTTAGGAATTTCTCTCTCTCCCTCTTTCTCTCTCTCTCTTCTTCTTTCTTCCTTTCATTCGCCTTCTTCTTTCTTGAGTTTCTCCTCTTTCACATCACAATGAGGACCATACCATATGTGGATTGAGGTTGAGCATAGGGCTACAATCACTATATGAAGAGGAGAAGGCAGATCGATAGAAGAACTAGTCTTTCAATGAATTTGGCTTATTTTGAGTATCTGTGGATTTTCAGTAAGTCAGAATTAAATTGTATGTATTAAGTAGAGGCATGCATGTAAAAATAATACTAATAATTAAACTTAAAAAGTTGTTCATGCATGTTGCATTGATTCATGCATTCCTAAATGTTTAGTTTTGTATGAAATTGTTGGTTGTTTTATTTGAACTACTTATATTGAAAGCCTATTCTAAATGTGTGATAGTTGTTAAGCCCTCTTAAACTTATGTTTGATTTGATGTATGTAAATTTTGTTACTATTGGATTTTGAGGGGATCTCGTATGAGAACTTTAGTTTTTAACCTGTTTTAAAAAAAATCCTCTTTAAGTATTGAGGCACATTGTTGGTGGGACCAACTTGCTTGAGGGGGTGAGGGTTATGATGTGGTGGACCGGGTTCTAAATGTTTTGGGGAGTTTTTGTTTGAGGGAACATGCTAGAATGATTATTTTAAAAAAAGTTTTTAAAAGAAGGTTATGTGTGCATGTAAAAAGTCTATGGATACAAGTCATATCATGTTCAATAAAATTATAATTATAAAGTTGGGTTGGGTTGGGTTGTTGATGAGTTAGGGTTGGGCCTTGGCCCATTGGACTTTAACTGGCATCAGTTGTACTTCTTCACGAGCTTCTCCTTCCAGATCCTCCCAATTGCCACTCAAGATAGGTGATCTATGGATCGACATACCACCTTCTCTAGGTGCCCTACCTTGGTCTTTTGGAGCTGATCCACTTTCCTCTTGCCATTCTATTCGGTTGCCTGAAAACCTAACCCTCTACCGATGAGTTGCCCTGCCAATGTCCAGCTCTCTTGTTGTGCTTCCCTATTGTGGTCCCTACTAGCAAGAATCCCTCATCGAACTTTGTGTGGCCTCCCTCTACAGCCGTACCTATTGGAGGCCTTGACAACTATCTCTCTTGAGATTGTGGGAGATTACCACTCGCACCCATCAACACATTTTTTTCCTCCCTCATTATGATGGGTCTTTTCCTTGTCCTTAGACTTTTCCTCTCCTCATCCTTCGCTTTCTCTAAGGTCGGCATTCTTCACACAACCTGAGTTAGTACAATCTCCTTTTGCATACTCCTTGATTTTTTAGTTTATCGTTGTCTGCCAACCTTGTTTTTTTTTCGATACCACTACACCGGTTCATCCCTTGTTTCCCCAATTGGCTAATGTGGACCTCTTTCCCTCAGTCAAACCTGCACTTACATCAACTTTTGGCCCATGGACCCCGTACTATTGCTCTTTCTCTAGGCGCACTTCCTAGTTATGCATTAAGTATTGCAATCAATGCATTCTGAAATTTTTGGATATCTAGTTTTTTATCCAATGACTTAATCATATATACCATGCTTAATTTCCTGTTTTAGTCCAGGTCACATGTACAAATTCAATTATGTGATTTATGTTGTAAATATGATATTAGTGTTTTGTGTGTTATGCCTTTAGAGATCTTATTATAGTAGTTATGGCTTTGGATACATGAGACTAGTTTTATGTATGGGATTTGCTTCCTTAAATTTTGAGTAAATTATTTTGTTAAATGGATTAGAATCTAGATTTAAGATGGTTTTGGAAAACTAAAATTTTACTTATGCTGTCCCAAAAAACTGTTTTCTTTTGGAACTATAAAATTTGGTCGATCATGGATAGTTAATTGAATCTGAATCTAAAGAATGCTAAAATTGGTGTATCTAAAAAAGTTTGGATTCTATGCCAATATGATACATCTAATGTGTTTGATAAAACTTACATTCATTTACTATCCATGAATATGCTTTGATGTCATGGATTGTGCACTATGAATACTAAATTGTATTCATCTATAAATGATTGTTGTCAGTGTAAGATTTGCAATGATATTTAATTTTATATGAAATTATGTAATAGTTATGTGAGAACCATTGATGGGACCTTTGGAAGCTAGAAACATATGTTGCTCATATAGTAGTAAATTATAAATGCATTGCAAAACTATTTTGGTGTTGCTTTTAAATTAATTACACCGTTGAATTTAAAAGGCCAAGGGCCTGAATCTATTATTGCAGGATGATTTGCATTACTATTCATATATAAAGGACCCTTAATTGATTAAGAATGGTAAAAGAGACCGAACAATATAATAATTTCCTTCTTTGGTAGCCCTCTAAAAGTGTGAGAACCTTGGATGACGATCATGGAGGATTGTGAGGATATTAAATACCGTGTGCATTTATTTTTCTAAAAACCCGGATGTGTGGTTCGTGTTCTCAACCACAGATATAGAAAACTTCCACCACTTTGCCTCAGGGTGTTATTGTTAGACTCATCTAAGGTTATTGTTATACCAAGAAAGTGACATCAATGGATGCCAATTTTTTTGTCGTTCCGATATTAGGTGGCGATTCCTAATATTCTGATTGATGGTGATAATTTCTGACATTGATCGAGAAACATGTGTTGAACCCAGTAAATAAAATAAATATTATGTATTCAAATACCAGACAGAATTGCCTTGACCTTTGAGAATTTGGCTCATTTTGAGTATCCACGGGTTTTAAGTAAGTGAGAATTAAATTTTGTGTATTAAGTAGGGAGATGCATGAAAAAATAATACAGATTATAAAACTTTAAAAGTTATTCATGCATGTTGCATTGATTCATGCATCCCTAAATGTTTAATTTAACATAAAGTTGTTGGTTGTTTGATTTGAACTACTTATATTGAAAGCATGTTCTAAATATGTGATGGTTGTTGAGCCCTCTTAAACTTATGTTTGATTTGATGTATGATAATTTCTTTATTGTTGAATTTCAAGAGGGTCTCGTACGAGAACTTTAATTTTTACTCTTAAAAAAAAAAACTTTTTTCAGGTACTGAGACACAATGATGGAGGGACCAACTTGTTGGAGGGAGTGAGGGTTATAATGCGGGGAGTTTTTGTTTAAGGGAACATGTGAACCCTAAATGAGAACTATTTAATCAAATTCAATTCAATTTAAATTCATGGTTTGCTTTATTCTATATGTCTGAAATTATTGTTGGGTTGTGTACATTATATATGTAATATGCCCCAAGTTCCTAGATTATTTTTTTAAATGTTTTAAAATTATTTATTCATTTAAAAAAATCATAAAATTTTGAGGGTCAGTTTGGGGTTGTTAGAGAGTCGGAATGAGAGTTAGTCAAAACCATCACCATAAAGTCTTAAACTCACACTCCAAAAGCAATCATTGATCATTGGTAAGAGGTATCTTGAGAATGTTTATTTTCTTATTGTCCTAGAATTATAGAAATTATTATTTTGGCAATAAAAATAGTTATAATTAAATTGGTATATGATGATATAATTTGCATGCTTGATATGATTATGTTTCATTAATGGGATCAATCCTAAGGGGGTAGATTTGATCTACTGGTATAGTTTAATAATAATTTTTTATTTTAATTAATTTTTAGATGTATACTTGTAGCCACACACACGCTCCTAAGAACTGGTAGGAACAAAGGGACTTCTTAATGAATGCCCTCAACAGTTTGGCTGAGACAATTACTATGCACATCCGGGCACAAACTGCTTAGCCTGCAACATGTGTGAACCCCACATCAGTCATAACCCCTAACACTAGTGTGATGACCTATGAGAAGTTCTTAAAGTTGGATCCATCAACTTTTTTTGGGAAGGCCGACCCTGAAGCCATCGAGAGTTGGGTTAAGGAGATTGAGTGCGCTTTCCGTGTCCTACCCATGCTAGAGGATAGGCAAACTGATTTTGGCACCTACCCTTTGAAGGGGCACGCCAATAAATGGTGGGATACTGTTCAGAAAGTGAAGTTCACCACAATAGAGTTTATTCCCTGGAAGACCTTCTGAGATAAGTTTTTGGAGGGCTACTTTCCCTCATTCGTCAGGAAAAGGATGCAATAGAAGTTCCTTGAGTTGACCTAGGGGAACATGAGTTTGGTGGACTATACCACCAATTTTTGAAGCCTTGAGCGATACTGCCCCAACCTGTTTGCTGATGACAAGGCAATGTCAGCGAAGTATGTAAGAGTACTCAGGGATGGGCTACGAGTATGAGTGATGAATAGCCGCCTTACATTGTTTGATGACATAATTGAATCGCCTTTCACCCCGAATAAGGAGTGAGAGCGATTCAAGGGAGGACTATTCAGACACTCGAGAGCGTCCAAGAAGACGGATGACAACGGTAATGGTGGAGCTTGTAAGCATCCACCTACTAGTGGTAGCACACAGAATAAAAAGCAGAAGACTCTACAGGGAAACCACCATAAGCGTCCTCAACAGAAGCAACCACAACAGGCAAAGCCAGAATAAACTTTTCAGAGGTGCAACAAGAGTCATCCCTTCAGTTCATGTCATCTCTTCATTTGAATCTGCTACAAGTATAAGCAACCAAGATACATTGTACAGTGCTGCCCGAATATGCCGGGAGCATAAGGCAGACCGTAATAGTCGCAATAGCAATAAAGACCTCCACAATGGCAGGCGTAGAGGAAGACCATTAGACGAGTGTACACCGCCACTACCATAAGCAAAATGATCTGATCGAAGGTATTATCGTAGTTGTTGATCACCTTGCACACGTTATGTTTGATTCGGAGGCAACCCATTCCTTTATATCTTTTTATTTTATAATGTCATTTTAAGCATGGATTGACTATCACGTCATAACGTGACCCTTTATTGTCGAGACAAGAAGGTTTGCTTAGAGCGACCCAATCTTTCAACATTAAATTTTCAGGTGACTAGGCCGGTTGGCGAGGTGAAGATCATATCAACAATAAAGATCTCTAAGTACTACAAGCAGAGGTGTATAATTTTCTTAGCTAGTGTGTCCTAATGACGGTCACATAGATTCAGAGTTTCTTGGGATTGACTGGATATTATCATAGATTTATTTAAGACATCACTCGTATAGTTGTCATGATAACAAAGATGTTGCATAAAGGGGTTAAGTTTGTTTGAATGCCAAGTTGTGAGAAAAGCATCCATAAGCTGAAGAAGAGGTCAACCTCAACTCCAGTTTCAATGCTACCTTCACGATCAAGAGGGTCTATGGTGTATAGTTATGCCTCAAAAACTAGATTGGGTTGTGTCTTGATGCAACATAGAAATGTTATTGCTTATGCTTCATGGTAGCTAAAAGTGCACAAGAAGAACTACCTGACACAACTTAGAGTTAGCAACCTTTGTCTTTGCATTGGAGATTTGGCGCTACTACCTATATGGGAAGCAATTTGAGGTTTTATTTAACCACAAGAATCTTAGTTATATTTTCTTACACAAGAATCTAAACTTGAGACAATGCAGCTGGCTAGAGTTCCTCAAGGATTAAGAATTTATCATCGCTTACCATCCGAGTAAAGAGAATATCATGGTTAATGCATTAAGTAGGAAGACTTTAGTTTTAGATGTCATCTTGATTGGGCAAAGTTGTGACTTACTCGAGGAGTTTATCAAGTGGCAATCATTTTTCGATAAAGTTGGACACATCCATTATGCAGGGATGAGAGCATTACATTCAACTCATCGAGACTTCAAGAAGTTGAGTGAGAGTGATCAGAAGCCTAACATGCAATTCCATCATGAAGAGGATAAAACCATTATGTTCAGTGATAGATGGTGGGTTTTGAATGCTCTTTGAGAGGAGTTGATGAGTGAGACCCACAAGTCAAAGTATTTTGTTAATCCTGGTAGCACCAAGATGTTATAGGATTTACAACAGACTTATTGGTGGAATAAGATAAAACAAGATGTGACACCGTTTATGTTTCGTTGTCTTACTTGCCAACCAAATATAGAACATCAGAGGCATGGTGGATTGCTACAACCATTTGACATCCCGAAGTGGAACGATATATCGATAAACTTTACAGTGGGATTATTGAGGACCCATCGTTGGCATGATGCTATCTGGGTGATAGGACCAGCTGATGAAGAGCGCAAACTTTTTGCCAATCAAGGTGAGTTAAACCCTGGAGAGCTTGGTACGCTTGTACATTGATGAGACCGTCAGATTATAGGGGGTACCACTTTCAATAATCTCCATTTTTTTTGTGTCGTAAAATCATGGGACCAAGCAAGAGGTCCCGAATAACGGAACTCAGACGAGTTTGAATAGACGATGCACCCCAAGTTTGAAAAAATAAGTCTAAAATGACCGGGCAGAGCCAAAATAGGTGAGTCATGTCCTCTACTGCCTTCTAACAAAGAACACACATGCTGGAAAATTGAATCTCCCATTTCCTAACATTAATCTCGGTATGAACACAATCCAGAGCCACTACCCACGCCAAAGCTTTTGCCCTTGGAGCGAGCCCCTTACCCCACATACAATCAGTGGGAAACCAGTCTATCCCGAATGGCAATAGGGAATGATAAACTTGCTTAACGGAGAACCAATCTCCCCTCGCCATGGCCCAGTGAAGCCACAGGCAGCCATGGATAGACTTAAGATCCCTATCACTGAAGGACCGAAGTGTCTTCTGCCACTCCAGCTAGATAGATGAACGACACACTAAACTGGGCGTTGAAAGAAGGGAGTCAGGTAGACTACCATATCTTTGCCTAACAAACGTAGCCCAAGGAGATTGAGATGTGGAAGCTACCCATACCCACTTCAAGACTAAAACGACGCTCCTCTTTCTCAGAGCCGGAATCTCCAAGCCGCCTCACAGCCTCGGGAGAATGATTTGTTGCCAAGAAACAAGCGGGTGCTTTTTGTGAGACACATTACAAGACCAAAGGAAGTGCGAAAGCAAATGGTTAATCGTTTGTTCTACTGTCGTCGGTATAATGGACATGCTCATACGAAACTCTGGTAATCGGGCTAAAACATGGTGAATTAGCGTCAATCATCCCACAAAAGATAAATATCAGGCCTTTCAATACTGCAATCTCTCTTGCACCCGCTCTATTGTAGACATCCAAGATAAAGTTTCTACCGACTGCAGTGAGTGCAATGATAGACCCAAGAAATTGATAGGAACGTCGGATATTGGGCAGTTGAAGATCCTTTCAGCAGCCGATTGGATAAGAGGGTCAGCATTGAGTAAAACCAGAGCGCACTTACTCTCATTCAGGTGAAGGCCTGCAATTACATCAAAGACTTTAATAATCAAGAACAACCTGAACATTTGATTAACATTTGCATGACCAAATATTATAGTATCGTCTGCATATTGAATTGTGTGACCAACAAAACCAGGAATGCCCAAGGAATCCAAGAAGTTTGTTTGTTCTGCCCTTTTCATGAAAATAGGTAAACCATCCGCCACGATATTAAAAAGGATATTAGCGATTTAATCAGAAAATCCCATACCAGACTATCATAAGCCTTGTGAAAATCCAATTTTAGCAAGAAGTATAGTTGCACAAATAAAAGATTTCTAATGCTATTAGCGACAAACCAATTTGTTCCTCTATAGGCTCGATTCACCAAGGTTGAGATTTCTAATGCTATTAGCGGACTCTTAGGATGGAAGGCCCAAGCCTTGACGGTTTTCATGTTGACTTCTTCAAAGCTTTTTGGTCAATTGTTAAAACTGACCTGCTCCACTTGTTCAATGAATTCTATCGTAATGTAAGGCTGCCTAAACCATATCATGTGGCAGTCATCTCTTTGATTCGTAAGAGGCATGGGGTGTCAGACATATCCAACTTCGGGCCAATTTCAGTGATGGGTGCTCTGTATCACATTATATCTAAGGTGTTGGCATTACGGTTGCACGGTGTCATTGATCAACTTGTCTCTCTGAACCTAGGAGATTTTATTCCAGGTCGAAGTTTGCAAGGGTCTTTTATTTGTGCAACTATACTTCTTGCTAAAATTGGATTTTCACAAGGCTTATGATAGTCTGGTATGGGATTTTCTGATTAAATCGCTAACAAACATGGGGTTTGGTAGCCAATTTATAGCATGGGTTAAGGAGTTGGTCACGAAATCCATATCGTCGGTTTGCATCAACGGACTAAGATGGAAAGAATTCAAGTTAGCTAGAGTTGTGCGACAGGGTTGTCCCCTAGCCCCTATCTTTCTTAATATCGCGAGAGATGGTTTACTTATTCTCATGAAAAGGGCAGAACAAACAAACTTCTTGGATTCCTTGAGCATTCATCGTTTTGTTGGTCATGCAAATGTTAATCAAATGTTCGGGTTGTGCTTCATTATTAAAGTCTTTGATGCAATTGCAGGCCTTCGTCTGAATGAGAGTAAATGCACTCTGGTCTTACTCAATGTTGGCCCTCTTATCCAATCGGCAGCTACAAGGATCTTCAACTGCCCAACATCCGACGTTCCTATCAATTTCTTGGGTCTATCATTGCACTCACTGCAGCCGGCAGGAACTTCATCTTGGATGTCTACTATAGAGCGGGTGCAAGGGAGATTGCAGTCTTGGAAGACCCGATTATTTATCTTTTGCGAGACGATTGACGCTAATTCGCTATTGTTTTGGCCCGATTGCTAGAGTTTCGTATGAGCATGTCCTAATCTGACGACAGTAGAACAAACAATTAACACTTTCTTTGGTCTTATAATGTGTCTTATAAAAAGCACCCGCTTGTTCCTTGGCAACAGATCGTTCTCCAGAGGCAGTGAGGCGGCTTGGAGATTCTGGCTCTAAGAAAGAGGAGTGTCGTTTTAGTTTTGAAGTGGGCCTGAGTAGCTTTCACATCTCAATCTCCTTGGGCTACGTTTGTTAGGCAAAAATATGGTAGTCGGTAGACGCCCAGTTTAGTATGTCATTCATCCCTCTGGCTGGAGTGGTAACACTTCGGTCCTTCAGTGATAAATCTGAGGCCTATATCCATGGCCGCCTGTGGCTTCACTGGGCCATGGCGAGCGGAGATAGGTTCTCCGTTAAGCAAGATCCAATGAACAAATATGAGAGGAGAGAGAGAGAGAGATCCAATGAACAAATATGAGAGGAGACAAATCGAGAGGCTTTTATCATACACCTACACAACAACATTAATACATTTTCTTAGAGAAAGAATGAAATAGAATAACTTTCCACCCAAATGCTCCTAGAACGAAGGTCTGTATATCCCTGATGGATCTGAATTTTGGATGATCCATGGATGTTCTAGAAGTTTATGCAGTGGGAGACGCTGGGAAAAATCTTTAACAAGTAGCTGCATAGCACCAAAAATGTGCACAAATAGTGAATGCGTTAAAAAAAATTGAAAGATATTGAGCACAATGATTGCAAATGCAAAGGAAAAGTTAGAGAAAAAGCTGAATACTGACTTGACTGATTAGATCCTTGGCAGCTGCAGAAACAATCGGTTTAGGTGGAAACTTCAAATCAACTTTTACAATCCTGCATCAGTAGATAGGAAAGCTGTTAATGTCTGCTAAAAGTGACTTTAGAAACCAGTGATCTACGTACAAACCATCCCTGGTTTTCTAACAAGACAACTCTTCCATGTTTAGAAAAAAGGGTGCCAAATGCACAAGTCCTATGGACCCAAACATAGTAAAAGTAGCAAAGAATATGTCATCTGATACAAATCCAAAATGCATAGCCCACTTCACTTGTATGCTTCCTGAGCTCTGAATATGATCAAGATGGATGACACGATTATTTTAGACTGGCACCGCACCTCTTTGAGACAACATGTCATCTAATACAAAATCCAAAAGGTAACCGCTTGTATGCTTCCTGAGCTCTGACTATGATCAAGATGGATGACACGATTATTTTAGACTGGCACCTCTTTGATACAAAATCCAAAAATGTTGACAAGAGGTAACCGCTTGTATGCTTCCTGAGCTCTGACTATGATCAAGATGGATGACACGATTATTTTAGACTGGCACCTCTTTGATACAAAATCCAAAAATGTTGACAAGAGAAAATGAGATCTGGTTTATTTTTTATACAATAAAAAAGAGCTTGACAAATAACACCCGATGCACAAGATTTTCAACCTTAGATATGATCTCTTTAGTTTGTTTAAGCATTTTTTTATCAGAATAACAAAAAAGAGACATTTACAATTCAAAACTAGAAATATACAGTCCAGTCCAGCAACACAGAGTGGTAACATCTTCAATGCAAAATATTTATGACCAATAGAACATAGTAGCATAAAACATGGGAATCTAGAGGTACCTCCTATATGTGTCTGAGTGCTCCTTTGCCTCAAAGGGAGGTACCCCATAGAGAAATTCATAGCACAAAACACCCAGGCTCCAAATATCAACACTGGCATCGTGTTCTCTACTTTCCACTGCAAGTGAACAAATGTACTTGAGTTAGGATTTTAACACGCGCACTTCCACAAAACTCAACGAATAAACTCAAGCATTCATCTGGACTCAGGAAAAGTGCAAAATGTACTTGTTTTTTGAAAACTTGGTTAGGGCCTTCCACAATTGAAACCAAAGTCATCCAAAGCCACCAACCAAGTAACGTACTCAACTTGGGAACAAAGAAACTATCAGTATCTAAGTTATTCCTTTTGAACGAGGAATCATAACCCGTTCAGCTGACTCCAACTTACCCATTTCAGGTGGAAGATAGTCCAATGTTCCACACATGGTACGTCTTCTATCAAATGTGTGCACGGACCACCCAAAGTCTGCAATCTTTAGTTCACCCTGCAAAAAAATAACCCACTAAGCATGCAAACTTGCAGATCATTTTAACAAAATCAACAAATACAAGCCTGCAGAATTACTACCTGCACCCCAATTAGCAGGTTTTCTGGCTTAATGTCTCTGTGTATTACATGCTTCCCATGGCAGTAAATCAATGCCTGTGCCAATGAAGCAATATACTGTGCCAAGACATAAAAATTAGCATCTCTCTAAGGAACTACACACAAGATATATATAACCCAAAAAATTTGTGTCAAGTTTCTAACACATGGAACAAAAAAATAGTTGCAGCAAAACATTGGCGTATCATCTAAATGGGTTTATTCTTGCTTAACCAAAAGCTAGGCCTGGATGTGTGGGTGGCCAAGATCCTATAAGCAATAAGAAAACCAGCAGTGATGTTTAGAAGAACAATTAGAGAATGCAGGAATTAGTTATTTCCAAGCATCCAAGAAAGCATCCCTGAAATATTCCGAAAATAGCAAAAAGATTTGGTTTTCACAAAGAAAATGACTAGTTCCATAAAGAAAATGAGTAGCAACCATTGGGGAGGTATCAACTTATATCTTAACCATCTGCATTCATTTGCCAAACAATAAGGTTTCAGGGTAGACTTTTGAAAAACAAAAAAACACCATTAAACTTACTGTGGCAGCTCGCTTTTCTGGGAAGTATTTGCACCTCTGCAGCTCCTTATACAGTTCTCCTTTCGCTGCATACTCCAATATCAAATAAACTCTTGTCTGGCATCAAAAGAGTAATTTGGTTCAGTAAAGACCTATCTATAGTTCATTAGCCACCAACCAAGAAGATTTACCGCTTTAAGATCATCAACAAAATTTAGAAAGAAAAATGAAGATTTCAAACCTGATCATAGAAATAACCATACAGACGAAGTATGTTAGGATGTCGTAGATGGGTCTGGATCTCAACTTCTCGGCGCAGCTGATGTTCAACCTGGGATTGCTTCAATTGGCTTTTGAATAGAACTTTCAATGCGACTATATATTTGCTCTGCAACAGAAAGATGCCAATCCAAGAAAAAAGAAGAGCAAATATGGGTCAGTTAACAAAACCAATTAAAAAAACCTACAAGAAATTACCCTTCTAAAAATTCCAATAAGCCTATCAGACAGCCAGCGGATCAGATGATACGCGCTATCGCCATCCTCTGGTGATAAGGCATAACCACTATCCATTGCCGCCCATCGCGGCAATCAACGGGACAGAAATGACGACACCACACTGGTCTCTACAATGATGGTTCAGTGCAGGAGTCGGATCTGTTGACTCTCGCATCCAAAATTTCTTCCCTGTATGATCCACTCTGCGTTTTAGACGAGGTGGTAAGGCCTTATCACCAGTGGATGGTGACAAGGCTTATCACCCGATCCGCCCTACTTTCAAACCAAACCCTAGAATCTAGTGCTTATCTAAACCCAAAATGAGGCATTCCCATTAGGCACATCAAGAAGAAAAAGAAGCAAGAAAGAAAACGAAATGAAAGAACAGGAGAAAAAAAAACAAATGAGAAAAATAAAACGTTTCCCCTTGAATACAAAATATCGGTCAAGAGCGAGAAAGATTCCCAAAGAAAAAAAGAAAGAAAAAAGGAAAACCCTCCCCTCACCTTCTTCTCCCTGGCCAAATAGACGTTGCCGAACTTGCCCCTCCCGAGAGGCTTCCCGATCTCGAAGTCGTTGAGCGTCCACCTCTTATCCTTCTTGTCCGACCCCTCCATCGAGGGCGAGTCCTTCAGAAAAGATGGAAACCCTAGTGAGGCAAAACCCTAGGTTTTCCGAACCAAAAACCCTCAAATCTTTGAAATTTCTCGGATGGGAAGGGGCTTAGTCTTACCTTCTGGAGTTCTGTTTCTGCAGGACCGATCATACCCATCTTGAGAATCGAAGGGATTTCGCAGAGGAATCCGTGAACACGAGGGCGACGATGACGATGAAACTCCAAAAGGTTTCAAAATAAAGGACGCCAACGGTCTGATTCTCTCTCTCTCTCTCACTCTCTCTCTCTCTCGTACGCCAACCAATCAAGGCCACCTTTTTAATTATCTTCTGTAGGGATATTTTGTTATTTTTTAAAATAAAATAAAGAAAATGAAATTTTTTGAATTGGTGATGGGGACCACAGGAGCGGCTAACGGCTAGAACTGCTGCAGAGCTTCCCGGGTCGACTCTACTGTAGAGCAAACAAAGTTGGACGCATTAATTGGTCCCATGACTCGTTTCAAGAGCTAGAGTCAGTTTGGACCTGATTGTCCCCGAGTAGTGAAGCGAGCAGACTGTACGGATCGGGTATCCGACTATCAGGCTGCACCGGCACCCGCCCCAATAAAATAAACGGTAATGGGATTCGGGCTTGGGTTTTGGTTATGTCATGGTTCACAAAATGAAAGCCCAAACCCAGACCGTAGATTTAAGGAGAATTTAAATTATATATCTTTGGTTTAATTTGGATTTAATTTGGTTTTGATTTTACAAGACGGGGTAAAAAATAACGAATATATATATGAAAAACAAGTTAGGATATAGGAATTATGAGATTCAGATTCCACAATCACTGTGATCCAAACCTATGATCCGATCCAATTGGATCTATAATTGCATTGTTTTGATTTTTTTTTTAAATATGAATATTTGTGTTCTAAGTATTTCTCTCAAAAACATGCATTTTTTTTTTCTGTCGATGTTTTGAAAAGGATAGAGTTTCAGTTGTTTATTTTATTTTTAAAGTTTTTTTTTACACAGAATTTTGCTAACTATGGCCAGGAAAATCATATATCTGGCACAAACCCGACCCAATTGACAGCCCTACCTCCGGGCCTAGATTCAGGTCAATGTAGTTGATATGGCTTAGGTTGGACGTGCTGGCAATGAAAAAGAGTCCTACCACCCTTCTTTCAGACATTGTCGCCCAGTGAAGTACAAAAAAAAAATGCTTGCAAGAGCTATATGTCCCACATGATAATCAAGGTAAAGCACAGCAACCATCATTTGACAAATGGGAAAAATTAGGACAGCCAAATTTTCATTGAGAAAAAGATGTGATGTTTCATGTTTGTTTCATTTAAGAGACATCTACTTCATAGCCAGATCTAAAAGTTACCGGCTTACCATTTGGACTGAATAAAGAAATGAATCCCAAATCCTCTTAAGAATCAAGACCAAGGATTTGAAATCCATAATTAGCCTTAAATCTCTATATTTTAAACGAGAAAATAAAATGGAAAATGATGGTACTATAGGATAAAAATGATGTATTTTCTTAAAAACCTCACAATTTGCCAAAAATAGTCCTATGATTAAAACCATAAATAGCCAATTTTGTTATAACCTTTTTACCCTTCCCATTGAGAAATTCATGAAGTTTGCATGATATATTGCTTCGTTAATCGAGTATCCCAAATTCTCAATTAAAAGGAGGTTCACATAATTTTTTTTTTGTAAACCTCAAAAAGCACAAAAAAATTTATGTTATTTATGCGGCATTCTCGTTAATCATAAAATTGTATATTTTATTCTAAAATTATGGAAAACTGTGTGAACCTCCTTTTTTCTTTAACCCTCACTTAAATGTATGTTTTTACATATTTTTGTAAGATCTTCACGAAGCATGCAAAAACAAGTTTCGTAAACCTATTTATGATCGTAACTTCATAAATACCTTAATAAAATCACATATATCTGGTACCTATATAATACGATTTCATGAGAAAAAATAATTATTTTGTGTTGCAAACATAAAGAAGTTTAAGATGTGACATATTTGTGTCTCTCTGCACAATTAGATATGTGATCTTATAAAATATATGGATTTTCGTACAGGCATAATATAAAAGCAAAGCTAGAGTTTAATAGAAACTAGGATTTTTTTGGTCTCCAACCAGTAAAAAATTATGACTATTTTCTCATGGACAAGTATCAGTAATGAAAAGATAGACGATACTTCATCGACAAAAAATATCGATGATGAGTTTTTTCGATAAGCGCATCTTATGGTATGGGTGGGATAGGAAATGATGTTTTTGCAAGTTATTCATGAGTATAATTGATCATCTGAAAACCCGTTTTCATTAAAAAGAAGTGATATGTTGCATTCTTGAAGCCCAAGAGATTAAAGTATCTTTGCTCATACTTTGTTTTCTTCTCATCAAAGAGGCAATTAGAAGCAAAATTCTTGTAAAAGAATGAAATGAATGCAATGTATGAGTGACTTCATTTTATAAAATAATGGAATGAATGCAATGTATTATCATTTATTGATTTTGTGAAAGAATATCATGAATGCAATGGATGAGTGACCCCATTTTATGAAAAAATAAAATGAATAAGCATGCAATGTATGAGCAACTTTATTTTGTGAAAGATGGGATGATTGCAATGTATAAACACCTTCATTTTGTGAAAGAATGGAATGAATGTAAACAAGTCCATATATATATTATGTGAGGATGAGAAAGTTTGCATATATTTTATCAAGAAGACCTTATGAAGTTCGCATAAAATATAGGCAACAAATGATCAATATTTGCAAGGTATATTTTATACAGACTTTCTTATCCTTGCATATATTTTATATGGACTCCTTATCCTTGCAAATATTGGTTATTTTTTTCTTATATTTTATGCAGACTTTGTGAGGTCTGCAAAAAAATCGTGTGAGTCTACCTTTTAGTTAGAGAGCAAGATATAACTTCATTAAATTCATTCAAACTAAACATGGTCATACATATATTCATTATATTTATTCCATTCATTAAAAAATGAACATGCTTATACACGTATATTCATTCCAGTAAAAATGAACATGTTATAAACATTCATAGTACATAGCTCAATATTAGAGGGTTTGATGGCTACGTCTCACATGGTCATTAATTGATGAAATAGAGAAATGCTCAACATCAGGAGGTTTGTTCTTTGGCTGCTTAATGTCAGTCACATTACTATTTTTGTCTGCAAACCCTCTCTTCTCTTGTGCAAATGATTCAGGCGAAAATGCCTCCACTACAATCTGACTTGAAGCATGCACTTGTTTCTCTAAAGACTCATTTCCAATCAGACATAGCTCCACATCGGGGGTTCAATCTTTGGTTTCTTAATGTCAGTCAACCTACTGTTTTTGTCTACAAACCCTCTCTTCTCTCAAGCAAATGATTGAGGCAAAACCGTCTCTTCTGCAATCTAACTCTTGAGCATACTAATCTTATAATCAGAGCCAAATCATGCACTTGTTCCTCTCAGGACTCATTTTCAATCATACATAACTCCACATTGGAGGTTCGATCTTTGGCTTCTTAATGCCAGCCAACTTACTGTTTTTGTCTACAGACCCTCTCTCCTCTCAAGCAAATGATTGAGATGAATTCGCCTCCTCTATAATCTCTCCATAACTGGGGCCTACTCTTTTTGCTAAGGACCATCAATATTATTCACCACCTGAGCATTTTCACCTTCTATCTTCACCTTCTATCTTGTCCACCTCAGCCATGGCATCTTTGTTCCAAAATCTTCTTCACTGTCATTTTTAAAGGCGAAAACAAACCCTAAAATATTAACCATCTCTTTTTTACTATCAAAGTATTGTAAAAATTAAAGTATCACAATTAATATTGGTTCACACTATTAAAGTATCGCTGTAAAAATTGAAGTGTCACTATCAAACTGTCATACAAATATCGGGAGGTGCACATTTAAGTAAATTTGTGAATCTCCTATACACTGTTTGTGAAGTTTTGACATGTTTCAGTTACAAAAAGTTTACATATACATTTGTGCAAACTTTATCCTACATATGTAAATTTTGTGAAAATATATGCAAAGTTAAACTGAATCACATAACTTCGTAAATAGTGGACAAAGTTCATGTATATTTTATGTAAATATTAGACTAAGTTTGCATATACCTCACAGACCTCCTCATCCTTATAAATATTGGTTATTATTCACCTATATTTCATGCAAACTTTTTCATCATCACAAATATTTGCCATCGTTCACTTATATTTTATGCTAACTTCTTCATCCTCTCAAATATTTGATTATTATTCACCTATATTTTATGCAGACTTCCTCATCCTTACAAATATTTGTCATTATGCAAACTTCCTCATCTTTACAAATATTTGTCATTGTTTACATATATTTTATGCAGACTTTTTCATCCTCACAAATATTTATTATTGTTCGTCTATAGTTTATGCAGACTTTCTCATCCTCATAAATATTTCTCATTATTCACCTATATTTTATGTAAACTTTTTTGTTCTCATAAATATTTAGTCCTTATTTGCCTATATTTTATGTAGATTTTCTTATCTTTTCAAATATTTGTCATTATGCGGACTTCCTCATCCTCACAAATATTTGTTATTGTTCGCCTATATTTTATGTAGACTTTTTCATCCTCGCAGATATTTGTCATTGTTCAGCTATATTTTATGAAGATTTTCTCATCCTCGCAAGTTTACAGTTTAACTATTTAAAGAACATTCTTCACTTACAAAACATAGTTTTCAGTCTAACTGTTTAATAAACCTACTCATACATTGTATTCATTCCATTTATTAAAAAAATGAATATGCTCATACATTGCATTCATTTCATTCATTCAAAAAAATAAACCTTTTCATACATTGCATTGATTTCAATCATTTTAAAAAATAAGCATGCTCATGCATTGCATTTGTTCATTTAAAATTGAATACTCATACATTGCAAGCATTTCATTCATTAAAAAAAATAAACCCAAATCCAAAATCCATTTGAGAAGATCCAAATCCATTTGAGTTTATCCAAATCCAAAATTCATTTAAGAGGATCCAAATCCAAAAATCCATTTGAGTAAATCCAATCCAAAATCTATTTGAGTGAATCCAAATCTAAAATCTATTTGAGTAAATCCAAATCCAAAATCCATTTGAGTAAATCCAAATCCAAAATTCCATTTGAGAGGATCCAAATCCAAAATCCATTTGAGAGGATCCAAATCCATCTAAGTTGATCCAAATCCAAAATCCATTTGAGAGGATCCAAATCCATCTAAGTTGATCCAAATCCAAAATCCATTTAAGTAAATCCAAATCCAAAAAAAACCATTTGGGTAAACCCAAATCCAAAAATCCATTTGAGTAAATCCAAATCCAAAATCTATTTAAGTAAATCCAAATCCAAAATTCAATTGAAAGGATCTAAATCCATTTGGGTGAATCTAAATCCAAAATCTATTTGAGTAAATCCAAATCCAAAATTTATTTGAGTAAATCCAAATCCAAAATCCATTTGAGAGGATCCAAATCCATTTGAATTTATCCAAATCCAAAATCCATTTGAGTTGATCCAAATCCAAAAATCCATTTGAGTGAATCCAAATCCAAAATCCATTTGAGTTATTCTAAATATGAAATCCACTTGAGTAAATCCAAATCCAAAAATCTATTTGAGTAAATTCAAATCCAAAATCCATTTTAGAGGATCCAAATCCATCATTGTTGATCAAAATCCAAAATACATTTGAGTAAATCCAAATAAAAAAAAACCATTTGGGTAAACCCAAATCCAAAAATCCATTTGAGTAAATCTAAATCCAAAATTTATTTGAGTAAATCTAAATCCAAAATCTATTTGAGTAAATCCAAATCTAAAATCCATTTGAGAGGATCCAAATCCACTTGAGTAAATCCAAATCCATAAATCCATTTTTCAAAAGCCTATAATTATTCAACAATTTGATTTTTATTGAGAGAAATCTGAATTTCTAAAAATCTATTTTCCTTTTGGTTAGATGAACCACAACTATCTAATTTTTTTAAAGTTTATCTTTAATTCATCTAATTTACTAGGGTCATACTCTAAATGATCATGGTTGCACGAATTTCTTCAAAAAATAATTTTCTTCCTAATTACATCATGCAAACTTTGAGCATACACTTTCCCATATCCACATGAATAAGATTAACAAATACAATTATAATCAAGACATATCCTTTCACACGAATTTTCAAAAGTAAAATTCCAATTATCATTGTGACACGGATTTCCAAAAAGTCTTTTAATTTGGATGTAGTATGATTTGCATAATTCTAAAATGCATGAATGAATATATCTTAAAACAAAATTCCTCTTGATATCAACTAAACTTTTTTCATGGTAATGAACTATCATTAGAACATGAAAAAAATTCTTTTTCTTCTTATATGAACATAATAAGGAAAATCGTATAACCTATGAAGGGATAAAGATAGAAAGTGTAGCAACGTGCTCATTTCCTATATCCATATGTGTTATGAAAGCACATATTTATATAATTGAGAATAGAGATCAGGAGATAAACGAGAAATTGAATATTATTAAGATGCATAAATAATAAATTTAATTACCTTGACTTGGGGAAACTTAGGCTTGAGCTTCCTCTTCTCTTGGATTCTTTCAAAATACTATAAGGGTAGAGAAGAGTTCCTTGGAGTCACCTTTCATTACTCCTAAGTGAAGAAAGAAGAAGAACCCTAAAAAATGTAAAAGAGAGAGAAGAAGAAGAGAGAAACTTTTGGATGCTTGAACCTCTCCAAGGGAGGGGTATTTATATGGGGAAGGTAATGATTACTTTCTAAATGGATGGCGAAAATCAATTATAAGGAATAAAGGGTTGAGATTAGGTCATCTCAATTCTCCAAAAGTTTTCTCCCAAGCATAACCCTTGACTCTAACATGGAAACTTATTCAAGCTAGATATTTTAGCAGCTATAAAATATTTAGAGATTCACATGAGATTTTGTGCATCTCACTTGGATTCTAAAATCTCATCATTAGGAACAATCACCCCCCTCTAGTGTACTTGCAATTTGTTTGATTTAAATTGGTAATTACTACTTAGTTGCACCTCCTAGTTACTTTAACTATGTACCTTTTTTTCTTTTTGAATATTCTTTCTTATTTTATGATAATTTCATATTGAATCTTGCATTTTTTACAATTCAATTATAATGATATACTTTCAAAATTTTATTTATAAGGCTATACTTTTCAAAATTTATATGCAAGAGTATACTTTTCAAAATTCATATACAAAGCTATATTTGTCCAAAATTCAAATATAAGGCTATATTTTTACCAAAATTCATTTACAAGGCTATATTTTTTCAAAATTCATTTATAAGGCTATATTTTTCCAAATTCTAGGTTATAGAGATATGAGTCATAAATAAGATTGACATTATAATAAGAAAAATACCTAGAATTGTATGGGTCTTACATCCTACCCATCATAAAAAAGGATTTCGTTCACAAAATCTGATATCGAAACTATGTGAATATGTCAGGATACTTTTCTTTCATGCTAGCCTTGGGCTCCCATGTACATTCCTCGATGCCATGGTGCTGCCAATGTACTTTAAGCAACAAAATAGTCTTTGATCATAGTACTTGATCTCAATGATCTCTATTGATTGCCTCCATATCCTCATATTTAATAATGTGGGATGAGTCATGAATGTATTTCTTCAGCATGGATACATGAAACATATTATGGATTTATGCATGCTATGGCGGCAATCCCACACGATATGCTGCTTCACAAATTCATTCTAGGATTTTGAATGGTCCAATGAATCTCAGACTTAATTTCTCTTTATTTCTGAATCGAAATACGCTCTTTGTAAGAGATACTTTCATAAACACCATGTCTCTTTTTTCAAAATTCTCGATGATGTCGGTCGACGTAACTCTTATGTCTGTCTTAGGCAACTTTCAATCTGTCTCGAATCCTCTAGACTTGTTGAGTATAGTGCTATAAAACTATCAGTGATTCGGTTGATCGCTCATCGATGTCATGCTAGTAAGTTGGTGATATGCATGGTCTCCCATACAAAGCCTTGTATGGAGCCATACCAATACTTGCATGATAGCTGTTGTTGTATGCAAATTCAACCAAACATAGGTGCACATTCTAATCATTCTTCTAATCGAGCATGCAAGTTCGTAACATGTCTTTTAATGTTTGGATTATCCTTTTGGATTGACCATAGGTCTATGGATGAAATTTGGTACTGAACTTGAGTTTTGTACCTAACACTTGTTGTAGTTGTCCCCAGAATCATAATGTGAATCATGGATCACGGTTTGAGATGATTGAGAGTGGTACTCCATATAATCTTATGATTTTCTTGATATACAGATTAGTCAGGCTTTCCAAAGGCTAATTGATCTGGATAGATAAGAAGTGAGCAGACTTGGCGAGTCTGTCGACTATAACCCAAATCACGTCGTATTTTCAACGAATTCTAAGTAAACTTATCACAAAGTCCATGGTAATGTCTTCCCACTTCCATTGGAGAATCTCGATTCTTTGCATCGTTTGTCTAAGCCTTTGGTGCTAAATCTTAATTTGTTGACAAATCAAGCACTTAGCAACGTAAGTCACTATTTCTCGCTTTATACCATTCCACCAATATCTTCGTCGTAGGTTCTTGAACATTTTGTTTTCTCGAGGATGAATGATGTACTTGGTCTTATGGGCTTCATTAAGAATTTCTTGCCTCAATTCTGAGTTATCGAGTACCCAAAGTCATCCTTTCAAATGAATACTTCCATTCTTTTTTATATGAAATAATGTACCTTCCTCTTATATTCGTGCTTTGAACTTTTTATATTGCGAGTCTTGCTTTTGCTCCACAATAATATGGGAGATGATCTTCGATTGCAAGATTAAACTAGATAATTGGATTACTCCATGATCGTTCAAAAATGGTTTCCATGAGATGAAATCTTCTACTAGCTTTCAGCATTTTACAAGACTAGTCAAGATGCTACCAAACTTACGATTAAACGCATCTGCTATGACATTTGCCTTTCCTGAGTGATAGGATAAAGTAAATTCATAATCTTTGATGAACTCTAACCATTATCATTGTCTTATGTTCAACTCCTTTTGAGAGAAGAGATATTTGAAACTCTTATGATCTGAGAAGACTTCAAACTTGCCTTTATACTAGTGCTGCCAAAGCTTCAGTGTGAACATCATTGCTACGAGTTCCAGATTATAGGTTGGATAGTTTCGTTCGTGAATCTTTAATTGCTGTGATGCATAAGCTATGACCTTGTCATTTTGCATCAGTATACAATCTAAGCCTATTCCAAAGACGTTTGTGTATAATACAAATTCTCCTCGGCTAAAAGGCAAAGCTAAGACAGGAGTTGTCGTGAGCTTTGTCTTCAAAATTTAGAATCACTCTTCATATTTATCAGTCCACTCAAATTTGATCCCTTTGCATAGGAGTTTGGTCATAGGCAAGGCAATCCTAGAAAAGTTTTGAATGAACCATTGGTAGTAACCTGCTAAACCAAGAAAACTCCTAATGTCGCTGACATTCTTCGATTGCTTTCAATCAAGTACAACTTCTACCTTAGTAGGATCCATGGATACTCCATTCTCAGATATCACATGACCCAAAAACATCACTTCTTTGAGCCAAAATTCATACTTAAAAAATTTAGCGAACAATTAGTATTCTCTAAGGACTTCGAGTATGATCCTCAAGTGTTCTCGATATTGCTCTATACTTTCAGAGTCGATTAAGATGTCATCCATGAATACAATCATGAAGGTATTTACATAAGATCAAAATGCTCGGTTTATGAGATCCATGAAGGTTGTTGGAGTATTAGTGAGTCCCAAAGGCGGCACTAAGAATTCATAATGTTCATACCTTGTTTGAAAGGCAGTCTTGGTGATATCTTTGTTCTTAATCCTGAGTTGATGATACCCAGTTCTAAGGTCGATCTTAGAAAATACTTTTGCCTTTTGTAGTTTATCGAACAGATCCTCAATACGGGGTAATGGATACTTATTTTTGATGGTAGCTTGATTGAGCATCCTATAGTCAATGTACAATCTCATTGTTTCATCCTTCTTCTTTATGAATAACACTGATGCACCCAAGGTGATACACTCGGTCGAATGAATCCTCGATCTATAAGTTCCTGTAATTACTTATTTAACTTTTTGAGTTCTACTGGCGCCATCCGGTATGGTGCTTTGAAAATCGATGTTGTTCCATACAGTAACTTGATGTTGAATTCCACTTCACGTTATGGTGGAAGTCCAGGTAACTCCTTCAAGAATACATCAGAAAATTCTCTTACTACGTCCAATTCTTCTATTGATGTAGTTCTAGACTTAACTAGATTGATACTTATAAGAAAAGTAGTACATCCTTTCTGAATGTACTTTTGAGCTCTTAAGGTTGATATAACTCCACCCTTCAGTGTAGTCCTAGACAGTTTAAATTCTATGATTGGACAATCGAGTATTGTAAAAAATGCTTTTCCTTCTCGACACATAACTCGTGCATGGTACTCGAACAACCAGTCCATGCCCAATATGATATCAAAGTCGGTCATATCGAGTAGGATTACATCGGCAGGTAAATTCTTTCCTGCTACTAATACTTTTATGTTTGACACATAGGTGATGCACAAAGAATGTTTACCAGTTGGAGTATGTACCTCCAATGGCTAGTTTAGGGTTTTGACAGGATTGTCGAGTGATTAGTACCATAGCTTACATCAACTCGCCTTTGGTCAATTGTTCCACGGTGGTGGCATACACTCGTCCTGCCACTGCTTTTTGACTCGTTGGCTTTAGCTGATGTTGATGCAGTTGTTACTGCTACAGTGGTCGCTGTGTTGGTTGTTGTGATGTTCCCGCTCTGTTCCTCAATTCATTGATCATCCTTACACGACATTCCTTCACATAGTGGCCCTGCTTGCCACAATACAAACATCCCCTGGTTCTACGAGGACAAGGTCACCCCGAATGATAATTTCTGTAATGTGGGCAAGGTTGTATTCACCCTTGTTGTTGTTATAGTTGATGTTGAGGGCAATGTTGTGTTTGCCCTTGTTGTTGTTGTAGTTGATGTTGAGGCCTCATGTATCCTTGTTGTCTAAACCTCTTGTTTGGTGGTATAAACCTTCTACCACCTAGTTGCTTGTTAAAGAATCTTTTTCTAGGCTAGCTGTTCTGACCTGTTGGTTGTTAAACCCCTCAGTTATTCTGAGTTTTCTAAGAATCGTTCCTATTCTAGGAGAGTAGCTACTTCTATGGCTTCGTCCAAGGTTTAGGTCCATATGTATAGATCTTTGTTCTCAAGGATTGTTTAAGACATCGTGCAAACTTTATGGTATATTCTTCTTCGGTGTTGTAGATGTTTTGACGGTATCGTTCTAATCCTCAAAATCTAGTGGTGTATTCTGCGAAAGTAACTCCTCCTTGCTATAGATCCAGAAACTCTTGCATCTTTCTACTCTTC
The DNA here is from genome assembly GCF_984573655.1 of Nuphar pumila. Classification (NCBI taxonomy): domain Eukaryota; kingdom Viridiplantae; phylum Streptophyta; class Magnoliopsida; order Nymphaeales; family Nymphaeaceae; genus Nuphar; species Nuphar pumila. The sequence goes on along the minus strand of NC_143263.1, from coordinate 29,883,012 downwards.
TCGTGCTTTGAAAAATAGGCTGAATAGAATACTTCAATAAATTATTCCCATAGCACTGGTCCATTGTGGAACTTAACTTCCAAAATAGTTGCCCACCATCTTTCTGCATTTTATCTTAATCGATAGGTTTCAAAGTCTACCTTACTGTCCTTAGGGACTCGTAAGACCATGAAGATTCATTTTATTTCTCTTACCCAATTATCTACTGCTTCTGGGTCAGACTTTCCAGTAAAAGAGGGAGGATTCATATCCATAAACCTCTTATATGGAGTTCCATTTGAAGTAAAGAGTACAGTTGCATAGCATTCGTGTGCAACTTGTTGGAGGTTATCACCCATAACCCTTATCGCCTCTACTTATTGTTCTACAACGCCAGTTAGGTTGGTTAGTGTATCCATAGTTGTGTTACACCTTCCTTGCCATGCCATCTAAGCAAAAAAATTCTAGGTTAAGCGAGGTTTAGCCTTTGTATGTTGTCTAAAAGTTATGTGTATTAGTGTTAGTTGTTCACACTAATGGTACATAGAAGTAGTCATATATATATATATATATATATATATATATATATATATATATATATATATATATAAATTTTAGCGGATGATAACTCAAAGCAAAGAAAAACACTGAGGTATCCATTGGTGCTTGGCCACATACTGCCTATAAAAACTTAGGAGTTGCTAACTCCTAATAGGTCAGATGCTACCACACCTAGGGATGGCTTGTGTAGTGTCTGCAATACTCCACGCAGTTCCCATTGCGCTTTTGCTTGGGCATGGATGCTTGAGGAGGTGATGCCAGTGTGTACCCTGGAGACTCAAGGGGTTTGTTGACTACCCCAGGGGTGTACTCAGAGGATGTCAGTGCGTAGATCAGTGAATTTGGCCCTGGTTCACATAACACTGGGTTTAGGTCTTCCACAATCAATGGGAATGGCATAGGGTCACTTTGTGAGAATTCATCCACTTGTATCTCAGCATTACCCTGCCACTTCTCATGCTCTAACTTCAGTTGGCATTCATCTATGATGTGCCCCCTCATTCTGTAATAGATGCAATCACATAACTCATGAGGACATATCTGTCCTATGTGATCCATGTTGCATCACTTACAAATTTGAGCTTCTTATAGTAGCAGTTGTATGCTATAAGTCACCATGGTGATGGATTGATTTAATTGATCAGCTCCTTGAGCCAGGTAGTTCATAGCCTCTATCATAATCTGACATCTGTCTTCCCACGATATCTAAACATATCATGCTACTAATTTCTCTATTCATAAGTCATATTTAGCTAACATATAATGCAAGAATTTAGAATTTAGAATTAAAATCTAGTGGTACTTATAGTGCAATTGTTGATGTCGACGAACCTTGAACCAAATTCCCTAACTTTGCTCTGATACTAATGTTGTAACACTCCAAAATTTATAACTTAAAAACATCAAAATTTAAACCCCCTTTTTTTGAAATAGCACAATGGAAATAATTTAGGTTTTGAAAAATCGGATGATTATGACGGGTTACAGAAATTGAGAAAACCCATTTGAAATAAAGTTTTATTGCAATATTAGAATAAATCAAACCATTCCTCGCATTAGATATAAATCAACTTGTCAAGGTTTATACACCCTCCAAATAAAGTATGTCATGAAAATAAGAGACAAATCAACGATTGGTTCCAAGATCGAAACGTATTTAGAGAGGTTTGGAACAGGGCCCCACCACACATCGAGCTCTTGCACTACTTCATTCTTCATTACCTACACCCCATAACAATGGGGTCAAACTCTTGGGAGCAGGTAAGTAAACTTAAACATCATGCATTATGATAGGACATCAATATCTATCATATTCTCCTACATGCAGTATTAACATGCTAGAATCATATGAAATGCCATGATCACGAGCTGATAATAATAACAATAACAATAACAAGATAATAATGAGACATCAATAAGAACATCATGATCTTAGCAATATAATCAAAATAGATTAAAACTAACTATGTTAGTGAGTCAGCATGGTTAGTATTAAGTTTTGATAGTCTTTACTTATCTCGGTATGAAGAGGTGTTCATTGCACCAACAAAAAGTACTACGGGCTTCATTACGCAAAGTGGTATTTTTGCCATAGGTTCTGCTAACCGGATCCCCAACCCAAGATGTGGCCTCCTCAGGACAGAGAGATGATTGGTGCATGGGTAAATTCGGATTGCAATCTCTATCGCTATGACAACTAGGTCTACCCTCAGGTGACCAGACCTCAATGCCCCGAGTGACAAAGGTTTGGTATTTTTCAGAGAACTAGCCTGTTTCTGAGTTTTATCAGAAAACAGAGGCCTCTATTTGAAAAATATAAGGGCACAAATGAAATAATTCAGAAAGAGTAGGAGAGTCAGGTAATATAACTTAAAGAGGGATACAACAGAAATTAATAAAAAAATAAAGAGTCAGAAACATAAAAACATTATTAAACCCTAATTGTCCCCCCCCCCCTTTTGTTTCCACCCTCTCCCATAAAAGGGAGAGGTCCTTAGGGTTTCCCTAGGGAAAAAAAATAGAAGATGCAAAGGTAGATACCGTCACCTTCGCCCCAAGTTTTGGCAACTGTCCGTCTAGCGAATCGTAGGGTACGAGTCATCCACCACTTATGGCAGCCTTGCAAGGTGAGTGTCACCACCATCGCCTGCAGAAGAGGATCCTTTGGCATCACCATCTCTCACGATGGGGTCTTTGCTGCCCTTTGCACATACAACAAATCCAACAAACTCCTCTACCTACCCAAGGCCACCAGCACTCGATGAAGGACCACCTCCTGACAATTAGTTGGCTGGAGCCCTGCTGCTCATCGACAATTTTGGTGCCCTCAACGACCTTCTCTCCGTTGGAGGCTCTGCTAATTGCACCACTGGAGTTTGCTGCCTCTCAATCGAGCTATAAGTAGGGTTTTGACATCCTCACTACCGAGATGGTTGTGATCGTCATCTCGGCCGCCTTCCAGGCCCGATCAAGGAGGTGTATAGGATCGCCCTTGCCCAGACCCTCATCACCCTCTACTCTACTATTCTAGGCTACTGGTTCACTATGGCATTCATCGATCGCATTGGGTGGTTCTACATCCAGCTTAGGGGATCCGTGTTCATGACAACATTCATGATGGCACTAGCAGTCCCTCGATGTCGCCTCACTCAACTCCCAGGATGAGGCCTACCTCCTTGGCCTCTCCTTCACTGAGAAGCTCGAGGACCTCGTGCTTAGCACTGCCGCCATAGGCGACGCTGCCTCTACAGAATCTTCAGTCGATAAGGAAACTCTGACAGTTCAACACATGCATTACCATCTCAAGAGCCATTAGAGATCCTCGCTCCATCACTGCCCTCCTCTTCGGGGTGGACATTGACGACTAGGCTCTTGTCTTTGCCGAACTTCGACATTGTCAACGTCTCCTCTTTTGGAACTCCCTTATTCAGAAGCTCGCTTTGGGCCAACACCCACAAAGGTGCCTCCTGGTGGTCAACGAAACACGAAGGGGTGATTTCCCTCTTTAACTTAAATGGAACATGGAGTGTTGATGGTGGTGGGGCTCGATTGATGAGTTGCAAGGTGCCATAGTGGTGTTGCTTTTGAATAGCCATTTTTTTTATTCTTCTCCAGTTGCCGTTGCAATTCTAGAACCACCTATGATTTTGGCCGACAACAACGCCTCCTTCAACCTTTGCATCGACGCCGCTGCTTGTGTCATGGGTTCTAGCACCCAACTGTCCCATGAGGGTAGGGATGCCCCTCCCGTGGAGGTGGCTCCACCACCTCAAAGTGACATCATCCACTTAAGGAAAATCCTAACACCGATGACATCTCTATCACAACCACTCGACAGGTGGGGTTTCCTCCACCACTTTAGCAACAATGTTGCTACAGGGGTCTCCTCCACCACTAAAGTCGACAGTGATGCTGCCTCTAGGAGGGTTTCTTCCTCCCTTTGACACTAGCTATGTTCACCCTGCTACGTTGTCTCTAATCAGAGTTTCCATTGAATTTAGTGGTGACTGCATTATATGGTAGCCGTTTGACCATCGTGCACACCGGAACCAAGCCCTGATACCATTGAAGGATTTTACATGATGTGTGCACAAAGAATAGGAAGAATAAAGAATAGAAAAAAGGGGTTTCCCATAAATGGACTGTGTCAAGGGGGACAACACATGTATTTTCTCACCATACTATCTTGTGCATTAGTGTTGGGCTCTTATAGCTTCCCTTGGAGTAGCCACTACCTTCCCCAACTTAACAAACACTGAGTTATGAGCCCTCCACATTCTGTAACTGACCCCAGAATATGGAGTTGTAACTACCCATAACCCACTAATTAGGCTCTACAAAAGTGGCTCACTAAATTCATGTGTGAGACCCTATGGCCACAAAAGAATTGGATTTAGTTCTCATACTGGATCCCATTTCTGGATCCAACAAAGAAGAGTGTGATAGTGTTGATGAAGAAGGGTAGATTATGAGGGAGATGGAGAAGGAGGAGGTTCTCGATTGACAAGGAAAATAAATGGCGGCGGACGGAGAAAGGGGGGAAGGAGCAAGAAAACCTTGCTAACTTTTTTGGGGGGGGAAACAAAAGAGGGAAAGGATGCACCAATGTTTCATTGGCGATGTATTCGGTTATGCCAGTGAAACCTTCTATCTTTGCACCAGAAAACAAAGTTTTACAATGGCGCTACTGCCAATATGCACCAGAAAACACTTTTTCTTGTAGTGCAGTGATGCAATTTCCTTAGATATGTTGTTGGAGGGTATGTGTACTGTTTTTCGAGAGCCTCTTACAACCTCAGCCATGGCAATGTATAGACTATAGGTGTGGTAGGTTGGATAGGAGTGACCAAAAAAAGGGTTGTTAGTATGAGGAAGATGAAGAAATAGATGGACAATTTTGTTCCTTTTTACATTTGCAGATACATTTATGAGTTTTAAAGACTTTGTCATGAATCTCATCAATTGTAATGTACTTTTTCTGCATATAGGTATTCATTTAAAAGACTTCTATTTTTTTATTTTTTATGATTTTATTTTCAATTTATTAGTATGGTTAAAGCAGGTTGTGGGGTGTATGGTGATAATTGGAGAATTGCCTGGCGTGATGATATCTCACCACAACAAGACTCCAGCTTCAACGAATTTTATATTAGTCACAACAATTTGCAACCGCATCATTCACAACTCAATTCAATAAGCTGTATAAATGTTTACTTTAATACGTAACTTATAATATTTTTTAGTTTAGACAAGCTGTCACGGGCTAATTTTCGCTCAATAAGCCCATGCGGCGCAACGGTCCTCCTTGTCGTCACAAGCCTTCTAATCGCTATCTCATAACCACTTTTGCCACGGACATGGAATAGCTAGCAACCTGTAGCACGCTAGCCTAGCCAAATGCCACAAGCCACCCACCAACACTTTCAATGTACTGAATCAGAATATTGGCCCTATGCGCTACCCCGCGCACAGCTGCCTAGCGGAAGCTCTTCAAGCGCATCTTCAAATGCGTTCCATGTTATCAATGCCACTTTGTGCATAATCGTCCCATACCAACTAAACACTTCCGAGAAGGGCACCAACCTGCCTTAGCTTGGAATGCCATGGTGCACATCGCAGCTCCATGTGCAAGCCAGTTGAAACCTCGCCACTGAAGGATCCAAGTCTTTTGACCCCCAGTCCGAAGACCAGTTGATGATTTCATGCCATAGCGAAGAGCACCACCCAAACTCTTTCACTGGCGCATAGGCTCTCTCTTGCCTAGCCCCGAGTATCTTTACTTGGTTGGAATCACCTAGTGTGACTCCTGGAGGAATTACTCCTAACCCACACGCACCCCCGTGCGTCCAATCGCCTCGCGTGGGACATCCGCAAGTTGAGAGGTTCTTTAGCACTCTCCAAAGGCAACACCCTCTGGTCCGTTGGCACTGCTTAGCCAAACAACGCTCCACGTCTGTGCCGCCATACAGCGATGCACTAACGACGATATCGTTGCCTATCGCATGCCATGCTACCACCGCATGTCACCAATCAAGCTGACGCATATCGCGCGTTCTTACGCTCGATGCATTTTCCACTCAGTAGAGCTCCTTACTGCTCATGCCCCATTCCAACCTCTGCCCGGGACATGCTCCCCCACCCAAGCCATTATACATCCTCGATAATGTTGGTGTAGGTAAGAACACAATTAGCTTGATCTGCCAGTTCCCTTTTTGTGTTAACTTTTGGCTAACTTCTTTTTCTTCCAGCTCAACTTGTTCTGGTGTCTATCTACCATCTCCACAATCTTCAATATGCCAAGTCCCATACCTTAGCGTATCTCTGATCGCTTAGACAACAGTCTTCCGCTTTCTCGCAACGAGCATTCCATGCTCGTGGAACCCCAGTGTAGTTCCAACTCAAGCAGGGCATTTTTGCCTGCACAACAAGCTTGTCGTCATGAAGCTCATGGCTGGGTTGCCTTCCAATCTCAGCAAGGGCACTTTGAGCCCTTTGTGATCCTCTCATAGAAAGATGACCACCAATGTTTCCCGCAGAGATCTCTATCCCTTTAGGACAACATTTACGGTTTTCCAATGATCCATCTAAGTCCTCAAGTGGGAAATGCTTTGCTGGAGCATTAACCCAATGTGATCCTTCAGAGTGTCTTCGTGGCACTCATCCTCCTCACATAGGCACCTTCGGCCCAATGCTGCTGCGTCTTTCTCACATAGGCACCTTCGGCCCAATGCTGCTGCTCCCCTCCCGAAGCCCGCATGCTGCAACTCTCTTCTAGAGTCAGCAGAGAATTTCCGCAGGGATCAACGATCCAAGAACAACAATTCTTTCCGCACACACACTTCTCAGAGAACTTTCAATTTAAGGGATCAAACCGACGAGCATCTTTGCTCAATGTGGGCACTCCGCTAACCCACAAACTTGGGAGAGAGCACAAGTTTTATCAAGTCTCCCCGACCCAAAGGTGCAAATCCTTCCAGCCGAATCCAACGTGCATTCTCCGCATGCACAAGGCAAACGCTACGCTCCACCTGTGAGCCTAACGCACAACTGGTGAGAATCGTTTTGATTTATTTGCGTTCCCTTAGCCAACAACTGAACAACAACCTTACACTTCAGAATATCGTGGTAAAGATGTCTCATACCATCCAACCACTACTTTGCTTCAACGATTCGATTCACCAATCTTCAGTTACGCAATTTTGCATCGCAAGAATAAACCATCTTTGTTCCTTTCAGTGTCACACATGAATAACAAGGTCTCCGTGAACCTTTTCTTTTTGAGTGTATCTTGCTCAAGATATCGATCTGCTCTGATGCCAATTGTCACGGGCTAATTTTCGCTCAATAAGCCCATGCGGTGCAACGGTCCTCCTTGCCGTCACAAGCCTTCTAATCGCTATCTCATAACCACTTTTGCCACGGACATGGAATAGCTCGCAACCTGTAGCACGCTAGCCTAGCCAATATGGCTAGACTAACGGCCACAAGCCACCCACCAACACTTTCAATGTACTGAATCAAAATATTGGCCCTGTGCGCTACCCCGCGCATAGCTGCCTAGCGGAAGCTCTTCAAGCGCATCTTCAAATGCGTTCCATGTTATCAATGTCACTTTGTGCATAGTCGTCCCATACCAACTAAACATTTCCGAGAAGGGCACCAACCTGCCTTAGCTTGGAATGCCATGGTGCACATCACAGCTCCATGCGCAAGCCAGTTGAAACCTCGCCACTGAAGGATCCAAGTCTTTCGACCCCCAGTTCGAAGACCAGTTGATGATTTCATGCCATAGCGAAGAGCACCACCCAAACTCTTTCGCTGGCGCATAGGCTCTCTCTTGCCTAGCCCGGAGTATCTTTACTCGGTTGGAATCACCTAGTGTGACTCCTGGGGGAATTACTCCTAACCCACACGCATCCCTGTGCGTCAAATCGCCTCGCGTGGGACATCTGCAAGTTGAGAGGTTCTTTAGCACTCTCCAAAGGCAACACCCTCTGGTCTGTTGGCACTGCTTAGCCAAACAACGCTCCATGTCTGTGCCGCCATACAACGATGCACTAACGACGATATCGTTGCCTATCGCATGCCATTCTACCACCGCACGTCTGATGCATACCGCGCGTAGAGCTCCGCACTGCTCATGCCTCATTCCAACCTCGGCCCGGAACACACGCAACACTAACAATTAAATATGAAATGACAAACTACAGTATGCAATGATACCAAAAGAAGCAAGACGCATCATTCCAAACAACGTTGCTATAATATAGAACAATACGGGTTTTGTTAATCACTGAACACCATTACTTGTCTTTCTCAAACAATTGATTCATACAACTAAGCAATCGACCTGATCCGACTAAAAGGATTTGGATTCAGTTGGATATCCAACCTAAATCCAAACCATTGACATCCTTCCCACCAACAGGTAGGGGTGTCAATTTGGGCAGCTTTACCCAGGTCTGAACCGTACCAAACTTTATAGGGTCAGGGTCTGGTGATAAAACAAGGAGGTCCATTTGGAATCCAGGTCAGACTCAAAGGATCTCATTAATATATGGAGTCGGATATGATTTGTGAAATTTCATACCAGACCGGAGCCCGACCTGAGTTCTGACTAAGATCCCTAAATTTTCAATGCAAAAAGTTAAAAATTATTACTTTATCGGGTACGGTCTGGTCTGGTTCACGTAATCTTTATAGAATTCGGGTATGGTTTCACTTATGGTAGGTTCGATTGGATGCCAGTCCGGACTTGGTACCATTTGGTCTCACCTGGGTCTGGACCAAACCCGACCCGTTAACACCCTTGTCAGGAGCAGCAGGACAAAACCATGTCTTTGAGGACCAGAGAGAGAGAGAGAGAGACGATGGGGATTCGGTTCATCGTTATGGTGAACAAGCAAGGGCAGACGCGACTCGCCCAATACTACGAATACCTCAACCTGGAGGAGAGAAGAGCCCTCGAGGGAGAGATCGTCAGGAAATGCCTCACTCGCACCGAACAACAGGTTTTTTTCCTTTTGGTCTTTCCTCACTTCGCTAATTGACGTTTTGAAGAAGATGATATGGCCCGTTTTAGGATGGTTTAGATTTTTGCGTCAGGGAATTCTAATTTGGAGAGGATTTATTAATTTTTTTGTTAATTCATGCGAAGATTTGGGTTGTAGCGTTTATCGATGAATTTTTCTTTCTTTTCTTTTCGTTTGGTGATGCATTAATTGTATAATTTTGGTGTATATTTCTTATTTTTCGTTTTGGGAATGCAAAATTGTGATTTTTTTCGCCTTTTGAGTTACAAATTGGTTCAAATTTCAGAAATTGCATAATGGTTGGTGAAGATACGTCGTTCCTCACGTTGGGTATCTGTCATTTTTGCGTTGTTCTTGAGGGGAGAGGGGATTTCTGGCACATTGATTATTTTGTGGCTCCCTTTTTGTTTGGTGTTGACTAAAATCTTCTTCATGAAGAAATTGGTAAATAAGTCATTGTTACTTCGTTGACCAATTGGCTTGTTTAGGTGACGTGAAATTGAGAGCTATTGAATGTTGCATGAACGATTTTCGGTGATCTTTGTTTTAGTGGTTAGCTTAGTTTTTCGGGAATAGAGGCATAATCATCACTGTGGGTGAGGATCTTTTGCAGCACGGATCATTGGCCACGTTTGTGGCTTGAAGAGCTGGATGGCATTCAACAAGATCACAAGCTTCATTCAATTTTAATCATCGCTTGGATGTCTGAAGTGGCAGGCATCCATCCAGATTTTCCTGCAATGGATCTTTTATCAATGTTATTATTTGAACATCGGTAATTCTGGGCAATGACAGATTATATGAGTTTTTTCTAGTAATTTATCTGAAAAATCAAAGACGAAGAGAAAGTTTAACCACTTGGCCATCACACAAATCCCTTCTGCCCTCTTTTGTTATAGACTTTGATGTAATATTCATCTTTGTCTTCTCTGTTTGAGGTTAGGTGTATCATTATTGGCTAGGAGTTGGTTTGGGTCAGAAGGCTTTTTGATTGCTTATTTGTTATCCTATGGAGATAGTCTATTTATTAGATGAAAAAAAAATCAAGATCCTGTGCTATGTGTAAATTTCCATCACGTTACTGGCATGTGACTTGCTTTTAGATCTCACATGAATTAATTTGTTGCTTTAAGATCTTGGAGTTCATGGAAGCATCCTCATCTGTATTGAAATAGCAAGACCATGATTTATAACCTAATCATCATGGATGTTAACTACCATTTTTTGCTGATATAATCTTCAGTTGCTACCTATATTTAACATTGTTAGATTTACATGTCTGCTATGGTGTTATAATTGCTTTTCTTTGGTTCATGCTCAACAAATTATGTTGTCATATTTTGTTAGATCCTTATATGCGTAACTTTGCAAAATGAGCAAATTGTTTATACAGCACCTAATGGCTAATATGCTCTTTATACGACCATGTTTGGAAAGTTATTTCATATTTATAGACCTTTGGTTATTTTCTTAAATGCATCCATTGTCATTTGCCTTCCAGTAAATGAACCATTACTTGTTATTATGGCTAATGATTCTAAAATTCATAGAAATATGTTAAATAGCTATGATTTTGTTGGTTCTGTATCCTCTGATCTTCATTTCTTATATGCATTATTTTTTTGTGTGCGTAGAATATGTTGAATTAGTTAAAAAAAAAGAGAGAAGCTCTGCTAGGGTTTCCTTCTCTTGGGGCTATTGTTGGTTTCTCCTGTGATCGTCGGCCTTTGGCCAGCCGATCATTGCCGACTGCGAGAGCCTCATGTTGTTGGGATCAAACTCCTCCCACCCGAGTGCTGGTGCGCTCCTTCAGGTGGTGTGGTTCCTTATGCTGGTTTTGTTTCTCCTGTGCCTATCTGATAGGGACGGTCGAGGAACAGATCGACAGGCTGTTCGATCCACCACCCATCTCCCTCTATGGGGGAGGTGGATCCTTCTCTGACGTTGCAGAATGCTAGGCATGGGTGCAGCGTCCCATCGCCATCCCGATCTTCCTTCCAAGATCCTCAACTATTGGAAAGTCTATTGAATTTCGGAGGTTTAAGTGCTGTAGTATCTTCCCCAGCGTCGCCCCCTCATGTTTCCCCTCCGACCATGTTGGTGAATAAGGCCCAGCATGGTTCTTTTTCTGTGGACGCTGACTCCCTTCATGGTGTTCAAGACTCCTTTCATGGTGACCTCGATGGAGCCTGTGTTCCTTCAAAAGCTACTGTTGAAGGAAATCCGTCTCCCAGATCGGGGTCTCAACTTCCTACGTCTGGATTTGCGTCACGTTCTTGGGCTCAGATTGTGAGCTGTTCGGCTTTTGATAAGTCGGATCTGCCTCCATATTCTATTATTGATGGCAAGAAGATGCTATGTATTCCGCAAAGCATCTACGATCAGAAAGCTAAACGTTTTGAATATTCTCTTATCTGTAAATGGCATACTTGCCCTATGGAACATGAATTTTACGTTTCCGAGCTGTGCAAGAGATGAAGATTGAGATCGAAGCCAAAGTTTTCTTCGCTGCAGGATAGCGAATTTCCAGTTCGATTTGGCTGTCGAGATGATATTTTTTATGTTCTTCAACATGGTCCATGAACTATTGCGGGAAGAACCCTTCTGATGGAACAATGGGACAGTATTGGCATACCCAAATTCCACGTGTTGCAGTCTATTCCTATATGGGTTCGTGTCTTGGCCTTCCTCCTGTGATATGGGATAATGATATGTTTATACGTGTTGCAGATGCGATTAATGACCAATTGATTGTGGTTGATGATCACATATCCTTTAAGGTCAGGTTTCATTTCTCTCGGATTCTTATTGAATTCACAATAATTTGTGATTTTGTGACTCTCTTCCTATTATGCTGGGAGATTCGTATTCTGGAGATCTACAATTCGAGTTCGAATCATCATCTAAGGTGTGTGGGGTTTGTCATTCACGTCTTCATGCGACTGAATGATGCCCAAAAAATTATTCTAAGGATCCTAAGTCTAAGAAATCAGGTGATAAAGGTTGGAAGCCTGCTTGGTCTAGGAAGATCGCCAAAGTCTGGGTGCCTAAGGTCTCTCCGAAGGAAGCAACAACCCGTTTAATGTTCTTTCATTAGAAGACATTGCAAGTGATTGTCATGTGGGCGATGTTGCTGTGGTCTCTATAGATGATGATGCTCACGGCTTGAATTCTAACAAAAATTCTAATCTTGAGGAGGGCGAGTCTGAGAATCAATTTTTTGATGCTGTACCTGATCTTGTGATTCAGCAAATATCTGACTTCCTTCCGTTGGCCCAACAACCTGCACCATCACCTGTGGTTGTTCCTCTTGGATCCTGAAATTGTGACAGAAACGATGCTGTAGTGAGCGACAAATCGGTGTTGGAGATGTTGCCTATAACTCAGTCAGCATCAGCTGAAGATGACCAGCAGAAAAGGATGACGTCTTTGAGTGGTAAAGGCCAACAAATCTTAGATACTAAAAGGAAACATGGTAGGCCTAAGAAGGGAACTGCATCAGTATCAATTGGGGTAAGTAACATCACCCTTAAGTCTCGTGGAGGTGATGCTCCCAAAAATTCAGATTCTCTATGAAGATTCTTTCTTGGAATATTCGTGGCTTTGAGAAGCCGTCTGCTCAAAGGGTTCTTCAATTTTTTCTTTGCACTCATCGCCCTGAAATGTTCATAATTGAACCTATGATATCCTTTTTTCATTTTGAGAAGTTGAAATTCAGATATTCTGACTTTTATTTGGTTCATGATGCTTTATCTATTCATGATAGAATGTATATCATGTGTTTCTGGGATCTGTCTCGTGTTGAGTGTTCGGATTTTCATATCAACGCCGGATATATTTGGTTGTTCAGTGGTTGACAAGGCGAGCAACAAAAGTTTTATGGCTGCTGGCTTGTACCTTATCAACCACTATGGGCAGAGGTCTCAACAATTTGGAGCATTCTTAATCACTATGGAAGTCATTTGGCGGCCTTGGGTAGTCATCAGAGACTTTAACTGTGTGCTGGATGCATCAGAGAAAACTGGGCTACCTCCGAATGTTTTGTGCTTGGCTGATTTTAATGATTTTATTACTGCTGGTGGGCTGTTTGAAATTGGTGATCCCTGGGCCAGATTTACTTGGTCCAATGATCAGCAGGGACTATCTAATGTTCAATGTAGACTCAGTAGATGTTTTGTCAACTATTAGTGGTTCGATGATGTGGGAATGGGAAGTACTCTGAAAGTTTTCCCCACAACTGTTGTAGATCATAGCTTATTATTATTTGATTCTGATGCGGTGATCAGATAGAAGAAATGGTCTTCTTTTAAAATTTTCTTTTGGTGGTTATCGGAACCTGAATGTATGAACTTAATTGCTGATTGTTGGAGCACCCACCAGACAGGATGTCCTATGATTCGAGTCCTTTAACAAATTGGATGAGGTTAGAAACAAACTTCAGTTATGGTATAAAGGGAGATCAGGACGGCTTGAAGATACAGCTGCCGCTATTTGTGAGCATCTGACTTTGGTGCAGCATCAGATGGAATCTACTAGCCCTTCATTTGAATATATAATTTCTCTTAAAAAGGAACGTGAAAAAGTCCTCCAAGAGGAATCCCAATGGCGCCAAAAGTCCCACATTCAGTGGCTCAAGGAAGGAGACAAGAATACAAATTTTTTTTATGGCCTCGATGAAAGGTAGACATAAATTCAATAATATTCATAAATTGCTTGTTCATGACTCTTACGTGACTGATGAATCAGCCATTCAAAATGAGTGTTTCAATTTTTTTCATTCTCTTCTTTCGGAGGATGAGGTTCACCATGATTCTCTTCCGTGTTCGGATGGTCCTGTTGTTTCACAAGCTGAAAATGAATTATTATTGGCCCCTATCTCGGATGAAGAAGTGAAGAAGGCTGTGTTCTTGATGAAAGGTGATAAAGCTCCCGGGTCTGTTTTATAAAAACTTTTGAACTTATAGTGGGTAGTGATATTATGGTGGCTGTGATAGAGTTCTTCAGGAAAGGCAAGATTGTTAAGAAGGTTAATTCTACTTTTATCTCCCTCATTCCTAAAGCTTCCGGCGCGGATCAGCTGAAGGACTTTAGACCTATATCCCTCTGTAATTTCATATGTAAAGTTATTACCAAAGTAATGGTTATCAGGATGAGAAGTATCTTAACCCGAGTGATATCCAAAAATCAAGGAGCATTCCTTAAAGGGAAAGATATCCGAGAAAGTTTGTTATTAGCTCATAAAGTCATTGGTTCTATATGTAAGAAGAAAATTTCAGCCTTATGTTTAAATTGGATTTATCCAAAGCTTATGATAGAGTTTCCTGGGATTTTTCAGAGAGCTCTTTGCTTCGATCCTTGGTGGGTTCATTTAATTATGGTATGCGTGAGGACGACCTCCTTTCGGGTACTAGTGAATGTTAGTCCTGGAAGAAATTCTCTAGCTCTAGAGGTATTCGGCGAGGAGGTCCATCTCCTCTTTTCTTTTCCTTATTATCATGGAACAATTATCTAGGAGGCTGAATTGGAGTGTGGAGCATAATCAATTTGATGCTCTCTCACTTCCCTTTACCGATATTCAGGTATCCCATTTGTTCTTCGTTGATGATGTGCTTCTCTTTGCTAAGCCAGATGCAGATCACATTCGTATTCTTAAATCTATTATGAAGGAGTTTGAAGACATTGCAGGTATGAAGGTGAATAAATCCAAATCTGTGATGGTTCTATTAAATTTAAATCATATTGAAACCAATCGGATATCCACCTTTGTGTAATGGAAGTTGGAAAATTTACCTATTATATATTTAGGTGTGTTGTTGTGTGTGGGCAAACCAAATTCTACTATGTGCTAGCCCCTGATTGCCAAAATCACTCAACGTATTGAGTCTTGAAAGGCTTAACTTTTATTGTATGCAGGAAGAATCACTCTCATCTAGAATACACTATCATCGACAAATACCACCATAAATTTGTCCAAATATGGTCTGAAAACTCTGTTCATCATGTCCATGAAAGCAACTGGTACATTAGTCAGACCAAAAGGCATGACTAAAACTCATAATGACCATGAAAGCAACTGGTGCATTAGTCAGCCACTTTGCTTGGGGGTGGTGTTATAAACACAACTGCTGTTATTGATATATTAAGAAAGTGACATCAGTGGATGTTGATTTCCTTGGTGTCCCGACATTAGATGTTGATTTCTAATGTTCCGATGGATGATATTGATTCCTGATATTGGTCGAGGATCAAGTGTGAAACCCAGTAATAAAATTCAAACTATGTGTTAAGTTACAATTGAAAATCTATCTTTAACTTCGAGAATTTGTTGTGTCCGTTTTGAGTATCCGCGGGTTTTAATTAAAAGTAGAACTAAACTTGTGTGCATTTAATAGGTACATGCATGCAAAAGAGAACTCTAATAATAACTTAATTATTTATTCATACATGTACATTGAAATCATGCATATTTATTGTTCTGCATTAGTTTATGCATTCTTACTTGTTTAGTTTCATGTGAAATATTGTTAGTGTATGATAATTGCTTGTAATTGCTTGAATGGTAATTGAATTATGATATTGTTGTAGTTATGTTCCTCTGAAAACTTGTATGAATTCGATTTACGCTTTTTCTTGCCTATTTGGATTTTCAGAGGAATTCGTACAAAGAATCTTTGATTCTTACCCACTACTCCCTATGTTTTTTACAGGGTCTGAGGCTTAGTGATGAAAACGATTGCCACAAGGAGCCTACGAGAATGCGTGACTACTGATATTCTTGGACACTATGATTTTAGATTTTAATTTAATTATGTTCTTAAACTTTGATTATTGATTAATAAAGTTAGTTATGTGATTGTTGGTTAAATGTAAGATCCTTTGTGGTTTGGAATGTGTCAAGTCTTTGAGGCCTCGGATCTTTGGGTTTTAGTTTTTGCAATTGTTAAAAAAAAAATTCTACTTTTCAACGGGGATGAGTTGGGGTCGTTACTGTTAGATTTCACTAGGATCTGTCACACGTGAAAGAGAGATGAAAGAGAAAGAAAGAGCTGCGGCTGTCACGATTTCCAATAATAAAATCATGACCTAAAACATGTATGCATATCCTTCGTTTACAGTATGGGTCGGGTCTAATATATTATGCAGACCCGGAATACAAAATAACAAATACAAGTAAAGAATACATAGACAAATAGACTTTTTCACCCCCCTCAAGTTGATCATGGTGTTGAACCAGAGTTATCAGAAGCTTCTTAGGTAGGTGGGAAGCTCGCTTCCCGAAAACTCGCTTGGGAAGCGCGATACTCCTCGCTTTCGAAACTTCATGAGAAGCTCGATTCCCCCACGCTTCTTCTATGCTTCTCATACGCATGGTCTATGCATACTATATACTTTTCTCACATTTCTTTTCAGCTTTTTCATGTATTTTCTCACTCTTTCACTCACTTTCCATATACTTTCTTTAAATTGGTAACCATCATTGTTAGATTTTAACAAAATTTTTAACTCTTTTACAGAAAAATCATAAAATATAAGAATGATCAATTTTATTTTAGTTTTTATTTGTTTCTTGTTTGATTCCATATTGCTTCATTTTTTATTCATATTTTGCTTTTAAATTGAAACTTCGCTTCCCACTTCGTATAAATTTTAAAATGCCTCGCTTCTGCTTCCCGTATCGTTTCCCGCTTCCTAGTTTGGTAACCTTGTGTTGAACCATGAACAACTTGCCTTTAAGTGTCAAAAAACGATCCTTGGTCAAGCCTTTTGTGAATATGTCTGCAACTTGTCTTTCAGTGTTAACAAATTCGGGCTCGATCTCCTTTTCTTCAACCTTTTGTCTCACAAATTTTTGATCTATCTCAATATGCTTGGCACGACTGTGATGAACCAAATTGAATGACATGTTGAGAGCACTTTGATTGTCGCACAACAAGACAGACCGAGATATCACTTTTCCCACTTCAGTTAGCAAATGTCTGACCCATGTGACTTTAGGAGTAGCAGCAACCATAGATCTGTACTCAGCCTCAGTACTTGATCTAGCAATGACCTTTTGTTTTCTACTGCTCAAGGATACTAATTTTCTTCTAATGAAGATGCAATATCCTGATGTAGACGTTCGTTCATTTAGATCCCCTGCCCATTCCGCATCACAATATACAGTTATCTCGCGCATGTCCTTGCCAGATGGTTTTGGAGAATATATCAATCCATCCCCAACTGTTCCTTTTAGATCTCTGAGTATCTTTTTAACAACCTCCATATGCCTAGTACACGCGGTTCATGCATGAATTGGGTCACCTGATTGACTAAATAAGCAATATCAGGTCGAGTGAATGTGAGATACTGTAATATCCCTATTAGACTGCGGTACCTGGTGGAATCCTCACACAAGTCTCCATCATGCACGCTCAGTTTTTGGTGAAGAATACTTGGAGTCCCTAGAGGTTTACAATCCTTCATACCTGCTTTGGTTAGAATGTCCATCGTATACTTGTGTTGGGTGAGAGTCAACCCATCAGCTCGGCTATCAACTTCAACTCTAAGAAAATAACGCAGGCACCAAGGTCTTTCATTTTGAATCTCTGACTCAGTAGTTTCTTTACTTCTTTGATATGATCCTCAGAGTTTCCTGTGATGACAATATCATCAACATAAATTAATAATGAGGTGATCATATTTTGCCCTCTAAAGATGAACAATGAGTGATCTAGTAGGGAGCGAGCAAAGCCATGCTTCTGAATCTCAAGAGAGAAGCTATCAAACCAAGAGCGAGATGCTTGCTTTAGGCCATAGATAACCTTTTTTAGTCTTCAGACATTTGTCTTACAATCTTCCTCATAGTATCCAGGTGGTTGTTCCATGTAAACTTCTTCCTTCAAATCTCTATGCAAAAATGCATTCTTAACATCAAGCTGACTCAGTGTTCATACATGTTCAACAGCTAAGGAAAGAATAATTCGAATCGTTCCCATTCTCACCGCTGGACTAAAAGTCTCTTCATAGTCTTGTCCTGCTTCTTGTGTGAAACCCTTTGCCACGAGTCTTGCCTTGTATCGTTCAATGGTCCCATCTGGTTTATATTTTATTTTGTAGACCCATTTGCATCCTACCACATTTCTGTCAGGCGGTCTGGGAACAATTTTCCAGGTTCCACATTCATGCAAGGCTTGCATCTCATTGTTCATGGTTTCTACCCATTTCTTAGAAGTGGCTGCCTGGTAGTACATAATAGGTTCATTTTCCTCATTGAGAGCAGTAAAAAAGAGTTGAAAATCCATGGAGAAATTGTTGTAGCTGACCCACCTATCAATAGGATGCCGCATGCGGCTGAATTTCCTGACGTCAAGGGTGTGTGAGGGGGTAGGTGCAGCCTCTTGAGCCCGATTTAGGAGTCCTGAAGCAACCGTTCTCTGTCTAGTGTAGGAAATGCCCTTACACCTTCCCGATTCCAATGGTGGTGCTGCTTCACAGTTCTGCGATTCCGATGTACCAACGATCTTGTGACTCTCTTCTTCGTGTGGCACATAGTCCGAATGCCATTCATCATTCGAACTATCAAAGAGCTTTGAATTCAGCCAAGGGTAATAAACTTCAACTGATGTAGAGGACATGTCACCTGTGCCAATTTTATGATCGAAGTTCAGCTCGTCAAAAACAATATTTCTCGAGATTTTGATGCATTTGCTAATGGGATCATAACATCTATATCCTTTGTAGTCATCCGCATATCCCACAAATCTACACTTCTGAGCCTTATCCTGAATGATCAATATGCACATAACAAACACATCCAAAAACACGTAAGTCATGATAATCAGGATGAATTCCAAAAAGGCAATGATAAGGAGACTTGTTTTCTAAGACAACCATGGGCAGTCTATTTATCACATGTACAACAGAATGAAAGGCTTCTGTCCACAGATTAATAGGAAGATGACTGTCATGAAGCATACTCATCGCACTTTCAATAATATGCCTATGTTTGCGCTCAACAATCCCATTCTGTTGTGGCGTGTGTGGGCAGAACATTCTTCTTCCTATCCCATTATTTTGAAGAAAGGAAATGAAGTCACTGGATGTGAACTCCCCTCCTCCATCACATCGGAAAAATTGAATGGACTCGGAGAATTGATTTTTTTACTAAGGACAGGAAGTTCTGAAACAAAAGGAAAGCTTTAGACTTATTTTTCATGAAGTATATCCAGGTATATCGAGAGTATTTGTCAACAAAAATTAGATAGTACTTGCTTCCAAATCCAGAGATGACTGGAGCAGGCCCCCATACATCAGAACATACTATCTCAAAAGGCTTTGAAGCTCTCTTATTACATGACTCTTGCATAAAAGACAACTAGAACACTTTTGACTTCTCTCTTCCACATTGAGACTTTCTTTTGGAATGAGAATATTAGAAACAAGTTTCTCAATAAAATGACTCACAATGCCCTAAACGACTGTGCCATAAAGAAGACTTATTACATTAAAAAATACTAAGAACATTTTTAGAAAGACATAACTCTAATGGAGACTTCAAATCCGGGTGAGCAGGACAGGCCGAATGACATGGATCCTCTTGAAAGATATACATATTGCCTTGTCTCTTTCCTTCAACGAATGTTTCTCTCGTGTGAAGGTCCTTGACCTGCACAGAGAAGGGAGCAAATTCGACTGAAGCATGATTATCATCAATAAGTTTAGAAACAGAGACAATATTTTTCTTGATATTGGGAGCATGGAGGACATTGGAGAGTTCAAGAGTAGAATGTGACATGGGGATGATAGATTTTCCAATGTGAGTAAGAGGGTGGTAAGATCCATCTTCGGTGACAATTTTACTTTTTCCAAAATAGGGAATAGGTTTTAAAAGTTTACCTGCATCACCGGTAACGTGAGTTACTGTCCTAGAGTCAACGAACCAAGTTCTTTGTTCATTCTGCTTTAGATTCAATCCCGACAAGGCAGATATTAACAATTATTTAATCTCTCCACTGTCTTTGGTGCTGCTGGTCTTCCTTTTGGATGTTGCCTGATGCGACTTTCCTTTATTTTCAGGATTATGCCAACAATTCGCCTTGATATGCCCCCTTTTGTTGCAAAAGAAGCATGTGGGAATGGGTCTTGATCCCTGAGTAACAGTGGGAGTGAGAAGTAATCCACGTCCCCCGTGTCCATTTTTCCCTTGTCCTCCTCGCCCTCGACAATAAGTCATTCCTGTGGCAAAGACTTCTTGGGTATTCGTATGAGTGCGATTATCCTCAGAAAAGCCTTTCAGAGTCATTTCATACTGAATTAATTTAGCCTGAAGCTCATCAAAGGTGGGAAGAGCAGGCAAACACAGTAATGAGGTAACAATCATGTTATATTCTGATCCCAATCCACTTCAGGTTTGTTGCACCGTATCACTGTCACTCACTGCACATATTATAACCGTAAGTTGATCTGTGATAGTCTTCATCTTGTTTAGATATTCCATGATAGTTATGAAGTCTTTTCTTAGTAGCTGAAATTCTCTCTTAAGAAAAACCATTATTACCTGAGAAACTTGTGAATATGTCTGAACCAATCTCTCCCAAAGTTGCATGGCTGTGCAATTGTCAGGAATTACAATAAGTACCTCTTGAGAGAGTGTAGAGGTGATGTACGCGACTAATGACTGATCTTTCTTTTCTCAGTTGAGATATTCTGTATTTTTGACATACACAATTGAGATTGCCCCTTTATCATCCTTCTCTTCTCGCGTAACAAATTCCAGTGAAGCTGAAGCGGTTCCATCCAGATGACCTAAGAGACCTTGACTCCTTATAAAAGGAATGATCTGTCTTTTCAAAATCAAGAAGTTTGAGGTGGTCAACTTTTCAAAAACAAGCTGATTGAAAAAACTCGAAGAGAGACCAGATTGGGAAGAATGAGAGGAGTCCATAGCTTAAAGTTAACAAGGTGTTCACGAGATGCACAGTCCACTGCTTGAGAGACTTGCTGGTCGTCCCTTCCTGCCTTTTTTTTTGCTGTGATAAATGCAGGAAAAGGGAGCAGAACAACTCACACTGAACAGACTTTAATAAATCGCAGCTATGTTGGTTCAAGAACAAAGGGTTTCGTGAATATGGAATTTGACAACAGGTGTATTTCATACACAACGATTTGCAGACATAACGATTTACATGCACAACGATTTGTAGGCATAACGATTTGTAGACACAGCGATTTGTAGGCACAACGATTTATAGGCACAACGATTTGTATGCACAACGATTTGTAGGCATAGCGTTTTGTAGGCACAACGATTTGTTGGCACAACGATTTGTAGGCACAACGATTTTCGTGATTCAGCAATCAAGAAATATGGTATTCCAGATCTGATACTGATGGATGATCAAATCCGATGGTTTCAGACAAGGTTTGGCAGAAATAGGAATTGCGAGACCAAGAATATTCACGATCATATCTGAGTATTTCAGATCTGACAGAATAAGGAAGTGCGAGACAGAGAATATGCACAATCAAGAAAATTTGGGATCTGGCGCAAGGATTGAATATTTCAGATCTGACGCATGTACACGATCAAATTTGAATATTCAATACGAATCATGAGACGAGAATAGAAAGAAGAACCGAAGTCTTTCAGGTCTAACGCAGATTCACGTCAAATCTGAATATTCAGGCACGAAGAATAGTCGAGGAGTAAATGAAAGAAAGAAAAAGATGGAAGAAAAGTGTGGAAGAAGAAAACCTCTTGATTGGATGCAGGTTGATCTCTCAGGTCAGACCTTCTGGAAGTAGCTTCAAGGCCCTAGATGGATCTCTGCTCTGATACCATGTTAGATTTCACTAGGATCTGTCACACGTGAAAGAGAGATGAAAGAGAAAGGAGTTGCGACTGTCACGATTTCCAATAATGAAATCGTGACCTAAAACATGTATATATATCCTTCGTTTACAGTATGGGTCGGGTCTGATATATTACCCAGACCCGGAATACAAAATAACAAATACAAGTAAAGAATACATAGACAAATAGACTTTTTCAGTTACATGCTCTGTGCAGGATCTCTAGTCCGTGAAGCAGATTGAGCAAGGCCATAGGAGAAAAGATCTCTACTTCATGAATTATCTAAATCTTTCTCCAAATTCCTTTTGTAATTATGTCCAAGAAAAAGATATTGAAACTTGGGATAAATGACTTGAGCATTCAAGCTTCTCAAAGATGTATGTTCTTTCTTTTGGGGAAAAATTTTGTAACGAAAAAGATTTAATTTTGCAAAGCTTGTGTCTTTAGAAAAATGAAATCCATCCATTTTCCTAATAGAACTTTTGTCTCTAAGAGGCCTTTTGAATTAGCGCATTCGGATGTTTGAGGACCTCCCGTCATATCAAAAGGAGGATATTCATATTATGTTTCTTTTATCGATGATTTCACTAGATATGTATGGATCTACTTTCTTAACTTTAAATCCGATGTGTTCTTGTTTAAAAAATTTCATATGATTGTCAAAAAACAATTTCAAAGCAACATTTCTATTCTTAGATCCGATTCGGGTGGTGAATACCTATCTAATACAACAACAACAACAACAACAACAACTACGCCTTCATCCCAAAACAATTGGGGTCAGCGATATGAACCAAAAAGAAATTCATTTTGGGTCTTCCACATGAATCCTTTTCCTCCAATCATTTCTATCCAACGCCATGTCCTCGGTGAGGTTCAAAGCATTCATATCCTTTCCTATCATCTCCATCCAAGTCTTCCTAGGCCTACCCCGACCTCTTTTAACTAATATATTTTCCCATTTCTCCAACCTTCTAACTGGAGCATCATTAGGCCTTCGCCGAATATGTCCAAACCACCGTAAACGATTCTCTCGCATCTTATTTTCAATGGGTGCAACACCTACCTTCTTACGTATCTCTTCGTTCCGAATCTTATCTTTTATTGTATTTCCACACATCCATCTAAGCATCCGCATCTCAGCTACACTCATTTTTTGAATATGATGTCTCTTGGCAGCCCAACATTCCGTACCATATAGTAAAGCGGGTCTAATAGTCGTCCTATAAAACTTTCCCTTCAACCGCAATGGCATTCTACGATCGCACAGCACTCCAGTAGCACTTTTCCATTTCATCCACCCAACCTTTATCCTATGATTTACATCTCCATCAATTTCTCCATACTTTTGAATGATGGATCCCAAATATTTGAAATAATCATTCACCGGTATATCTTGCTCACCAAGCTTCACTACACTCCCATCACTACTTCGTTGCTTACTAAACCGACATTCCATATATTCTGTCTTACTCTTACTCAACTTAAAACCTCTAGCTTCCAATGTCTGTCTCCATAATTCTAACTTAGCATTAACCCCAGCTCTAGACTCATCAATCAAAACAATATCATCAGCAAACAACATACACCACGGTACATTTTCTTGAATTGATCTCGTAAGTTCATCCATCACTATCGCAAATAGGAAAGGGCTTAAAGCAGATCCTTGATGTAACCCAACCGTTATCGGAAAATTGGTTGTCACCCCTCCACAAGTGCGGACATTGGTTACTACTCCTTCATACATATCTTTAATTATACTAATGTACTTGAGAGAAACACCTTTCTTCATCATTGTCCACCAGAGAACGTCCCTAGGTACTCTATCGTATGCCTTCTCTAAATCAATAAAAACCATATGCAAATCTTTGTTCATCTCTCTATATCTTTCAATAAGTTGTCTAAGAAGATGTATAGCTTCCATAGTTGATCTTCCAGGCATAAAACCAAATTGATTCTCCGATATCATGACAACCTTCCTCAACCTAGACTCAATCACCCTCTCCCAAAGTTTCATAGTATGACTCATGAGTTTTATACCACGATAGTTTGTGCAATCTTGTATATCACCCTTATTCTTATATAAAGGCACCAAAGTACTCTTCCTCCACTCATTAGGCATCTTATTTGTTCGCCAAATCAAGTTAAAAAGATTTGTCAACCATTCTAAACCTTTCTCTCCCAAGCATTTCCAAGCCTCGATAGATATACCATCTGGGCCAACTGCCCTTCTTGATTTCATTTTCTTCAAAACCTCTGCAATTTCTTTCTTTTGAATCTTGCGCATGAAGTCACGATTTATCTCATGAAAAGGAATGGAGAAGTCTCCAAGATCTTGAGCATGACTATCATTAAATAGCTTATCAAAATAATCTTTCCATCTCTCCTTAATCTCCTCATCTTTGACTAAAACCCTTTGCGTTTCATCTTTGATACATCTAACCATACCCAAATCCTTCGATTTCCTATCTCTCATCTTTGCAAGCCTATAAATATCCTTCTCGCCTTCTTTGGTATCCAACTTGTCATAAACCTCCTTATATACCTTAGCCCTCGCGTTTCGAACAACTTTTTTAGCTTCCTTCTTTGCTATCATATACTTCTCCAAATTCTCATTATCACGACTCTTACTTAGATTTCTATAACACTCTCTTTTAACCTTAATAGCTAATTTGACATCCTCGTTCCACCATGATGTATCCTTACCTAGTGGTGCACCACCTTTAGACTCACCCAATACCTCCTTAGCTACTTTTCTCATACCACCCGCTATCTTATTCCACATTGATTCTGAATCCTCCTCGAGACACCAATCAACTTCCTTAACTACCTGCTCTACAAACATTCCTTGTTTAGCTCCTTTCAGTGCCCACCACTTAATTCTAGGATCTATCCTATGTCTATCCCTTTTGCGGCATTGTCTAATTCTAAGATCTAAAATTAAGACTCTATGTTGTGTAGCTACACTTTCTCCTGTTATAACCTTACAATCGATGCAACAACCCCTATCTCTCTTTCTAAGTAGGAAAAAATCTATTTGACTCGTATTAACCCCACTTTTAAATGTTACTAGGTGAGACTCCCTCTTCCTAAACCAAGTGTTTGCTAAGATCATATCATAGGACAAACAAAAATCTAAAATCCTTTCTCCACTTTCATTTCTTTCTCCTATACCATAGCCTCCATGGATATTCTCAAATCCATCCCTACTAATGCCTACATGTCCATTAAGGTCACCGCCGATGAAAAGCTTTTCTCCATAAGATGTCTCTTGTACTACTCCATCTAAATCTTCCCAAAATTGATGCTTAATGGAATCATCTAAACCTACTTGAGGTGCATAAACACTAATAATATTAATAATATCCGTACCTAATACTAATTTAATAAGTAAAATTCTATCACCCTTCCTACGGACCTCAACTACATTATCTATAAACTGACGACTCATAACAATCCCTACTCCATTCCTATTCCTATTTATTCCTGTATACCAAATCTTATATCCCCAAGGTTCTATCACTTTAGCTTTCTCACCTACCCATTTGGTCTCTTGAAGACATAAAATATCAATCTTTCTCCTACACATAACATCTACTAACTCTACCAACTTACCAGTTAAAGACCCTATGTTCCAAGTGGCTAACCTAATTTTATGGTCTTGGACTAACTTCTTTACCCCCACCCGTCCAACAAAGTGAGGGAACCCTTGCCTATTTGACACCACACCCGGGCGCCGGTGTGACGCGTCGCTTCTGGGCGACGACCTAGCCACCCTTGCACATTTATCACTGCCTCCGGGCCTAGAGAGTACAGCGCGTCGCTCAGTAGGGAACGCCCCAACGAAATTCTCATATTGGTTCATTTTCATAGGATATGACAAAGTTTTTATGCTGGCTGTCACAGGCCTACCGCAACCCTCCTCCTTTATCCGGGCTTGGGACCGGCAGTGTATAACTACACAGGCGGAGTTGAATACCTATCTAATGAGTTTCAAAATTATTTAGAACATGGGATCTGTTACCAAAAGTCATGTACTAGAAGTCTCCAACAAAATGGATTAGCCGAAAGAAAACATAAGCATATTATAGAAACCACTAGGACACTACTTATTTCTAAAGATATTTCAAAAAGTTTTTGGGTCGAAGCCATTCTAACATCAACATATTTGATAAATAGAATGACCTCATCATCCTTAAAAAATGTATCTTCTTATGAACATAAAAGAACAACCGATTTCACGCAGTTGTGAATTTTTGGTTTTAAGTGTTTTGTACTCTTACATAAAAGAGGTAATTTATCTCCAAAAGCCATTGAATGTATATTCATGGGTTACATAGAAAACCTAAAAGGATATAGATGTTTTGACCCTAAGAGCAACAAAATATATGTTTTTAAAGATGTAACCTTTTTAAAAAATGAAAATGGTTTTAACAGAACCAAGGAAAATAAAGTAGATTATGTTTTTCTATTTGACCTCTTGCCACAAGAAGAGTTTTCTTGTGATGATTCTTTGAATGATAGCAATGATAATACCTTGAATGATAATAAAAATGGTGATAATAATGTGCATTCAAATGATAATGATGCGAAATCACCTATAAGAAATTATAATATTGTTGATAAACCCATACAAATATATACCTGGCGGGAGCAAAAGAATCCTCTAAATGCTTTTGAAAAATATTCACAAAATTCGTCTTTAAAAGAAACCTCATTTAAAAGATTCAATCGTGTCTCCAACCTACCAAGTAGGTTTGTGTCTTATGACACATTGACACAAAATTATAGAGCATGTCTAATAGCTTTACATTCAATTCGTGAACCATCACATTATAAATGAAGCAAAAAATCTTTCACAATGGGTTAAAACAATGAATATAGAACTTAAAACCCTTGAAAAGGTTAAAACATGAGAAATAACTTCATTACTTATAGGAAATAAATTTATAGGATGTAGATGAGTTTTTAAAATTAAAACCAAGAGTGGTGAGACTTTAGAAAGATATAAAGCTAGGTTAGTGGCTAAAGGGTACTATCAAAAATATGAAATTGACTATGAAGAATTTTTTGCCCAAATAGTTAAAATAATTAGTGTTAGGATACTCGTAGCCGTTGCATCTATTAAAAAATGGCCCATATACCAACTAGATGTTAAAAATGCTTTTTTTAATGGTGAATTAAATGAGGTTTATATAGATCCTTCATCGGGGTTTTGTATTAAAAAAAGTAAAATTCTTAAACTTAAAAAAACTTTGTATGGTCTTAAACAATCTCTAAAAGCTTGGCATGATAAATTTAGTAATGTAATGACTCATCTGGGTTTTCATTTATGCTATACTGACACTGTTTTTTTGTTCTAAAGTTATTCTTGTACTTTATATAGATGATGTGATAATCACCAGAAGTGACAAACAGAGAGTTAGTAATATTAAAAATATTTTAAAAGAATTTTTTTGATTTGTCTGACTTATGTTTTTTAAGATATTTCTTAGGTATTAAAGTTGCGTACTCTTTCTCAAATGGTACATTCTTTCTCAAATGAAATTTGTTGCTAAGTCTAGTATTTTAGATAACAAGAAGATAAAAAATCTCTGAAGTGATTAATGCTAAATTAAAACTAGAAGATGAGACTGTGCTCGAAGATCCTACACCTTACCGCCAACTTGTTGGGTCTCTCACTTGTCTATCACTCGGTCAGATATAACTCATGCAATTCACTCTGTCAGCCAATTTCAACATGCTCTGACCACTGTGCACATGAGTGCTGTATTGAGAATTGTCAGATATGTCAAGTATACTATAACCAAGGGAGCTTTGTTATCCCCATTTTCGTCATTAGATTTACATGCCTATACTGATGCTGATTGGAGAGAAGATCCCAATGATAGAATCTCAATTAGCAATTTTTGTGTATTTTTAGGTGACTCTTTGATTTTGTGGAGATATAAGAAGCAGTAAAAAGTATCTCTACCTTCAATAGAAGATGAATATCGTGCAATGACTACGACAACTATGGAACTTGTATGGCTAAGAGGACTTTTCAGAAATCTCAAAACCTTCGAAGATGTGCTGTAATAATAAGAGTGCAATTTATATTGCAAGCAACCACACATTCCATGAGCAAACCCAAAACATTGCGATGGATTGTCATTATGTTCGTGATGAATATCTGAGAGGAACCATTGAGTTACCGTATGTTAGATGACTGGAATTTGGTTGTGCGTTTTGCCTCAATGTCTTTCAAAAATTTTGATCTCCTTTTGTATGCTGATTATTCTAGAGATAAAATCCTTTTGATCGGTGGTATAAAAAAGAGTCATTTGTCCATGCCAGTTGAAATCCATTGCTGTTCTGGTCTTAACTGAAATTGAGCCTTGCTGCGTAGTCCTGATTTCTAATGTCACTAGATGGTATACGATTATTACTAACGCATTAGAGGGTCGAGGACGCATAGCTGATGTGGGCTCTTTTACCTGTCATTTTCAGATTGATAAGGTCTTGTGCCATGCACCGCTGCAGGCATTGGGTCAGATATTATTCATGCTACGTTATGGTAATGACTCGTATTAGAAGGACAAGCCACCGGATTGGCTACCCTCTGTGTGAGATCATACGCAATTCTTTAACATTTTATTAGAAAATCGGGGTAAACCTCCCAGCATATTAAAAAAAATATCAAGTTTGTTAAATTTTTAATTAATTCTGTCAGAGATAAACACTGAATTAATTCTGTCACATAATTTGTGTTTCTTTAATATGGAAATTTGTGTTTTTTAGATTTTTTTTGCTCAAGATAGGTTCGGCTTTTGTCATACAGATAACTGACCTAAATTTTACAGCAGTTATTTCTCAGAGTGATTACAAATAAGCGAAAGAAATATGCCAATATGATTGTATTAATTTTTTCAAAACAACTTACTTTCAGAATAAGTTTCTGAAGGAAAGAGTCTTCTTCTGACTTTTTGAGTCATGCACGATGGTTAAATTTGTTCAATCCAGTAATGGATCTGTTTTATGTACTTTTGTATTTGTTAGGTTTCTACGGTTCTCTATTATTATTTCTCATGCTTATGTGTCTCCTTTCCCTTGATATATATACGGCTCATCCAATGTCTATTTACTTAATTAGTCATGCACGGTGGATCAATTTGTTTAAGCCGGTCATGGTATCTATTTATTTAACTCCTTGGATCTATATATCTTTTATGCTTGTTATCTTGCAGTACAAAGGTCTTTCTTTTGATCATCGAGGGCATCATTAAGTATCTTACCTTTTCTTGTGAAAACCTAAGATAGTCTTATAATGAAGAAAAGGTGCATTTTTTGGTGATATATCGTTTATTAGATATGGCTGAATTTGTTTGGTTTAACAAGCTTTTGTGGTTGACCTATCATTTGTATACTTGTATATATATTTTTCTTTTTCTGTTTTGAGGTTGGGGGTGGGGGGTGGGGTGGGGTGGGGTGTTGAGTGTTCACTTTCTGTAACATCATCAGCACTCTTTTGATGTGATTTCTTATGTAATTTTATGCGTAAGTGTGTGTGTCTGCATATTTGATTGACTGAATGTGCATATGTCAGTGACTTTTCTTATCTCTGATATGCTTTATCTTTTTTAAATGCAGTGTTCATTTGTTGAGCACCGAAATTATAAAATTGTCTACAGGCGCTATGCATCACTGTTTTTCTTGGTTGGTGT
Organism: Nuphar pumila; assembly: GCF_984573655.1. NCBI lineage: Eukaryota > Viridiplantae > Streptophyta > Magnoliopsida > Nymphaeales > Nymphaeaceae > Nuphar > Nuphar pumila. The sequence goes on along the minus strand of NC_143263.1, from coordinate 29,853,406 downwards.
AGATAATGATGAGGTGAGCAGTCTTTTTTCTTTTTGTCCATAACAGAATATCCTTATGACATCATATTTGAATAGGTAATGCGCAACATGTACTAGTCAATTATTTCCTCTTTCCTGTTCTATCTGGAAAATTAAAAGTATAAGCTTCAAGTTTCCAAATTATATGTCACAGTATGAGGTTTATTTGCTGTCTTTGAACCGTACAATGTGTTTATTTGCTATCTTCAGAAAAAACTTGATTTATTTTGTGTATGTTTTTCCTGCCAGTTATTTCAGTTTGTATTAACATGTTTATACATGTCTTGCAAAAATGTGACAATATACCATCCAATGTTTACTTCTAAAAATGTAAATTGTTCTTGCTTTTCCAACATTTCAACATGAAAAGCTGATATCCATTCACATCTGAATTGGATATCATGCCAGTAGATCTCCTAACCTCAAGGTTGGGTGCTTTGGTGCTTGTAAGTGCAGCGATAAGTCATATTCTTGTGTCTTCTTTTGAATCTGCAAGTGTTTGATCAGGTCCATGGTCGTGATCTTAGTTTTGTTCTGCTGTTTGATCACGTGGGCTTTATCCACCCCATTTGGCCTTTCCATCTTTCACAACAGCCATCCTCCTTGAATTTGAAATTTCTTTTTTGCGATTCCTCAGTCCTTATGCCTTATTATTTTATTATGCCATTATTTCAAGGGTGGTAGTGTCAATTCATGTTTCTATTCCACTGGCTTCAAGATTTTCCTGTTACCACTTGATGTTCCATTGGTCCTTCAGTTACCAGTCTCCATGGTGCTCTAACTGCCTGTTGTTCATCAGTAGCCTATCTTGGGACAATGATTCTTTTAGCTCAAGGGCTATATTAACTGATAATACATAAGAGACTCATTGTATTATCCAGTGTTGTTAAAAGCGTTGAGGCGTAGCGAGGCGCTCCACCAAAATCTGAGGCGAGGCGTAAGCCTCGAGGCGCAAAGCGTAAGCCTCAAAAAATTTTTTTTTTAAACTTAAAAAAAACTATAAAAATGATCTAAAATTATAAATAAATAAGAAATGCTTTATTGATGAAGCACCAACCAACACGAAATAAAAAATCTTAAATAAATACGAAAAAAATATGAGATTAACATGTAAAAGTAGCATTAATGCAACAACTTGATCTATATAAGTATCTAATTGCATAAATATGAGCATTCATTTAATAAAAAACTAACATTAACAACAAAATGCATATTAGCACTAACAACATCATGTCATAATTAAAAAATGCATGTTAACATTAACAACCAAATGTTAATGTATTTGTCCAGAATTCTTCAAAATGAGAGTGTTAACATTCACAATTACAACTGAAAGTCCCAAAAAACATATAAATGGCCAATAGCTCTATGATATGAATTAGGGCCTAGGCTCTTGTTGTGTCTCGTCATCATCAATATTTAAGTCTTCAATATCATCATCTGAAGAATCCATATAAATAGGTTCTTCTTCATCTTCATTCTCTGACTCTTCATCATCTACACTTTCTTCATCCACGTCCTCAATTACTTCTTTTGCTTTTCTTTTTCCTTCAATAAAAAAACATGTATTAAATATTTAGGTTATGTAATTAAAAAAATACATTTATATTCATAGCTAGGTAAAAGGAATATAACTTTACCTCGATCTCTTGAAGACATGTCTTGCCTAGAACCACTTTGTGAAACATGAGGTGAAGTGACTTTTTTAATAGGAACATGCTCAATGGCATTTATGTCGAAGTTCGGATCCAACCATGAATCCTCCAACCAATTGGGATCACTTGGCAACACTGGATCTTCCTTCTCCATAATCCACTCATCGTCTGAGTCTATATGATCTAGACATATAGGGTCTTTGGTAGCCCTCCTCTTCATATTTCTCTCTCTTAATTTCATATTGTACATTACAAAAACCAATGCATTCATCTTCTCTTGTTCAAGTCTATTCCTTCGTTTTGTATGCACCTATAATTTCAAATCATTGATAATCAAATATAAGATAATTAAAATATAAAAATGTATTTCAAAAATAAAATACAAAGTCACAAACCAATGAGAAAGTACTCCAATTCCTCTCACAGCCCGATGCACTGCATGTCAAACTTAAAATTCGAATTGCAAAATTCATCAACTCAGGATTTTCGTGCTCAAATGAACTCCACCAATCAGCTGCATTCAAATAAAATAATAAAAAATTGATAAAAACATTAAGAATGTCATAATTAACAAAAACATAAAAAAATATTGACAAATAACAACATAATTGCAAACTTACCAGGACTTTTTAATTTTCTTGTTGTAACAGCTGCCTCTCTGCCAAACAAGCCATTTGCCTTTTTAAATGCATCGATTTGTGTTGTAATTTTCAACCGAATATTTGCATCAGAAACTAATTTTTCAACACAATCATAAAAGCCACCCATAACTTATCCATCAGGGTTGAAGTTGTCAGCATAATGAAAATGCGGATTTAAATAATAGGCAGCTGCATGCAAAGGCTTATGAAGTTGCAAGTCCCATCGTCTATCAATGATATCTCAAATAGGTTTATATTTTCTTTGGACATTGTCAAGGTTTGAAGCAATTTCTTCCTTCGCTCTATCCATTGCCTCATACAAAAATCCCATAGCAGGTTCGTCTGCATCAACGAGTCGCAACACTTTGACGAGAGGTAGTGTAGCTTTAATTGCATATGATATGACAGCCCAAAACTTATGATCATTAAGAACAATACAAGAAATGTTCTTAGCATCAGATTTCTTATAGTAATTAGATGTTCTAAAATTTGAAGATAAGAACATCGACTTTAACTCTTTCTTATAACATCCAATACTATGAAGTGTAAGATATGTTGTGGCAAAACGAGTGACGGTTGGACGCAGAAGTTCTTTCTTTTTTGTGAATTTTCTCATTAAATTTAATACCCATGCATGACTATAAATGTATCTTGTAATTTTTTTTGCCTTTTCCACTGTATCTTTAAAAATTGATATCTTTCCAATATCTTCTAACATAAGATCCAAGCAGTGGGCTGCACATGGTGTCCAAAAACATGTTTTTCCTGCTGTTAACATATTTCCAGCTGCCACATAATTTGGTGCATTATCTGTAATGAATTGCACCACATTACTTTCACCAACTTCTTTAACAACTTCTTCAAACAACTGACACAAATTTGCACCAGTTTTTTCCATGTCGCTGATGTCAACGGACTTCAAAAATACTGTCCCAGATGAGCTGTTCACAAGAAAATTAATTAAGTTTCTTCCTTTCCCATCTGTCCAACCATCTGCCATAATACTGCAACCAACCTTTGGCCACTCTTTTTTGAACTCTTTCAAAATTTCATGAGTACAATCTACCTCGTCCTTCAAAATCCACGTTCTGATCTCATGATAAGAAGGTGGTTTGAACCCTCGCCCATAATTTGCAATAGCTTCTACCATTGCACCAAAATATGGACTGTTGCAAAGATTAAATGATAAGGCATTTGCATAAAAAAATCTACCAATGGCACAACATGCATTTTTTCTTTCATCCCTTTTGAAAGCAGTGTTTATTGTGGTTTGCCGTGCTTCTTTGTTCACAAAAAGGTCCATAGGACCAGCTGCACTTGTTTTTGCATCACTACCTGATCTACTAGCTTCTTTATTCACATTATCGCCGGTTGATGATCCAAAATAAACACTTCTCCTGATATCCAACTTGGTTTGCTCTAACTCTTCTTTCTTTAGCCTCTGATCCTTTAGATGATTCTGAAAAAATCTTTTCACGTCAGGTGGAACCGCTTCGCACATGCTTACACCATGCTTTGTGCCAGCTAAGTGATGTTTTAGCCTATAGATGCCTCCTGTAGTCTGTTTATGACAGTAATTGCAAATTACATGTCCTACAAGTTTGGGATCTTTAGTAGGATTTGGAACTTTAACTCTATGATCCCATCCTACATCTTTTGCCATTTTTCAACTGCAAAAATACATAACACAAAATATATATTAACATCATGCATTCTGCTGACCACATTACATGAAAACAAATGCAAAATAGACAATCTTGGTGTATAAGCTATATACGAATCCTAGAAAAAAACATAATTGACGAGAAAAAAATAATAAATATAATTAGGTCAGTTTTTTAATTGGGTCTCAAAGTTCATTCAATAATGCACACTTATAGCCACACACACACATAGTAGAGATAGAGTGGAGGTGGTTTGGATCCCAGATTTCTTCTCAAAAACAAAAAGAAAACACCAACCAACTCCGGAGATCAACCCCAAGAAATTGTGAAAATGCCGAAAAAAAAACATATATTGAATATGCTAAACAGAGGTCACCATTATGTTTGAATATTTCAATTGTGTTCTATCTCAGTTTACACAGTAGTGAAAAGAAACCTACAACCCCACAATCTGTTTTAGTTTGCTTCATTATCCTATTGTAAAAGCACTCAAAACTGAGACTGTTTTCATACTCAAAGATGTGAGCCAATAAAAATCACAAATTAATTCAATTAAAATGGGTTATAGTGTAAAATATCCTATGGATCAACATCTAGATAGACCTAATAGCATCTTGAGAGATCCTTAAATAGTCAGTTTGAAGAAAAAGTTGCTTTTTATTGTTTCATTCAACAAATTTATTTCCAAAATGTAGGTCGGGTGGGCTCCTATACATCAGAAACTGATTGAAATAACCATACAACTGCTCCTTTATGTCCAACTTTTATCTTCAAGAGAAGTTGCGCTGAAGTGACCACCAACATGACAAGGGATACAAGTTCCATAAGAGCCTTTTCAGTTCCTTTCTTTTCAAAGCAGATTGATATTCGCCACCATGAAAAGCAAATGATGCTTTCCAAAAGAATAATAAAATATGCAAATTTAGCAGCAAGGAATTAATTTCTGGACTGTATTCTGCACAAGATGTCCAGGCTCTCTCTCTCTCTCTCATATGCCTCAAGTAAGCAAGCATTATTGACGAAAAACCAAATCAATGCATGCTTAAACAATTCAGGACATCGCATATTTGATTGCACACCAAGAAATCATCATCGCTACAGTTATATGGACAAAAAAGGAAAACAAGGGACCGCAGTCATATGGACAAAAAATGGCTACAATTATTAATAAAAATCTATTTCATATGGACAAATCAAACTATTTGCTGCAGTCAGGGCTGGGCTGAGCTACAAAAATGGATAAAAATCTATTTCATATGGAATCAGGGTTGGGGTAAGACTGGGCTTTTAAAAAAAAAAAAATTTTAACTGTTTCGGGAGGCAGGACTGGGCTACAGCCCAGTCCTACCCCCCCTAGATACGCCCCTGGTTAATAAAAAAAAAAAAACGAAAAAGCCATACCTGAAGGAAAACGATGATCGGCGACGGGTGGGGGCCGGCGGCGAGTGGTGGCCGGCGACAGCAGTGCTGGCGGCGAGTGGTCGCACGGCGAGTGGTTGCACTGCGAGTGATCCCTTCTCAGCAGAGGCGGCGAGTGGTGGTCAGCGACAGCAGTGGCGGCGGCGAGTGGTCGCACGGCGAGTGGTCGCACTGCGAGTGATCCCTTCTCAGCAGAGGCGGTGATCGGCGAGTGGTGGCCGGCGGCGAGCAATGGCGGTGGACGAAAGGGGACGGAGTGGAGAGAGAAGGGGCGAGGGCTTTCCCTCGCCCCGAAGCACCTGTGTCTTTTTTAAAGACATAGGTTCTCGATCTTTCGAGAATACGGGCCCGGATCCGGGTCGAACTCGGGTCCGGGCCATCCGATGTTTAATGCGCGCCTCACTTTGAGGCGCGCCTCGCCTCAAGGCGTACGCCTCAAGGCGCATGAGGCGTACGCCTTGAGGTTGTTGCGCTTTTTACGTGCGCCTCAAGGCGAAAAGGGTCTCGCCTCGAGGCGAGGCGCACTTTTAACAACACTGGTATTATCCATGCTTCAGCCTTGCACTGTGATTACACATCAAGATGAATTAACCTGAATGTGGTACCAGACAACCCTAATACTTGGTCCATACATGTCGGGGGTTTGCAGTCCAATGATGATAATGACTAGTCACAGAACAATGTTCAGACTAATAATCTTGGATCTGGTTTTCCATTTAATATGCAAGCATTTTTGTCAAGCAACAGAATTTTATTTTGGTGAGTGCAAGTTCCATTTATAATCTGTTGTAGCTCTTGCCTGTTGAGTTTTCCTTACTTTTTTCAGTGACAATCAGATTCATAGTTTGGCATTGCAAGGAAAATTTCATATTATCAGACTGAACCAATTGAAGAGTTTGCCATAAACAATAGTTTTCTTGCATTGCTTGTTGATTGTGTTAGGCAGCTGGTATTCACTTGTAACGACCCCAACTCCCTTAGAAAAGTGCGGATTTTTTTTTCTAAGAGTTGCGGAAAACTTCCTAGAAATCCGGGGTCCTTACAGTTCCAATTTCAGTTGGATAACCACACACCACAAACAAACTTACATTTATCATCCATAACCAACCAACTAAACTCTTTTATTAATGAATCAATAAGAGTCTCATACTCAACTCAAAAGTGAAGTAACAACTGCAGGAAATAAAAAGAACTAAAAGAAACAAAAAAAACAAAAGTAGAGCCACTCTGTCCGTAAGTGAAGCAGTCTCAAGCAAATGTGACCCTCGTATCCCCTCAGAAGCGAGTCGACTTCACTGATCACCTGTGTCTGGGAAAAACCAATAAAAGTAGAGGGTCAGAAATCCGAAGAATTCTGCGTACAGGTTCCCCTAATGAACCAAATAAGAAAAAAAACATAAATAAGATTCATGTAATAGTTTAAAGAGATAACGTTATAACCAATTCATAAGACAATTAACCGTTCTTGTAAGAAGAAAATAAATATCAAGCATGAGAGAACATTAACTAAGCAACATAGATCCCAATTTAAGCAATAAGGGCATTTAACACGCATTAGAGAACAACAACATACAAATCATCAATATATAACAACTAAAGGAACAATCAAATATGCGTGATCTAATGCATAACAGGAATATGCATGATTTATATGCAATGTATGAACCTTTTATTATCTTTCATTAAAGTTTCTCTTTCCATATGCATGCCCTATTAAATGCATACAATTTAAGTTCCTCCATTTTAGTTACTGTTGCCCGCGGATACACCCAACGGGTAAAATCCTCGAGGTTAAGTTAGGTTCCCAAGGTAGTTTAACACAAAATTTGTATTCTATTACTAGGTCCCGAACTTAGCCCTCGACCGATATCAGGAAATAACACCATCCATCGGAACATTGTAAAACAACATCCAATGTCGGGGACACCAGAGAAAACAACATCCACTGGCGCCACTTTCTTGGTATACCAAAACATCAACAACTGTGTCAAAACACACCACCCCAGGCAAAGTGACAGACTCTCCTTAAAATCGTGGCTAGGAGAAGAACCTCAATATTGGGTTCAGGGACAACAACAACGCACACAGAGTTTTTTGTATCCTCACGGTTTCCCCCAAACCGCAACCTCCAAGATTCCCACAATAAAGAAGGGACATCAAGGAGAACATGAATTAAACTGTTCTTTACTTTCTTTTATCTTGTTATTAATTCATCTTTTTTATATTTGCAAATCAACATGCAAAAATTAATAACATAAGCTTGTAAAACAGCATGCCAAGCTCTTCACAGGACCATAGTCCGTAGCAACAAAGAACAGTGCAGTAGAAACCATAATATCACTTCTGATTTGCGCAATGCATCAAAATAACTAACAGAGAACAACTGGTTCTCGAGGCTCACCCAGCCCCTGATGATCCAATTGACCATCGATGCCCTCATAAGCAAAAAAAATCATAAATAGTATGCCACTTATGCATTCTTTTCACACGCTTTTCAATGCGCATTCATGTATGCAAGTTGTACATGAAATAATAATTTCATAAGCATAAGCATAAATTCACATACCCACATTAAATGCATGCTTTCATGCCATGCACATACTTATGTCAAATGCAAGAGTTTATTCATGAATCATTCCAATTAAAACATGCGAACAACCATGCCATTTGGACCCTGCAAAAGCATCTAAATTCCTTATGTGTATATGCAAAAGTACACTCGCTTACAACAATAATTTCGAACAAGCATTAATTATCAAGTTTCAGGGCATAAGAAATATCATCCCTTTGTATGCATATGATTAAGTCTAATACACTTGGCATATTTTATTCCCATAAGCAAAGAAAATTTGGACAGATCCACTCCAAATTGCATATTATATATATTCCCCTTTTTGTAAAGGAATCGCTGCACCCATGATAACAGAAATGTCAGATCATATTAGGGTGGGTAGTGCTCACATCCTGTGCATTCTTGGCAGATATTGCCATGGGTTTTAAAGAAACAACAAGACTTTTCACATCAAGGAATTTGCAGAGTTTTAGGCAGATTTAAAAATGCATTAACAATCTCATATGTTTGGTTTTTTCACAGTTCCAATATAAATTGCCTATGCTAAACAAAGCCTATCTCGACCATAATAGGCTTTCTAAACGTAATGCAGATAAAACCCTTGAGTTGTTTGACAACTACTAGGCACAACCCCTATTAGTCTCAGGTTTAATTAAATATTCAAAACGATTAAGCTTTAACAGTTAAAAAAAAAAATCAAATTTTCAATACATTATTTAGTTAACCAAGACATCAGATTTAAGAATGGATGCAAGCTCGATTCATTCTAACAAATCAGGTTCAAATAACTGATTCAGATTGACATAATAAATCTGAAGTAACCTTTATTAAACCCCCAAAGCTCCACGCCAATATATATAGACATAACCAGAAGTTCAGAATCAATTTAATTACATGCTTGTGCTAAATAACACCTACTGGACCACTCATGGTTATAATAGAACCCCACATATGAAGATGATAAATAGATCTATATGCATCTTAAGCAATAAAATGAATGCATTAACAAGAAAGCGTAATTTAAATCCTACGGATGCTCATTACGTATGATAAACATGCATATCTAGATGAAATAGTCACGGTAACTTGCTAGGGTAGAGAGCTTATGACAACATTCGCTCCATTACCAAAACCACAGATCACTATTCTGGGTAAAGAGCTTTGTACCGAGATACATGCAATAAAAAAAAACATGAGTATGTCCTGACATAACAGGATCCTACCATGCGTGTATTCAATTACATCACATTCTTGGCAGACCTTACTCATACGTACCATAAATCCCTTATGCAACAGTGGATCCAAAACTAACAGGTGAACAAACAAATCAAAAATTTGGTGTGTTGAACAACATCAAATCGTGAACCCATAAAAATGTATTGAAACATGCTGAATAAAAAAAAAAAATCTGAATAACTTTAAATTGGAATCAGGGTTAATCCACAAATTTGGACATCATACAAGAAGAAAAAAAATCAATGTATCCATATCCTAATCATGAACTCCCAACAAAACAAATGATACCCAAACTCATATTAAATCACCGATCGAACTTAAAATCAATTTTAAATTCAGGAACCAGGTTCTTAATAGGTTCAAAAAGCCATCCTGAAACCTTAAACCCATACGAGCTGAAATTTCCCTAGCTTGCTGAAACTAAATCCTTCTCAAGGAACATGTGAAGATATGAGCATGTGAAAAACTCGCAATTTAACCCCATGTGATTCGACCCACCGAAAGCCCAAAAGAGAAAAAGGCAGGAATTTCAAGATGAGATTTTCCCAAAAAAAATTACATGGAATCCAGTCCATACCTCCTTTCTCAACCGATTTCAAGAGAGAGAACCCGTACCTCAAAATCGACGTTAGGTGGCTGCTGCAACAGCGTGAGGTTGATCCCGCCGACCCGAATCGCACACCGTGAGGGGTTGATATCGCCGCCTCCGGTGACCCTGCTGTCGAACAAGGGTTGTGCCCCCTTCACGTCGCGCACACACGAGAGAGAGAGAGAGAGAGAGAGAGAGAGAGAGAGAGAGAGAGAGAGAGAGAGAGAGAGAGAGAGAGAGAGAGAGAGAGAGAGAGAGAGACCCTCTCCACTCCCCCTTTATCGCCCAAACCCCCCTCCCTCTTGCCGAGAGGCGCGGGGTTCAGTTACTCCCTCTGTAACCGTTCCCCCCTCCTCCCTTTCGGTAACTGCAGGAATCGTGCCCTAGGCACGATTCTTGTTTTTCCCCCTTTTATAAATTGTAGCCTGAGATCGGGTTTTAAAAACCCTACCGGGTTACGGATTCGGGTCGGGTCCGACCCGGGTCTAAGAGTCCCCCCCCTTTTTTTATCATTTTATCGAGAGGGTTGGGTCCGGGTCTGCGACCTGCGACTCGGGATCCAAACCCGATCACGATTTTGGACCCGCGCCTCCCACTCGATATGGATCCACGGATTGGATCCAAATGGATCCAATCGTGGATCCCCTAAAAATACTCGTATAATATATATATTCATATATATTTAATCATTTATACGTATATATAGGGTATTTTACCTATATCCATAAGGATCCTATCTGGGTCTTGGATCTGGAATGTGGGTCCCAAGCCCATTTATGCATTATTTACATAGCTATCACTTGAATAATTCGCTTAATTAAAATTTTTGCACTTATATATGTACATATAAGTTTATACGAGATAAATATATATGTAAAGACCCCTTTATGGGTCTCGGATCCGCGACTTGGATCCCATGCCCAAATCACATTGTTATGAAATTTTATATTATAATATATTTAAATAAATGCCTAAAAATTTGTGGTTATTACATCACTAGTTTCTTATATGTCATTCCAAAAGAAAAAAATTATCTTTCATGTATGGGTGTCTGTGCATATGCACCTGTATATGTATGTATATGTGCATATCATGATTATAGATATAGCTGATACTTTTGAAATATCAATCACCATACTATCACAGGGTACTTTTCAAATATCAATCACCATACTATCACAAGGTACTTTTCAAATATCAATCACTATACTATCACAATAATTTATATTTATAATATTTTTGAAATTTAATATGAATTTTTATTGTTTCTTGTCTTTCCTATGTTTCAAAAACTTGTGTGCATTGTTGCCAAGATATTGCCAAGATTGTTAATATGGTGTCTGCGCATTTGTTTTCTTTGCCTTTTATTTTTCTTTAAACCAATTATGCTCCTAACCAAGGTTGCCAAACTAGGAAGCGGAAGCAGGAAATGATACGGGAAGCAGAAGCGAGAAGCGAAGCATTTTAAAATTTATAGGAAGCAGGAAGCGAAGTATCAATTTAAAAGAAAAATATTAAAAAAAATGAAGCAATATGGTGATTGAATAGGAATCGAACAAGAAACAAATAAAAACTAAAATAAAATTGATCATTCTTATATTTTGTGATTTTTCAGTAAAAGAGTTAAATTTTTGTTAAAATCTAATAATGATGGTTACTAATTTAAAGAAAGTACATGAAAAGTGAGTGAAAGCGTGAAAGAAAATACATGAAAAGAAATGTGAGAAAAGCATATAGGAAGCATAGACCATGCGTGTGAGAAGCATAGAAGAAGCATGGGGGAATCAAGATTCCCATGAAGTTTCGGAAGCGAGGAGTATCGCGCTTCCGAAGCGAGTTTCCGGGAAGCGAGCTTCCCAGCTACCTAAGAAGCTTCCGGTAACTCTGCTCCTAACTCCATGCACTGTTGCATTTGTGAGGCAGTTATGGATGATTGTTATTGCTATTTATTTGCTGCTGATGATTCATATGTTTCATCTAAGCAAATAGTTAAGGTTTATGAGCTGTGCTGAGCTTTGATGTATAGGCTCGGCTGGACATGGCTTGTGGCCTGCTCAGGTTCGAATCCTTTGAGAAAAATGGGAATTACACCCCCATGCATATAAAACGTGACCTCAGATTTTCTATATACTCCAGTTTGGGTACGAGTCTGAACTTGAACAAGCTGGTAGACAGCCTGAACCCTAGTTGCTTATGTGCTGTCGCGCTCATTTACCTGCTGTAGAAGCGAACAGTGTCTGCTAAAGTTTGGCTCAGTATATGGTGCAGGTTATGCACAAAGATGATGATTAATGCCAGTTTTTTCTTCTTTTTTAATGGTTGTTAATTGATTTCAATTAATGCCATCTCTGAGGATATTGTCAATGCTTAGTCTTAGTTTATATTGGAGGAGATATCTGGTGAGATGATTTGTTTTCTATTTTCTTCACAGAATGAACTGGCAATTCTGGAATTTATACACCTATTAGTGGAAACTATGGACCGCCACTTTGGTAATGTGGTATGATTCTGAAACCTTTTTCAAATGCACCATGTTAAGCTTTAAGTAGAGCTATTTTCTATACTTAAAAATCTAATTTAGCTTCTTTTTTATCAACTGTAGTGTGAACTGGATATTATGTTCCACCTTGAGAAGGCTCATTTCATGCTTGAGGAGATGGTCATGAATGGCTGTATTGTTGAGACTAACAAATCAAACATTTTGGCACCAATTCAGCTCATGGATAAAGCTTCCTAGGCATTTCCTTAGACCCATAAAAGAAAGTTCCATGGATTGTGGGCGGCATTGCTAACATGAGATGAGTGAAAAATATGATGAGTTACATAGTTGGACCAAATGGAAATGTATGATGTTTATTAAATGTAATGGAAAGATTTTTTTACTTCTATACACTTTTTGTCCATTTTTGAACCATGGTTTGAACTCATTGAAACTTGTTTCCTTGGGGCTTTAAAACTCATTGCTGTGTATCCTACTGACTCATTGTATATATGTGTCACTTGAGCTAGCAAACTTTATTTTCATTATATAGATAATATTTTCATTAATTTCATTTTAGGCAATCTTGCATTTGAGGCATGAAAAGTACATTTTCCAAGATGTAACCTATCCTACTACTCTCCCTAAAGCATTTCTAACTTAAAAATGGATTAATGTTGTTCATATGATTGAAATTACTGCTCGCCTCCATGATTTAACTGTTCATAATGCTATATTGGTTTGTATTAATTGTCTGGCAACCTCATCAGCTTCTTGTCAGCAAGGTTAGCTGGTTCATACCACCCAGGTGGTATCCCATGTGGTAAGCGGGGTCCTGTGTCAAGCTGAAGGCCCAGGATAGAATCCCTCTGCCACATGGGGTGGCTGTTGTTCTGGTAGGGGCCTGCCTAACCCCAACTTGCCTTTAAAAAAAAAGTTAGATGGTTCATGTCTTAGAGTGCTTGGCTATAGATGCTCTTCAGCTTCCATGAAAAACTGGCACATTTGTCTGATCGCGATGTTTGCTTGTAGAATTTGATTTTTAGTTACTCGAAACTCAACTTTTAGGTTTTCTGAACTGTACAGTTTCATGCCATATGGGGGATAACTCTCATGGTATTCGAACCCTACACCCCTTGGTTATGATAGTTTCAAGTGCCCCTTCGTTCAGATGCTTTTCATGGGAAAGTGCTATGCTGGCAGGGGCTTCCCAGCTTGATCATGCTGAATAGGTGTAGAGTTAGTAGATTTGCAAAACGTGACTTAGAATACTGAAAATTAGCACCGCTCATATCGCATGGACTTAGGAGGAACCAATCTCTCTCTAACTATATATATATATATATATATATATATATATATATATATATATATATATATATATATATATATATATATATAGTGAGAGAGAGTAAAAAGTATCGGAGAAGCCAAAACATCCTTTATAGAGTAATGCGCTCCTTCTGCCCGTTTTCTCGTTCTGCCCCGTTAGGCTCTTTCAAAAATCATTATTTTTTGCATTTTTTCTCACATCTAAGTCCATAATCTGACCTGTATACAAGTTTTTCCGGTGATCCAAAATGTTAAGAAGGCATCAATTTTTTCCGACTCATAAAAAAATATTTTTTCATCGAAAAAACATGATTCAAGAGTGGATTCCCACTAAATCGAGCATGCTAAACACAACTAACATTTCAGATCTATCATAAAACACTTCAAGCAGAAAGAAAATGGGGCCTAATATGTTCTGTGCTCATATATATATATATATATATATATATATATATATATATAATACATCCATGCTAAATGAAATATGCTAAATGAGGTTTTCCAGCCTTTTTTGGTGTTTTTTTCATGGTTCTAAGCTCATAAATGTGTTGGCATGGTCTATTTAGTAGGAATCCTCAACTAGACCACGTGTTTTTGATGAAAAAAATGATATTTATCAAGTACATGTATCACACACCGTCAGAATTTAAAAATAAAATAAAATAAAAACTGAAAAATCCATTTAGCATGTTTCATTTAGCACGATACATATAGCTAGATGAACCGCCCATGTCTCCAACTCCAACCTGCTCAAACTCTATTTCTTCAGTTATGTTCTTCACAAAAAGAAAGGACCCACACTCACTTAAGGGTTGCAACGTGCCCGGAAAAATGTGGCTGACCTAATAATGGCACAGGTTTGGTTGGGTCTGGTCAAACCTAATTCTTTAAAAAAATCTGAATCCCATATTCAATACAGCTAGGCCTTAAATAGCTTTGTTTTGGACAGATTAATCAGTTGAATTTTGGCTCAGGTTATGCTATTTTATAAGTGTAAAATTATATCTAATTTAAAAACAAAAAGTGACCATACTGTATGAAAAATATAATCTGTTTTCCGAAATGCCTTGCAATTTCTGCTATTCATGTCCAAAATTGTGAGTACCCAACTTTACTATATCTTTTTTAACCGTCACGTGTGAAACTGGTGAAGTTCACGTGATATATTGCTCCACTCTTTGGTTAATGTAAATTTTCACTTAAAAGGAGTTCCATACATTTTTTCTTGTAGACATCACGAAGGTCACATAAAATTTATGTGCGAACTTCGTGTTAATATCAAACTTTGGAACATCGCATATATGTCATGAAGTTCGTGCATAATTTTATACGAACATCATTTTACTTTCAAACTATGAAACATCACACATATGTCACGAAGTTCACACATATGTCATGAAGTTTGCATAAAATTATGTAAAAACTTCGCGAGTATAAAAATCGAAACACTGCAACCTAGACCGTGTGAACTTTGTGAACATAAATTATTAGGGTTATTTGTGGTCCCCAACCTGCTTCTTGGCGGACACTTTTCCAGCAACTATTCCGGTGGGACTTCATCGTTAAGTATTTTAGAATCTTCAATGGTGATTTTTTTCGGTAAGCACATATCTAACGACTGAACCAATTATTTTTTAAACATAAATTTTCTTCATTTGTTTTGACAATTCGTATGCTTCAATTCCATCCTTCAATTTTGTTGTTTATAATTTAAGGATCTTGTACAATAAACATGGTATATTGGCATAATGTTTATTTTTGTTGTTTCATTAACGATTTGGGTTTTTTATTGTGTCTCAGTTGCACATCTGTTTACCTATAGAATATGTCTTGGTATTGTAGGAAAATTTTAAATTGTTTAATATAATATGCAAACTGAGAAGACTATGTCGGAGGGGTCCATACCCGGATCATCTTCTACGATTGTGCACAACAGAAAAAATCAAAAAAGAAAAATTATGAATTGGGTCATCCTTTGTACAAGGAGCTTGCTTGACATGAAGATAATGAAGCAGCCACATTAAATGCCAAGAGTTTGGGTGTCCAACAATTTTCATGAAAAATGCATCCTTTGTAAACTTAGAAAAACTGTACTCAAACACTCAGCAGAAAATGCAAAGCAAGTTGGCCAAATAACAACTAGCCGTTTCACATTAATCCATATCTAAGAAAGAATGTGTAGAAAAAGTTGAAGAGTTTGTGGCTACAATCTTGTCTCTCATTTCGGAAGTATCTAAAAAGCGGGATGACAAGTCAGTGGTAAAGAAAAGTGACCCATTGGCTCACTCTGATATTGTTGCAGACTTGAATGCCCGGATAGATAAGACTGAAGATGCGGTCAACTGCAGTGGCAGTGGTGAGATGAGGATGAAGGTACCTTACCAAGTGAATGATGAGAAACCTAAGGTTGAGTCTCAGACTGTGAATATATCCCAAGGTCCTATGGTTATTTAAGATGCCGAGGATGATTTTCAGGTTGAGATGAAAAGTGCACAAAACGAATGTAAGGGAGATCAACCTCACGAGTTAGAGCATTCTATCCTGAAGGAGAAAGTGCAAGCGCTGAAGAAGATGTTGCAGCGAAGAAGAAGGTCTTGTGCTCCTAGACAGGTATCAATTATATATTTATCTTCTAGTTTGATTCAATGTTTAAAATGCTATATATGCACGTGTATATGAAACATGAACTATTATTTTATTGTTGGTTCATGTATATGTGAAACATGTTAGGTTAACTAGTTTGATTCTTGTAGTACAATATGTAAAATGTTATATATATGTGTGAAACATTTTTTGTAAAATGATTCATTTGATTGATTCTAACATAATTAATTGTGATTGCAGGATATTTAGAGGCTAAATAACTCTCTCATATATCCAATTTTAAGAGACATCAAAGCTACAATTCTTTATAAGTACTGTTTTTGGAGACCATATAGATTTTCAAGTAGGGTGATCGATGCTACAATAATATATTTTAACCCTTTCAGAAGGCATCATTAGGTACCTATAACAACCATACAACATATATCATTTATCTTTAGAAACTATCATGTGAGAAAATGACATCCACACACACACACACACACACACACACACACACACACACACACACATATATATATATATATATATATATATATATATATATATATATATATAAACATTCACATCATGGAATAAAATCTTACCAATTATCGAAAGAATCCATTAAATCATATTTTAAAAAAATTGTGTAAAAAATAACTGATTCAGCCATTAAATATGTGCTTACCAGAAAAAATCACCATCAAAGATTCTAGATGGAATGCCACTAGAATAGTTGCTGAAAAAGAGGCCACCGAAAACAGGTTAGGGACCATTGGTTGGAGACCACAAATAACCCTAAAAATTTATATGAATAGATTCTGGGTTGCGATGTTTTGATTTTTATACTCACAAAGTTCACACATAATTTTGTGCAAACTTCATGACATATGTGCGATATTTCAAAGTTCGAGATTAACACAAAATTTGCATATAAATTTTAGGCGACCTTCATGATGTCTACAAGACAAAATGTGCAAAACTTCTTTTAAGTAGGAGTTTGCGTTAACCAAGAAGCAGAGCAATATATCGTGCAAACTTCGCTAGTTCTGCACATGCAAGGGTTAAAAAGGTCATAGTGAAGTTAAGTATTTACAATTTTAGACATAAGAAGAATAGCAGAAATTACAGGGCATTTAAGAAAACGGGTGATATTTTTTGTATAGTACAATCATTTTCTACTTTGAAAATGTGATTGCTAATCTGGGTGGTACACTCCATGTATCTCTTATGATATCACTACCCTTTATCTTCTCCCTTTCTTCAACCACATATAGGTCTTCAAACATCCCTTTTTAGAAATCGAAAAAATTAAAGAACATAACATTTTTGTAATTTAATAGCCAAGGACCACCTCAATCCGGCTTGATCGATCCCAAGTCACCGATAGTACGAACTTCCCCAAGCCAAGTTGTGGTGCCTTTGACCTCTTCGAGTTGAACTAGCTTCTATAGCATACCTCAATGGAGTCAACTTAAACCCAATAAGTCATCTAAACCCTTCCCTTGACCCCAAACCTAATTTAGAACTCACTGAACCTACTTCAGCCTCAACTCGAATCCTGACGAACCCAAAAATTTGCCAGACTTCAAAAAATAACCCAACCCAAATTATAAAGTATATGAGTCTGCAAATTGGATCCAATATACTTTAGTGTGTCTAGTTTTAACTCTATAAATTTCATGTGGCTCAAATGTTAAGAATGCATTGCCCATTTCGATTGGAATTTATCACATGTCCTACTTGACAAGAAAGAAGTCCTGGGAAATCATTGTCCTTGACACAGTCCAAAGTAAGGAGCATTGTGACAATGGTGATATTATTTTCTCTACGAGATCATACCCGATCTCTTGGATGAAGCAAGCGTTCTTGAGAATTTCTTTGAGTGTTGTTCTTCAGTCACCTCAACTAAGGAACTTGAGGGTGGTGATGAATGGACAGTTCAACCATGACTTCATTCCACCACTTGGGCAAAGACACATCAAAACTCGAGTTCGAAACTCAATGAAAGCACACATTTGAAATGTAAATGTGGCTGCCCATGGGTCAATGTGTTTTGGATTCATGCCTAGCGGACTAGGCAACTCTCAAGGGAGAAGGGATGATGCCGATCCACTCTTTGATGACACATATCAAATCGACCTGGATCCGAACCCCATTCAATTAAGGGCTATTGGCCCATGAGGCCCACACATGGGGCATGCCATGGGGGGTGTCCACCCCTATTTCTAGACATGGCTAAGATTGGAGAACCCCTTAAAGGTCTTGGATAATTCTGGAGATCCTAAATTTGACCTAAGTCATTTTTGGAGGATCTATTCTAGGCTTGAATTTATTATTGGTCAGTCCTAAAAAAAGAGCTGCATTCAACCAAGGTTTAATTCTAGAGCACCCTAATTTTGGAGGCTCTAAAGGAAGACCAAAGACTGGCCCATTTCTAAAGGGTCCAAAAATAGTCTAGCCAATTAAGACTTGACTAGTCAATTAGGTTTAATTATCTTAGCCTATTTAGATTTATCTAGATTTAAGATTTTATTTATTTCATATTTTGTAACTTGTGAAGGCATTATGTGCCCTCTTTGGCCTATATATAGGCCTTTGTTTTAGCTTATAAGAGGAAAAAGATTGGAACTTAGATCTCTCTCTAAAACTCATCTCTTTCGCTCTATGCTCTCTAGCTCACGTCCCTCTCTCCGTCCTAAGGTTGTCTCTCTATCTCTTTCATGAGACCCTTTCACTTGACTCGTCTTTCTCTCTCAAAGGCTAGTCCCTTCTCTTATTTGGGTGTGTTGGTCCCTTGTGAATCCATCTCACTACTGGACCAAGGCTGCAACTAAGGCCCACCTCAATCTGGAGTGGTCGATCCCAAGTCACCAATGGTCTCAACTTTCCCAAGCCAAGTTGTGGTGCCTATGACCTCTCCTAGTTGAACCAGCCTCTATAACAGACCCAACCAGAGTCAGCATAAACTCAGTAAGACGTCCAAGCCCTTGATCTCAAACCTAGTTTAGAACCCACCAAACCTACCTGAATCCTAACAAACCTACAATTTTGTCAGACTTTAAAAAACAACCTAGCCCAAACCATAAAATATCTAAGTCTAAAAAATAGACCCAATATACTTTAAGGTGTCTAGTTTTAACCCTCCAAATTTCATGATTTATTGAGCTCTTTGTAAGTAGAACTCAATTTTACAAGTCATGCATGTTTGTCCCAAAACTCAGTCTGTCCCTGTCCTGGCTTGTCTAGTCCCGCCACTTCTAAAAATCATACCTTCTTGACCCCATATTGCTTGCCCCTAAAATTTTAAAAGAATCTAGTTCAAGGTGTCTATAAACATCCCTTCAAATATGGAAATTTTTTATGTTGTCGTTTGGGAGTTCTGATTTTTCTCTTAAAGTTTGTCAAAAAACTAGACCCTGTCTATCCAAGTTGACCTTTTGACGTAGACCCTGACCTAATAGAGCCTATCCCCTACCCAAAAATTTGAACGTAAGCCTAAACATGCATCACTAGCTTAACTGACCTAGCCTAGCCTACTACACCTAGCCTATTCTAGACTAGGGTCTAGATCCCCCAACTTACACTCATATCGAGTCTGTGCCAAGCCGAAGTGCTACCCGTGCTCCCGCGCTTGTCGAATGTAGAAAGGGATACCTAAGTTTGAGGTAAGTTTGGTTTATTTTAATTAATATTTTATTTATTTTATGCAGTTTATTAAGTTTAGATTGTCCTAATATCAATATATTTTGATATTTTTCATATTTTTTTCTAAATTTTGGTAGTTCTTATCACCAAGCTTGCTTTTTCTTAGGATTTAGATCGAGATACATCTTTTCACAATGGTGCCACCCCAACAATAATAAACGATTGAAAGTCTCTGATACAACTGATCCATGCTTAATGAAAGAGGAAAGATGTGAGATTCAGAGGAATGATTCCCACTCTTCACAAATTCAAATTCGAGTTTTGGATCCATTTTCTAAAACAATTGTTTTTCATGAAAAAACTCTACTTTTAGCTTTTAAAATTTCAGGATCCACAACAGGCGGAAACACTTGTCTTTTGTCAATATAACTTGGGAGAAATGAATCAACAAAATCCTCCACATTTGCATAAGTGAGAAGTTCGTTGAAGAGGCCAACCACATGGACAAAATCTCGAAACATTACAAACAGATCTTAAGCCCACCCACTTAAGTCTGTAATTGTCTTTATAGTCCGCTATTTGGGGTATCTCTCATAAGGATAACAAATTGCTGCAAATCTTTAAGCAAGATAAGATTAAAATGGCAGTATGGAACCTAGATAAACTAAAGGCTCCGAGCTTGGATGGTTATCATGTAGATTTTTTCTGCTGGTTTTGGTCTATTATAAAAAAATGACTTAACAACTTTTAGGGCATCTCATGCCAATAGAAAACTCTTGAAATCATTTTGTAAATTGTGGTTGATTCTTGTTATGCAAACCACAAACAAACACGAAGCAAACCACAATATAAAGAGTAGAAGAAAATAAAAGAAGACAAGATTTACATGGTTTGGCACTAGGGGTGTCAATGGGTCTCGTTTACCTGGACGCGACCCAGACCAAACCCTATAAGGTCTGGATATGGTGATCAATAAGAAGACCCAAAGGTCCGATTAATACATGGATCCAGGTATAATTTGTGAAATTTTATACCAGACCCATGCTCGACCCGAGTTCCGATTAAGACCCACAAATTTTCAATGTAAAAATGCTAAAAAATATTATTTTACTGGGTGTGGTCTGGGTCTGGTTCATGTAGTTCTTATAGGGTTTGAGTATGGTTTCTCTTATAGTGACCCGATTAGACGTGGGTTTGGATCAGATACATACATGAAAATTTGGCCCAAATCTGGTTTAACCAGGGTTCGAACCAAACCCTACCTCTTGACACCCTTATTTGGCACTCAAGCTTATGTCCACGATCAAGAAGGAGTGAAATATCCCATAGCAAGATGTGAGAAAATATAATGATGAGATAGAAAGCTCTCAAAACCCTAATTTTCAATGCACCTAAAACCTCTCACACCCAACTCCAAAAAGAGGCAACAATATATATGTAGTGCACAAAACCCTAGCCAATAGAACTCACTGAAAATTCCAACTGTATGACCTCGAAAATATTTTTTGATCGGGTCTTGGAATGAATCGGGTTGAAACTCTAGACACCCAGGATGGTGCAAGTTGTCCTATTTTTATGTTAAAAGTGAACTTGAGATGGGCTTTCAAGTCATTTCATTGGAATTTTCTATTCGACAGAGCTCACAATCATGGGGTTTGATGATTCTTGGACCATTGACTGCATGAATTGATTACTAACATACAAATAGCAACCTACATCAATGATGAAAGGGGAGAATATTTCAAAGTCTATTAGGTGTTACGACAATGATGTCCTTTTTAATGCCTTTCATTTCAACATCATTGCAGAAGGTCTGGCCTGCATTTTGCATCACAATGTTAATTTGGGTTTCTTTGTCCTCTCGCCTTCCACAAGGTTAACACCACAATAATTCAGTTTGAAGATGAACTCCTCATCTTCGGCAAGGTCTCCATCGAGCAAATGGTTAGGATGTCTTATTCTTGGAACCTTCACTCTCTTATCTCGGTTGTGTATACGCCACATGAAATGCCAACTTGTCTATTTTATCCTAGACCCCCATAACAAATTGATAGCTTCAAGAATCTTCGACTGCTCGCTTGCTTTACTCCCTCTTACCTATCAAGGCTTCCCTATTGGTATTAAGATTAAGATGTCATTTCATGGCAGATATTAATGGAGTAGCAGCTTAGTTGTAAACTTCGAAATGGTGGTATTTCTTGCTCACAAGTAGAACAATTATGATTTGTCACATGCTTGCCATCCTCATACTTCATGTCCGTTTATCGTGTGCCTACCAAGGTGGAGAAGAAGGTGGTGCAGATAATGCATACTTTCAACCGCTTGCTAGCTGTGGATGTGCATTTTTTGTTAAAAAAAATTTGAAATAGATTTTGAAGACGGTTTGAAACTATAGAGTGACAAGGGCTTGTTTCAAGAAAACAATATTTCCTCCTTTGTGGAGTAGGGATTGACAGTTTCAAGGATGCAACTTTTCATCTTTCTGTTCCTTCACATGCAATACGACGTTCCTCAAACTAATCTTCTAAAAAAAAGGCAAGTTTGGTGGTGTGGGGCACTATCAACACTCAAAAAATATGGGAAACCAATCAGAATACGAGAAATAGAGAAAATACATTATGAAGGTTGCATGGTTTGGCTCAAGGGTCTGCTTAGAGGCTATGAAAGCTAAGGTTGCATTGAATGAAGAGGTCCAAATCTGAAATGATAAAGCGACAAGGGCGATCTAGTTGATGTTTATCTTTATTTCCTGCACCAAATGTGGCAAGACATTTCAATCAACAAGTGTATAGATGAAAGTTAATTTCTAACGAAAAGTGTACCTGTCCGATGATTTCCTAATGACAAGTATACCTTGAAATTCACTTCTAATGAGAATTCATTATTTTTAAAAACAATTCATCCATTTTTAATGACAACCTTTGTAATTCTTATTGACAAGTTTTTTAACAATAAATCATGATCTTATCGTTAGAAATAGGCTTTGACTGAACTAATAGGTTAACTTGTTTTGGCCATATCTTTTTATTTGGATGTCAAATTAAAGTGATTTTTAATACATTGAAAATATAACAACCTCAATTTTAGTTCATTTATAAAGTTCATAACCGAATGCCATCATTTTTATGATTAAAATTACACTCAAAATGGGACCCACCTAAAAGTTAGGTTTTCAACCTAACAAATAAACTTGATTTTACCATAACTTCCTATGTCAATGTCAAAATAACCTGTTTTTTATCATGTTCGAAAACTAATTCTCTAGTTTGATTTATCTTTTGGATAAAACATGTTAAGAATGTTATTTTGAAGGTAAAAAAATATAATTAAACTAAAACTTTCCGTGTAAAAGTCTCGAAAGTCCTTGATTTTAAAAATGATTTATTTTAAAAATTATTTAGTTCAAAATTAGGCTGTCTAGATGTCCCTCTTTGTTGTCGCTGATGATAAAGAAGTAGACACACTAATTTAAAAATGACAATGACACTAACATTAAGCTTTTTTGAAAAGAAAGACAATTGATTGAAGAAGTGCATCCTTTAACTCAAGACATGTAAATAACTTCACATTAGAGTTCCCTATAATGCTCTTTTAAGTAAGCAAGATCAAGTAAGATTGAACTGAGGATGAAATTAGCACCTTGTTTTACACCAAAGATTAACTTTAAACTTTGTTAGATAAGGATGAAGTCTTTGTGGAGTGAGGTTGAGTGAAAGATATAAATAACTACCTTGATGAATAAGATTGCATAAAAAAGACACTTGACAATGACATATAAGACTTCTTTTTTGAAAAAGATGATGCAATCAACAAATCTTTTGTAAGAGTTGAAGTTGTTGACCAAAGTGACAAAGTCCACAAACTTGCTTGGAAAACCCATTGATTGGGTATCAAATTGCTCTATCAGGATAACCTAGAAACCGAATGTTAACTATTTAGGTGAAAATAATCTTAAACTAAGACTAGGCAAACTATCTTAATGGGATAGGTGTGTGGAAACTCGATTTTGCCGCATCTAATGACGTGTTTTTTTATTTGGAAGCTCTTGACAACAAATATTCGATTTTGGTATTTTTTTATTTATTTATCATGACAAATTTGAAGTTTCTAGAAATTTTCTTTGTTTTTTTTTCTAATGCTAGGTTTTGGCCGGATGTACACTTTTGGCTCTTCCTAAGGCCGTCTCTTCCCAACAGTTCCACTAGGTTGCCATAGCGAAGCTTGAGAACAATAATGTGTTCCCTTCGTATTCCGACATGGATCTAGTGCATGAATATCATCGGATTCATGCGGGGCAACTGGAAAGATACTCAGAAATGACTTCTCTCTCTTTTTATTTTCTTCTTTCTTTCTTTCTTTCCTATGTGATTGCTTTCCCACTTTTCTTTTCCTTTTCAGAGCTTGTATCACTTTATGTCTTCAATGTTCCCTCTCAACTGGTATCGAGAGTAGGCAACCAAGTTCTTATAGTTTCATGGGGAGTATTTGATAGAGTTCCACTTTCATCGGGTTTTGCTCCTTAGGGAGTTCAAAGTGAATGAGAGGTTGATCTCAGCTCTGGATAAAAGATGGAATACTCGAATTGACACTTTCTTGCTCCCATTCGGGGTGATTGAATGCTACCTTGGATAAAACTACTAAAATCTTGGGTATACTATGCCCCTGTTATCAAGTGCCTATCTTTGACCAGTTTCTTATCAACACTGGCTCCTATGACTGCAAGACGCCCTTGTACACCATAAATAGATGAGCTTGTTGGTGTAAGCTTTTCTAGAGAGGAGATTTAGGCATTTAGTTGTAAGAATTGTGCAAGATGTACCAACGAATTACCGTTGATTTGTATCTGTGCAATCAATGCAAGAAAAGGCTCCACAAATGCTTTACCTTTTGCACTATCATTCTGTTTCTGTTTGTGAAGCATAATTCAAGCTAAATCCTAACAGTGTCACAACAAGTTAAGAAAGAAACAATGATCCTGGTCCAAACATAGGATATAGTTCCTAATCACAACAAGATCCTAAGTTCATCCGATTATCCTCTTCTATACATCAGGAGAATAATGTCATAACCTTGTTTGCACCAATTGGTGGTGGTAGATTGTAACGCCGCCCACTTGGGGCGGTTATGGGAAGAGGGAAAAATGTTACTCCTCTCCCTCTCCCATAAAAATGGGAAGTGAGAGAGGGAAGGGAGAAACGTTTCTCCCCTCGTTTATGGAAGGAGGCGGGTGAAGGGGGTAACAAACCCCTCACCCATGACTATAAAAGCCATGGGTGCCCCCTCTCTTTCAACTCGATCCAGTAGAGGGAGGGACACAGAGAGAATGGGAGAAGGCGCAAACCCACCGACCGACATGTAAGTCCCCCTCTACCTCTCATTTCTTTTTATGTAGAGGTCGCCGACAACCGTGAGGTTGCGGATGAGTCGTAGGGGTAAAGAGATAGAGAGAACCATGTCCCTGCCTCTCGTGGAAGGGAGGGTAGCAAAAGAGTTTCCCTCTGCTATCACCATAAGACGATGACATGGGACAGGCAGCTGCCAGTGATCGGCGATCACCAGCGGTGCCATCCCATTTACATGGGATGCAACAGTTTGACAACAGTAAGGTTGCTAGAATTACATCACAAAAGAGGTGATAGAGGAGGGCTGGACGGCTTGCCGCAAAGAGGCAGAAGGTTCGATCGCTGCCTCACCGTCGATAGGTACTGACTGGAGTAGGAAAAAAATCCAAATCTTCAGATCTCGTGAAATGGTAGCAAAAGAGTTTCCCTCTGCTATCACCCCAAGATGATGACATGGGACAGGCAGCTGTCGGTGATCGGCGATCGCCAGCGGTGCCGCCCCATTTACATGGGATACAACAGTTCGACAACAATAAGGTTGCTAGAATTACATCACAAAAGAGGTGATAGAGGAGGGCTGGACAACTTGCCGCAAAGAGGCATGAGGTTTGATCACTGCCTTACTGTCGACAGGTACTGACTGGAGTAGGAAAAAAAATCCAAATCTTCAGATCTCGTGAAATGGTAGACTCGATCTGCACAAAAAGGTAGACCGAGTCAGCCATATCAGTCAGTCTGGGCATGACCCAGACCGAGCCAGGTTAGGTGCAAACAAAGATGACTCGGTCTCAGTGTGCCAAACCGAGCGAAGCAATAGAATAAAACAACAGTTTGATAGACCGACTCGATCTAGACAGACTGAGTCAGGTCTGCATATTAGCAACAAATTAACTCGGTCTGAACAGACCGAGTCATATATGATATTTGGCAGACCGACTCAGTCTGTTCGAACTAAGTCAGATCTGATTAGCTTTAGCAGACCGACTCGGTCTTGACAGACTGAACCCGATTATGTTCAGGATAGACTGATTCGGTCTAGACCGAGACAATTGGACTTTGATATATATATATATATATATATATATATATATATATATATATATATATATATATATATATATATATATATATATATGTGTGTGTGTGTGTGTGTGTGTGTGTGTGTGTGTGTGTGTGTGTGTGAAATCCGACAGGTGCAATGAAAAATTGAGATAACAAAGATTTTGATTTTCCAATACAAGTTGAATCCAAGTTTGGATCTAAATTGGACCCAAAACTCAAATTGGATAATTGACATGCAAAGTGGATCTGAAATTAAGCGAATTTAGTGGAGTTCAGTCCAAATCGAAGACTTTCTAGCATATACGCCATACATGTGCCAAAGTATCACAAAAAGGTTTGGATTGGGCATATCAGATCCAAGATCCAGTCAAAATTGCAATTAAAAAACCTAAGTGATCCATTTTGAAATCAGAGTGGATCTGGATCCAAAATTTAATATGAAGTAGACATAGTATAAATATGTCGTGTAAAGACTACAATATTACATGGAACCGAGGTGGTCAAAAAGTAAAAAGACTATTTTACCCTCAATATGCCCGATTAGTAAACAAGACATAACTTGGTATCCCGAGGTCAGATTCAAGTGATTTTTGAATTCGTGGATTCTTCTTTTCAAGTAGAATCCAATAGCAAAAGATGCGATGACATACTTTGAAAGGATGAAGTTAGAATTTGGCATTAAAGCTCAGGGGTATTTTGATAATTTTATAAAGATGAGATTATAAATGATAATAGAGGATATTCATTAATTTCATATCAAAACTTGCAAGAAGGCTAAGGTATTTTCTTAGAGTGAGAATTTAAGCATTCCAAGTAAGTGAACATTTGCAAATTTCTCTTTAGTTGAATAAAATACATGCTAGTTAGTTTATGCATCTTTCAATGTGATTTCGTGTGCTTTAAGTATGCTAGTTTTATTTATCATGAATAGAATATTGTTTAGCATGTTTAAGGATCTATAAAGTTTAATGTTCAGTATGATACTTAAATATTATGATACATATTGCATGTTTCTTGATTCATGACATAATTATGAATGTATTCTATGTAGAAAAAATAATGACATTACTTTATGTAAAAGATTAATGTATGATTTTAAGAATTGAGGGTAGAACTCCTGAGTCTCGGGGTAGGAACTATCCTTAGAATGTCACACTTATGCCTTGGGAGGAACATTGTAAGTATCGTGATTTGATAAGTCTCTGGTGGGATGTTATTCTGGAAATTTTGATATGTGAATATGTATTAAAAAGTAGTTAGTGGACATACATTAATGATTGTATAATGCACTAACTTAAAGATATGAATGTTGAAAAAATAATGTGAATAAGATAACCACACAGAGCATAATAAGGAACTCTACTAGGAGTAGGAGTGGCAATCGTGTTGGGTCGACGGGTTGGCGGGTCAGAACACCTCAACACAAACCTGACCTGTTTATTAAACGGGTCAGATGTGACAAACACGAACCAGACCCATTTATTAAATGGTTAACCCAACCCGACACGATTAACCTATTCAATAAACGGGTCGGCTCGATCCGACACGATTATATCTCTCTGTTAAAAGATGTTGCAAGCAAGAAATAAGAAGGGGGGGTTATTTTAAGTAAGAAGAAATTAAAAAGGGTTATACTTTTAAATTGATTTGATGTTAAAAAAATTAACATTTTTTCCAGATGAGAACATTTAATGCTATTGCTTTCAAGTCTTGTCACCTTTGTAGGGCGGATTTTAAATATTTAAAAGTTTCATATATATTTAAAACGGGTCGACACGATTACCAGTTTGGATTACAAATGGGTTGCGAATTTAATCATCCCAAAGAACCATTTTAAATATAAACGGGTTGCGGGTTGACGGGTTCGTGTAAATAGGTTGACCCGCCCACCTAACTCATTTATTAAACAGGTCAAACGAGATGGCATACCCCTAACATGAACCCAACCCGTTTACGACACAAACCCGTTTAAGCCAAACCTGAATCCGGCTAAGAAGCGAGTTGGTGGGTCGGGTTGGCGGATCATGTCGGATTTTACCACCCCTAACAAGGAGGCTTGGTCTAGGGCATTGCTGAGGTGTGTACCTCATGTGTACTTTGAGAATATCACAGACGTTCCTAGGGGACCCTTAGGAGTTAAAACATAGCCCACTAGACACATGTAGGATGTAGCATGAACCACAAAACTTTGGGAGCATGTATAACTTCTTCACACCTTAGGGGCATGTATAGCTCCTTGAGACACCTTGGAGGCAGGTACTACTCCTTGAATACCTTGGGGGCATGTATAGCCACCATGGCTCTTCGGCTAACTACCAATTGAGTTCTTTATAGCTCCCAACTTGTAACCAGTGAGTAACTACAACACTTGTGTCCATAGTTTGGGTCGGTTTAGACTATGTTGTGGTGAGTGATTTATTCGTTTAACCATCACCATAGACTCTGAGTTGTGTACATGGGTTGCTACGCCCGTGGAGGCTATGTCTAGGATAGCCGACTAGAGTAGAGTCTAAGTTTGGGTATGATGATAAAAATACAATAAAAGGAGGGTAAAATTCATAAATGACATATGTGCATAATTAGCAAACTAAACTAAGACTAAGATCTTAGAGTTCACTACAGTTGTAACAATCATATCTATTTGTAAATAGAAACTTATTGGGTTGTAGACTCGCCCCCTCTCTTGGTTGCAACTATAAGCTAAAGAATGGCTGCCAATAGAAGAAACTAGTAGTGAACTTTTGACTCAGCTGCCACCAGACATCACAACATCTAAAGTATGGTTTACTTTCACTTTTCTGTTTATTCTGCTTATAATAGTTATATTTGGATGGTTATAATTCTTGTAAATAGATGTATGGATCTTCACTTATTAAATAAAAAAATTTCTTGAATGGTTTTAAGGTTGTTTTTAAGGTTATTATAATAATTTATCTTTGAGAACTAATGTCCACGAACCCGGGCTCGAGATGCCTCAGTTTGGGTTATTATAATTGGTATCAGAACGAAATTGTTGAGAAAAGTTAGATTTTTAAAAAGAAAGATCTTGATGGATTGAAGATTATAATGATTAGAAGGTCCTGTAAGAAAGATAATTTGAACCATCTAAATAAAACATGTGGCAATGAGTCATAGGAAAGTCCAAGTAGGGATTAGATCTTGAACTTATTGAGCGTTTCATGTTAACAGGAATAGACACTAATGGTAGTAATAGCAACTGGAGTGATCGTAGGAGCAATAAGAGCATAGGGAGGTGAAGGCATCTCGAAGTCATACAGACAGACCAAATGGTTGCTGTCATCTCGCTTTTCGTAACGGCCATGGTGGACATGACTAGGGCAATTGGGAGTATGACACCTCCCATTCCTCCCCCAGCTCCAGTTATGATCAAATATTATCCTGAAGGACTGAGTGAAGGATGAGTTGCTCTGCATTTGGAGGGACCACTCTTACCTAAGTACAATCCTTGGGGATCCAAACATTTTGATTTTTATAAACTTGTAAACATATAAACTATGTTATTCTGGATCTTTATTCTTTTAAGAGTTGTAAATATTCTAGAATAAAATTTTCTTATGTTTTTTTTTTCTTTTATGCAATAATTGCGCATATGATTGTAAATCTCAAACCTTTACGTAATTCTTTAATTGTCTTAACCCTTAAATAAATTTTGCCTTTCACATTTTTATATGTGATGGTCCTTAAAGTAATAACTTCAACCGTGTTATGTCTAATGCTGATTTCATACTTCATCTAATATTGGAAGACTAATATACGCTCGCTCTTGCGCTCAGACGGGTCATCTAGTATTTGAAATAGTTGAAATGTGGCCATCGATGAATCCGTTAACACATTACTATATGTAAAACTTTGTAAGAATTAAATTTTTTTAATTTTTTTTCAAAATTTAGGGTTTTGAAGAAGTTTTAAAAAGGTTGAATTTTTGAAGGATATTACATGTGGGTTGTGAATAAGGGTGATATACAAGATTACACAAACTATCGTGGTATAAAACTCATGAGTCATACTATGAAACTTTGGGAGAGGGTGATTGAGTCTAGGTTGAGGAAGGTTGTCATGATATCGGAGAATCAATTTGGTTTTATGCCTGAAAGATCAACTATGGAAGCTATACATCTTCTTAGATATAGAGAGATGAACAAAGATTTGCATATGGTTTTTATTGATTTGGATAAGGCATACGATAGAGTACCTAGGAACGTTCTCTGGTGGACAATGATGAAGAAATGTGTTTCTCTCAAGTACATTAGTATAATTAAAGATATGTATGAAGGAGTAGTAACCAATGTTCGCACTTGTGGAGGGGTGACAACCAATTTTCCTATAACGGTTGGGTTACATCAAGGATTTGCTTTAAGCCCTTTCCTATTTGCTATAGTGATGGATGAGCTTACGAGATCAATTCAAGAAAATGTGCCGTGGTGTATGTTGTTTGCTGATGATATTGTTTTGATTGATGAGTCTAGAGCTAGGGTTAATGCTAAGTTAGAATTATGGAGACAAACATTGGAAGCAAGAGGTTTTAAGTTGAGTAAGAGTAAGACAGAATATATGGAATGTCAGTTTAGTAAGCAACGAAGTAGTGATGGGAGTGTAGTGAAGCTTGGTGAGCAAGAAATACCGGTGGATGATTGTTTCAAATATTTGGGATCTATCATTCAAAAGTATGGAGAAATTGATGAAGATGTAAATCATTGGATAAAGGTTGGGTGGATGGAATGGAAAAGTGCAACTGGAGTGTTGTGCGATCGTAGAATGCCATTGCGGTTGAAGGGAAAGTTTTTAGGACGACTATTAGGCCCGCTTTGCTATATGGTACAGAATATTGGGCTGCCAAGAGACATCATATTCAAAAAATGAGTGTAGCTGAGATGCGTATGCTTAGATGTAGTGGCGTAGCTAGGATTCATGTGAGAGGGGGGCAAACAGGGGTGTAGCAAAAAAAAAAATTTGTGTGATAGTCGGGGGTTCGGGGGCAGCGCCCCCAAATTT
This sequence comes from Nuphar pumila, assembly GCF_984573655.1. Classification (NCBI taxonomy): domain Eukaryota; kingdom Viridiplantae; phylum Streptophyta; class Magnoliopsida; order Nymphaeales; family Nymphaeaceae; genus Nuphar; species Nuphar pumila. The sequence goes on along the minus strand of NC_143263.1, from coordinate 29,822,150 downwards.
TTTTTTGAGATAAAATAAAAAATGGCTATAATTATTAATAAAAATCTATTTCATATGGATGAATCAAACTATTTGCTGCAGTCAGGGCTGGGCTAGGACTGGGTTGGGCTACAAAAATGGATAAAAACCTATTTCATATGGAATCGGGGCTGGGCTAGGACTGGGCTTTTAATTTTTTTTTAACTGTTTCGGGAGGCAGGACTGGGCTACAACCCAGTCCTGCCCCTCCTAGCTACGCCTTTGCTTAGATGGATGTGTGAAAATACAATAAAAGATAAGATTCGAAACGAGGAGATACGTAAGAAGGTAGGCATTGCACCCATTGAAAATAAGATGAGAGAGAATCGTTTACGGTGGTTTGGACATATTCGACGAAGGCCTAATGATGCTCCAGTTAGAAGGATGGAGAAATGAGAAAATATATTAGTTAAACGAGGTCGGGGTAGGCCTAGGAAGACTTGGATGAAGATGATAGGAAAGGATATGAATGCTTTGAACCTCACCGAGGACATGGCATTGGCAGAATGATTTTCTTTTTTGGTTCATATCGCCGACCCCAATTGTTTTGGGATGAAGGCTTAGTTGTTGTTGTTGTATTACATGTGGGTTGTCCTTTTGGGCAAGAAACCTTGGGACATATGAGTATCAATGCTAGTTGACGTGACATGTTTTCCTAAAATAAGAATCCTAAACCTCATATTTATCTACTTTTGTCTTTCACTGCTAGAGTTTGTTCGGTCCTAGCAATGCTAACGCAAAGCTGTGCACCGACAGTTCGGCAGTACCCCTGCTCACAAATACGAGCGGTGAGGGACGAGCACCATGGGTTTTAAATGCAACTCATGTTTCTATTATGTTAAAGTAGATTTTGCTAATACACATCATATTTGCACTTAATTTAGTTATTACACAATAAGAGGCGTTAATCTTCTTGAATTCTGGCAATGTCAATTTCATAATAAATTAAGGTAGGCTCAATGCTTATAATCAGATTAATGCAAAGTCTGTATTATTGAATTGTCATGATGGTTCTTCTTTAGTTCATTCCAAGAGACGTTGGATCCATTTCGATTCTTCACAACCAATTCTTTGTTATAAAAAGAAGGTAAAATGTCTTCAACAGATTAATTTTCTTTCTTACGAGACAGGATTACAGTTCTTTCAAAAAAACAAAACTGGAATCAGATCTGCATAGTGCTTATTTGGACACTAAATCTCTGCAGTCATTACATAAAAATTTAGCTTCTATTGAACATCCTTGACATTGGTTACCATGCTCCAAGGTTTGGAAAGCAAACTAGAACCAGATGGTGCTGAGGTACTGATACTTGCTAAATGCTTGACGCTGAAGGGATAGGCTACAGATGTTAGATTGGATGAATATGCCTCACGGCCTAATATAGCATTTGTTGCATCAGTTGGATGGCCTCCATCAAAGAAGAGATACTTGGATCTATCACCACAAACCGTGCCGTGTTCCACACAAGAGCTCCCACCAGTTTCCAACTTGCAGCAAGCCGTTTTGATCTCCTCAAAGCCTATTTAAGGCATAAACTTCATTTTTTAGCAATAGTGCAATGCATCTCATTATGTAGGTGAAAAATAATTAAAAGTCCCTAGATGAGAATGAATAAGAAGATGAGAAGGTGTGGTTCTGTGTTATTTTACTTGGAGAAACCACCCCAGGCACAGAGACCTAGCCGTGCTGGCTCAGCCTGCCATACTTACGGTCTCTGTTTATGTCGACATAAAACTCGGAGGGTTTATCCCTCGACCTCAGGGAGTCGCCAAACTTCGGCTTACGCAGGGGGTGATACTCATAGGATTTGAGCCTAGATTGCCCGTTAAACGGTCTAGGCCCCATCCCACTACGCCAAACGGTCTAGGCCCCCTTTTGTTCTTGGGGGTAGCCTCTCCCCCTAGTTGGGTAGAATACATATATAAGTGTTCTGCCCCAGACACTAGATCAGCCTCCCAAGATGAGCCAATGATGATGCTTGAATGCATACTTTGTTTGGTAGACATTCATGGATGAGTAACGTCTCTTCTCTCATTTGGGTTTTGGGTTTAAGCTTGCATAAAGGTTCTGGTAAGAAATTCTGTTAAATTCTGGTAATAAGAGTAATCCCCAGTTAAAGCCACATTAGAGAGCCATATAGGGATTCAGATGAAAAAGGGCAGTACTGAATCTAACTTCTACATTAATTATCCATCAGATTCAATGTCCGTCATATTGGTATGGAAAAAAAAATCCGGATCTGATTATTAGCTGGATTCTGCTTGCTTTACGAATCCAACTAATCATAGTGGGACTTGGGTCAAATATCGGATAACATTTGATCCACTGATTCCCTATTCATTGGTGCAAAGAAGTTTTGGATCCTCCCCGGGCAATGGTTCTAGTATAACTAGTAAGAAGCTGGAGAGTGATCACACGTTTAATGATGTAGATGGACCATCTACACAGCTATTTCCTAGAGAATATGACCAATACACCTTTCAACAACAAATTTCTTGAAATTATTAAAATAATCAATTGTCTTAAGAAAAACATAGAAAGTTCTTGTGTGAAATAATTCATAGATAGGTTAAAGAATAAAACCTTTAGTTGTAATGAAAAACCAACTATTGCTCGTAAAATTTTTAAAATGTCATCTAAAAGTTAAAGTTTTAAAATACCTATTTAACCTTGCAATAAAATAGAAACAGAAAAGAAAATCTCTCTCTCTCTCTCTCTCTTCAGCCTTCTAGTTCTTACGGTAACTTCCATCTAAAAAAAGCTTACAATAATTTCTTCATTTTCAAAAAAGTTCCCAATTTATAAGATTTGTGTGGACCACTTGTCCTTCATCAGTCATTTCATAAGATTTGAAAACTGGACAGAAGATCTTTCATGAGAGAGAGAGAGAGAGAGAGAGAGAGAGAGAGAGAGAGAGATTATTGCACTAAAATTGAATTGACTAATAATGATTTTAGCTTTGCGTTTTTTATAATCTCAAAAGCTTAGTTGTTTTTTGGAATGTTCTGTTTTTTTTCTCCATTTTTTTCTATAAAATGAGGTTGTTATCTTAATTAGGTTCATTATTGTAAAGTTCACGAAAACATCATGATGTTCACGTGAAGTCTACAAAACATGCAACACATTATTGTTGCGAAATAGATATTATATTGATGCCAAAAACATATTGAGATGACTGAAATTCTTTCTACCGCAACCAGCAGATCCAGTGTTCAGGGCAGAACACTTACATAAGTGTTCCCCACGTAGTTGCTTCCTCCATATAACAAAAGCAGAACTGGGTGTGGACATCAGGTCGGGCTGGGTGAACCGATCAGGAACCTATTAGGGCCCAACAGGCCTGATGGGAGGAACTACGAGCTGCCGAGTGCCCAACCCAATGACTATAAAGTCAAGTTAGGCCGAACATTTTTAGTGCTCGAGTATTAAGATCTTGGCCATGACCTTCAGACAATATTCAATCGGGTCAGGTCAGGGCAAGCCAACCCAAAAGCCTAAAAACATACCCTGCTGCATGGTTGTCACATGTCCCCTTGTAGGCCAAACCCTTCCCCAGGTGGCTCCCATAACTGCCATCTGTCCTAAAGGGCTGCACCAGCTTTCTTGTTGATTGGGGCTCACCCTCTACTGTTGTCTGCCACATGGTCTGGGTGTGGGTCTCACCCTCGCTTAGGAAGAGAGGCCAAAAATGGGACAAGTACTTCGCCTAAGTATTGGATCGGTAGTTTTGACTTTTGAGACCAGAACAAGTAATGGTGCTTTAGGGTTTGTTTGACTGCTTCTCCAAGCTTGAACAAAACACTTGTCTCCAGAACATATTCTGTGCAGAACATGAACAACTGCACTTGTCTAGTGTTTGCTTTGACTAGACACAGACGTGTTACTTATTTTCGGTGTTTGATTTGCACAGTGCAGCCAATTTGAACAGGTATTAAAAAATGAGAGGGTGGTGTATGTTCTCCCCCGATGATTCACTGAATCCCACGTCTGTGTTCGGGGGTCTGAATGAACACCACATATACAAGCACATGGGGCTCGTATTCCCGTGTATATTGACATCACTTAGCATTGGAGTATGGTGTGGTTGCAAAGACTTAAGTACCCTTTCTTGCTATTCTTGCCATAAAACGACGGTTTGAGAAAATGACAAAAATGTCCTTCATTCAAAAAAGGAAAACAAACGGTTCAAAAAAAGGAAAAACATATCCTTCACCTAGAAAGTCAAGGATGATGTTGACTCTTCAAAGTCTACACAGCGAAACGAACCTTAGCCGGCGATCCGATGGTCATTCGGCAAAACAAACCTGAGCCATAAAAAATGTCTGTTTGAACTTTTCATCGTCATCTTCTTCTTCTTCTTTCTCCGTAAAACACTGTACCCCCCCCCTCTCTCTCTAGAGAAGAAATGAAGGGAGGCAAAGAGTTCCCCCTAGAGAAGGCCATGAACATCAACCCTCTCACACTTTCCTTTCTCTTTCTACTTCTGTGCACATCCAGCAGACGATCCTACATTGCTCCATCAAACACCGACTGACCTGCACACTGACTGTAGCATTGTTCAACTTGATTCGTTGTGAAGCCTGATTTAGAGTTTTTTCCCTTACAGGAGGAGGGTCCGGGGGCTCCCCCCCGACGCGGGTACCGCTGCGCGGTCAGCGGGCGGGGGCTCGGGGGGCAGCGCCCCCCGGACCAATTTTTTTTGAGGCCTTGTATAATTTTTTTATTTTCTTTCCCTCTTTTAACTATCGAAAAAGAACAATAAAGTGTTTTGTTAAATCGTGTGGCTCATGTTTCCTTCGGTTGTTTCTTGCTCGAGGTTTTCGTAACACCCCTTCTCACAATTTTTCTATTTTTTTTTTCTGTTTTTTTCTCATAATTTTTTTAGTGACTCCCCTACAGTGATTTTTAGTGTTGTCGGGTCTTCAACGAGCCTCACAATGATTTATAGTGTTGTCCGATCTTCCAACAACAATTTATAGTATTATCGGACCTTCCTACAGTGATTTATAGTGTTTTCGGGTCTCCAACGAGCCCCACAACGATTTATAGTGTTATCCGACCTTTCAACAACGATTTGTAGTGTCTTTCGCAAATAACTATAGCGATTTATAGTGTTTTTGGGTCTCCAACGAGCCCCACAACGATTTATAGTATTGTTGGATCTCACTATAGCGATTTGTAGTATATTCCATAAATCACTATAGCGATTTATAGTGTTAGTCAGTAAGCAAATCGCTACCCGGATTAGGACCAACTTGTCAGTGTCATATCTCCCTAACCGAAGGTCATATTCTAAATTCGTAAAAAATGGTGTTTTTGTTATTGAGTTTAGTTTATTCTTGTAAATTTTCAGCGACTTCTATTGTCATTTCATTCCCCATTTTAACTAAAAACCAGACCCCTATTACAGTGTTTTCGAGTCTCCAACGAGCCCACAATGATTTATAGTGTTGTCCAGTCTTCCAATAGCGATTTGTAGTATTGTCGAGTTTTCCTACAACAATTTGTAGTGTTTTCGGGTCTCCAACGAGCCCCACAATGATTTATAGTGTTTTCGAGTCTCCAACGACCCGCGCCGGGGGAGAGCTCCCGAACCCCCCTCCTGTAAGGGCAAAAACTCTAAATCAGGCTCCACAACTCATCATGTTTAATGATGCTACCCACGTTAGGAGGAGCCCCCAACCCCCCCTCCTGTAAGGGCAAAAACTATGAATCAGGCTTCACAACTCATCAAGTTAACTAAAAACTTCACGCTGGGAGGAGACCCCAAACCCTCCTCCTGTAAGGGCAAAAACTCTGAATCAAGCTCCACAACTCTTCAAGTTGAATAATGCTACCCACACTGGGAGGAGCCCCCAGACCCCTCTCCTGTAAGGGTAAAAACTCTGAATCAGGATCCATAACTTATTTAGTTGAATGATGCTATCCACGCTGGGAGGAGCCCCCAAACCCCTCTTCTATAAGGGTAAAAACTCTGAATCAGGATCCACAACTTATTTAGTTGAATGATGCTACCTACGCTGAGAGGAGCCTCTAGACCTCTCTCCTGTAAGGGTAAAAACTCTGAATCAGGATCCACAACTTATTTAGTTGAATGATGCTACCCACGCTGGGAGGAGCCCCCAAACCCTCCTCCTGTAAGGGTAAAAACTCTAAATCAGGCTCCACAACAATCAATGTGCAGGTTGAATGATGCTACCCACGCTGGGAGGAACCCTCAGACCCCCCTTATGTAAGGGTAAAAACTCTGAATCATGCTCCATAACTCTTCAAGTTGAATGATGCTACCCACGTTGGGAGGAGCCCCCAGACCCCTCTCCTGTAAGGGGTAAAAACTTTGAATCATGATCCATAACTCATTTAGTTGAATGATGCTACCCACGCTGGGAGGAGCCCCCAAACCCTCCTCCTATAAGGGTAAAAACTGTAAATCAGGCTCCACAACAGTCAATGTGCAGGTCAGTCGGTGCTTGATGGAGCAATGTAGGATCTTCTGTTGGATGTGCATAGAAGCAGAAAGAGAAGGGAGCGAGTGAGTGAGAAGGTTGATGTTCATGACCTCCTCCAGAAGAAATTTCTTTCTCGGATAATCCTGCAGTCCAGAGACTGGGTCTTAAATAATCATCTTTGGGGCACTTATGTCTTTACAACCACTCCTTTTCTAGAATCGTCATTTTTCTTTGCACCAATGAAGGAGAGGGTACTTAAGTCTTTGCAATCACATCACACTCCAACGCTAATTAATGCTGAAAAACATGGGGATACGAGATGCACATGCTTACATACGTGGTGCTCTTTGTGACCCCTCAAACATGAGATGTAGCTAACTGCCATGTTCGGAGGGGGGGAACATATAACCTGCTTCGTTAAAAAATGGGTCAGATAGCTTCATTTTGAATCATATGACAGATCCGCCACATCAATTAAGTGTTGAAAATGTTTGGATTAGATTTTAGTTTCGAAGAAGGGGAAGAAAGAGATAAAAAAAGAATAAGGAGAGAGAGAGAGATCCAATGTCTCCATACCTGTTGTTAGTTGTGATCGAGTGTCTTACCGAGCAACTATAGAAAGAAGAATATAATGGCAATATTATTCCGGTGAAGGTCAAAGGCTTTCAGTGGACTCAAGTTTTTATGCCGATGACTCCTTGTTTTTTATTCAAGATAAAGGTTGTTCTGTAGATTTTTTTCTCAAGATCATAACAGAACTGAAGCAGTTTTGGGACTTGGTAAAAAAAATTCCACCTCCTATTTCTATCAAGCCTTTATGGACGTATGATGCAAACCCGATTATTGAAGACTCAGATCCAAATTGAATTATCCAAATACTGAAACTTGTGGAGCCCACCCATGGGACACCACCTCCTATTTTTAGTAATGAAGACTAAGTGGGGCCACCAGTGGATCACCCCCCTCTTATTTATGAGCCTGGAGGCATTGCGGAACCCACCCCATGTCTGCCCTACCTATTTCTAGAGTTTCAAGAAAATCGTGCAAGGGGTATTGTCTCTCTAAGAAATGAAAAGAGAAGTCCAAAGAGGGTTCTAAAAATGGAGAGGAGTATACTAAAAATAGTTTGGTCCAAATAGGCTTAACCAAGAATAGTCTTAGCTTATTTGGGTTTAACTATAATTAATCCCAGCTTATTTTGAGTAACTATATTTAGGTTTTAGCCTATTTGAGTTTACCTAAATTTAGATCTTTAATAAGTATTTACTTTGCAACTTATGAAGGCATTATATGCCCCTATATATAGAGGCCTTGTTTGAGCTTAAAAAATTATGAAAAGAAATGAAATTTGGACTTGTCTTTCTTCTCTCTCTTTAAGGATGACTCTCTCTAGCTCGAGTCCCTACTTTTTAACTCTCTCTCTCTCTCTCTCTCCCAAGGACTAGTCCTTCTCATGTTTAGGTGTGTTGATCCCTAGTGGGTCAGCACTTCAGTTGACCAAGGCCGTTACCAAGTCCCACCTGAATCCAGCGTGCACAACTCCGAATCCCTAGTGGTCTCACCTGTCCTAAGATGATCCCGTGAAGCCCGTGTCTTCCTTAGCTGGACCAACCTTTGTAGCAAACCCTAACCAACTCATACTAAGTCCAGTACATGTAAAGCCTTCCCTTAACACCAAACTAAGTTTATAACTCACCTAACCCATTCAACCCCAACCTGAATTTTGACATTCCTTGAAAAGTAATCAGACTTCATAAAATCATCCATCCCAATTCATAAGGCGTCTAAGTCTAAAATTTAGACCTAGCACACTTTAGGGTGTCTAGTGATCACATGATTTATCGGGCTCTCTGAAAATAAGAATGTGATTTTACAAGTTGGCCGATCTATCCCCAAAATCTAGTCTATCCCTGTCCTGTCTATTCTGCCACTTGTCCAAGTCATATCTCCATGTCACTATGTTTTTTGCCCTTGAAATTGTAATCGTACCTAGTCCAAGGTGTCTAGAGTCTTTCCTCTAAATTTGATATTTTTTGTAGTATCGTTTGAGAGTTCTAAATTTTCTCCCGAAGCTTGTCAGAAAGACTGAACCCTGCTCACCTGAGTTTGACCATTGACATAGACCTTGACCTAACTAAGCCTACCCCTACCAAAAAATTTCTAACTCAGACGTAAGAATGCATCAAGTGGTATCAAAGCAAATAATTCTTCGGTTCTCTATTTTTTTTAAACAATTTTTGTCTTCGTTAGCAAAACTACCAAGAAGAGGACCAACACCAAGTGTGGTGTTGTTGAAAAGCGCATGGTAGATTTCATAAACCAACCTTCAAAGCATAACAAGATTGCTATAACAAGTTCAAGGAAAAGTCTAGGCCATTGGTTTCTAAAAGAACTGTCAAATTGCCGACATGCGAATCGACCCAGGTGCTGCAGCACGTCGATCAAATAGGCAAGAGTGATCTTGTCATCATCCCCAAGGTTGACAAGACTCTCGAAGAATTGTTGAAAGAGTTGCAATCAGACCCAAAATGCAAGGTCTTGGTGTTCCAACTTAGCAAGCAAAAACTACCAGTGCTCTTCCATGAAAAAGAACTCACATGAAAAAATGCAATGTGTAAGCCCAATGAAGCCCCCGACTAGGGTGCATCGTAGAACATCTCCATTATGGGGATTTAAAATGAAACTGGTGGCACAAGCAATGCCATGAGACACACACTGGGGTCATATTAAAAAAAGAACTCCTAAAGAAGTTTGAACCCTCGGTTTACAAAGACCCATATACCTTTCACGAGGGTTGGCCGAAACCCACTTCGATTAATGCATTCATAAGAAGAACTAGGGAGAAAATACGAGATGAGCTCATGGCTTGGGATCCCCAAACCCTAGAAGGATGTTTTGCCAAGGCAGGGGTAGAGGAGAAACAACTAAAAAAATCAGCCTTCATAAAGAAGCTTAGTCGATCTCTTGATTGGCCGAAAGCGCCAATCGAACAAGGAGGAGGAAGCCAATTTAAGGGGATGGCTCTAATGTGAAACCCAAATTTGCTTGGAGGCCTCAAATGGCAAAAGGAGATAAAGTGGGGTCAGCTACAACTTTCAAAATCTCAAGAGCGACTCAAGAGCCCTTCCTTGACATGCTCAATACCAGAAATCAAACTGATAATGAAGAAAGAAGGGATGTTCTCATAAGTTTGGGAACATGTTCACTAAACCTACCTCCTTACATCCCAAGGTTTCCAAGACCCTCATATCCCCTCTAAAGAGCACAAGGTCGTGACCATGTGGTCAAACTACAACATTGAAGACCCTATAGTGTCCTATCGTGGCTATACTGAGGATGAACAAGGCATAAATTTAAAACCCGAAAAGACTGAAGCCACACTCTCTTGGCCTAAACATGCACCCATCGAGGCCTGAGGAAGGTTCCTTGAACCCAACAAAAAAAGTCGAAAGTTTGTAAGAGGTTGCGAAAAAACGACTGCTCCCTTGAAATCAATGTTAGAAAGGAACACCTTTGTTTGGTCGGAAGGATCCAAACTCATCTTTATGAAAATCGAGCAAGCCGTGTGAGGCTTTCTTTTTATCCTTGCTTGAATTTTTTAAAGAGTTCCTTGCGGAGTACAATGCATGCAGTAGAGCCAATCAGATGCTAGAAGGCCACCTAATGACTTTCGTAAACCTTGCCAACCATGGCCAAGCCTTGTCGATGAACATGAAGGAATTGATCACCTATACATTTACAATTGAGAAAAAAGATCAAATTCTTGTGGGAGGCGCTACGTGAGCTTTTAAAATCTCATAGATCGACGTGCCTCAACTCCACTCCAACTAAATTGGGTCACTGAAATACCGAAATACTATTGCGAATTCCAATGTGAGGAGGGCCCAAGAATTTGTGTTGGTGATACTTTATCCCGACCAATAGAGAAAATCACATTATTATTTTTGTAAATTGGTGTAAGATATGTAAGACAAAAAAATAGAAAAAAATTACAAGAGTGGAAGATAACCATTCATTGCCAAGTGTTGGGTGAAGAAGTCTTCTATATGGGAAGATCCCTACTTTCTGGTGATACCTAGATCGCCTCTGATCTCCTCCACCATGATCACTCATCCCTTTTGGGTGGTCGCAAAAAGGTCCTCAAGAGCCTACAAAGAACTAAGGGCGAGTTTCTCTGACCCAAGAAGAAGGAACACATGATGAAGGTGTTGTAAGTTGCAAACCCATCCCAAATTGTCGTGAGATAGACAAGAATGATGACTTATCCCTATTAGATGCTGAAAATAAGAAGTTCATTAAAGGCCCAATGATGGTGAATGCGTCGAAGAATCCCCAATGCTTGAAGAAAGTCTTGAGTTTAAATCCCAATGAAAACATTGACAAAGTGAAAGTCATCCAGATGGTGGAGAAAACTTTGATAATGAAGCTTCTGATGTTTGGAATTGATTCATTAACTATTTTTATCACAGTGGAAGCCAACAATAGATCTTCCACCATCAAGGTGAGCTCTCTCCTCTATAAACTTACATGTGTAGATAACCCATGTGTTGAAAAAATGCATGGGTGATGAGTGGTGCTAAAGGCTGGAAGACAGTCAAACAAATAATATGAAGGGAAGCACCAATCTTGAAGATTGGCTGCACCCTTCAAAAGCATTCTCTCGGATTCTTGCCTAAAAGACCAAGCAACTCTCAAGGGGGAGGGGTGATGGAGATCCAATTGCTAAAGACCCAGATTCAAATTTTGAAGGCATGTATCCAAATTCAGTTATTAAATGATGGAACTTGTAGGGCCCACCCATGGGGCTCCACCTTCTAATTCTAGCAATGAAAACCAATTGGGGCCCACCTTGTAGATTACCCCCTCTTATTTATGAGCTTGAAGGCAATGTGGGACCAACCCTAGGGGCACCCCACCTATTTCTAGAGCTCTATGAAAGTTGTCCAAGGTGCATTGATTGTCTCTCTAAGAAAGAAAAAGATAAGTCTAAAGAGGGTTTTAAAAATAGAGAAGAAGACTCTAAAAATAGTTTGGTACGAGTAGGCTTACCAAGAATAGTCTTAGCCTATTTGGATTTAACTAGAATTAGTCTTAGCTTATTTTGGGTTTAACAAGATTTGAGTTTTAGCATATTTGAGTTTACCTATATTTAGATCTTTATTAAGTATTTGCTTTGCAACTTGTGAAGGCATTATATGCCCCTCATTGACCTATATATAGGGGCATTCTTTAAGCTTGAAAAATTATGAAAAAGTAAAATTTGGACTTGTCTCTCATCTCTCTCTAGGGATGACTCTCTATCTTTAGCTCGAGTCCTTACTCCTTGACTCATCTGTCTCTCTCAAGAGCTAGTCTCTCTCACGTTTAGGTGTGATGATCCCTAATGGATCAACTCACTTCAGTAGACCAAGGCTGCTGCTAAGGCCCCTTCGGCATGCACAACTTCAAATTCTCGGCGGTCTCACCTGTCCCAAGTTGATCTCGTGAAGCCCGAGCCTTTCTCAGCTAGACCAACCTTTGTAGCAAACCCTAACCAACACATCCTAAGTCCAGTAAGTCGTGCAAAGCTTTCCCTTAACATCAAACCAAGTTTAGAACTCACTTAACCCATTCAGCCCCAACCTAAAATCTGACATATATTAAAAATTAGTCAAACTTCGTAAAATTGCCCAGCCTAATTAACCGTAAGATATCTGAGTATGAAATTTGAGACCAACGTACTTTAGGGTGTTTAGTGTCTATCTTCCAAATCTCATCATTTATTGAGCTTTTTGCAAAAGGGAATTCAATTTTACAAGTTGGTAGGTCTATCCCAAAAATCTAGTTTGTCCAAGTCATATCTCCATGTCTTTATATCGCCTGCCCTTGAAATTTTAACTGTACCTACTTCAAGGTGTTCAGAATCATCCCTCCAAATTTAGGATTTTTCAGTGGTATCCTTTGTGAGTTATGAATTTTCTCTCAAAGCCTGAACCCTGCCAACCCTAGTTTGACCATTGGCGTGGACCTTTACTTAACTGAGCCTACATCTGCCCAATAATTCCTAACCCAGGCCCAGGAATGCATCAACTTAGCAGATAATTTGTGAAGCTATGAGTTGATCTAGTCTAGCTCGAAAGCTTTCATCAATAAACCAAATATTGGATTATATATGGGTTGGTTTAATTTGGTTTCAACCATGAACAATGCATCATTTTCATGGGCCATGTGATATCTAGCCATCTGTTTTATACCTGAAAATCTTTTACACTATTTTTTTCATCTTGTACTTTGTATGATAATCATTTTATAAATCTGATTTGCCTTTCGTCTAAAAAAAAACATTGTATGATAATTTGTAAAGCTATCAGTTGATCTGGTTAAATATTTGACTATACATTCCCATGTTTGCTTGATTCAATTTGGTTTAGACCAAGGGACTAGGATGTTTGTGATGATGATATTGGTAGAAGCTAAGTAGAAGAGGGCAACATACCATAAGCAGTTGGGTCTTCCATGATCACGCCAAGAATTTGATAGAGATTAAGGAAAACGAAGTGGGCGCCAGGCATTTCTTCTCTGAATTTGTCTACTGAAAGATTCAAGTGTGAGTTGAATAATGTGGAGGCATGGTTGTACAGATCCATGCAACTCCCGTTGTTTTTGCTTCGAGCAATCGGAGTGCAACCGCTTACTTCTGTAGAATGCAACAGAAACTTCCGAGCTCCCAAACTGTACGTCCACTGCAAATGAATCATAAACACTGGGTCAGCACTTCTAAAATTGCATCTTATCTGGGCAACTGTCTCACTTTAATCATATCTAATCTCATTGACTGTGATTTTCATTCTCCAACTTGGGTGCATGTTTCCTTATCACAAATGAAGCCCCAAGTGTATTTATATTACTAATGGATGTCTTTTATAGTGTTGTGGTTATTCATTGAATGAGGGAAAACGGGAAGTTGTGTGATTGAATCAATCCTTGCATTGAGAAGAATTTCAAGGATAACTAGCAAAAAACAGGTTTTTTGAGGGTAAGATAATAGCATCAATAGACATTTAACGGCAATGTTGATGGAAGTATAACTCTGGGTTTTTTTAATTAACTATGCAAAACTTTTGGTGTTTTTTGGTATTTTCTAATAGTGAAATGTGTTCTTCATTATTGCTAACTTGTTAGGTGGGTTTTTAAAAATTTCCTTATTATTTTTTTTTTTGAAAGGCCAACCCCCACCAGTTATTATTCACCGTACCACTGGGGTTTGAACCAGCAACGGCCTCGCCACAAGGAAACGAGCACTGACAGATCCTACCAACCACGCGGAGCCCTCAATGGTAAATCCTAGTTTTTTTTTTAAGGCAAGCTGGGGTTAGGCAGACCCCTACCAGATATCTCTTAAGCCTCATGTGGCAGAGGGATTGCTTGGCACAGGACCCCGCTTCACATGGGATACCACCTCGGTGGTAATTTCCCTATTAGTTATAAACAATCATTGTTGCTTCATTCAACTTGCATCTTCATGATTCAAGGTTTAGAATCATTCTTGTTGATCACATTGCAGGTATTCATTTTGTTTATCATTTGAAAATTTTGGCTAGGCATTACCCAACAATGTGTGGATTTTCAGCACACATTTTTTTTACCATTTACTGGGTTTTGAGTATTTGAAAAATGAGTAAACTTTGGTGGAAACCCATTAAAAATTGTGGTGAAAAGTAATTCCCTTGAAAAGCATTTTCCATTAAAGCTTTGTTTGAGATCCTTGAATCCAAGGTATGTTGTGGTTTCCCAGTGCTTTCAGGTTTTGGATCAGGTGATATTGAACACATCCCTGTACTGTGGACATCTCCCTACCACCAAGATGTCCAGGTGGTACGGAGATGGCCTTGAGGGAGTCCAAAGCAATGTTGTCAAAATAGTATCGGCTATAGAATCTTTTGGCCAACTGAACCGGTCGACACTGATTCTCAAGTGAATCATTCTGAATCGGCTAAAAAATAATTAAAAAATATTCTGTGCCAATCAGAATTGACACATGATACAACCATTAAAATAATAATTTTAAGAATTTTTTACATTCATTAAAAAATATCTGATTAAGGTTATTTTCATATCGATTTTCTGCTGATACGATACGAATCAGCCGATTCAGACCCATACTGACAACATTGGTCCAAAGGGCTCCCCATGGTGGTGGTACCACCATGATGTGTGGTGACTATTGAAAAAAATCACTACTGACGGTAATTTTCAATATCGTTTGATCCCAACAGGTGCTTTCATGTTCTTTTTTGCTGTTTTGGGATTAGTGGCATTGCCAAAACACAGCATTGGGAATGGTCTTTGCAGCCCCAACGGCACATTTTAACACCACTCACAAGTAAAAGTTTTTAGCAACACTACATTTTGGCCAAGCCATATTTTGGCTGTTTGTGGAAAATAGTGTTTCCATCCTAATGCAAGGCTCCCAAACAGACCTTCATACTAACTTCAAACTAATCAGTTTCGTTCCACTCATCCTCCAATGTCATCGCCCATCTTCGTACCCCTCTTAAATCTTATGATGCAAGTTGTTTTGATCAAATCTGACCTGATTTTTCAATCACAAGATTTTGAGTTTTGTCAACTGTTGATTTTTGAATCATCAACAATTTCTACACACAAGTTGGATTTTGTTGACTTAAGAGTTGTTCTTCACTAAATGAATAATGTAAATCACATCTGTGGAGTCAGATTTGATCAAAACAGCTTGCATCAATAAAATCCTAAGGAGGGGTATGAAGATAGGGATGACATAGGGAATGAGTGGAACCCAATTTGAGAAGTTAGTAGGCTTGTGGCTCAACTTGCTGAGCTCAATTTAGGAGCCCAAACGAGCTTTTGATGAGGAGCTCATGATCCAGATGGAGAGAAACAGAGAAAACCTATTAGGCATGCTCTCAACACAACCTATGTTGCTCAAGCAAAATATTAGAATGACAGAGAATCAATGTATACACTCGATTGAATGAATTTCTAAGTGAGTTCCATGGCTATGTGTTCACCCCTACCTTCTGTGCAATGTTATCAAAATCAAATTGATTCAATCTGATTTGAATCAATCAAATTGACCCCAAATCGATTTGCTTTAGGGTTGAATTGGGTCCTACTAAAAAATAAGACGATTCAATCCTGAATTCAGCCTTTTTTTGGAATTTTTATTTTATGATTTTTTTGAGTTTTATGAAGTTAAATTGACTGATTCGGCCTGATTTGATCTGAGCCTGAATCAGCATATTTTCTGAATAATTTGAAAATTGTTTTCGTTCAGAAACCGATTTTGACATCATTGTTCTGTGCTACCATCACACCCTTCTGAGATTGGGTGCACATTGCCGCTTCCAGTTGAAAAAATTCTAACTAGCAACAGACAATTATTTTGTCCTCCAAAACCAACCTCAGCAGATAATTAGGCTTGAAATTCTCAATAACCTTTGAAACAAATATTAGCAGCATTTTGAAAATATCACTAATTTTTAGCGACATTTTCAAAAGCTGATATAATGCTAAAGAATGCAGTATCCTGAAACTACCACCTATTTTTTCCCAAGATTTTCCAGAGAGAACCAGAATTTTCAATGTATCATGAGTTTTTCCCTTGCCGATTAAGATTTTCTCAGGAACGATATATGTGGCATTGGTAAGAGCCACAGAGAATACAGAGTATGCATGAAAAACGTGAGGATCAGGACATTTTACAAAATGGGGTTCATAAAAGCACCATCTAACCTACTATCAGGGTGTGGTGACAGAGAGGTATCATCTTAAAACAATGCAAATTCTGTGTGCTGAGTGTTGCTTTTAAAGATTAATTATGTGACTGACTAAATGCCACTGTTATAAAATGAGTAATGCCATCAGGAATTCATTGACTGAACACAAGAAGGCATGGGACTCTAAAACATATTGAGCCGAAACATGTGCAGATCATTAATCAGTTTTCTTACTCTACATATCTATCGCTAAAGGAAAATTGAATTTTAGTGGCCATCTAACCTATACCAGACATTCATATCCATAACTGATCATATTCACAAATATTTTTCAATCTTCCAATGTAATATTAAGAAAAGAAGAATGGTTTCTGTACCTTGATTAATTCAGTGAGGTTGCCAATGAGCAAGTCTGTGAATTCTGGTATCTGACAGGGTGTGTCTCCGAAACAACGGTCTAAGTAATCATTGCCACCGGTGTTAAACAAAAATATGCTCTGAGACAGGTAAGAAGAGAGGTTCTTTCCGATTTGAGACTGCAATTCTGGTATTGTCTTCCCGGCGAAGTACTCAATTTGGTAGTGCAAAGGTATTACTGTTGTCTGCAATCCACAAGTAAAAATGCTTATCAGACATTTCAGTTGTCATACTGTTTCTGTCATTTTAAGTTCCACACTTCCATGTATGAATCTGATAATAGTTTTGTTCAAAATATTCTCCCTAATTTTCTAAATTCAAAGAGATCCCAGTTTTATGCAAGTGGCAGGATTAAACTCTGGACTTGAACTCAGTGCATCAAATCACTTAATCAAAGAACCAGGTCGTAGAACAAAACATCAATAGTTCAAAGTACTGTGTAATCTTTGAAGGATTCGAATCTTATCTTTATGATTAGTTTCTACAATGTTATACTACCACTGCGTTACATTCCTTTGTTGTAATAAAGAATCTGTGGCTATTTAGAG
Organism: Nuphar pumila; assembly: GCF_984573655.1. NCBI lineage: Eukaryota > Viridiplantae > Streptophyta > Magnoliopsida > Nymphaeales > Nymphaeaceae > Nuphar > Nuphar pumila. The sequence goes on along the minus strand of NC_143263.1, from coordinate 29,804,983 downwards.
AGAGAGAGAGAGAGAGAGAGAGAGAGAGAGAGAGAGAGAGAGAAGGGTGAACTTTATCAGATAATTTTAGTAACATTACAATTGAAAGGATTGTAACTGTGAGAAGAAAAGCTTAAGAAAGAACTATACTTACATCGTCAGTAGTGGAGTCAAGGATCCCAGAGCCAGCAGAGGCATAGTTAACTCCATTAAGGATCGCTGACCCTGTAGTGCTGGGATCTCTGGCACATGGAATGAGTGGGAGGCCCATCATCTGTCCAAGAACATCGGCGAGCGTCCTCTTATTCGTGAATCTGCCGGTGACGGCATAGAAATCTATGCCATACGGCAGATAATTGGCCTTCGCCGTGGTATTGGCAAAGTAGTTGTTGTTGCCACAATCAACTATAGAGTCGCCAAAGATGAAGAGTGCCGGAACACTGCCCGCTTCACTCGACGCTAAAGCACAGAACAGAAGCATGGACAGGTGAAAGAAGAGGGTGAAAGCAGACGACGACATTTAAGAGATAGAGGAGCTCAGCAAGAAAAGGATTGTAACACGAGAGAGCAAAGAAGTCAATCAGTTGCAAATATACAACATGGATTCTCACAATGCAATGCAATGCAATTAGACCCTCATGTCAAGTATGAATTAGGAGCAGTTGGATGCCTTATAAGTATATGCAAATCTAGAAAAGGCTTGCTTCCGAAACCTCTAGTATATAGCCAAGAATGATTAGTGCAATGGCCTATCACCGTCCTTTTCTCCCAACCAAAAAGCAAAGGTAAAAGGGATTGCACGTTTTCAGCTTCCTTATTTAAGCATTTTACTTTGCTCATTTGTCTCAATCCATATCGCCTTGCCTACCATTCAACGAAAGAAGATCAGGTGCAATGTGATTGTATAGTTTTGGTGTGCTGCTGTACCCGATCACCCACCGTCCATCTGCAGTCGGGCTCCACAGCTGACAGGCTGTATCTCAAAGATTGAAGGTTATCATGTGCAGCAGCACACTAAAAGTTTGCAATGACATTGCACCTGATCCTCCCTCCCATTCAAGTTTGGTGGTTAATTAGAATTGTTGGTATGGGGAGGGGGGGGGGGGGGGGGGGGTGTTCATCCGACAGTTTGGTACCTTCTCTTCAAAATAAAAGTGGTTGTCTGGAAGCTATCTGTCAGTCCAAGAACTAAGTCCATATCTATACCATCTAGGAATGACCGTAACGGTCTTGGATGTTAGTTCGTGCAATTTGAATGTGATTTTATTCATATCTGCCATCCACTGTGAAGTTCCTCTATTAGTCAAAGCAACAGTAAATTAAAGACCAATTGGATGGGCCTCTAAGCAAAGATGCAACCGGATATGGTTCACCAAGCTTGGATCTGGTTCGAATGTCCAAACCTTGACCGGTATATGTAAGGTCCACCTGGGAATTTGGGACCATTCGCTTACAGAAAGAGTGGTTTTCTTTTTCGAAAGAAATTTAATTAGCGAAAAACAGATGTGGTCACTGATTAGTAACGATTAGGGGTCAGCAGGTCGGGTTTGGGTCGGACCCAAGTGGAACCAGACTTGGACCATATTTTTGGATATGGCATCGGGTCCAGACCTGGCTTTAATCGGGTCTACTATAAGAGAAACCATACCCGGACCCGATAAAAACTACATGAGCCAAACCCGGTAAAATAATATTTTTTATTACTTTTACATTAAAAATTTGTGGGTAACTCGGGTCCGGCCTGGGTCTGGTATAAAATTTGACAAACTATACCCAGATCTATGTATTAATTGGACCTTTGAGTTTGAACCAAGGTCTTAATCAGGTCTTCTTATTTGTCACCATACCCAGACCCTGTAGGTTTTGGTCCCGGTAAACCCAACCTGTTGACATCCTTAGTAACGATCATTCTCGTATGAGGCTTATTTTCATCGAACTTGTCTTATGAGGCTTAGTAATGATTGTCATCCCGTCCCTCCCTCTCCTCACTGACTTCCCCACCCACTTCACTGCCCTCCCCTTTTTCACCGCACTTGTCATCACGGGCGCCAATCTGATCACCGGAGAAATCCCCCCCCCCCAATCGAAAACCTCACCTCCCTTGTCGTCCTCGACCTGAGCTCCAACTCCCTCACCGAAAAAATCCCCCCAATATCGAAAAAATCCCCCCGATCACCTCTCTGACCGGATTTTGGCACGCTTCGTCCGGCTAACCGGGCACATAACCCTATGGATATGCAGCAACCCAGCTATCGAAGGCGAGATTCTGTACAATATATCAGACCGTGGGAACTTGGTCTTTTTGGGTCTCGCAGCCAACATCTCCAACCAAATTTTTAGCGTCGGAGTCTGATGCAGTTGCAAAGACTTAAGTACCTTTTCCTGCCATTCTCGCCATGAAACGATGATTCGAGAAAAGAACAAAAATATCCTTCATTCAGAAAAGGGAGGATGATCTTAACTCTTCAAGGTTCAAACATTTCATTTTCATCCCTAAGCAGTAAACTCCTATGCTGTCGTCGGATCACCCTTTGACGACGCACCCTTTGCCGTCGTCTGCTGTCGTCGGAGCACCCTTTGCTGTTGTCTGCTGCCGCCAGAGTACCATTTGTCATCGTCTGTGCAATGGGAGCACCTTTGCCTCCATCAGCTGCATCTGGTGTTTCTCCTCTACTGTCGGATTACCAAAACTCCTATTGTTTCAGTGAGTTTCGTGTAAGGTTTCGTTATGTAAACAAATTGATTTGTAAATCTAAATGATAAATCTTACAAATGATTGTACTATTCATGCTAAATAATACGTATTTTCATACTGAAACAAATCGATTTGTACATATCCACCTTATGAGCGTCGAAAAATAGTTAGCACGATTTGTTCTTATGAAGGCCAAACATTACAATGTATGTACTTATGAAGGCTAAATTTCTACGATGATTTATCCATTTGAATACAACAATAATTTATACATTTAATGCAGTAGCGATTTGTACGTTTGATGCAGTAACGATTTATACGTTTGAAGTAGTAGCGATTTGTACGTTTGATGCAACAACGATTTATACGTTTGAAGCAATAACGATGTGTATTTATGATTTATGAAGTTACCACGATTTGTACTTAAGTTTGGTAAATTGTACAACGATGTTTACTCATGAAGCCCAAACGTTACAACAATATGTACTTATCATGTACATTCCCAGTGCATGCACCTTTATCAAGTGTACTGTCATGATCGTCTACCTCATTATCGAATTATATTTCTTCTATTGGAACATTCAAGTCAAGAGTGAATCCAATGCCTGCACCCTTCTTATTATGTGCATCATTAGTGCACATATTCACTTCTTCAGGTACATCATTAGTACAGATGTTCACTTCTCCATAACTTTCCAATGATTGAAATACATCATCTTCACTGCAACAAGATGATAAGCTCACCGCTGTCATAAACTAGATACCAATTTGCGTTAGCCAGCGCATACGTTTACTATGATTTATTCAAGATGCATATAACAACGGATACCGATTAGTTAAGCAAGTTAAAGAAACGATTGAATGAATCACAATATAAAAGCAATAACGATTTGTTATTTGCTTATACTATGCATCGAGTTATTATTTACCATGCCAATAAAAGAAATGATTTATCGTATATGTGTGTTGATGATAGCGATTCACGTGACAACAATTTAATTATATCTACGACGCTATGAAGTGATTTCAATAGAAATCGCTAAATGAACAACGATTTGAATATGCAAATAGCCACCGTAAGCACACAACAATGTAAATTCTGCACACACATGTTTTAAAATCATACTACAAATATCTTACAAATCGATACTAGAAAATAAATAATATCTTATAAATCAATATACATATCACATAATATATTACACATCGATATGACAATTCAGGATAATAACAAACAAAACAATATCTCACAAATCGGTAGTATGTTACTACCACCGCGATTTGCGTTACATTGCATATGCTGAGTGAATGAACGATACCAGATGGGGTAGAAGTCCTTCCTCGCATCTGTAACCAAGCATTTTTTCCAACAGGTCTCAACGTCTTATAAATATCTTCAATTTTTCAACCGTCGAAAAGCCAACATCCACATGCAATGACAAAACAATGCCTTAATGGCACTCACGATGACATACGCTCTTTAACATTAGCATGATGACATGGAAAGGTACTCACGACGCCTTAATGACACTTGTTGGAATGTCTGTGTGTCATTGTTTTTTTTGATTCTGCCTAATGAAAATGAAGAAGAAAAGAAGACTGTAAAAAGAGATGGCCGGCAAATCCACAAGGTAGGAACGAACCCGAGAATGTTTTGTAACATAAGGCAGGAACGAGAAGGCGGCAATGTGTTGTAACACAAGCTAAAAACCAAGGCGGAAACCTGGACTTGCGGGAATGCGCAAAGCTATTTACGAGAGGACTTTTTTGTTATACGCATATCTATCTTACGGGAGGATATTTTCGTCAAACACATATCTATCTTTTTTATATGTTATTTTATTATAAAATCATCATGAGTAAAATTGGCATATGAATTATCACGGGTCCCAAGATATTCTTTCGTACACACCCAAACACACGAATTTGTGTTTGGGAGCTAACACACAACACCAGTGTTGTGAGAGGCGTACGCCTCACAGGCGAGGCGCACGCTCAAGGTACTGAGGCGCACCCTCAGTACCTGAAGTGTTCTGGAATTGCTTTGAATACATAATTATCTAAAATAATTTCAAATATATCACTGTTTGGATTGCCCTCACTATGATTTCAGCTAAATGTTTGATGCAAGTTTCAATAGCATTAATAGCTCCCAATTAATTGCGTGGTGGTAAACCACTAAAAATCTTGCATTAGTATAACTAACTTAAATTTACATATACCTGGCTGTATATAAGTAAGAGATGTGCGCAAAAGTGCATTGCTGAAAACTATAGTTTCATGATAGTTCTATTGCATGTATGCATTTGATATATCCAAGAAAAAAATATTTATATGCATCACTAAGATTTTTTTTTGTTTAGACCGTTTTTTATGGAAACAAATTCAAGGTTATAATTTAAAAAAATTGGGAGCTATTTATTTTTCAAGTCCTTCAAAAACCTTATATTTACTAAATCAACCATCAAACAAACTCATATATGTATATAACAAACTCATATATGTATATTTATATTAAAAAACCATTTACCAGTGCTATTTTATTAATATTATATATTTTATTATTTTAATCATGAAGCTTACACTTCAACGCCTCGAGGCTTACGCCTCGCTTCATAACATGCTCAACGCCTCGCTTCGCCTCATCGCATTTAACAACCTTGCACAACACCCTCTCAGGGGGTGAAACCAAAATTACATACAAAAACGGATGTCACGGACGCTAATCTGCGTGTCCGTAGTTTGTTGATTTCACCGTCCCTGCAGTGGCGCGCGCGGTCCCATTTTTAGCGGGAGACGGTGCATCAAACGTGCCCTAAGCAAACATACCAGGACATGCACTGCATATACATTCCACGTAGCTGAGATATACAATAAGGCAGGTCCAAAAGTTTGAGAGAAAACTGACAGATGATCATTAGGAAGTGTATTCGACACTAAATTTTAGTGTATGTAATCTTTATAGGACCGGGGTTTGTTTTTTCTTTTAGTGGACCCGACAGGACTTAGGTGGGAACGAACATGATGCCAGCACCTCAAAGTCAGATATGGGTTCGAGCTTATTTAGTTCAAAATCAGAACTGCCCGTTGAAACCTTAAAGGTGACACTCAATCCAGGGAGCAAACTTGCAGCAATCATGAAGAAGAATGAACGTATTAGAGGACGTGGAGCTTGGTAAAAGCTCTAGAACCAATCAATGGGGGTAAGTCTTCATGATCAGCCGCTGTCGGCTTATTGATTTAATGGTCTTCACATATTATTAAACTATAAAAAATTAGATAAGTTATTAAATGGCCACCAGATTTTTTTTCTCATATATATATATATATATATATATATATATTTCACTGAAAAAACCCAATAGTGTCAACGGTTGGGTTTATCTACTCCTATCCTGACCAAACCCTATAAGGTCTGAGTATGATGACAAATAAGAAGACCGATTAAGACCCGGGTTCAGACTCGAAGGTCTAATTAATACATGAATCCAGGTACAACTTTGTGAAATTTTATTCCAAACCCGGCTCTACTCGAGTTTGGACTCACAATTTATCAATATAAAAGTGATAAAAAAATATTATTTTATTGTGTATGGTTTGGGTCTGGACACAAGTCTAATCGAGTCTACTATGAGAGAAATCAAGGCATTGCTCGTTTCCCTAAGTGAGGTTAGTTTCTTTCATTACACGCACGTGTAGCTTTGTGAGTACTTTAAGCTTTGCTTTTCTCGTTGGAAGCATCAGGCGTTGCGCGAAGCAGGTTAGGCGTTATTGAAATGCATTTTTGTTTCGGAATGGACCCTAAACCTAACCCAATACCACCACCTTAAACCAGATCCAAGTTCGGTGCCGCTGATCTCAACCAGATCCGACCTGTTCACACCCTACCTAGAATACACCAAAACAAATGGGTAGGACAAAATAGTAAAAGTAAAAAACATCTTTAATCAATAGGAGCTCCTCACGGCCCATCTATGTCACAGTGACACGCCCAAACGGGATCGTGTCATGGATGACACTCTGAGACATGTTTAAGAAAGAGACACATTGTTGATACTCTCTAAAACGTGTTAAACTCGTGTCTCAAGCAATGCAGTTAAAAACTAAAAAAAGTCTTTGGTGGTAGCACTTGTTGAGAGAGAGAGAGAGAGAGAGAGAGAGAGAGAGAGAGAGAGAGAGAGAGAGAGCATTTATCATTCAACATTACCAAAATACATCCAACCCAATATTGGATGAGAGAGGAACATAAGAGTAAGACAGCCACCATTTAGATGGTGACTGTGCATAGTTCAGAGTACAAGTAGATCCAAACCCCCGATGTAATTTAAGATTCAGATACACATCAAACATAACCCGCTGACGTAGCCTTCCAAAATTGAATTTAAACAACCATACCCGCCACAATAATCTCCCTTTTTTTGTTTCGTAAACTCATGGGACCAAACAAGAGGTCTCGAATAACAGAACTCGAACGCATTTGAACCAGCGGTGCACCCCAAGTTTGAAAGAATAGGTCTAAAACTACCGAGCAAAACCAAAATAGGTGAGTCGTGTCCTCTACAGCCTTCTCGCAAAGAACACACATGCTTGGAAACTGAAGCCCCCGTTTCCTGACATTAATCTGGGTTTGAACACAATCTAGAGCCACTAACCACGCCAACGCCTTTGCCCTTGGAGCGGGCCCCTTATCCCATATACAATCAATGGAAAACCAATCCATCCCGGATGGCAACAATGAATAGTACACTTGCTTAATGGAGAACCTATCTCCGCTCGCCATGGCCCAGTGAAGCCACGGGCGGCCATGGCCAGGCCTAAGATCCCTGTCACTGAAGGAGCGAAGTGTTTTCCGCCACTCCAACCAGAGGGACGAATGACACACTGAACTGAGCGTCGAAAGAAGGGAGTAAAATAAACTACCATATTTTTCCCTAACAAACGTAGCCCAAGAAGATGGAGATGTGGAAGCGACCCAAGCCCACTTCAAGACTAAACCGATTCTCCTCTTTCTCAGAGCCAGAATCTCCAAGCCGCCTCGCTGCTTCGGGAGAACGATCTTCTGCCAAGAAACAAGCGGGTACTTTTTGTGAGACGCATTCCCAGACCAAAGAAAGTGCGAAAGCAAACGGTTAATCATTCGTTCTACTGTCATCGGTATAATGGACATGCTCATACGAAAATATGGTAATCTGGCCAAAACATGGCGAATGAGCGTCAATCGTCCCGCAAAAGATAAATATCGGGCCTTCCAAGACTGCAATCTCCCTTGCACCTGCTCTATAGTAGACGTCCAAGACGAAGTTCTCGACGGCTGCAGTGAGTGCAATGATAGACCCAAGAAATTAACAGGAAGGTCGGATATCGGGCAATTGAAGATCCTTGCAGCAACCGATTGGAGGAGAGGGTCAGCATTGAGTAAGACCAGAGCGCACTTACTCTCGTTCAGGCGAAGGCCAGACATTGCAGCGAATATTTTAATAATGAAGCACAACCTAGACATTTGATTAACATTCGCATGACCAAATATTAAAGTATCATCTGCATATTGAATTGTGTGACCAACAAAACCAGGAATGCCCAACGAATTCAAGAAGCCCGTTTGTTCTGCCCTTTTCATGAGAATATGTAAACCCTCTGCCGCGATATTAAAGAGGATGGGGCTAGGGGACAACCCTATCACACCCCTCTAGCCAACTTGAATTTTCTCCCTCTCATGCCGTTGATGCACACCGACGACACTGATTTCATGACCAGCTCCTTAACCCATGCAATAAACCAATTGCCAAACCCCATATTTGTTAGAGATTCAAACAAAAAATCCCATGCCAGACTATCATAAGCCTTGTGAAAATCCAATTTTAACAAGAAGTACGGTGCTCCAGTCGACTGTAAAGAGTGAAGAAGCTCAGTTGCACAAATAAATGACCCTTGCACACTTCGATCTGGAATAAAAGCCCCCTGATTCGGAGAGACAAGTTGATCAATGATAGCACGTAACCGGTTATCCAACACCTTAGATATAATGCGATACAGAGCGCCCATCACCAAAATCGGCCTGAAGTTGGATATGTCTAACACCCCTTGCCTTTTAGAAATCAAAGAAATGACTGCCACATGGAATGGTTTAGTCAGCCTGGCATTACGATAAAATTCATCGAACAACTGAAGCAGGTCAGCTTTAACAATTGGCCAAAAAGCTTTGAAGAAGTCTACGTGAAAACCATCAAGGCCTGGGGCCTTCCATCCTGAGAGGCTGCTAATAGCATCTGAAATCTCAGCTTCGATGAATCTAGCCCGCAAAGGAACAACTTGGTTTGCCGCCAACCGCTTATAACCCATATCGCCGATGACCCCCCCAACACCTACGTCAGTCGAATACAGCTTGGAGAAATAAGAAGTAATAGCTGACAGACAATTATGCTGATCAAACTAGCATCCATCGATCTCGATCGAGAGGAACCAATTCTTTCTATACTTATTTGATGCGTTCATATGAAAAAATCGTGTATTATCATCGCCATTTGCAAACCATGTAACTCTGGCCCTCAATTTTCATCTAAGCTCATCTCGCGCTCTCCATTCTGCAATGAGGGCAGAGAGGGCAATGATACGCTCCTGCAATTAAAGCACTTGACCCTCTGGCACACCAACAAGATCGACCTGACATTGGGCCAAGGAGAAGAGCTCAGCTTCCCACTGACCGATGAACCTAAACTTGTTCAGGTTGTTAACGCTGAGCCATTCCTTAATACGATGCCAAAGACGAAGAAGCTTTGCATGAATGCGGATAGCCACCCAAGATCCTGAAACCGGTTGAGCCCACGATTGACCAACCAGCTGCTGAAAGTCTGGCACACGAACCCACTATTCCTCAAAGGAGAACCTGCGACACGCTTTAAAGCCTGCGCCCCAAGAAACAATTAGTTGTCCATGATCGGACATGGTCTGCGGCATTAGGCAAACAGTGACATCCGAGACTGCGTGAAATAGATCTGGCGAGAGAAATACACGATCTAGTATTCGTAAGCAAGGGCGAGACCTCATATTTGACCATGAGAATTGTTCACCCACATGAGGTACCGAGTACAGCTGGTTCCACTGAACAAACTCCTGAAACCCCCTAATAGAGGAGTTGAGAAGAACCGGTAGACTAGAGTCCTGCGTAGACAATAGGCAACTGAAATCTCCTCTCAAGCACTGAAGTGCTCTAAAGGTAACCAAAACTCGGTCCAAGTCAGCCCAGAAAGTTGGTCGCGAGGACGACACAACAGGATCGTACACAAAGGTGAAGACGACATCTTGTAGCGACGACAATAAGTTTGCACAAAGAGAGATGGAATAGAGACCAATATCCACTATTGTCGCCTTAAGAGAAGCTTTCCAAAGAACCAAGATGCATCCAACAAACCCAACGGCCGGTTTAAAAGCATATGCTGCACCTCTTTATAAGTAAGACGCCACTGATAACGAAATATCTTCCATTTTGGTTTTACAAATTGCAACGATATCCAGACTTTCATATCTAATCCAGTTAGCTAAAAACAATCGCTTACGAGAGCAATTCATGCCCATAATATTCCAAATACACATCTTCATGATAAGAAATCAGGGAGCACCCTAGTGCACATTTGCCTAACTGAGCGTCGCATTCACCTAGATCCATCTTCTTGAAACTGGGCTTGCGAACGGGCCAATGATTTCGCTCTACGAAGGCTATTTGCAACCCTGTCCGCCGATTGTACTCGAAGAACAATCTGCTGCTGGATCGAAGAAAGCTGCCCGGGTGAAATCTGCACTCCTAATGCCCGCGCAGCCTCGACGAAGGACATACCCCAAATGACGAACCTGTCCTCGACCCCCTGTGCCCCACAATCCGAACGTAACAAATCTGGGCAAGGTTGTGGATGCATAGGTTGCGAGCAAGAGACCTCTGAGACTCCCTGAACAGGTGCTCCGAGATCCTCCACGGGACAACCCCCGTCTTGATCGGGCAGGCAGTCCGTCGAACACAGAAATTGAGTTTGTTGCGACATGCAAGGAGAAATCGAGACCACGCAGGTAAAACCAAAAAAACACATCGGGGCAGACCCCATGCAAACCAGGATGCCTTTATGGGGTAGGAATCTCGACAAGATACGACGGGTAGAATCGGTAGAACAAAAGATTCCACGATCATAAAAAAAAGAACGAGCCCCGGATCCATCATGGTCGATAGATGCAACACACCTCTGAGAAGCAAGATTGTGCTGACGACTCAATAATCGAAGAGGCAAACCAGATGAACGTACGTTAGATGTACGAACAAAGCCCAAAAATTTCTCCATGCAAGTTGACCCACACTCCATCCCGAGAACAGTCGTACTCATTAACTCTTTAGGGCGAATGTGACAACTAACCGACTGATAAGGACACTTCTCGATGGTTGCTCCGAGATACGAACGAAAGAACTGCGGTGAACGATCGGCCTTGCAGAACGAACATACGACATCAGATATCTTCAACAGTACCCAGAGCGATCCGATCTTAACCGCCGAAAATGGAGAGGTGCCTGCCTCCAAAGCACACACTTGCGCCACATCACAGAAAGATACACCAGGTTTACAAGGAGCAGATACCCGTTGCCTGGACTGTGGTGAAGTTTTCGGCATACGAGACTCACCGGCTAGACAAACAATACGTCGAATTCTCGAACTATCCGAGCCACACCTATGACAAAAAACTCTGGAACGAAAATTGCGATTGGAACACACATTACACCACCAGTCCCCCGGCTTTGCCCGGCCCACATCGGCCCGTCGCCTAAGGTTACAGCAAGATGATTGCCACGTTCTAGAGCTGACCGATTTATACCGACTATATCATATTGTCGAATTTATTGTTAGATACACGACGAGATATAAATATTATCGAAAATAATAATATAAATGATCGTAAAGGGCCGATAACACAGATGATGATATTTATCATTGTTTATGTTATTGGCTACCATAAATCATATATTGCTGATGATAGATATCATTGGCAATGACCTATTTTTTTTGTAGTAAAAGCAAGATCCAATCCAAAAGCCAGAGAGTCACTAGACAATTTCTCCAGTCCCCAATCAGCTTCAGATTTGACACTGATTTTGAGCTTAGAAAATGACAATTTGAAAAAACTCTGAAAATGATAGAAAAGAAGACCATGAGACTTTCCAACTATAGCTAAATCGCTAGAAAATGAAAAAATGTATAAAGATACAACACCGATAACACACCTATAGCAGAAGAAAAATAAGTGCTAGGATACTTGTCCTGACAGATCTATCCCATTTTCCAGTCACCAACACTGAAAATCCAAAAAACAGTAAAAGATCAGGGAGATTTTCAACGACACTAAGATCACGATGATCTGATATACGGATGGAGAAATATGGGCCCAAAAAAATAGGTTGTCTGATAACTAATGACTGCAGGCCAAAAAGCTGCCTCAATTTTGCAATCCAGAAATGATGACCTTAGAAGGGCTCAAAACAGAGAAGATTCCTATCAGGATCTCAGTTTTTCAACGGAAAACACTGATTTTGAAAACCGGGGTGTTGAGATATGATCTAAAAAGCAAAAACTGGTCGGCAAAAAACAATAGAAAAATCGATTGCTTTTTTATTCCCATGCATTTTTGAAGGCGTTAGAGGAGAATCAGAACTCACACAGAAAATGAGAAATGTATCCCCAAACATCTATTTTCGAATGACTCCTAGCACGTGACGACTCATGGATACAAAGATATGGCCTTGCCAATAGGGCATGGTCAATAGAAAAAAGTAAAACATAAATGGATTTTGGATCCATGGTGGACCCAATATCCAAAAGTACTAAAAAACAAAACAAAAACTAACCTTGTACTGCTAAGTCTCAGAGATCTCTTATTCTGATGCTTAGAAGAGTGGTCCCACTGATCATCATTTTGTGGATCCCTAAATTTTGAAAACCAAAATGGATGGTAGTTCGAAAAAGGTGCTGAATTCAAAGAACCATATCCCAATTTAATACACAAAAGATATGGGGTCCACTCTTCAAGATTTGAATAATAATTTGATCTAGATCAGGTCCAAAGATGCAATCAATAATTGGATCTAGATGTGTCCAACAACCATTCAGGTCGGAGATGGATCTAGATTAGACCCATTTTGACATCAAAACTTGTTTTAGATATAACTTTTGATTTGGGTATCCATTTGCCATTTGATGTGATTTTTGGCTCATTGAAAAGCTTGTGAACTCTACTTTAATTCTTCTTTTTAGTGCAAAGCTTTAAAATATCATTCAAAAAAATGCACTTGAAATTGATCCAAACATTTTGACTTACAACATGGATGCTTTAAGAAAGTAATCGTTTGGACAAAATCCATAGGATTATCATTGGTCAAAATTTGGGGTGTCTACATGGTGGAAAAGTGTGATTAGAACATGTGTATCCGTGACTGAGTGTATCGGTTAGGTTGAATTAATAGATAGTATAGAGAGTACACACCTAACCAAGCGGCTTTTGACATATTCACCTTGAATTGACTAGTAGCGGAACTTCATATGTCCTCCTCCACACTCTCACATTCAAATGAATGTGAGCATTACTTCCCCAGAAATTTAGTATGCTGAGATTTGACCGTCAGCTAACGACCCCTCTACTTTTGAAACTATCAACAACAAATCAACCGCCCAAAAATGCATCAAATATTTTCTATTTAAAAAAGGTTATTTTCTTGCCAAAAAGAAAAAAACTTGATCCAAGGTTCAATCAAGTTGATCATCCTGAACATATCTGTAAGATCACATTTAATAAAAAAAAACTTGCACTTATGAGTTTCAACTCATTGAAACCTTATGCACGTTGTGGCGTCGGCTTTTTCTTGTTTTTCCAAAGTTGAAAGGTGGTAGCTGCCTACCATTTTTTCTATCCTATCATCAGCATACCATGAGCAAATGGTGTTTTTGTGTTGTTTTTCACTAATCTGGCCCTGCTGATGAGTTCAACATGGACGATTTACTAGGAAACAATGCTTGGATCATGTTTTTTTTTTTTTTGATAAAATATATGAATTTTGAATCCTTGAATATTTATGTAAATGTTAGACCATTGATTTTTAAAAATCATAAAAATTCACCTGTGTATCGGAATTAGACTATCTAAAAGTCAATTGCAATAAATTCAAGCATGTAGAACACATCTATACGATCAGATTTAAAGAAAACATGAAAAAAACCCTTCAAAAACATGGTAGGCTGCTACCACCTACCCTCTCTCTCTCTCTATATATATATAGAGTAAATATTGGCTGCTAATGAAGGTACATAACTTATGAACTAGAAATCATAGGTGCAAGTTGTATCGACTCAATCAAACCACACAGATGTGTTCAGTATGGTTTGTTTGCTAAGGATCAAGCTTTGGATCATGCTTTTGTGATATAAAAATGTGATCTTTTGAATTATAAAATTTTGACACATTGAGGGCCATTGATTTTTTGACCCATTTAAAAACCTAATTACTTTCATAATCACATGATTCAAAACAAGTTTCCTACTAAACAAACCATGTAGATCATATCCATAACATTTGATCAATAAAAAATGGATGATCCTACTTTTCAATGTTGCAGGTATTTTTATACATATTATGTCATTGGTTCTTCCTAAAGCCTTATGGATAGAAAATGGATGATCCTACTTTTCAATGTTACATGTATTTTTTAGTTAATCCGAAACTTGCAGGTGTGTTCATCATGGCTTGTTTAATAAAAAACCTGCTTTTTGATTAAATTATTGCAATGAAAAAATATGGAATTTTATAGTAAATTTTAGATGCAATATGATGAACCGTTGAATTTTAGATTCCTCTATAAATATGTATAAACATGAGAATTGTGTAATATAATACATGGTTTTGGATAAATAAATTAAGCGATCACATTTGTACAATCTGACGTGCAATAAAACAATTAGAACTAAAACACTGTCCGATCCTTGCTCCACATTAATTTTAAGTTGTTAAGAGGAACCAATTATCACGTAATGTATACACACATGCACGCACATTTTTTGTACATTTCATAAATTGATGCGCACACGTGCGTGACACCACGTATAGTTGCTTCAGGTGATAACAAAATGGACCTCATTTTAACTTTGTTTCACCTTTTTTTTTTTTTTATTGAATTTATAACTCCAAGAAACCTCACCCTACGGTCGTTGTGCCCACAGCATAAAACTCTGAGGTTAGGACCCCTGCCTATACTAAGCATTGGCTTGCGCAGAGGGGTGACACCCATGAGAATCGAACCTTGACTGCCTGTCTAACAGTCAAGACCGCACCTCACTACGCCAACCCGCGACCCTTGGGGCCTTGTTGTTTCACCTTGAACTTGTATTTCCCTTAATGGGTAGCAATTTAATGTAGGCCAAATAAATACAGAGGTTCTTCTTGTTCCTTCCATTGACTGTCAATCGCTACTCTAAATCCATACCAATGTTGTTATGATGGATCTTAGCATAAGTAGTCTTCCAGTCAGGTGAAGCGTCAACTAGGCTTGACATTTAGTGGATCTGGTGGATCCGGGTCCGGATATATTTATTGGCTACATCACAATGTAACACCATTTTGGCTGCATGTCCTTGATGACACACGCACACACCCTGCTTCAAATACGGATTCGCATGGCCATTATTTTGATATTTTTAAATAAAAGCTTATTACTTTTTAGTAGTATTTAAATAAAAGAGTGTTTTTAAATATTAAAATAAAATAGTCTTTATTGATTAAAGAAAAAAAAACTGTGTCCTCGTGTTCTCGTACATTTTGTGACATAGGTTACTGGCTGTATTAGATCCTGGGCTTTGTCCGAGCTACATTTTGGCTCATCAGGGTGCGCGTGGGTCCAATTTCAGTTCCCAACCTAATTTTATGAGGTAAAGCTACTACTTTTGACCATTTTGGTCTTATGTGGACCTTGGGCTTTGATTAAAGTCTCCGTTTGTCCTGGATCCTTGGTGGACTCGATCCGGACTTTGGGAATGGATCCGAGAGAAATCTAGCCCCAGCTAACATTTCGGACACTACCAACCTCATCTCACTTTTTTGGCTTGCTTGGGTGAGTGTTTAGACAGTAAAACTAGCTAGACTGGTTGGTGGCCCTTTGTTCATCCTTAAATAATTCTTGCAGATGAGGTCAGGTGTAGTGCTGGTAAACAAGGCGAGCTTGAGCCAGTTTACTTAGGGCAATTACCTGCTCGAACTCGGGCTCTAGCTTGTTTTGGTGAGTCCATACAAGCTGAGGGCCCCTTGTTCTTGAGAAACTGTAAAATAGGGACCTCAAGTTAATTTCCAAGGTAAAGATCCAAACAAAATCAATTTTAACCTTTGGTTTGAAAAGTTGAGTTAATTAGGCCTATGCCATTATGCAAAATAGAGGCAGCTTAGCAATTTTTTACACATAATTAATTCAAGGTTAGCGTGTATCATTCTGCCTAAGCTCCCTGTTTGAGAGTTTCAGCAAGTAAATAAAAGTTAGGTCATGAAATCCTTTCTCTGGAAAACATGAGACTCTTCCCCCCCCCCCCCCCCCCCAAAAAAAAAAAAGAAAGAAAAATCAGGTAAAAGGTGTGAGTCAAAATAAAAAAAGCATTGAAGTTCCCCATGTGATATTTGGTATGAAATTAGGGAATGGATGTGATATCTGATGAGTGCATTGCTTTTTGAATTGCAGACGGTAGTAATACCAATGAATCAACAAATCACATACTTTGCAGAAGGGACACTGCCGGAGTTAAGGTCTCTACTGGGAAATAATATCTCTTCCTACCTAAATCAAAGCATATTTGCGTTCAACACAGGTTCCAATGATTATTACATAAGCGATTGTTTCGGAGACACGCCATGCGACTTACAAACGTTCACTCAGTACCTCATTGCAAATTTCACCAAGCAACTTAAGGTACAAAAATCATCCACATTTTCTTGTCATTTGAAAGTTGGGGATCAGTCTATTGGAGTCTATGCCTTGATTAACACCATCTCTTTCTTCTTTGTTGTGGTTTTTCATGTTAATTAAGCAGTCACTTTTTTCTTCTATTTTGATATGTTTGATAGAAAAGTTTTAGCGATCACTCAAAATTGCTACGTATTTGGCCATGAGAAGTAAAGCCATCCAAAAACATTCCCAACAGCACCATTTTATATACAAAGAAAAACATAAATGACTATTGAAGGGATTAGATTCAAACGGGATAGAATTTCTGCTTTTAAGATATCGATTTTAAATGGTTATGATTCTTTTTGCAGTGGATGTTTAGCTTGGGAGCTCGGAAATTTGTGTTGTTTTCAACAGAAGCAGCAAGAACGGCGAATGGAACTTGCAGGGAACTGTACAACTATGGAGTTAATTTATTCAACACTCTCTTGAACTCTTCCATAGGCAGTTTTACAGCTGAAATGCCTGGCTCCCATTTGGTTTTTGTTAACCTCTACCATCAACCACCATCTCACCACAGCACCATCATCCATTTCACCACCACCACCACTACCCCACTTCTCTCTCTCATTTTGTCATATTTTTTTACTCTGTTTTTTTTTTGTGCTATACAAACAAGCAAAAAAATTACTTTTTATTGTTCTTATAACTAGTCACTTGAAACTAAGGCAAAAATAAAAGAGAAAAATTCTAGTGAAGCCGAGTGTCACTATCTTATACCAACCTAATAGAAGTAAAGTCTAAAGTGCAGGAATCAACTTGTTAAGAAGGTTTTAACTTTTAAGAAAGATAAAAAGAGAAAAATTCTCTTACCTTATATGATCAATCATTTATAATTGTTGTAGGCTACCAACTCTGCTACAATGCATGAGTCCCACTACATATCATGAAAGTTTATTGCATACATCATAATGCACCAAAGAGTCTAGCCATTGAGATCCCGACTCTAAGGAGTATATAGAAAGATCTACCATTTCTTCGGTGCCACTTGACCGGAGTATGCTTGACTTCTTACAAAGCCAGAAAGTCTTATGTCTAAATTGACCATCTTGTAAAGTGCACTTCCAACCTAAGTCCTTACTAGGGCAAGTCTATCCTATCTACATTCCCAAAAGAGGTGTAGACATCCTGATGTTTGCCCCATAAATTCTCAAAAGAAAAATCATCACAAAGTACAAAAGATCAAAATGAACTTAAAATGCATGAAAGAGAGCTACATACCTCTTGTGCTACCCTCGCCTAATTCCTAACATTTTATTCTCTCATGCATGAATAAAGTTGTCGATGAGAGTCAAAAGTCATTGCAGGTTCATACCAAGTCAGCATATCATGCCTCATCAGATGGTAAAACCTGCACAACAACCTTCACAGTCACCAACTCCTTCTCTTGAGACAAGGCCGGTTCAATACCTTATGGTTTTAAAACACTAGTCTGACTTCATTCGGTAGGACGAAGCACAGTCTCGATAACCCATTTTTCCTTTGAAACACTGGCCCGACCTCATTTGACAGGACTCAAACAATCTCCACAACATAATGGTTTTTAGACTGACTCAACCTCGTTCGGCAGGACCCAAACAATCTCCACAACATAATGGTTTTTAGACTGACTCAACCTCGTTCGGCAGGACCCAAACAATCTCCATAATCTAGTGGTTTTCAAACATGCCCAACCTCATTTGGCAAGACCAAACACAGTCTCGACAACTCAGTTTTCTTCCTAAAATACTTGCCCGACCTTGTTCGGCGAGACCAAATGGTCTCCACAACCCAGTAGTTTTCAAAATGACCCGACTTTGTTTGGTGGACTAAGCATGAACTCGACAACCTAATTTTTCTCTCGACACTGGACCAGTCTTATCTGACTAGACCACTAATTTTTCTCTCGACATAAAAAACTAGCCAGTCTCTATAGGTGTCTACTTTTTTGCCATAAATCAAACTGCATTTGATTAATGCTAAAGAGAGGCACCTATAAACATCTGAATTTCGATTAATGCTAAAAAGAGGTATCTTTATTTATTTTATTGGGTTCATTCAACATGTACTTATACACATTTGATCTTATTTGCGTACCTGAATTTGTAGTAGTGTGATTCGAACTATGAAAATAAAAAAACTTATTTGGTTTTACCTTTTCCTCAAGCAAATAATGGCCAACACTACAAGAAAATCGTGGATTAGCGACGAACGATATCCATCGCTAATCCATTGCTAAACTATTTAGCGATGAATTGGCGACAAATTAGCGATGAATAGCGTCCATCACAAATTTTTGATCGCTAATTTGTGACAAAACTTATCTGTCACTACTTCCATCGCTAATTTGAGACAGATTAGCATCAGACATGATCCGTCGCTAGTCCGTTGCTAAATAAGCACAAATTTGGTTTTGAAATGAACATTATCCATCGCTGAATTAAAAAAAAACAAAAAAAAAATTTTGCTCCCTATCGGGCAGTATTCTGACAGCAATAGGCCAGACTTGTACCGCACCCCACAGGCGTTGCACATGGTCTTAGACCCGAGCAACCCAGCCCGCCACTATGGGGTTTTCTGCATAAAACCGACGTGCTCTCTGGTGCCCTCCCGACCTGGTTCCTTGCTTGTACGACCCGCCACTACAGGGTCTTCTGCACAACGCAGGAGAATGCACCTCTGAACCGACGCACTCTCCTGTGTTCCTCCGCCACCGTGTTAAAGAAAAGCTAAGCAACCCCAAATTGGAGGCATACCTTTGCCTTTGAGATGATCTTCACGGTGATGAGTCGGCCTTTGATTTCGCCCTTCCGAGCCCTAGCAAAGCAGATGTGACCGAAATGTCCCCTCCCGACCTCCTTCCCGAGCTTGTACTTCACCGTGAAACTTTTGTCCAGCGACCGCTCTGCCTCATCGCCGTCCTCCTGTATCAGCCCTTCCGCTTCTGCTTAGCTTGCCCCTGCCACTTGGTCAGGGATGCCTTGATATGCTTCGTCGATGACGGTCGAGGAAACAACCGTCAGAAGAACCTCTGCAGCGTCAATGACCTCATCGACGATAGCGTCAACTCGACAGCAGCGAACTGCTTTGCGCCCTCCACGAAGAAGTCATTCGAACTTCATCGCCCTCCATGAAGAAGTCGGTTTAAATCGAACGACGGAGAGGTCGGTTTAAATTTTGCACGGGGAGAGAGGGAAAATTTCGCACCCTAGATGGGTCAGTTTAAACCGAAAATTAGCAACAGAATCAACGAGGAAATTTTTCTGTTGCTAATGCATTGCTAATTAGTGAGAGATTAGCTATAAAAAAATTCCCTCGCTAATTTCGTCGTTAATTTGCAACAAAATTTATCCGTCGCAAATTTTCGTCACTAATTAATATTTTTCTTGTATCAAGAATTAGCGACGAAAAATTGTCGTCACTAATTAGCGATGGATTCGCGATGGAAACCTCTCTGTCGCTAAGTTGCGACGGAGTTTGAGACATAATTTTTTCGTCGCGAATCCGTCGCTAAGTAGCGACATATTAGCGATGAAAGTTTTTTCATCGTTAATCCATCGTTAATTAGCGACGGATTCATGACAAAAATTTTTCGGTCTCTAATTCCACAAATCATTCGAATGTTAGCGACAAATAGTTTTCTCTAGCTAATTTGTCGCAAATTTGCGACGAAAAAATTCTGTCACAAATTTTCGTCGTTAATTAACATTTTTCTTGTAGTGCAAGACTTACAAATGACGTCCCCACATCTTTCATAAGAGATTTTAGCAAAATCCGGGTAAATCTTTCTTTCCCAACTTTACAAATTTTTATCAACAACATGCTTATAAGGCGAAAATCCCTAAATCTCATGACATCTTGAACCTTGATGTCAATCACTCTAAGTGTAGATTTAATCTCTCTCAAAATCTTCCCAAGTCTCAAAATTTTTTATAACTGCCTTACACATCACCTTTCACAATGTCCCAGTAGGTTTGAAAAAATAAACCGTGATGAGCTACTGGTTGTTGGATCTCCTGTATGGGATACCAAAATTAGAAGTGCTTGATTTAACTCAGTCACCTGCAGAAAGCTAATCCCACTGAATGAATCAACCTAACATTGCTCCATAGAAAAGCTTACTGAATTTCATCTCTTGTCGGGTTCCAGAATCGCAAATAGAAGAACGGGTTACTGAGTTGAAGAAGCCGGCTGAAAGATCTGCGTGCACGTGCACGTGCACTGTGCATGCGTTTGGGATTTGTTGTTTTGGGGATTTATTTTTGGGTTTTGTAGGAAGAGGGCGGTGAGTTCGGAGCAGAAGGAGAAGGGGAGGAAAGAGAAGGATTTCAACATATATGCCCAAACGCCCCACCGCGAGATGAGATGTAAGCAGTTTACCAAATGCCCACCCACCGCGAGATGAGATGTAGGCAATTTATCTTCTGCCTCGATTTAGTTTTTGGCTTTTTTTTTTTGTTCATTTTAATTTGTTAGTGATGTTTGTTTGTTGCAATTTTGAGATGTGAGCATGACATTTGGATCCGAGCGCTCTTTGCTTCATTTCCTTCTTTCTTCTTTGTTTCTATTGTTTTGGATGGTACGCACACAATGTTCAGTATTCTATTGTTTTTGCATGAATGAAACCGTTTTTTTTTAGTAATTTATTTTATTTTTGTCGTTTGAAACTAAACAGAGTTCTTATGTTTTGAGCTAACAAACACGTTTGGCATACTGTGCTACAAAATATTGCTTCTGAACTTTTAGGTTCTTACTTATCTCTAGTTTCCAGTAAATCCATTTTTCTTCTTAAATTAAAAGGGGGTAAAAGATGAATACATGCTCTTGTTTCCAGAGAAGGCGTCATGCTCTAGCGTTTAACTACATTTCAGGAAAAGAAAAGTACGTTGACAGATCTGCCGAACTCAAGACAGAATACGAGAAGGCCATGGAGAAGTACAACAGTGGAAACCCGTGATTTGTAAGCTGACAAACTCTAGGCGCTTTACAAAACATGCTGCAGAGTGATCATGCTTATGGAATCTTTTATATCAACTTTGGGTCCGAGAATCAACAAGGAAAAAGGAAAGCAATTTTTTTTTAATTTCCAACATTGGATGGAGGGTTCTGTGGTATCAACCAAACTTCCGTCGTATCACCCTAAGGGTGTGGAAAGGATTCGGCTGGAACCGCAGCCGTGAAGACACTTTTATGATAAATGATGTGTGTTCATCTTACGTTTATTTCACTTCTATATATAACAAGTGATTACACTATACAATGTTAAAGTTATAGTAAAGTAAATAACTACTACTACAGATACAAACAGAATGCCGAATATGCAGCTGGAGCAGGATACGCAAATGTGCTCCTGAGGTGGTTATACAATCTGGAAGCAGGATACGCGGTATGAAGTGGCAAATGTGATCTTGAGATCACGTTGGTGTTAAGCTTTCTGGTAGTAACTGCAGTTACGTTACTGCTGAGATTCATCCTTATCACAACACTCCCCCTCAATATGGAGCATCCAGATCACGATGGCCCAAATTGGAAATTAACTTGGTGAAAAGATCTTGTCCAAGCGGTTTGGTAAACAAATCGGCTAGCTGATGTGAAGTAGAAACATAGGCAGTGTGAATGAGACCTTGACATAATTTTTCATGCACGATATGACAGTCAATGTCAATATGCTTTGTGCATTCATGATAAACAAGATTGTCAGCGATATGAAGCGCAACTTGATTGCTTGATTGTCGCAATATAACATAGCTGAGGTCCCATGTGATACTCCTAAGGTGGAAAGAAGAAGTCAGAGCCAAGTGACTTCATAGACCGTATTAGCCATGGAACGATATTCTGCTTCTACGGAGGAATGAGACACCGTCGACTGCTTCTTGGTCTTCCAAGACATCGGTGTAGATCCCAATAAAACACAATAGCCAATGACCGATCATGTAGTTTCTGGACAAGCAGCCCAATCAGAGTCACAGTAGGCATGAATCCAAAGAGAAGATGATGCAGATAGGAACAATCCTTGTCTTGGGTGGCTCTTCAAATATCTGACCACGCGGAGGGCGGCATCCATTTGGGTTTGCTGAGGGGCGTGTAGGAACCAACTGAAAATATGTACTGAGAACAAAATGTTTGGTCGGGTTATAGTAAAATAGATGAGACGTCCAATGAGACGTCGATAGATGGTTGGATCATGTAACAATTGACCTTCAAAACTTGTGAGATGTTGCCGTTGCTCCATAGGAAAATGCACATGTTTAGCTCCTAATAAACTAGTTTCATCAAGTAATTCCAGTGCATATTTTCGTTGAGAGATAATGATACCCTCTTTTGAGCGAGCCACTTTAATGCCGAAAAAATATTTTAAGCAACCCAGATCCTTCATATGAAATTGATTATGAAGATATGTCTTGACAGTCTAAATGACAGATGCCTTGTTTCCAGCAAGAATGAGATCATCGACATATACAAGTAGAGCAATGAATGCATCATCCTGTTGAAACGTAAATAGAGAATAGTCTGCCTGTGATTGTCAAAACCCAAATTTGAGAAGGGCGGCAGAGAATTTGGCAAACCAATTCCGAGGTGTCTGTTTAAGCACATACAAGGACTTGTGAACTTTGCATACTCGAAGCTCCCCCTGTCGAGCAAAACCATGTGGTATGGTCATGTAAACATCTTATTCTAGATCACCATGAAGAAACACATTATGAACATACATTTGTTGTAAAATCCAATTTTATGAGGCTACCACGACGAGAAGACATTGAACGGTGGTCATCTTTGCCACAGGGGCAAAGGTTTCGTGATAATGCAAGCCTTTTTGTTGAGAATACCTTTTAGCGACTAGTCGAGCCTTAAATCGCTCAATAGATCCATCAGATTTATACTTAATCTTGTAGTTTCACTTGCTCCCAATATGTTTGACACCTGGTGGTAATGCAATAATAGTCCAAGTACAATTTTCTTTAAGAGCTCGAATTTCAGCAGCCATTGCCTCTTTCCAATAAGAATGCTTCATAGCTTGGGAGAAGGTAGTAGGCTCAACTTCAATGAATATTTTAGTAAGAAGGCTTTATGTGAAGGGGAAAAATTTTCAAAGGAAACAAAATTGGACAAAGGGAAACATGTACCTCCAATCGATTTTGATGAAGGTTGAGGTGAGGGCTGAATCAATGCACAGTAAAATTCCTTCAACCGGGTAGATGGTTGACGTTCTCTAGTGGAGCGTCTCAATGGGTTGGATGAAATCGAATCTGAAATGTGCAACAACTTGGGTATTGGTTCATGAGAATGATCACTTGTTGGATGAGAATCGAGAGCTACGTGAGTTTGTTCGGGGTTTGAGGTATCAATGTGAGAATCATGGGTTGTCATTGGAACAGAAGATGAATCATGATGGTTCAACAGATGTAAAAGCAAGACCGGTTCGGGTTGTATTTCTTTACTCATATGAAAAGGAAAAATTTGTTCGTGAAAAACAACATCTCGACTAAAAAATCATTGATTTTTGTCCAGATCAAAAACTCAATACGCTTTTATCCATGAGCATAGCCAAGAAAAACACCTTTTAAGGCACGTGGGTCAAATTTTGTCTTGGACTCACTAGTGTTGATAGCATAACACAGACATCCAAAAACCCTGAGATTCGTGTAGCTAAGTTTTTTTTTGAAAAAATTTTCAAGCAGAGTTTTGCCTAACAATTTTGAAGAAGGGGTACGATTGATAAGATAAGTTGCTGTTAGAATGCATTCAACCCAAAATTTTAAAGGAAGGTTTCCTTGAAATCGTAAAGTGTGAGCTACTTCTAGAAGGTGTTGATGTTTTCTTTCAACCACTTCGTTCTGTTGAGGGGTTGCTACACAAGAATGTTGATGAACAACTCCTTGAGAAGAGATAAATGCTTGCATCTCATTTGAAAAAAATTCAGAACCATTATCCGTTCTGATGATTTTAATTTTGTTTTATATTGAGTTTCAATTAAACAAAAATAAGACTTCAATAAACCCTGAGTTTCAAACTTATATCTCATTAGATATACCTAGGTGCATCTAGAAAAATCATCAACAATGCTTAAAAAATAATGAGCACCATTCAAAGAACCTTGAAAATAAAGTCCCCAAATATCACAATAAATTAAATCAAATAGTTTTTTCATGACAATTTCACTTAGAGAAAATGCAAGTCTTGATTGTTTTGCTCTAGTACAAATTTCACAATGACATAAGTTATTTGTTTGAATACGAGAATCAAAACTATTAAAATATTTCATACGAGAAGGAGATGGATGTCCGAGATGCCAATGCCAGAGATGTATGGAAGTTTGATGTGAAGTTAGGGCTGATGGGATGGGCTATGACCGGTTGAAGTAATATAATCCATCTTTTTTCTCATCGGTTTCAATCGTCATCCTCGATTGTAGGTCCTGAATAAGACAAAAATTTAAAAGAAATGCCATTGAACAATTTAACTATTTAGTCAATTTACTAACTAAGAGTAAGTTGAATCTAAAGGAAGAAATGCACAGATCATCATGAACATTCATGTTGGAATTCAAGGTGACAGAACCAATGTGGGGCGAGTAAGGCGGTGCCCATGCCCCACTTGGACATCGTCATCTTTATGAGTGAAGAGTCCCAATGCATGATCCCTGCCTCGACATCGAGAACATCGAATGTCCACATGGTCTCTGTATTGCAGATAAAATGGGGCCTCCAACGAGGTGATCAAACATTTCTAGTAGCGGTGCGAGAAGAAATAGAGGGGAAACCCCCCGAAGATATATTAACTCCTATTGTTACGATATTAAAAGAGTTCCAAGAAATTTTGCCCCAGAAGTTGCCAAAAAAATTGCCGCCACAAAAGAAAGTAGACCATCAGATAGAGTTGGTACCAGGTGCAAGGCCTCTTTCAATGGTACCATACCGAATGGCCCCACTCGAACTGATAGAGCTTAGAAGACAGTTGGATGATATATTGGTTGTTGGTATTATCCGACCAGCAAAGGCTCTTTTTAGAGCTCTCGTGCTCTTTCAGACCAAACATGATGGGTCCAAGAGACTGTGTGTAGATTATAGGGCACTCAATAAACTGACTGTCAAGAATAAGTATCCCTTGCCCTTAATTGTTGATTTGTTCGACCAGTTAGGTGAAGCTCGAGTTTTCTCAAAATTAGATCTGCAATCAGGATATTGGCAGGTCAGAGTTGTAGAAGGAGACGAGGCCAAGATGACATGTGTTACTTGATATGGTGCCCTCAAATTTTTAGTGATGCTCTTTGGTTTAACAAATGCCCCCACAACTTTCTCTACAATGATGAACCAAATATTCTATCCATATCTTGACCATTTTGTGGTTGTGTATTTGGATGTTGTTGCTGTTTATAGTCGAAACACGGAGGAACATGTGTGACATCTGCGCACAATATTTCAGATTTTAAAGGACAACAAGTTGTATGTAAAAAGAGAGAAGTGTATGTTCGGCCAAGAAGAAATCAGTTTTTTGGGTCATGTGGTTGGAAAGGGCTGTCTAAGGATGGATTGTCAGAAGGTAAGAGCTATTCAGGACTGGGAAATCCCAACCAAGGTTCTTGAGCTACGGTCCTTTTTGGGCCTAGCAAATTACTACCGTTGGTTTATTGAGAGATATTCAACCATTGTGGTGCCTCTAACAGAGTTGCTGAGGAAGAACAAATGTTGAGATTGGCAAGAGGAACGCCAAAAGGCATTCAAGACTCTTAAGAATGCCATGGCCAAAAAACCGATCTTACAGCTGCCGAACCAAGAAAAATTGTTTGAAGTATATGTAGATGCATTGGACTTTGTCATTAGAGGTGTATTGATGCAAGAGGGTCATCCCATCGCCTTCGAGAGTCGGAAGCTAAAAAGCGCTGAACGACAATACACAGTCCATGAAAGAGAGATAACTGCCATCGTGCATTGCTTACGCGCGTGGATTACTTACTGGGGTCGACCTTTGTTGTCTACACTGACAATGTTGCCACAAGCTATTTTGAAACACAGAAAAAGCTCAACCCTAAACAAGCTCGATAGCAAGAGTTTTTAGCTGAATTTGATATGGTTCTAGAGTACAAGCTGGGAAGGTTCAATGTAGTGGCAGACACACTGAGCAAGAATGCCGGATTGATGACTTTGATTGAAGATAAAAGTGAGAGTATTGAACCTCAAAGCGACCTTCTCGACAGAATTCGAGAGGGCTTGCGAGAAGACCCCATGGCACAACATCTTTTCTCTTTGGTAAAAGAAGGAAAGACAAGACGATTTTGGGAACAAGAAGGATTGCTGATAATAATTGAGAATCGAGTATATGTACCCCGATGGGGATCCTTACGTCGAGAGATATTGAAGGAGTGTCACGACTCTCCCAAGGAAGGACATCTAGGGCAAGAAAGGACATTGGCATTGATGGAGCGAGTTTATTACTAGCCTCAAATGCGTAATGACGTAGATGGTTACATACATACTTGTTTGATTTGCCAACAAGATAAGGCCATTAATCAGAAGACTGCAGGTCTATTAGAGCCTCTCCCCGTTCCAAGCCGACCTTGGGAGAGCATTTCTATAGATTTTGTCGTCAGATTGCCAAAAGTTGAGGGGAACAATATCATCTTTGTTGTAGTTGATAGGTTCTCAAAATATGTGACCTTTGCGCCTGGTCCTAACAATTGTTCAGCGAAAGATATGACTCAACTCTTTGTGAAGCATGTCGTGAAATATTTAGGCATTCCGGAGAGCATTATCAACGATCGAGATGCCCAGTTCACAAGTAAATTTTGGAGAGAAGTCTTTCAGTTACTGGGATCAAAATTACACTTTTCTACCAGTTTTCATCCGCAAACAAACGGCCAAACTGAACGTATTAATGGGATGCTAGAACAATATTTGAGGCGCTTTGTAAGTGCAAATCAGAAAAATTGGACGATTTTACTAGATGTCGCTCAATTATGTTACAATCTTCAAAAGAGTGAATCACCGGGACACAGTCCATTCGAGATTATGATATGACAATAGCCTCAGACACCACACTCTATTGCCGCCCAAGGTCAAGGAAAGGCACCCTTTGCGTATAACTTTGTCAAGAATTGACATGATCAAACAAAATTAGCAAAGACATTTTTACACAAAGCTGCGAAACGAATGAAGAAATGGGCAGATCAAGATCGTTGGCATGTCAAGTTTCAAGTCGGAGATAAAGTACTGGTCAAACTATACCTTGAGTGAACGACTATCTTTCGAGGACATCATCGAGGACTCGTTCAAAAATATGATGGACCCTTTTCTGCCATCCAGAGGATTACCAAGTTAGCATATAAGCTAGACCTTCCTAATAGTTTCCAGGTCCACCCTATCTTTCATGTGTGTAATCTAAAGCCCTTCAACAAAAATGAAGAGGATTTCAGTCGTAGTCTACCTCAACGAGCTCCCATTCCTCTGCGAGCCTCAACAACAGCCCCAACATCGACCTCTAGGGAAATTGAATTCATCATGGACCACGTCAACAATTATCTAGGAGAAGTGAAGAAATATCTTGTGAAATGGAAAGGATTGCCAAAGAGTGAATCCAATTGGGAGACTCCAAGAAATATTCACCAATTTCAGCAAGCCATTGAAGACTACCAACAACAGATTGCGTTGAGGACGATGCCCGTTTAGGCAGGGGAGAGTGTTCCAGGCCGCCATGTTGACACCTTTGTTTCTTGATATAAGTACCTCTTTGATCCATTGTAGTGTACATAAATGGCCTCTGACCTAAGATCCCCCGTGAACAACAATTGTTACGGGTCCCTCCTCCCTCTTACTCTCTTTTTGTAATCTTGCAACTTCTAAATATGAGTTACTTTCTCTCTATCTCTCATTGCTTCTCTCTCGGTTGCTCTCTATAAGTTTGTGTGCGCTCTGTTGCGATTATGCATCCTTGTGCAGGGTGTTTGTGTTGCTTTCTTGACTCGGAAGGCTGACTTGGTTGGAACTACAAGGTGCTGCACGAAGCTTCCAGATAAGCCTGTGGCAGTCGGGTACAAAAGTCTCATAGGGGACACCAATGAATGGCACCCAAGGGTGCCACCAGCCAGGTCACCTTCCAGCCTACGGGCAGCCCCGGGCTCTCTTGTCTATATACTGCAACTTGAGAGTGAGGGAGAGGGATGTCATTGGAAGAAGCAGGAGTTGCTTTCGTGAGCAGGACATTGGACAACTGGCCAGATTTGGTTGAGAGGATGATGTGCCAATGTTGAGCCACTGTCTTGCCAGGTACTGCTCCAAAAAGACCAAGTATACTATTACTGGAATCTGTCTGGCCATGAAAACAATTTTAATGATCCAACTCGGTTTAAAAGTGTGGTTGAAGGTTATCAAACTATGACAAGGCCAAAAATTGTGTTTACTATTAATAAAGTATGTCAATGTATGCATACTAACATTGGACAGTCATTAAATGGATTTTGAAATACTTGAAAAGTACTTTGGATCATGGGTTACTCATAAAATTCTCCACGAACAATGTTTTGTTTGTTTACTCTGATGTTAATTAGGCAGGTTGTCCAAAGGACAAAAAATCCGCCAAAGGTTTTGTTGTGTATCTTGAACCCAATTTAATATCATGGAACTCTTGAAAGCAAACGACAGTTTTCAGGTCTAATACAAAAGTTGAATATTGAAGTCTTGCCAATGCTACCGGTGAATTATTATATATGGCTCCAATATCTTACAAAGAAGTTGGAAGCATCTCATGCTGTCCCCACATTATTGTGTCACAATTTACAAGCGTGCCAATCCAGTAATGCATAACAAAAGCAAACATATTGAAATTGATGTGCATTTTTTTCGTAATAAAATTGCAGAAAGAGAAGATCAAGATTAATATATATTTCCTTCAAGGATCAGGTTGCTGATGCTTTACAAAATCTCTTACTTCTCAGTGGTTTAGTTGGAATTGTGGCAAGTTCAACGTGGTGCCTACTTCGATGAACTTGAGGGAGGCAGTTAGAAGACCAATTTTAGATCCAGTTGGACCAAGTCTCAGATCAAGGCACCAAGTCTTGTGGGTGAAAAAAATTCTTGATTCAAAGCTCATGTCTATAATGCATGATGTTCAAGAGAAGGTGACACTTAGGGAACGTTTGGAAGAGAGAAAAACTCTGACAAGAAAAGAAAGTTTCACCTATGAGAGTTTTTTATATGAAAAGTTTTTCAAAAAAAAAAAACTTAGTGTGCTTGTTTACATAGCATGAGAAAACAGAGTAAAAAAATGTGACAAAATGAGAGAGAGGAGGAGGAGGGTGGTGGTGTGGTGAGATGGTGGGTGGTGGTAGTGGTCAGGGGTGACTCAAGAGAACTTGAGGCCCTAGGCACATTTCATTTGAGGCCCATATTTTTTCATATTTTTTTATTGGAGCCCCTCAGCATGTGCCATATTTCATTGGAGGCCCTCAGCATGTAAAATATAAGTTTTATATATTTTTTTCATTTGAGGCCCCAGGCGGTGGCCTCAAATCTCAAAGAGGTCAGCCGGCCATATGGTGGTGGTGGTGGTGAGATGTGGTGCAATGGGTGGCGGGGAGTGTAAAAATAAATTTTCTCTTGGTAGAAAATATTCCTCCACGCCCCAGATAGAGGAATAAAGTGTACTTTTTAGAAAAACTCTTTCAGCAAAAAAGTAGTCTCTTGTTTGGAAGGGTTGAAAAATCTGTATGGATTTTTCATTTTGCATCACTTTTTCTACATCTTTCTTGCCTCCAAACGTGCCCCCTAGTGAAAGTCTTTTTTGAGCAAGCAAACAAAGAATAAAACGGATGGACAGTTTTGTCAAATCAAAGAAGTGAAAAACGTTAACAAAAGTGTTGAATATTAGAAACTTATATTTTTACAGGATGATATTATAAATAAAGTGCAGACTGTCATCTCCTCCTCATTGAAGGAGTGTGTGTGTGAGAGAGAGGATTTAATTACGTTACAGTAGACATGGGTCGAGTTTGACCAAACCACAAAAAAATCTTGCTGTGTTTTCGTTCTTTTCTTGTATGTGCGGTTCTGTTATCATCCACTTGCTTCAGCTAAGGTAAGGGATGCCTCCGGCCTGTTGGTCTCAATCCCTGGCCGTCCCATGACCGGTGGCAAATTTCCATCACCATTGTCTAGGGAAGCAAGAGCCCTCAGGGCTAATAATCTCAGTTTAATACCAAAATAGGCAAGGTCAGATCAGGTGATATGTCAAAACACAAAATTTTTTGTTTTTTGAAATCACCACCGTCTATGGTCTTAATCTTTACATAAGCATGACATCAGCATTTTTGGTGAATGAATGGCAGTGATGAAGGTCATGAACAGAGGTGATTTTAAAACAAAAAAATTTTGTGTTTTTGACATATCACCTGATCTGAACTCTAAAATAGACTCGTTCTTTTCAAGCAAGAATCATAAACTTGTACCTTTAAACCTTATAACCATACATGAAAATGTTGCACAAATATTCACCAAAACTATGAAAAGAGCTTGATTAGACCGCCAAAAAGAGGTCCTAGCTTGATCCATCCGCATCCTTGCCAGCCAATGAACAAGTAGCCTATTATTTCAAGACTAAAATTGGATCCACATCTTCCTAGACCTTGAGGTTATGGCATCACTACATACATCAGAGACGTCCCTACTGCGCATCCTTGCCATTGCTCACCACGCCTGAAGGCTGGAGAAGCAAATCAGAATCAGTTGACTCGGAGTTGATGCTTGCCAAATGCTCGACATTGTAAGGGTAGACCAGAGATGTTAGATTTGATGAGTAAGCCCGATTGGCCAATATAACATTCACTCTATCTGTTGGATGGCCTCCATCAAAGTAGAGATATGTGCTCCTATCTTCACATACACTGCCATTTTCCACACATATGTCCCCGCCACTCGTCGTCGATGTCTCGCAACAACCCTTGGTGATCACGTCAAATCCTGTTTGCAGAACACATTTGATTTCTTAGCAGTAAGTTTATTTAGCTAGAAATAAGCAATGTATCTACATTTATAGTTATGCGTTTTTCAAAAGGATGAGCTCTAAAATTGAGGATTGAAGATCCCTCTGGTTAAGGATTGAGGAGAAAATCACGAATCTGAGAAGGGATGGGGAGGAGGTCAGTTGTCGAATTCTCGAATCTCAGATCCGAAGACTCCCTCAGATTTGAGATTCCAGGGATCCAAACACACCATAATGGTTTTTTTTGCACCAATGAATCAAACATTTGACTAGTGCCATGCTTGGTGCAACTCAGGTAGGCATTAGAAACGATGTTTGTGGCAGCCACAGAGAAAAAGAAAAACATACCATAAGCACTTGGGTCGTCTATTATCTCCATGAGCGTATTATAGAGGCTAACAAAAACGAAATGGGAGCCAGGCATTTCAGCTGTAAAACTGTCTATGGAAGAGTTCAAGAGAGTGTTGAATAAATTAGCTCCATAGTTGTACAGTTCCTTGCAAGTTCCATTCGCCATGCTTCGAACCACAGGGGTGCAGCCAGCTGCTTCTGTTGAAAACAACACAAATTTCCGAGCTCCCAAGCTAAACATCCACTGAAAAAAGAATCATAACCATTTAAATTCCACATCTTAAAAGGAGAAATTATATCCCGTTTGAATCTAATCCCTTCAATAGTCATTTATGTTTTTCTTTGTATATAAAATGGTGCTGTTGGGAATGTTTTTGAGTGGTCTTTACTTCTCATGGCCAAATACGTAGCAATTTTGAGTGATCGCTAAAACTTTTCTATCAAACATATCAAATAGAAGAAAAAGTGACTGCTTAATTAACATGAAAAACCACAACAAAGAAGAAAGAGATGGTGTTAGTCAAGGCATAGACTCCAATAGTCCGATCCCCAACTTTCAAATGACCAGAAAATGTGGATTAAACAGACACGTGTTCCAATGTGATTGGTTCAGTTGCTCTATGACATGATGCTGACAAGAAAATGTGACATAAAATTAAAGTAGCATTTTCATTCACAGTAACGAGTTAGTCTCTCTCTTAAAGCTCGATTACGAACAAATGCTACTTTAAGATGTGGTATAATCAAGATCCATTAAAGAGATTGATGGTGCCACCATGAATTCATTGGTTGAAGCTGGGGCTTGCGCTTGCAGTCACATTGATCCAAAATGTGCCAAAACATTATTAAATAACTACCAACCCTTTTTTTATATAAAAAACAGGATTTAAAAAAAAAAGTATTTTGATGGCCATCTAATCTACATTATTTATTTTCTTGAGAATAGATGACCATCTAATCTAGTAATATGTCATTTCTAAGTAGATGGCCCTCGCTTTTATTGAAAATATCATTGCTAATCTCAAGTTAGAAAATATAACGAACATAGCCAATTTACTGTTTGCTTGATACTTTTGCCCTTTGTCACCTAAAATTTTATGAGGGGCTCGAGCCCCTGGCCATGGCCATGCATATACAGTAGTAGCGTATGATGTAAAGGATGATTTTTGTACCTTAAGTTGCTTGGTGAAATTTGCAATGAGATAATGGGTGAACGTTTGTAAGTCGCATGGCGTGTCTCCGAAACAATCGCTTATGTAATCATTGGAACCTGTGTTGAACGCAAATATGCTTTGATTTAGGTAGGAAGAGATATTATTTCCCAGTAGAGACCTTAACTCCGGCAGTGTCCCTTCTGCAAAGTATGTGATTTGTTGATTCATTGGTATTACTACCGTCTGCAATTCAAAAAGCAATGCACTCATCAGATATCACATCCATTCCCTAATTTCATACCAAATATCACATGGGGAACTTCAATGCTTTTTTTATTTTGACTCACACCTTTTACCTGATTTTTCTTTTTTTTTTTTTTTTTTGGGGGGGGGGGAAGAGTCTCATGTTTTCCAGAGAAAGGATTTCATGACCTAACTTTTTTTTACTTGCTGAAACTCTCAAACAGGGACCTTAGGCAGAATGATACACGCTAACCATGAATTAATTATGTGCAAAAAATTGCTAAGCTGCTCCTATTTTGCATAATGGCATAGGCCCAATTAACTCAACTTTTCAAACCAAAGGTTAAAATTGATTTTGTTTGGATCTTTACCATGGAAATTAACTTGAGGTCCCTATTTTACAGTTTCTCAAGAACAAGGGGCCCTCATCTTGTATGGACTCACCAAAACAAGCTAGAGCCCGAGTTCGAGCAGGTAATTGCCCTAATTAAACTGGCTCAAGCTCGCCGTGTTTACCAGCACTAGCTATACCTGACCTCATCTGCAAGAATTATTTAAGGATGAACAAAGGGCCACCAACCAGTCTAGCTAGTTTTACTGTCTAAACACTCACCCAAGCAAGCCAAAAAAGTGAGATGAGGTTGGTAGTGTCGGAAATGTTAGCTGGGGCTAGATTTCTCTCGGATCCATTCCCAAAGTCCGGATCGAGTCCACCAAGGATCCAGGACAAACGGAGACTTTAATCAAAGCCCAAGGTCCACATAAGACCAAAATGGTCAAAAGTAGTAGCTTTACCTCATAAAATTAGGTTGGGAACTGAAATTGGACCCACGCGCACCCTGATGAGCCAAAATGTAACTCGGACAAAGCCCAGGATCTAATACAGCCAGTAACCTATGTCACAAAATGTACGAGAACACGAGGACATGGAATGCAGGTTCAACTCGAAAGTTTAAATTTTTTTACAATATTGAACACGAGGACACAGTTTTTATTTTTTTTTAATCAATAAAGACTATTTTATTTTAATATTTAAAAACACTCTTTTATTTAAATACTACTAAAAAGTAATAAGCTTTTATTTAAAAATATCAAAATAATGGCCAAGCGAATCCGTATTTGAAGCAGGGTGTGTGCGTGTGTCATCAAGGACATGCAGCCAAAATGGTGTTACATTGTGATGTAGCCAATAAATATATCCAGATCCGGATCCACCAGATCCACTAAATGTCAAGCCTAGTTGCAGCTTCACCTGACTGGAAGACTACTTATGCTAAGATCCATCATAACAAGAGGGTAAACAGTACCATTGAACAAACATATGGGAAGGGACTTTCTACTCACATTGGTAGTGGTGGTGTCAAGGATTCCAGACCCAGCAGAGGCATAGTTAACTCCATGAAGGATGCTTTTGCCCGTGGAATTGGGATTCAAGTAACATGGAGCCAATGGGAGGCCCAGGAGCTGGCCCAGCGCATCGGTCATGGTCCTCGCATTGGTGAACCTACCAGTGGGAGCAAAGAAATCTACGCCGTATGGCCGAAAATTTGCGGTCGCAGACGAGCCGTTAACGAATTGGTTGTTGCCACTGTCAACAATGGAGTCCCCAAAGACGAACAGTGCTGGGGCACTGCTAGCTTCAATGGATACTAAGGAGTAGGAGAAAAGAAGAATGAAGAAAAGGAAGAGCATGTTGGGATTGCACTCTGGCATTTCCTTGTGATGAGTAGGGCTATCGGTGCTATTAATGCTACATTGGACTACAAGGCTCAGACTTCATATATATAGAAAGAGAGAGGGAGGAGAGTGCAATTGACCTACACGTTTCCAACGTTCTTCTTTTTAAGCCTATTTGTTCAAATTCTTCCATTCTACAAAATTATGGTGTTTTGAATTGAAAGCATCCGACGGTCAACATCTTTACTCATTGTTGACCTAACTTGAATCTATGTAAAAAAATCATTAAGTGATTGTAAAAAAATCTATATAAACAGTATCTATGTAAAAAAAATCATTAAGATCATTGTACTAGTTTAATTTTATTACTGTAAAATAGTTAGCGGAGTGATTGATTCAACACAACGGTATCTAATGTAACTATTTTGCCTATAATAGCAAAATGCTACCTGTTTTGCCTGTTAAGGAAAACATAACGCACCGGTAATGACAACATTGGTATGGATTTAGAGTAGCGATTGACAGTCAATGGAAGGAAAAGGTGAAACAACAAGGCCCTTGTACAAGGCCCCAAGGGCCGGGGGTTGGCATAGTGGGGTGGGGCCTTGACTGTTAGACGGGCAGTCAAGGTTTGATTCTCACGGGGGGGGGGGGGGGGCTCAGAGTTAGGGGTGGCAAAACCTGACCCGACCGCCAACCCGCCTCTTAGGCGGGTTCGGGTTGGGCTTAAACTAACCCGTTTAATAAATGAGTTGACCCGCCTAACCCGTTTATTAAACGGGTCGGGTTCGTGTTAGGGGTACGCCAACCCGGCTGACCCATTTAATAAACGGGTTAGGCGGGCGGGTCAACCCGTTTACTCGACCCAACCCGTTTATTAAACGGGTTGGCGGGTCGTGTCGGGTTACCCGTTTAATAAACGGATCGGGTTCGTGTTTGCCACAGCCGTTTAATAAACGGGTCGGGTTCGGGTTGAGGTATCCTGACCCGCCCGATTGCCACCCCTACTCAGAGTTTTACGCTGCCAGCACAACGACCGTAGGCATGACAGGCTGAGCCAGCATGACCAGGTATTTGTGACGGGTGCGATTTCTTGGAGTTATAAATTCCAAAAAAAAAGTGAAACAAAGTTAAAATGAGTTCCCTTTTGTCATCACCAGAAGCAAATATACGTGGTGTCACGCACATGCATAAATTTATGAAATATACAAAAAATGTGCATGCATATGTGTATATATTACGTGATAATTGGATCCTCTTAACAGCTTAAAATTAATGTGGAGCAGGGATCGTACAGTGTTTTAGTTCTAATTGTTTTATTACATGTCAGATTGTACAAATGTGATCGCTTAATTTATTTATCCGAAACCATGTATTAGATTACACAATTCTCTTGTTTATACATATTTATAGAGGAATCTAAAATTCAACCGTTCCTGTTGCATCTAAAATTTACTACAAAATTCCATATTTTTTCATTGCAATAATTTAATCAAAAAGCGGGTTCTCTATTAAACAAAACATGATGAACACACCTGCAAGTTTCGAATTAAGTAAAAAATACTTGTTGCATTGAAAAGTAGGATCATCCATTTTTTATCCATAAGGCCTTAAGAAGAACCAATGACATAATATGTATAAAAACACCTGCAACATTGAAAAGTAGGATCATCCATTTTTTGTAGATCAAATGTTATGGATGTGATCTACATGGTTTGTTTAGTAGAAAACTTGTTTTGAATCATGTGATTATGACAAGTAATTAGGTTTTTAAATGGGTCCCAAAATCAACGGCCTACAATGTATCAAAATTTAATAACTCAAAAGATCACATTTTTATATTACCAAAGCATGATCCGAAGCTTGATCCTTAGCAAACAAAACCATGTTGAACACATATGTGTGGTTAGATTGCGTATGCAACTTGCACCCATGATTTCTACCTCATTAGTTTTGTACCTTCATTAGTAGCCAATATTTACCTTTATATATATATATATATATATATAAAGAGAGAGTGGGTGGTAGCAGCCTACAGGATTTTTGAAGGGGTTTTTTCATGTTTTCTTTAAATCAAATCGTATAGATGTGTCCTACGTGTTTAAATTTATTGCAATTGACTTTTGGATTGTCTAATTCCGATACACAGGTGAATTTTTATGATGTTTAAAATCAACGGTCTAATATTTACATAAATATTCAAGGCTTCAAAATTCATACTTTTTATCAAGAAAACATGATCCAAACACTGTTTCCTAATAATTCGACTATGTTGAACTCATCAGCAGGGCCAGATTAGTGAAAAACAACACAAAAACACCATTTGCTCATGGTATGCTGATGATATGATAGAAAAAATGGTAGGCAGCTACCACCTTTCAACTTTGGAAGAACAAGAAAAAGCCGACGCCACAACGTGCATAAGGTTTCAATGAGTTGAAACTCATAAGTGCAAGTTTTTTTTTATTAAATGTCATCTTACAGATATGTTCAGTATGATCAACTTGATTGAGATCAACCCTTGGATCAAGCTTTTTTCTTTTTGGCAAGAAAACAACCTTTTTAAATAGTAAATATTTGATGCATTTTGGGCGGTTGATTTGTTGGTGAGGGGAGCCAGTGAGGGCATCCTAATATATTTCATAGTTTCAATAGTAGAGGGGTCGTTAGCTGACGGTCAAATCTCAGCATCCTAAATTTCTGGGGAAGTAGTAATGCTCACATTCATTTGAATGTGAGAGTGTGGAGGAGGACATATGAAGTTCCGCTACTAGTCAATTCAAGGTGAATATGTCAAAAGCCGCTTGTTAGGTGTGTTCTCTCTTGATCTTTTAATTCAACCTAACCGATACAGTCAGTCACGGATACACATGTTTGCAAACCTAGATCCGATCTACTTTCAGTGCTTCCTTGTTCCGTCGGTGAAAATACTTCTTATGTGCGCCATATCATCAATGATGTCATTGCAAGCAACGTGTCGAGCTGCTACGACCTCACATCGCTTGTGCCACGTGGCTGATACGTGTGCCATTATTTTATTTTCTTGAAAAAAAAAAAGAAATTGCAATGTCCACTGAGATGCTCCCACGTGAGGAGTATATGGTATGAACAAGCTTAGCTCTTGCCCTAAGTATGGATCTTCATACTCCATCTACTTGGTAGGGGTTGTTTCAAGTGCATGTGTTCCATTTTACCATAAATTTTCCTGGTTAGTTGGGTCAGGACCTATTATAGGGATGTGAATGCTTGGGTATTTTGGAAACCCTTTAAGGCCTCTCATATGTTGGCTTAGGGCTTTCAAAACTAGACTCAGTGATGATCCCACAATTTTGAGCATGACATTGGTTTGGGCTTCACCAAGCCTGGCTGAAGGTCAGGCCCTCTCCAATGGGCCAGATAGTGACAACTTGACTTTACTGCTTGTCGAGCTTGGGCTGGGCCTGGACCTTATCGGGCTCCGGCTAAGGAGCTGGAACTTACGGGTTGTTGGAGGGCCCTATTCCACGGATCAGATGCAACGTTTAAAAAAAAAAGAAAAGAAAAGTGTTGTGTTGTGCATTCCAGGAGCAGTAAGATCTGGTCTGAGAGGCGAGAACGATGAATCCAAGTGGAAACCAGATCTAGGGCTGGTAAAACGAGCCGAAACGAACCTAAAAGGGCATGTTCGGGCTTGGCTCGTTTACTAGTGGATTGAGCTTGTGACTAGGCTCATGTTCACGTTTAGCTGAGCCGAGCTCGAGCATGGCTCTGCTATGAACATGAGCTGACTCATGTAAAATGCATTTCATGTTATTTATATATAGTATATATATATTTTTATATTATACTTGAATATATATATATATATATATATATATATATATATATATATATATATATATATATATATATATATATATATTACACTTAATAGCCCATATTTTATGTATATATTTTTCATTCATCCTTTTTTTACATATATTTTTGTGTTTTTTTATATATTACACAAAATATATATTATCTATAAAAAATATATCTTATCTATACAAGCAAAGGCGTAGCTAGGGGGGGCAGGACTGGGCTGTAGCCCAGTCCTGACTCCCGAAACAGTTAATTTTTTTTTTAAAGCCCAGTCCTAGCCCAGCCCTGATTCCATATGAAATAGATTTTTATCCATTTTTGTAGCCTAGCCCAGTCCTAGCACATCCTTGACTGCAGCAAATAGTTTGATTTGTCCATATGAAATAGATTTTTATTAATAATTGTAGCCATTTTTTATTTTATCTCAAAAAAAAAAATGGCGGTGCTGCCCCCGAACCCCGACTATGGCACAAATAAATTTTTTTTTGCTACACCCTTGTTTGCCCCCCCCCCCCCCCCCACCCCCCCCCCCACACACACACACATGAATCCTAGCTACGCCCCTGTATACAAGCACTATTGAGCCAAGAATACCTCATGTGTGGGCTCGACTCGTTTAAGCTAAATGAGCTGCTCGTGGCTCAGCTCATCAACTATACGAACCGATCATGAACGAGTTCGTGACCAGCCGAATCACGAGCTGCTCTCATTTACCAGCCCTAACCAGATCTGATATGAGAGAGAGAGTGCCTCGTCTTTCAGGTTTCTGTTCAATATTGTTTTTTTTTGCATTCAAAAGGTTAAAGGCGTCGCGCCGTTAACACAAAAAGGTGAAAAAAAAAAGTGAGGAACACGTGGCACTCAACGGGGCCTGAAACCAACAGTCAGGATCCTCGAATGAGTTTTAAACTCATTCAAAGAATGACCTGATCTGAATCCAGTGGGAAGGGGTTAGGGTTTGGGTTGAAGACATCGCCAACCATCCATTGTGTTCTGTTGTCGAGCAACACGACTCATTGATCACCTTTAGTCTTGGAAAGATCAATCCCATGGTCCATGCAAGTGAGCTCAATGTTACAAGCATTGAGTTAGCTGGTTCCAATCCATACAATCAAAAGGCAAATCCAATTTCATGGGTGTGACTTGGTGATACCCTATATCAACTATAATGATTATGATGATGACATAGATTGTTCCCTTGCGACTTACAGTGTACAGTTGCGCTTAGAGTCTGTTTTGCTTTTGTTGAGTCTGATGTAAGCTGCCCGGTTCAGGTGAATTAATACCCCGAAGGGGCAGCCCGTATACTTGAACTGTAATAGCCTGCGGGCAAAATTGTGAATGAATCAAATGCGTTGAGCTTTCTTTTGTTCACCCTCGTTGTGATTGCTTCTTGTGATTGCAACTTCTCTCCCTCTATTCTCTCTTGCTCTCTTGCACTCTGATCATAAGCTTCCGCGACCGGCAAGCGAGCTGACGAGTAGGCTTGCGGCGGTAAGGAAGGACCGTCGCGCCGCGCTGGCCCATTGAAGGAAATAGGCCCGTGACAAGTGGTACCAGAGCCCGTTCTCGTGCTGGGGAAGGGACTCCGGAGTCGGTGTCGACAGACACGCCGACAGGCTGCGATTTGTGAGCAAGACATCGTGGCGCCTTATCAACACTTGCGCAACACCAGAGGCAAGGCAGTTGCCGAAGCTGAGGAGATGGATTCACCTCGGGGCCAAGAAGAGTTGGCTGCAACTGTTAATAAGTTGGTGGAAGATGTGACTTCGCATGATGAAGCGATTTCACGCGCATGTGAATCATTCAATGGATTGAATGATGTGGTGGCGAGCCTGCAAGAGCAGGTGAACTTACTAATGGGGCAGGTCACTTCGTTGACGACTACAGTGACCGATCTTGAGTTGAAGAACCGTACGTTGCAGCGGACGGTGACCCTGAATGGCGAAAATGGTGAGAGACCATCAAGGATTGATGTACCTAGACCCGCAAAATTCAATGGTTCTCGCGACAGCAAGGCCGTTAAGAACTTCTTGTTCCAAGTAGAAGACTACTTGGATATCCAAAATGTGACCCTTGAAGATCTGAGGATCAAGGCTGCAGCGGCCTTACTTGATGGTGATGCTATCGGTTGGTGGAGGCGGAAGCTCAATGACATGGAGAGGGGTCAATGTGTGATAGACACCTTTGACGAGTTCAAAGTAGAGTTGCGCAACTACTTCATGCCAAGAAATGCGCAGAGACAGGCTTACCGGATGGTTCGTGAACTCAAACATACTGGTTCGTTGCAAGACTATGTCCGAACGTTCCAGAAGCTTATGCTGGAGATACCTAACATGCCAGAAGACGACATGCTCAACTGGTTCATTGTGGGACTTCAACCATGGGCACAGTCCGAAGTGGAAAGGAGCAACCCCCGTATTTTGGAAGATGCATATGTGGCGGCGGAGCGCTTAGTTGATACTCAGCGCAAACCTTTCACCCCATCAACCAAAGTTGGGAAGAAGCCTGACCACGGAGGCAAGAAGGATGAGCAGCGCAACGATAAAGGTGAGGCGTCGACACGCCATCAACCCGAAAAGAAACAGAACTACACGAAGCATAACAACAGCAACAAGGGTGCGGTTGTGACATGTTGGTTCTGTGGTGATAGACATATCGCCCGGCAATGCCCAAAGCGCCTTGTAAAGGACGACGGGCAAGCCAATGCTGCACAGGAAGAATGCAGCGATACTGAAGGCAGTGACGCTGAGACCATGCAACCGAGGATGGGTGCCATGCGATCGATTAACGCAGCTAGAAGTTGCGCAGCTAAGAACATGCAGGTCAGTAAGGAACTTATGTACGTAGAAGTCATTATGAATGGAAAGTCTACTTCGGCAATGGTAGACTCCGGGGCCACACACAACTTTGTCTCGCGGGAAGAGGCAGAGCGGTTGGGCTTGAAAACTGGGCCAAAGCAGAGGACTATCAAAACAGTAAACTCTGAGGCCAAGCCCATTCTTGGTGAAGCAAGAGATGTGGCTACTCAAGTGGGGAGTTGGGTCGGCAAAGCCAACTTCTCTGTGGTGCCCCTGGACGATTTCAAGGTGATTCTGGGTATGGAGTTTCTGCGAAGCCAGAATGTGATGATGCTGCCAAAGTTTAACACGTTGACGATCATGGGATCGGACCTGTCCCACACAGTGCAGTGCCTTACGCAGAAAGGCAAGTCTTCAGTGTTATCAGCAATGCAACTGAAGAAGGGTGTCAAGCATGGGGAGCAGACATTCCTAGTTGCAGTGCGTGTAGGTGAAGGGAAGGTAGAAGCAGCAGTGCCGCCGACCCTAGCCCCTCTATTGGAGGAGTTTCGGGGGGTGATGCCTCCGGAATTGCCAAAGCGTCTTCCGCCAAGACGCGAGGTCGACCACAAGATTGAGTTGACCCCGGGAGCAAAGCCTCCCGCAATGGTTCCATACCGTATGGGGCCAGCAGAGTTGAAGGAGCTGCGCAGGCAGCTAGACGAGATGTTGGACGCAGGCATTGTTCGTCCATCAAAAGCCCCATTTGGTGCCCCGGTCCTTTTTCAGATGAAACATGATGGCTCTAAACGGTTATGTGTGGATTACCGGGCCTTGAACAAGGTCACGGTGAAGAACAAGTACCCATTGCCATTGA
Source organism: Nuphar pumila (assembly GCF_984573655.1). Classification (NCBI taxonomy): domain Eukaryota; kingdom Viridiplantae; phylum Streptophyta; class Magnoliopsida; order Nymphaeales; family Nymphaeaceae; genus Nuphar; species Nuphar pumila. The sequence continues at coordinate 29,762,433 of NC_143263.1, read as the reverse complement.
TAGCAGACTTGTTCGATCAGCTAGGTAGTGCCCGTATCTTTTCCAAGCTAGATCTGCGATCGGGTTACTGGCAGGTGAGGATTGCCGAAGGTGATGAGCCGAAAACAACTTGTGTCACCCGCTATGGTGCTTACGAATTTCTAGTAATGCCATTCGGGTTGACAAATGCTCCAGCCACATTCACGACTTTAATGAACCAGATTTTCTACCCTTACTTAGACAAGTTTGTGGTAGTCTATCTGGATGATATCGTGATCTACAGCAGTAACATGGAGGAACATGTCGGGCACTTGCGAACAGTGTTTCAGGTGCTGAAGGAGAATGACCTCTGTGTTAAACGAGAGAAGTGTCTCTTCGGGCAGGAGGAGATCAGCTTCCTTGACCACGTTGTGGGGTGTGGTGTGCTGCGTATGGATGGGCAGAAGATAAGGGCCATCCAGGAATGGGTTCCGCCAAGCAAAGTGCCAGAATTGCGGTCATTCCTCGGCTTGGCAAATTATTATCGGCGTTTCATCGAAGGTTATTCCCTCATTGCTGCGCCCCTCACAGATTTGTTGAAGAAAAATCGGGTATGGCTCTGGACAGGAGCGTGCCAAGATGCCTTCGAGGGCTTGAAGAAAGCCTTAGTGAGAGAGCCAGTGCTGCGACTGCCTGATCATTCGAGACCCTTCGAAGTCCACACTGATGCCTCAGACTTTGCCATTGGCGGAGTTATTATGCAAGACGGGCATCCGATCGCATATGAGAGTCGTAAGCTGAAGGATGCAGAGAGGCGGTACACAGTGCACGAACGTGAGATGACCGCCATTGTGTATTGCCTCAGGACCTGGCGGCACTACCTTTTGGGTGCCGAGTTCGTCGTCAAGACGGACAATGTGGCCACGAGCTATTTTCAGACGCAAAAGAAGCTGACGCCCAAGCAAGCTCGATGGCAGATGTTTTTAGCTGAGTTCGACTTTGCCTTGGAGTACAAGGTTGGGAAGACCAATGTTGTGGCGGATGCCCTGAGCCGTAGGGCTGAACTGGCAGCTGTGCGTGCAGAGTCTTCTGAAGTGCATTTGGAGGGTGCATTGTTGAGCCGCATCCGCGAGGGCACGCAGCAAGATCCGACCGCACAACACCTTGTTTCTCTGGCGCAGGCAGGGAAGACTCGGCGATTTTGGCTACAAGACGGCCTCCTCGTAACAAAAGGGGGGCGCATCTTTGTACCACGGTGGGGAAGCCTCCGCCGAGAGCTACTCAAGGAGTGCCATGATACACTATGGGCCGGCCATCCTGGTCAGGAGCGGACCTTAGCACTCCTTGAGCGCGGCTACTATTGGCCGCAGATGAGAGACGATGTTGAGGGGTATGTGCGGACATGCCTCATCTGCCAGCAAGATAAGGGGACAAACCAGAAGGCTGCCGGTCTCCTTGAGCCTCTACCGATTCCAGAACGTCCTTGGGATAGCATCTCCATGGACTTTATTGTTAGTCTGCCAAAGGTAGAGGGCCTCAGTTCTATTTTGGTCGTGGTGGATCGTTTCTCAAAGTATGCCACCTTCATTTCAGCTTCTAAGGAGTGCCCTGCAGAGAAGACTGCAGAGTTGTTCGTAAAGCATGTGGTGAAGCACTGGGGCATACCAAAGAGCATTGTGAGTGATCGTGATGCTCGCTTCACGGGCAAGTTCTGGCGTGAAGTATTTCGGCTACTTGGCTCTGAGCTGCTGTTTTCAACTAGCTTTCATCCGCAGACTGATGGGCAGACAGAGCGTATCAACGGGATCCTGGAGCAGTACCTCAGGCACTTTGTTAGTGCCAATCAGAAAAATTGGGTGAAGCTCCTTGATGTGGCACAGTTTTGCTATAATCTGCAGAAGAGCGAGTCTTCAGGCCACAGCCCGTTCGAGATAGCCACGGGGCAGCAGCCACTGACCCCGCACACGCTTGCCGCACAGGAAAAGGGAAGGCCATCCTTTGCCTATCAGTTTGTTCGCGACTGGCACGAGCAGAATGAGTTGGCGAAGGCATTCCTACACAAAGCGGCAAAGAGAATGAAGAAGTGGGCAGACAAACACCGTCGACCCGCAGGGTTCCAAGTTGGGGACCAAGTGTTGGTGAAGTTATATCCTGGTCGCACAGGCATCTTCCGCGGGCGGCACCGCGGACTACTCAGAAAGTATGAGGGACCCTTCACCATCACAAAGAAGGTGGGCAAGCTAGCCTATAAGCTGGAGTTGCCCCCAGACTTCAAGGTGCACCCCGTGTTTCACGTGTGCAACCTCAAGCAGTTCCATCCAGATGATGGATACCCGGAACGCAATGTGCCGCAACGCGCTCCCATCATGCAGAGGGCCCCGGCAGCACAACGGGCCGAGAAGCACCTCAGTCAGATCCTTCGCCACAAGGTCAACTACTTGGGGCAAGCGAAGAAATACTTGGTGCAGTGGGAGGAAACAGCGGAACCAACGTGGGAGCCTGCATTTCGAATGAACAGCCGCTACCCGGCTGAAGTCAGGGCTTACCACGAAACAGATGGCGCCGAGGACGGCGCATGATTTGAAGGGGGGAGCATGTTCCCTTGCGACTTACAGTGTACAGTTGCGCTTAGAGTCTGTTTTGCTTTTGTTGAGTCTGATGTAAGCTGCCCGGTTCAGGTGAATTAATACCCCGAAGGGGCAGCCCGTATACTTGAACTGTAATAGCCTGCGGGCAAAATTGTGAATGAATCAAATGCGTTGAGCTTTCTTTTGTTCACCCTCGTTGTGATTGCTTCTTGTGATTGCAACTTCTCTCCCTCTATTCTCTCTTGCTCTCTTGCACTCTGATCATAAGCTTCCGCGACCGGCAAGCGAGCTGACGAGTAGGCTTGCGGCGGTAAGGAAGGACCGTCGCGCCGCGCTGGCCCATTGAAGGAAATAGGCCCGTGACATAGATGGTGGTGCAGAGAAATAAGTGAAGTAGCATACGACATACCATAAGAGGAAAGATCAACAACAACCTCCATCATGGAACTCATATCGTCAAAGCAAACCACATATATAGGTTCATAGCATGTTGGTTGTGATGTCACCTACTTGTGCTCTCAAGTGAGCATTAAAAATAAGTAGATGCCTTCCTCATAATCAGCTCCTCTGGTAAGGTGACTTGTGATTGTCACCAAATTGATGGGACATCACTTTGAAACCCATGTAGGCATCCCTTGTAGCAAGGCGCTGAAGTTAGGTGTACTGGTTAGGAGGAACCTCAAGACCTAACCAAAAGAAAAGGTAGATGCCTCTTATGGATGTTTTCCCACCCATTAGTACCGCTCACTTTTTTTGTCACAAGGGAAGACCAAAGAGAACAAATTTTTATTGGTAAATTATCTCAAAAGGTATGGCAATTGGGCTCGAATCAAGTATTTTCAGAGGCATGTGTTTGACACACAATATTTAAAGTTATAGTTGCCCCACTTGGCACTTGGTCCTTTGGGCAATGGATATTCATGTAACTTTGGCCTCTTGAATCAAGTAAACTCTAACCTCAAGATACTAAGTACTTGACTAAGTCGAAGCCTAAACTCACTAAAAAAGAAAGAAAGGAAGGGCACTAGGGAGAGAGGGATCAAGATCATTAGAATGAAAGCAATAGAGAGAAAGAGAGCATGAGCTAGAGATCCCGTGGGAGAAAAAAGAGAACCCAGATGATGATGATGAAAATGAGAGGAAGTCTAGGGTATATATATATATATATATATATATATAGCTCCAGGCCCAAGGAGGGGTTATAGCTAGGTGTGTTAAATAGAGAAGAAGGGTAGTTAACAGATCAAAAATAACCCTACCAAATCAAAAAAGTGTTCAGAAGATAAGGCAACAATCAATGTTAAAGGGGAGAGAAAACGGTAAGGGATTAAAGAGAATGACTGGAGGACCGTTTGACCACAAATGATCACAAACAAAGATATTAGACTAAGTCAAGGTCAAAATCAGTTGGTCAAAAGCTATATAGAGAACAACCAAAGGTCTTGGGGATAAAATCATCCTAAGCACCAAAAAGAATAATTAAAGGTCAAGCAAAACAATGGCCAAGTTCAAGCCTAACCAAGTCGGGTTGGGACTGACCAAAAGTTAACCTAAATCCAAAACTCAAGGTCAAGGTCAAAAGTTCAAAGTTCATTTGATAAGTCCCCAATGAGTCTTGCTCATAAAAGCAACTATGCCTTATATAAACTAAACAAAGTTTTCGCACTCTTCAATGTGAAACTAAACTTTTAAGAAAAAATGAAAACCTACTTAGGTAAAAGAGAGAAAAGAGTAGGCAATGCTAGGTTCTAACCCAATAATTTTGAGACAGAACCCCAATACTTTTTACCACCCACATTATGTATATGCTACAAATAGGGGTGGGCAACAGGTCAGGCGGCCAGATGGGCCAAGCCAACCTGACCCACCAAGGGCCGGGTTTGGGCCAAGATTTTAAGCCCAAACCCATTAGAAACCAAGCCAAAAACATATCATGCGGGCTACTAGGCTGGCCCAATGAGCTTGAGTTATAGAAAAATTAATAAAAAAAAGTAAAATTACTTTTTATGAAAACTAGAAATCACATAGTAACTTGGGTACATGAAAACTTATTAATTACTTTTAATTACCTAACTATCGGCACTAATTTTAATAAAAATATAATTGATTGCACACACAATTGGCTAGGATTGTTTTTTATAGGAATCGTCTTATTTGGGCCCGCCCGAACCCGGCCCGCTTCAGATTGGCATGTTGGGCCAATTGTAATACCCATAATTTTTTGATAGTTATTTTAATAAATAAAGATGAAATTTTATGTCATTTATAGATTTTTATGTATTCAAAGATTAAAATTAATTATGAATATTAACTCACAAGTTAATCTTAAGTGAGTTAGAATTTTAACTAAGATTAAAATTAATTATGTTTATTAACTCACAAGTTAATCTTAAGTGAGTTAGAATTTTAACTAAAAGTTTAAATGAATTCGAATTCAACTTAGGATTAATTTTATGTAAATTAGAATTTGAATTTAGAATTAATTACAAATGAGTTTACATTTAATTAGACATGCATGTAATGCCATTTCAATAAATTAAGATTTAGTTTTTATGAATTTGAAATCCAAAATACAAAATAATGTTAATAAGTGAAATAAGTTTTTTTGGAATAAAATTTTTGACTTGACCAAAAATTATAAATTGGTTGAGGTCCATAAGTAGGGCATCCCCATATGGGGCCCATACTATATGGCACCTCAAATGAAATTCAATTTAAAGTTAAAAACACAAGAAATAGATATTTTAAAAGTTTTCAAAAAACAAAAGAAAGAAGAGAAAAATAAAAATTAAATATTTTCCATATAAGCAAGCTTTAGGACCTAAGTTAGATTTTTTTGAAATTGGTAAGTAAGCAAACACAAGGAGGCATCCCATGCTTGTGGATCCCTTGTGCTTACTTGGCAATATGATGTTCATTATAATGTAATGAGACCTAAGTTATGGCTTTAGTAAGGAAAACTAAGAAAACTTTTATGGAAAAAAATAGGTGGAATAATTTAACAAAAAAATCTTGTTAAATGGAAAGCTTAGGCTAGGATTTGTGAGGGATTTGGAAAGAGTCAAAGTTAGAAAAAAATAAAGGTATATAGAGCCAAGGAGGGGCTCAACCCCCGCTACTGGACTCTTTATATTTTTTAGCTCTTTCCTTCTCTTCTCATTTTCATCTTTTTTTTCCTTTTCTTCCCTCCTTCCTCTATTAAAGGTAGAACCACTATTGAAGGTGAGCTGAGTGAAGAGTTGCAACCATATAAATGAAGGATTTTATCGATTCAGAAAACTCGAATGAGGTAGGTACACCAATCACGTAGACATAAATTGATCTAAACATGAGTTGTTTAGATGATCAATTTTCATATTTGAACCAATAGGGATCAAACCTGAAAACATCTTATTAAAATTTGTTTTTACTCTCAAAAACTCAATTTTGGTGGATCTCTGTCACCACGGGATCCTTGAAAAAAATAGTTTGTAAAACTAGATTGTTTTTTGCTTCTAAAAGGAAAAATGGTTAGGGGAGGCTTAGGTTATAATTATTTGTTAAAACTTGTTTGATTCAAGCATGTTTAAATATGATTATTAGATTAGATTGATGTGATATAAGTTATAAAAATTTTGAAAATTCTATGTGTGACTAAATCCATATTCGTTTATGCAAAATTGTTTTAAAGATAAGGTTTAGCAAAATTGTGTAGGGGCTTTATGATTTATGATTAAGATAAATTAATAAAAAGCGTGGCTATTTAGTTTAATTCATGATAGTATGGGTAATCAACATGCCAGTGCATATGTAAACCATAATTTGATGATTGATTAGGTCACATGTGATTAATAAAAGGGCACAAGTTTAATTGAATAACCCCATTAATGCAATGTGATTTTGAATGATGGATGTTAATGTTTTAATATAATTAAGCACAAATATGTTTAAATATGTATTGTATGGTGTTGTAAATATGTCTGAAAAAGTTGTATTCATGCTTGATCATATTTTAATATCATCTTTAATCTTGCTTAATGAGTGTGCTATGAGTTTGAAATCTCTGATATTTTGTTCTTGTTTTTTACCTGGCCAATTTCAAAATAAATTCAAGATCTTTGGGAATACGAATTCAATAAAAAAATAAAAATACTAGAGTATTTTACACATCTAGGGTTTGAATTTGGAATTTTGTTTTTCCTGTTTTAGTGAGTTTTAAGGGTGAAACATCTATTACAATAGAGCATAGGTTTTTTGCTCTATCAACAGGACTATTTTGATCAGTGATTTTGAAAGTTTTAGAAACCTAATCAAAATTGTTCAAAATAAATTGCAAAAACAACTGAGTGAAGGGTGACACATATAAGAAGATTTTATAAAGGGGATTTTATCAAGAGTTATTAATAAATCTTAGGAAATTTTCTAATTCTGAACAGATTTCTGCAATTGACAAAATATGTCTTATTTTTTTTTAATAGGGGTCAGTTTGAGAATTTTTATAATTTTTTTACAATTGATTTTGAAGTTATGTTTCTTGGGTTGTGCTTCTGACATTTTAGAGCAACCCTAGTTAAATTTTGAAAGCTAAAACTGATTTCTATGATTTTTGGTGGCTTTCTCAAAAGCAGGTTAACAAAGACACAAACTACACAATTATCATGAATTAGTAGCTTGTCATTTTTACATTATTCAACTTGATATATGATGCATAAAAGTTGATTGGTCATCTAATATCCATGCTAACTAAATGCTATTCATGCTGAATTATGAATGTTAAGAATGTATGTGCTATATATAATAATATACATTATACATCATGAAGCATGATCAGTGAGTGAAAACACATGAATGCACATGTTAATTTTAAATGAAGTATATATGACTTAATTATGCATGCAACCTTTATGTAAGTATGTAGTCATATGATATGGTACATGCATGATAATAATGAATGTGTGGTATGAGCATGAACATGGTTTATGAGTGAACCTAGGTTCAATAAGACCTACGGGTGCTTGTGAAACACCAAGGATAGGAAAGACTAGACATACATGCACATAATCACATAATTGCCTTCAAGAGGCCATGTTCAAAGTCACCTAGAGATGAGATTTGAACTGCAAGAAATTTGAATCGGTTAAAACAACCTTGTGTTATAGAATCTCCACAAGTGGGGATTGGGCTAGTGAGCCCGTGTGCTAAAAGTACTTTAAATTAATTTATGAGTCTAATATTAAATAACACATATGACCCATTCAAACCCGGGACCACCTTAGAGAGGTTGGTGATACACTTGATCGGTCGACCGTTGTCACTTTAGAGAGCTAGGCATCTCTGTTGGTCCCCAGTCGCTGATCATAGGAGGTTAGACTACCGTGTAGCTCACTACAAGAAAAATGTTAATTAGCGACGAAAATTTGCGACGGATTTTTTCCATCGCAACTTTGCGACAAATTAGCTAGAGAAAACTTTCTTCATGGATCCGTCGCTAATTAGCGACGGATTAGCGATGAAAGTTGTTTCATCGCTAATCCGTCGCTAATTAGCGACGGATTAACGACAATGATTTTTTCATCGCTAATTCTCAATACAAGAAAAACATTTTAGCGAGGGAATTTTTCCCTCGCTAATTTTCGATTTAACAGAGCGCAAAATTTTCCCTCTCCACGTTTGAAATTTAAATCGGCCGCGCTCGATTTAAACCGACTTCTTCGGAGGACAGCGACGTCGGAGAGCATGACGGCGACGAGGCAGTTTCACGGAGGATGGCGACGCCGGAGGACGACGACGTCGGAGGACGCTGGAGGACGGCAATGCCGGAGGACGGCGACGCCGGAGGACGCTGGAGGACGGCGACGCCGTCTCACGGAGGATGCCATTTCACAGAGGACGACGACGAGGCAGACGCAAAAGCGGTGGCCGGAACCTCAGCTTTTGGCAGCTCGTTGGAGCCGAAGATGGCGGTGCCAGCAGCTGCAGTGGATAAGAAGAAGTGGCATGCCTCTGGACTGTCAAGGAACAACAATATTGAAGACGGAATGCTGTCTTTCTCCTCTGCGATCGTCCTTCCGTCCGGGGTGAAGTCGGAGGGAGACTCGAACCACTTTAACCTCGAGGCATCGGTGCGGGAGGCTGGTTCACGGAGGATGACAACACCGATTCACGGAGGACGGGGACGCCGGAGAGCATCGGTTCATGGAGGACGGTTCACAGAGGACGATGACGCCGGTTCACGGAGGACGGCGACGCCGGAGAGCATCGGTTCACGGAGGACGGTTCACAGAGGACGATGACGCCGGTTCACGGAAGACGACGACGCTGGAGAGCACTGGTTCTGTGTAATGCCTGTCGGGTGCGGTATAAGTCCGGCTTATTGCTGCCGGAATACCGCCCGACAGGGATCAATTTTTTTTTTTAAATTTAGCGACAGCTTAGCGACGAACATTATCCGTCACTAATCTGTCACAAATTAGCGACAGAATTAATGACAGATAAGTTTTTTCGCTAATTAGCGAGCAAAAATTCGCGATGGTCTCTATCCATCGCTAATCTGTCGCTAAGCCATCGCTAAACTGTTTAGCGACGGATTAGCGGTGGATAGAGACCATCGCTAATCCACGATTTTCTTATAGTGGCTTAGGTGGTATGTCATGAATCTCTGTAAAGTAGGAATCAATTTTGTATGGACCATTGGAAGATTCGTTCGGTAACAGACCGCTCTAGTGGAAACATCGAAAGGAGTTTGCAAATTCTTCTAATCAACGAGGCTAATAAATTACATGGCATAACAGATACCTCATTGGATTAGCAGAGTCAGAGTTAGAAACATTGGGTGTGTACCTTTCAGGGCTAGAAAAGAGAAATAAAACATCAAGTATGGAATCACTTATTTTAATCTATACATGATCGTAGGATTTAAGATGTATTGCTTATTTTCCTGAATTTCTACATAGTAGAATATTTGTTATAGAATTTGACTGCAAGCATAAGTGATTATAAAAATGTAAATTATCCTTATCATAATATGTTGTGTTGCATGATTTAATCACTTATCTGAAAATGTATCAATGCTTATCTCTTGTATTTGGATTATGTTTGTATTTATGTGTTTTGATGTAACCTACTGGGTTTGTTGCATAATACCACATACTTTAACATTTTTTAGATAATGCATAAGTTGGTGTGATTACAGGTTGTTCGGCGACATCAGATAAATCATCATCATTCTTCTTTCTCAGGGAATTCAACTTTTTTTTTTAAATGGTTTTTATTAAGTTGGATTTTAATATAACATATAAACTTTGAATTTAATTAATTATTGAATTGCATTAATTTCTTTAATTAAGTGTTTTAGACCCAATGTGTGTGTAATTGTTTTATTGTAACTTGCTCAAAGTTGCATTGGTTTTCAATTACATTATTATGCTATGTAGGCAAGGCCGGCCCGATCCATTAGGCCGGCCCGACCGATGCCCACCCCTAGCTACAAAAGCACCCAAAGTTTTTAATGTTTTTGAAAGGCAAGCTAGGGTTAGGCAAACCCCACTAGTTATTATTCAACGTACCACTGAGGTCTTGAACCTTTAACGTCCCATGACAGAGAGACGTGCACTGACAGCTCCTACCAAAAGCACCCAAAGTTCCAAGGCTTTATATGCACTTAATCAACTAGCCGTGCCCGTGCTCACCAAGTCTGACCAGGCTGATTAGACCTGGCCTAGGTTGGTGGTTAAGGTGCATGACGCGCTTGTAGGGCCATCCGATTCAACATTCACTCATTTGTAAAGTTCACATGCTTAGGTTTGCTTTTTGCTAGTTAAGTTGGGATATTAAGTACACCCCCCACCTTACATCATCCGAGTAACTTTACTTCAGTCCTTGTTTACAGTCCAGTTCGGTGGCTTGTCGTTCCATATATATATATATAGGACCTGATTTTCATCTTTTGAAATGCAATTAAGGACTGCACATATCGATAGATGCAATTATGGTACCCGGGTCTTATTCATCTTCAAGTCTGAACCCGGGTCTTATTCAGGTTTTATTATTTATCATCATACCCTGACCCTACAGGGTTTGGTCTGGATCGGTCTGGGTAAACCAGAGCCATTGACACCAAAAGATGCAATTTCCGGATTTGAACTTCACATCGACATAAATATGCATGAAATTAGGAAATGCCCTCTAGAAGCTGGATTCGCCCTTCAGCTATGGCTTTCATTCTCGATATCCATGTCCTGTTGGTTGCTGAAATGAATTACCAACGGGGGCTCCGCTTGTCTTTTAGGAGTAGGTAGTGCAGGTCAGGTAGTGTTAGGACGTTGGACGTTCAAAACCCAATAGTATAGTTGTATAACTGGTAGGGGTCTGCCTAACCCAGCTTGCCTTTCAAAAAAAAAATTATGACACCGCTCCATTCAAATGCAAGTCAATTAGTAGGTCAGTCATAATTTCAGTTTTACGAAAAAACGATTCAAACAGCAAACATGAGACTCTCCAACAATCAGAAACTGTCCATTCAATGTGTGTACCTTGTAAGCTATTTTGTTACTACATGCCAGTGTGACAAAGACCAGCTAAGTAGGGATGCAAACGGGTCAGATCCAAAACAGCTAAATGCATGTGAGATTTGGATCCGGTTAGATCAGGAACAACCACAAATTGAAAAACCTTTGTTCTGGATCTAACCGACCCTCTCATGCTGCAATTCAAGACCGAGCAATCTGGAAAGTCTATGATTATGCGGCCCAAATTTCTTCAGAATGAATTTGAATTTCGAGATAATCATAGCGACCAGGCATTCAATAAACAAATGGTAATTGGATTTCAACGTTCTTGATTCAGTAAAGTTACTACAACAAAAGAAGAAAACAGCGGCAATTTGTACAGCGGGCAATTTGGGAAATTGCCACTGTTGATCAAAAAGCGGCAATTTGGGAGAAGCTGCAGCGCAGTTCAAAAACGGCCGCTAAATATACCCTTTATCTACAGCGACAGTTCAAGACTTCCGGTAAATGTAGGGTACTTATTCCACACCTCTGCTGCCAGTCTTGTGTTGCGAGCTTCTGCTCACAACCTCAAGTATAAATATCATGCTGCACAAGGCAAAGCATGTATGCCAGTTTTCAGGGTTAAATTTCATTCTTATCTCCTACCAGAGATGTTAACGGGTGACACATGTTGCTACCTTCCCTTTCCAAAGAAGGGTGTTCATTCCTACAAAAATGGAGGGAACATTCAAAGGCTTCCAAGTAAGAAATCATTTACATCGTTATGCTGAGAGAGAGAGAGAGACTCAAAGATTTATAGTGACATTTTCATACCATCCCATACAAATTAGGGTTTAGAAAATCAAATATATAATTCTATTTTGTAGCCAAGACTTTGTTCAAAACTTGGCTGAAGCCCCATTTTCGATTTCCAAATTTTCTATATGATGTCTAATACCAGACCATCCCCAAATGATGCCACCACAAGCATAGGAACCCCTTATCTGTTACCTGTGACACCAAATGCCTCTCACTGGCCATTGTGATTTAGCAGTAAGAACTTATTGAACCAATTATGCAAGATTTGCTTTGTTAGTGTCACAGATTTGTCTTAGGTCAATTATACCTTCTATTTTGGCCTACAAATTTGAAACCATTTCACCAAATGATGTTTGGGATGGTTATGTTGGCATCGTTGTGGATAAGGGTCACGCCCCTTATTTTTAGTAGGTTTCCTCTATCCTAGGCTCCTTCTGTTTTTGGGAGGTTGTTACCTTCTGCATTGTGGTTATCGCATAGCCTCTTGTTGGCTATTTAACCAATACACTGTGTAACCAGAAATCATAACAAAATAAAGTGTCATTTGGGGTTTTCTCTGTGGATGTAGGCCACATTGGCTGAACCACGTACATGCGTTGTGCATCTATGCATCTCTTCTTTGCTTCTTGTTATTTCAACATGGTATCAGAGCCCCTTCTTTGATCCTGTGTATGCTTGCACAGCTAACTGCTTCAACCTTACGGTGGACTATTGCTTCAGCATTGAGGTGGATTGCCATCAGAACCTGTTTCACAAGGTATCCCTGTGCTAACTGCTTCAGCCTTACGGTGGACTATTGCTTCAGCATTGAGGTAGATTGCCATCAGCACCTGCTTCACAAGGTATCCCTGTTCTTTCTGATCCTGCCCAGCCCTTGTTTTTTGGTTTATTAGTCCTTCTGAGTGTGCCATCATGGATGCATCATCTCAAAGCCTTGGAAATATGAAACTGACCATCCACGATCAGAACCCCTCTCTCAAAATTACTACTGTTCCATTAAATGGAACAAATTATCTTAGTTGGTCCAAAGCTGCGAGCCTATTTCTCAGTGGCAAAGGAAAGTTGGGACACATAACAGGAAAAATATCTCGTCCAGCACAAGATAACGTTGGATATGACGAATGGGAGTCGGCTAATCATTTGGTAATGTCGTGGCTTCTTAATTCCATGGATCCTAGTATTGCTGAAGGATTCCTTTTCGTAGAAACTGCCCAAGAAATGTGGGAGAATATACGCGATGTATATGGTGAACAAAATAATCTTGCACGCATTTTTCAAATTCAGCAAGAAATTTCTCTTCTCACTCAGCAAGAAAAACCCTTCCACACTTATTTAGGGACTCTCAGAGGCTTATGGGACGAGCTTGCCCAATATCGTCCAATCACCACTGATCTAGATGTCATTAAAAAACGTATAGAGGAAGACCGAATTTTCAAGTTGTTGGCTGGTCTCAAGCCAGAATATGAATCCCTGAGAAGTCAAATGCTCATATCAACACCATTGCCTACTTTTAACACGGTGTGTTCTATCATTCAACGTGAGGAGACCAGACGAAAAATAATGAATTCTCCATCTCAAGTCATTGAAGTCGCAACTGAAAAAATGGCTTTCAAAGCTTTTCAACCATCATCCACCACTGCTGGTATTAACCTGAAAGATAGTTCGAAAAAGCCCAAGTTTCGGTGCACTTATTGTAAGAAGTCTGGCCATACTAAAGACAGGTGCTGGGAGCTTCACGGCAGACCACCTAAAGCCCCTGGTCTCACTAATCCAAGAAGCCCTTATGCTGCCAACGTTGTATCCATTGCCGATCTTACCAACATTCTGCAACAACTAAACAAGGGACATCAGGTGGAAATGCCAGAATCAACATGTGAAAACACGTCAGGTATCTCTCACTGCTTTACCTCAAATATGTTATCTAGAAGATGGATTGTGGACACTGGAGCGTCCGACCACATGACAGGACAAGGATCACAACTTCATGACATTCGGTACACTACTAAGAAAACCGTATGCATTGCCGATGGAAGCACAGTCCCAGTAGAAGGAATCGGTTCGACCTGGTTTTTTGATAAATATGCTAAGTCAAAAGTGCTTTATATTCCAACATTTCCAGCGAGTCTATTATCTGTTAGTCGTATCACCGGGAGTCATGATTGTGTTGTTGTGTTTTCTGCTGATAATGTGGTTTTTCAGGATCAAAGGACGCAGAAAGTGATTGGTAAAGGGCGGCAACACGATGACCTATATTTTTTGGATAGTGATGCTCAAGCTCTTGTTGCATACAACACCAAGGAGTTGAGCAGGTTGTGGCACATTAGATTAGGCCATCCTTCATACAAAGTTCAAAATCAGTTATTACCGCATTTACCTGTTATTTCAAATGCTTGTGATGCTTGCGAGTATGCCAAAGCAACTCGACTACCGTTCTCTAAGTCTCATAGTAGGTCTGATGTTATGTTTCATTTGATACATTCTGATGTCTGGGGACCTGCCCCAGTGCCTTCACATTTGGGGTACAACTATTTTGTTACATTTATTGATGATCACTCACGGGCAACGTGGATTTATTTTCTTAAAAATAAAAGTGAAGTTTCAAGAGTCTTCTCAGATTTTTATCAGCTTGTCTTCACCCAATTTGATAAGAAAATCAAGATCGTGCGATCTGACAATGGGGGTGAGTTTGTCAATACTAACATAAGAGATTTCTTTTCAAAACATGGGATCTTACCTCAAAACTCTTGTGCCGGGACCCCACAACAAAATGGAGTCGCAGAACGAAAAAACCGCCAGTTACTGAATATTTCCAGAGCAATTATGTTTGAAAAAAATATACCAAAAGAATACTGGTCTGAGGCTATTGGAACAGCATGCTACATTTCAAATCGTTTGCCCAGCTCTGCTATTGAAGGACGTGTGCCATTGGAAGTTGTCTATAATAAGCCCATATCTATATCTCATTTGCGGGTTTTCGGATGCAAAGTTTTTGTTCACCTTCAAGCTAAAGACAAAGACAAACTCGAACCCAGGTTAGTCAAGTGTGTTTTCTTGGGTTACTCTACAGTTAAAAAAGGTTACCGATGTTTTGATCCGCATCAAAACAAAATGTATATCTCCAGAGATGTTCATTTTTTTGAAAATGAATGTTTTTTTCATGAGCCGATTACCCTTGACAATGAGGTTCATCCGCAGGGGGAGGATGGGAAGGGAAAGGGATGCGAATTGACCCTTCCAAATGTCCAAAACTATGAGTCTATCGAATTACAAACCTTACCCAATTTGACTCCCAACACCCAAATTGAGTCAGACTTAAACATTGCTGATGAACCGATTTCTCATGAATCAACCTCAACTGATACTGTGGCTCCCACTAGAAGATCCAGTCGCATTTCCAAACTTCCTGAGCGGTTGAATGATTTTTATACCTATTTGGCTTCATCTTCAACCACTTACCCTACAACACACCCCATCCAAAATTATCTCTCTCTTAAAGGCCTTTCATCATCTTATATCTCCTATGCCTTAAGTGTTTATGCTCACCGTGAACCCAACACGTTTCAAGAAGCCAATCTCGACCCAGAGTGGAGAAAAGCTATGGAAGAAGAAATTCAGGCTCTGAAAAAAAATGGTACTTGGGAAATCGTCAATCGCCCTGAAGGAAAAAAACTTGTCGGATGTCGTTGGATCTATAAAATCAAGTACAACAGTGATGGTACCATTGAAAGGTATAAAGCCAGATTGGTTGCAAAAGGTTACACTCAAATAGAAGGAATAGACTATAATGAAACGTTTGCTCCCGTAGCTAAAATGAATTCTATAAGAATTCTTTTATCAGTAGCCGCAAATAAGAACTAGAGAATGTTCCAATCCGATATTAAAAATGCTTTTCTTTACGGAGATCTTGAGGAGGAAATATATATGGAATTCCCTCCAGGATATCAGGTCCAAGACCAGGAAAAGGTAGCATGCAAATTAAAAAAGGCGCTTTATGGGCTGAAGCAATCTCCTCGAGCCTGGTTCGCTAAGCTAAGCAGAGCTCTATGTGAGATGGGTTTTAAAAGAAGTTCTGCTGATTATTCCATGTTTGTGTCTATTCAGGGATCTAAAACTGCCATTATTCTCATATATGTTGATGATATAATCATGACAGAAAATGATGAAGCCTTGATTGAACAAGTCAAAAGGAGACTTCATCATAAATTCGAGATAAAAGACCTAGGAACTCTCAGGTACTTCCTCGGTTTAGAGGTTGCTCACTCAAGTAAAGGAATCTTTGTCTGCCAAAGAAAGTATATTTTTGACCTTCTTCAGGATACAGGGATGCTTGGCGCCAAACCTGTAGACACCCCTATAGATTCCAGCAGTAAGTTGAGGACAGATGATGGAAAACCAGTAGCCGACATTGGTGAATTCCAAAGATTGGTTGGGCGTCTCATTTATCTCACGGTTACTCGGCCAGATATTACATTTGCCGTCAACTTGATAAGTCAATTCATGCATGACCCTAAAGAACCACATCTTGATGCTGCTTACAGAATTCTCAAATACCTAAAAGGAACAATGGGAAAAGGAATTTTGATGAAAAGAAATGCAGACTTGAATGTTGTTGGTTATACAGATGCTGATTGGGCTGGTGACCCAAATGATAGACGTTCTACATCTGGATATTGTGTGTTTGTTGGAGGTAACCTGGTAACATGGCGTAGCAAAAAACAGAGTGTTGTAGCTAGATCAAGTGCTGAAGCCGAATATCGGTCCATAGCCCTTGGAGCGTGCGAACTCATCTGGATCAAATCTTTGCTATCAGACATGGGAATTAATGTCAATGAACCTATGGAATTAAGATGCGATAATCAAGTTGCCATCCATATTGGAGCTAACCCAGTTTTTCACGAGCGAACAAAACACATTGAGCTCGATTGTCATTTTGTTCGTGAAAAAATTCAGGCTCAAGTTATCAAAACTCCTCATGTCAGAAGTCGTGACCAATTGGCCGATGTTTTTACTAAAGCTTTAGGAAAAAGAAGACATCTGGATATCATAAGCAAGTTGGGACAGATTGATATCTGCCTACCAACTTGAGGGGGAGTTTGTTGGCATCGTTGTGGATAAGGGTCACGCCCCTTATTTTTAGCAGGTTTCCTCTATCCTGGGCTCCTTCTGTTTTTGGGAGGTTGTTACCTTCTGCATTGTGGTTATCGCATAGCCTCTTGTTGGCTATTTAACCAATACACTGTGTAACCAGAAATCATAACAAAATAAAGTGTCATTTGGGGTTTTCTCTGTGGATGTAGGCCACATTGGCTGAACCATCGATGTTTGAAAGAGAGCATCCAATGCAATGGAAAAGAAAACAGGACATGTGGAATAAGACAAACATCTTGCACAAGAAAGGATATGCAACCGCCACCCTTTCAATAAATTTTGCACTTCAGAAATCAAGACATAGCAATATTTTGCCTTCCATATCTGTAAATAGAGGGGGGGCACACAAATATTGTAAGAGAAGGGTTCCCAAACTCTATTTGAGAATTGATCAAAAACTATCTGCTGGCAAGGCTCCATATTGAGTGGAATATATTGAGATTTAGAGGCATTTATCTGCATACCAGCATTCAAACTGTGAATTCCCGATACGTTGGAAATATGTGAGACTTTCACAGACTGTGAATTCAGACTTTCACCGATATTTGTGGCTATGGCCCATGGAAACTAGAGCCACAAAGTTATGTACAGATTATTAACATATCCCTTGGTTACAATGATTGCAGCAAATATGAGTTATTACTAGCCTAACAAAAGCCAAGAGGGAGGCCTCGAGTGTTACAAAAACGCACCACTCACAAGCTTTCATATGCCTTTGCATGAGCATCTGAAACCATGAGGCTAGCCAGATGACCAACATTGTAGGGGTAAACTTCCGTTGCGAGCTTTGAGAAATATGCCTTCCTTGCCAAATGCTTGTAGAGGGCCTCTGTGAAGTGCACCCCATCGAAGTACATATAGGCATTCCTGTCTTTACATGGGCTGCTGCCCTTCGCACACATCTTCTTCTGGCTTGAACTTGAGAGTGTGCAGCAAGTCTCGTTTATCACCTTGAACCCTGTGAGTATTCATCATGTTGGTCATTTATGTAAGCCCTTCATTTAAAGCAATCAAGTCGAGATATGAATTTCATAAGCTATGAATAATTAGTTCTCCTTGTAAAACAGCAGATCAGGTGCAATCACATTGCACACTTTGTGATATAGCCTGTCAGCCCTGGGGCTCACCAGAAGATGGAGGGTGGATCAGGTGCAGCGGCACACTAAAGTGTGCAACGTGATTGCATCTGATCTGCCGCCTACAGGGAAAGGTTTATATAAACCCAAATTTAGTGACCAGTATGAGTCGAAACGTAATTTATTTGCATACCAGAAACGAACCTGAATCCTGTCTAATTGCAACCGGGCCCAAATTTTATGACTGATTCAAAATGGGTTATGGGAGAGTTCTCCTCATTCCCAAATTGGCATTTGACACTGGTCAATTGGAATGAAATCCCTCAAAGCAGTCAGAATTTTTCTTGGGTCTATTTTCCATGAGAGGGTTAGGTCGAACCCTCTATGAGTAGGGATCTCAGTGAGTCAAGTAAAGCCAGACCAACCCCATAATATCCGAATGTGACCACAAGAATGTATTCTCTATATTGATCAGGTTGGATCCAAAAGATCAATTCTTAGGTGGATCTGAACCCGGTTTAGGTGTTCTTAAACTAGAGCTGGATTTACGCTGCCCACCAGCTAGGCTGATATGGGCGAGTTTAATTTTATTAGTCAAAATCTGTATACTCAGTGGTACGTTTTTCTTTCCTCCCCTTTTCTGTTTGGGTTGAGGATGCTATTTTGATTGTTTGATCTTGAGAGAGAGAGAGAGAGAGAGAGAGAGAGAGAGAGAGAGAGATGGTTGGCACCTAGTGGCACCAACATCCTAATTTTTGATGATGAGGAACCCATACTCAGAACCGGGTCACTTAATTGATCCGCCCCACCGCTGCAAGGCAAACCCCAGGTGGGGCCCACGGCCTTAGGTGACCCACCTTGAAAAGCTATGGACACACTCGTGTGCCAGCGGGGTTTGATCCGGCGCCCTCCTCTAGTGACACCAACATCCTTGATGATGATGATGGTAGTGGTGGTGGTGGTGATGATGGTGAGAGGCGGCCATACCCAAGGGTGCCGGATTGTCAAAGACGTCTCTCACAAGTCTGTAGGTATCAACATAGACAAAATGAGATCCCGGCATCTCTTTCTTCAAATCATCTAAAGAAGATCCCAAACGAGAGTTGAACGAAATTGCTGCCTGATTCATAGCCTCCTGGCACCCTTCCTTCACATTAGACACTGCCCTGGCAAAGGGGGTGCAACCAATCGCTTGGACACCAAACAACACAAACTTTCTAGCTCCTAAGCCGTGCACCTTCTGCAAAAACCAAGCAAGCATTCAGTTGCTAACCGTTGTTTTAACAAACATTAGAATAGTTCTATATGGTGCCGAAGATATAGTTGTTGTACCTTGAGTTGTTGAGTGAAATTTCCCAATAGGAACTGCAGGAACTCATCTGAAGTGCATTGTCCGTTCCCACTGGACCGGGAACACATCCATGAGCAGTCATTGCCTCCAGCATTGAACATGAATATGCTCTTAGATAGGAAGGAAAAAAGTTGGTCCCCCTTGTTGAGTTGAGACCTCAGATCTGGGATAGTTACAGTTTGAAAGTGCCCGATTTGTTCGTTCAATGATATGCACACTGACTGTTAAAGGATTCACATGAAAGGGATATGTTTTCATTAGATGTTGCATTTCTTTTCTTTGTAATATGAAATGGTTAGTAATGGTCGACCTGAGTCATCGTCTCCCTATTGGGGACGTTTTTGTGATGAACTAACTTTGTTTTTTTTTTAGAAGATTCAAGACGATTTTTGCACGTATTTAAATTTTAAAATGAGAAAAGTTTAAAACACTGAAAATATAAAAATGCAAGGAAGTTGTAAGAAATTAAAATCGTGATATGTTTTTAAAGTGACATTTTGGTTAATCATAATTCTATAAAAAAAAATCATTTTAGAAATTTATTGCAATGGATTCAAAATGTCGCTAATGTTTGTCCAATCTCAAACTAGGGTCAGGGCCAACGGCTCTTACATTTATGGTCAAGTTAATCAAAAGGTTGAAAGAAAGCATATGTTAAAATATTTTATTTTCTTAATTGAGTGCTTTGTGCTCGAAGAATGTTAAAATGTATTTTCGTAACTTGGGCAGACTCCTCTCTATTACCCAAAACGAATATTAAAAAATTACAAAAACAGTGTTTGCCGTATTTACAAAAACACGCCAGCCTTCTCTAAAATTACAAAAACACGATTGTGTTAGCAAAATAATTCTCAAACACACGCCTCTTATGTGTGCAAGTACAACGGTTAGTTATACTCAAATGAGTGTATTATCCTCTACCATTTTATCATTTAACCTAAAAGAAATTAAGCGTTTTATTTCAAAAAGCAAAAAGGGTTCTTAGGGTTGCTTCCCTTCATCTACGTTGTGATTAGGGGTGGGCAGGGCCGGCCCTAGCCCATTTAGAGCTTGGCCCGCCGGGCTTTAAGTACGGCCCAGACCAGCCTGGCCCATTTACTAATGGGCTGAGTTTTGGCCCGGTCCATTTACTAATAGGCTGAGTTTTGGTCCAGTTCTTAATGGGCTCGGGTCTGCCCATTGGCCCAATGAGCCAATATGTGAAGCAGGTTAGGCCCAGCCCGACCCAAACCCATTTGTAGGTCAGCTTTTAATAAAAGTAATAAATTGATTTTTATAATACTAAAAAATAAATTAAATAAAAAGTATATATAATTCAAAATTCCTCATCTGATAATGCTCAAAGTATCCAAATCAAAAGTTTGTAACAATATTTCATCCATAGCAGCATTTGAACTAATAAATCAACATCAATTTTCCAAATTGACATAAAGCAGGATCTTGAATTCTTGTCCATAAAGTTATCTTTCTTTTTCTCCTAAAATTAGTGTAACTAATTAGGTAAATAGCAAATAATTAACAAGCTCTCATGTACCAACTAATTATCTTTCTAGTTTTCATAAAATTAATGCAACTAATTAAGTGATAATAGTTATTAATTGAATTACTATGTAATTAATTAATTTTTTAAAATTTTATATTATTAAAAATAACAAATAGCTCAGACCTGTGGTCCGGCCTGGTAGCTCCTGGGCCGACTCAAACCCGGCCCACTACGTAGCCAGGGGCGGCTCAATAGAAGTTGAAGCCCTAGGCATATTTCATTGGAGGCCCATATTTCTCTATTTTTTTCATTGAAGGCCCTAAACATGTGAAATATAAGGTTATATATATATATATATATATATATATATATATATATATATATGTATATATATATATATATAGAGAGAGAGAGAGAGAGAGAGAGAGAGGCCAGCTGGAGGTTGTAGGGATTCCAAAACAGTGGGAAGGCAGCAATCCGTCAACAACTGTAGTCGATGAGGGGGATGAACTCCAGCAGTTTACTCAAACGGAATGACAGAGAAACCTGAAAATCCCTCTTTTACTTCCGGCTAAATGGTAGAAAGGGGAAAGAGGGTAATATAGTCATTTACACATACAAAACCCTAATCTCACCATTGTAAACCCACTTTAGTTGAAGGAAGCGTGTGTTTGAGAACTATTTTCCTAACCTAGTCGTGTTTTTGTAAGTTTTGAAAAGTCACCTGTAAATAAAATCAAACGTTGCCGTGTTTTTGTAAACTTCTTTATTTTCTGAGGTGTTACGTCATTTTGACAAGTTTTTAACTCTTTCCCACTTCAGTCCAAACGTAATAAAAAATTGAAAAAAATTATTCAACTGTAGAAGAAAACAGACCGGCATGACCAAAAGATACAACGGAGAGAGAGAGAGAGAGAGGCGCATTTCTCTACCTACCATTCCTTGGTTTTCTTAGCAGACTTTGGCACAAAAGTGTTAGGTTAAAGCTAACGAATTAAAGTTAGCATTCCCTGAAGTTAAAACAAAGTTTAGGTTAGTTGGGTGAATATCTTTTTTTGTGCCTTCCGCTTTTTTATTTTCTTATTTTCACATCAGTATTATTTTTTTCTTGAATTCATCAAGGAGTACAAAAAAACAGGAGAGAGATGGACGCTGTCTTATGGACCACCTTCAAGCTGTCAAAGCTTCCGTCACCGTGCTTGTCCACTAAGAGGCCTGTTGCTTACGCCTTGAACCAAGGGATGCCCGTGACCTTGAGAACTTGTTACATCCTTGAACTTGAATGTCTTAAATTAACCCATCCAACCAAGTTTGCAGAGCCTTAATTTGTAAGGTCACGTCGATATTGTCTGCTAAAGGGTTTATTTGGAGCAACCAACATCCGGTTCTTGTTATGAAATTTTACAAATGCCTCAGTAATTTTTTCCCCTTCATAATAGAGTTTAGAAAGTGTTATATAATTGGAGAAAACTACATCTTTGCATAAGGTCAACTAGCACCCGATAATTCATCTATTCAATTTTCCAAAAAACTAGCATCCAATAATTCATTTAACCATTGAAAGGGAGTGGTTAGTCATATATGCTAGTACTGGGGTCTAGTGTAAATGACCAAGGCCCACCCTATCTCAAAAAGCAAAGTTTGCATTATTGAAAACCAACAAATAACAGTGTCCTACGGTTCATCAACTCTGAAACGCTTTGCTTTCATGCCCAACCTTCCCGCATAGAAACCTCAAGCATAAAAAACACAGGCAAGGGGAAGGAAGCTCATACTCACAATGTCAGCAATTGAGTCAAGAATTCCAGAACCACCAGAGGCATAATTGACTCCATTGAGTATCCTCTCCCCCTTGGTCTGAGGGTCCCTTGCGGCAGGAAGGAAGCCAGGAAGGTTGAGGAGCTGCCCCAAAAGATCAGATGGGTTCCTTCCGTTGGTGAACCTCCCTGTAGGGCCTTGGGGAAAATCAACTCCATAAGGCAGAAAATCATATTTGGCATCTGGATTTGGCAGGAAGACATTGTTTCCGTTGTCAACTAGGGAGTCCCCAAAAACAAACAAGGCTGGGACATACTTCTCTTGTGAGTATACCCTGGAAGAGACTGAAGAAGGAAGGAAAAGCACGAGATAGAAGAAGAATAAAATGAAGAGGAAGAAGAAGCAAGAGGACGGAAAAAATCTTAGCATCTTGTGGAGACAGTAACCAGATAAAGAATGACTTGTGGTTGAGGTTTCTTTGTGTTATATAATACGAGGAGGGTACGGGGGGAGTAATATGCGCGCACTTTGCCGCCCATCTTAAGTAATCAAATTAGTAGAAACATGCTTCTTATGTCTTGTTTTTGTTTGCCACCTAACACTCTCTAAGAAAAATTGTCTCATCCACGCTTACAGGAGAAGAGGTCGGATCAGGTGCAATCACATTGCATAAATGTAATGTGCTGCTGCACCCGATCACCCTCCATCTGCTATTGGAGGGAGGATCAGGTAAAATGTGATTGCACATTTTTAGTGTGTTGTTGCACCAATCACCTACCTGATCTCAATTCCTGCTGTTGGGCCCCACGTCTGATGGGTTGTACAACAGTAGATGGAGGGAGGGTGGTGTATGCTCGCCCCCGATGATTCACTGTATCCCACGTCTGTGTTCGGGGGAATGAATGAGCGTCACGTATTTATGCACATGGGGCTCATATTCCCTTGTATGTTGACATAACTTTGCATCGGACTCTGGTGTTGTTGCAAAGACTTAAGTACCCTTTCTTGCTATTCTTCTCATAAAGCGATGGTTTGAGAAAATGACAAAAATGCTCTTCATTCAAAAAAGAAAAAACAAACAGTTCAAAAAAAAGACAAACATGTCCTTCATCCAGAAAGTCGAGGATGATGTTGACTCTTCAAAGTCTTCTTCTTCTTTCTCCGTAAAACACTGTAAAACACACTCTCTCTCTCTCTAGAGAAGAAATCAAGGGAGGCAAAGAGTTCTTCCTAAAGAAGGCCATGAACATCAACCTTCTCACTCTCTCTCTCTCTTCTCTCTCTACTTCTGTGCACATCCAACAGACGATCCTACATTGCTCCATCAAACATTGACTGACCTGCACACTGATTGTAGCATCGTTCAACTTGATGAGTTGTGGAGCCTGATTCATAGTTTTTGCCTTTACAGGAGGGGGTTTGGGGGCTCCTCCCAGCGTGGGTAACATCATTCAACTTGATGAGTTGTGAAGCCTGATTTAGAGTTTTTGCCCTTACAGGAGGGGGGTCTCCCCCCGACGCGGACCAAATTTTTTTGGGGCCTTCCAACAACGATTTTTAGTATTATCGGGTTTTTCTACAGCGATTTATAGTGTTTTTTGGTCTCTAACGAGCCCCACAATGATTTATAGTATTATCCAGCTTTTCAACAACGATTTGTAGTGTCTTTCGCAAATCACTATAGCGATTTATAGTGTTTTTGGGTCTCCAACGAGCCTCACAATGATTTATAGTGTTATTCGGCTTTTCAATAGCGATTTGTAGTGTCTTCCGCAAATTACTATAGCAATTTATAGTGTTTTGGGGTCTTCAACGAGCCCCACAATGATTTATAGTGTTATCCGGCTTTTCAACAGCGATTTGTAGTGTCTTTCGCAAATCACTATAGCGATTTATAGTGTTATCCGACTTTTCAACAGCAATTTTTAGTGTCTTCCGCAAATCACTATAGCGATTTATAGTGTTTTAGGGTCTCCAACGAGCCCCACAGCGATTTATAATGTTGTTGGATCTCACTATAGTGATTTGTAGTATCTTCTGCAAATCACTATAGCGATTGTAGTGTTATTCATTAAGCAAATCGCTGTAAATCGCTACCCGAATTAGGACCAACTTGTCAGGGTTATATCTCCCTAACCAGAGGTCATATTTCAAATCCGTAAAAAGTGGTGTCTTTGTTATTAAGTCTAGTTTATTCCTGTAAATTTTCAGCGATTTCTATTGTAATTTCATTCTCTATTTTAACTAAAAACTAGAACCCTATTATTCTGTGTTATTTGAGTTGCACAACACCATTCTCGCTTGACATCCACATCTTGATTCTGGCATGCTCCTTGTTGGATTTTCCATTGATTTCTTCCAACCTTGCTTGAAATAAACATATGTCTTTCTCACCACGACACCCAGGACCCGTGCCGGGAGGAGCCTCCAAACCCCCCTCCTGTAAGGGCAAAAACTCTAAATCAGGCTCCGCAACGAATCAAGTTGAACGATGCTACCCACGCTGGGAGGAGCCCCCCAGTCCCCTCTCCTGTAAGGGTAAAAACTCTGAATCAGGATCTACAACTCATTTAGTTGAATGATGCTACCCACGCTGGGAGGAGCCCCCAAACCCTCCTTCTGTAAGGGCAAAAATTCTGAATCAGACTCCACAACTCTTCAAGTTGAATGATGCTATCCACGCTGGGAGGAGCCCCCAAACCCTTTTCCTATAAGGGCAAAAACTCTAAATCAAGCTCCACAACTCATCAAGTTGAATGATGCTACCCACGTTGGGAGGAGCCCTCAGACCCCCCTCCTGTAAGGGTAAAAACTCTGAATCAGGATCTACAACTCATTTAGTTGAATGATGCTACCCACGCTGGCAGGAGCCCCCCAAACCCTTCTCCTGTAAGGGTAAAAACTCTGAATCAGGATCCACAACAGTCAATGTGCAGGTCAGTTGGTGCTTGATGGAGCAATGTAGGATCTTCTGCTGGATGTGCATAGAAGCAGAAAGAGAAGGGAGAGAGTGAGTGAGAGGGTTGATGTTCATGGCCTCCTCCAGGGGAGATTTCTTTCTCAGATAATCCTACAGTGCAAAGACTGAGTCTTAAATAATCATCTTCGGAGCACTTAAGTCTTTACAACCACTCCTTTTCAAGAATCGTCATTTTTTTTTGGCACCAATGGAGGAGAGGGTACTTAAGTCTCTGTAATTGCATCAAACTCCAACGCTAATTAATGCTGAAAAACATGGGGATACGAGACACACATACTTACATACATGGTGCTCTTTGGAACCCCCGAACATGAGATGTAGCTAACTGCCTTGTTCAGGGGGGAACATATAACCTGCTTCGGTAGATGGAGGGTGATCAGGTGCAGCACCACCTTACATTTGCGCAATGTGATTGCAGCTGATCTAATTCATGCTGATAGGGATGCAAATGGATAGGATCTGGCTCTGGTTAGGGTTGACTCAATCCCTTTTCAATTAGTGGGTCTTGATTTGGGATACCTATTTGACTTCAAAGACGTGGTAGAATTCTGGATACAGATCTGATATAAAAACGACACCCACCCAACACAAGTTTAGGTATGTTGGTTTTCTTGTGCAATATATATAAGAAGTCGTATAACTGTAGTTATATGTCTTAGTAGTGCACTAGAGGGAGGGATGGCATGTCTCGGGCATCTTTTATCCTCCAAGGGTTAAAATACGAAAATAAAATATTTGAATGAACACCCCTTAGGAGGCTTGAGCACCCAAGTAGCCCAAGAAGTGGTACTTCAGGAGTTAATCAAGACGGTCGCTTAATTTGTGATGGTTGCAAGTATAACACATAATTCAAAAGCAATTGAATGGAAAGATACAAAAATGTTCATGTCATACAAGTCATGTAATATGCATAATTGTTATTTATGAAATACATGTCATTATATAATGTTATATGTTTAATAAATGATGACCTATCAATTTGTTTTTCTTGTTTGCTTTACATACGGTGCATATTAGAGACCAAGTAAGGGTTTGCGGGATTATACTGAGATATTAAGTTATTTCATGCTTCTTTATCTTACTATTTTATAAGCTCACAAGAGTAGGCGAACAGACAGACTCAGAGATATATTTGGAATGAACTGGATTGCATCTGAAAATCAACTATTATTTTTTGTTGTAAAAATTTGATATTTTATTTAATGAAATGAATGAAGTTATTTTTATTACTTTGAATTGTAAATTGTTCGAATGGTTTTTACTTAAAATTTATGGTGTGCCCAAGGTTAGGGCATGTTCAAATTTAAAAAGACTTTTGTTGTGTTTGAAAAGAGTTAGAAAAAGAATATAAAAAAAATCTAAATTTTTGCGGCATCAGACGCGGTGAGTGTCCCACCTATGACACCCAAATGGGTATGGTCTATTTAAGGTTCACACGAATTTCATTAATGAATCTAAGCCTTGCGTGTTCAACAATATAGCATGAATAAAATAATAGGTTTAAGATTGTCAATTGACAGCTAATATTTTAAGCAAAAAATAGATTTTTAGTCATGAAAAGGATGAGGGGAAATTCATTTTATGATTGGCAAAGAATCATATTGAACCCTTGTTACCAGGTTTAACGTGAGTTAATGAATCACAGAAATAAATGCAACAATGCAAGAAATCAACTCAATCATTTGATTCTAAATCAACAACTTATAATTTTTATAATTTTTTTAGGCTCCAAATACCATTTTTTTCATACAAAATGCATGATCCAAGGGTCAATTTCTAGTAAATCAAGCATGTTGAACACATTTGTAAGGCCATAATTTGAAAAAAAACACCAAAAATTGATAAAATGTTTCTTAGTAGGTAGATTTTCATTTTCCTATATATATATATATATATATATATATATATATATATATATATCATAGTGTTTATCGTTTCTAAGGTAAAGGGTTCTATTTCATAGGAGTCTCAGGTCCAATATATCATTAGGGTGTTCCTCGACATTACACCCTACATAGTTCGCGTACGATTGGTATCAGAGAATAGGGTTATTGGGTTTTAACTCAGTACAAACCTTAGTTTTCATGATTCCTCAAAAAGTGTATAGCCTCAACATGATTATGGAGTTTCTTAAAACTGTTCAGAAACTTTATCAACAATGTCATCTTCGACAATATCAAATCAAAGACATGATGCATAGAATAGATGTTTTAGAGGCATGTATGTTACATAGGCAGAATCATGATCTTCAGAAGCAGTTGGATGCACTCATACATCAATTGGAAACCTTAGTCATGCCAACGTGCCAAGCATTGGAAGAATATCCTCCAGTATAAGATCACCAATCGGATGACTCTTGCATACAAGCATCCTTCGAGAGTAGTCCCATCTCGACCTAGCAGGCTAGCTTCTTCTAGTCAACCCACACATGGATCAAACCAAAGCAAGCTCTCAACCCAACTCACATCTCAATCATGACTTGTAGGATTGAACAATGTCACCATGTGCTATACTTGTAGTGGAATGAGCCACAGAGCATCAAAATGTCGATCCAAGGTTTTCATTGACAAGGTTTGCAAGGATCGAGTCAAGATTTTAAGGGTGAGCCTATTTTTTATGAAGATGAGGAAGAACCCTTACATAAAATTGAAGGTGAACTCATTTTCGATGAAGATATGGGGGAAATTCAAGATGAGCTACTATGTCAAGAATAATCCTTATGGACGTCATCTTAACTACCGATGGATATGTATCAACATAATTAATTTCTTCTATTTGTGAGAACCCTTTAGCATCTAATCTAGCTTTAAATTTATCTATTGTTCTATCTTATTTTAGCTTTTTCTTTAAACTTGTTTACAACCAATGGCTTTACGTTTTTATGATAAATCAACTAATTCTCAAATATTATTCTTTTTCATAAACTTTATCTCATCTTGTATGACTTAAATCCATTCAAATGACTCTGGTGAATTAAGTGCATTTGAGAAAATGAGATTATTAGCTAATTCATCTATATCAATAGAATAACATAGTTCTTCAGTAAGATACATATACTACTCATCTAAATAAAAATGTAATGTTCTTGACCTTTTATGACCAGAAAGACGAGTTAAATATCAATATCTCCAAAAGGTGACACAACTTCTATATTATTTGGTGGCATATAATTGTCATGTAATAGAATAAGACACCCAAGTTCTTTATTTTGTTTATTTAGTAGGTCTTCTATAAGTTCAAATAGTTCATCATTTATATCTAGACTAGGTTTAATATATTGATCTTTCAAGAAATTTTCATATCTACTCTCTATCCATCCTTTTTTTGGGTGATAAAACTTGTAACCTTTGGATATGGTTAGTAACCTACAAAGGTACACTTAATACTCTTATAGCCAAGTTTGTCTTTGTATTGGCTAGAGATTCATACATAAGTGGCTAGTGTTTTGCTTTGTATATGTCAACAACTCATAAGGTATTTTGTCTATCGCTTTTCTAGGGACTCTATTTAGTATGAATATAGTAGTAGTTAAGGCATCTCTCCAAAATTTCTTGGGTAGATTTGCATGAGCTAACATAGATTTCATCATTTATAAGAGTTACATTTCACCTTTCAGCTACTCCATCTTTTTTGTGGCATATTGGACATAGTTTTATAAAGAGTGATGTGATGTACCTTACAAAAAGGTTTCAAATTCTATTGAATGATATTCGCCTCCTCGTGTAGTGCAAAGTCTTTTAATTTTCTTAAGTGTGATTCAACATGTTTTTCATATTCCACAAATTTTTTTAAAGCCTTATATTTATATATTATAAGATAAACATAACCAAACCTTGAAAAATCATTTATGAGAGTTATAAATTATTTTATTATATTTTAATATTTCAATTGTAAAT
The DNA here is from genome assembly GCF_984573655.1 of Nuphar pumila. Classification (NCBI taxonomy): domain Eukaryota; kingdom Viridiplantae; phylum Streptophyta; class Magnoliopsida; order Nymphaeales; family Nymphaeaceae; genus Nuphar; species Nuphar pumila. Next base: position 29,732,908 of record NC_143263.1, on the reverse strand, counting down.
AGTCCAAATATGTCAAAATATACTTCTAAGAGTTCTAATGATCTAATACCTTTAGTAAATGATTCTCCCAATAAGCAAGGTTCACATTTTCTTAAGTCTGAATTATTTAATTCAGGTATTAGTTCATATTTAACCATTCTTTTCATTTTGTTAACATTTATATGTTCTAGTCTTGAATGCCATAAATAAGGATCAACATTCAAAGCATAGTCAAATATAAAGCAAAAAAAAAAATAACTCATTATTTTAAACGGAACAAACAATATTCAAAATCAAGGTGACATTAACATGGTTATAAATATTGATGGTCACCTATCCTGGAAGAAATCTATTCTCATAGCATTTCTTGACAAATTTTTGCACAAAAATCAAAATTTTCCTCAAAGAGAACACATGGAAAACATGTCTATAACAAACACTACAAGAAACCTGTGGATTAGCGATGACCTAAATCCGTCGTTAATCTGTCGCTAAACAGCTTAGCGGTGGATTAGCGACAGATATCTTCCATCATGATTTTTTTTACTCTAAATCGCAATGGAATATATTTGTCGCCTATTCTGTCTCTAAGTAGCGACAGATTGTATATGTCACCAGTTCCGTCGCTAAGTTGTGACGGAATAACGAATGCCAACATCCGTCGCAAGGTCGGCGTTACTATATATCGACTTTGGTTTTGCAATGGATTTATAGTCGTCGCTACTCCGTCACTAAATTCAACGCTAATAGTAATTAGTGACGGATATATCCGTCGTTAATCCGATGCAAACAAGGAAAAAATTTAAAAAATATATTTGAAAATTAAATATTGAGAAAAAAATTCTCGTGATACAATTTATATTTCTTGTACAATTTATGTTTCCTATGAATAAAAAATAAAGTACACATCAAAATACAAATAAAAGAAAACTAAAACAATTAATCGTTCCACTGTAAAATTTGCAAGTTCTAATTATTTACAATTCAAAATTTACATTTTTGAAACAAAAAGAAGGTAGAACAAATTCAACACATGAATCTAATCATTGCAAAGATTTTATAAATCTTCTTGTTCATTGTCTTGTTATGTCCCTTCAACTCCACTACGCTGATTATCGCCAGCAACCTACACAAGAAAAGAAAGGTCAATATTGATAAACAAAATATATTGAAATAAATTATACTCTATATGTGATTCTATCATCCTAATGTGTTCTAAGGCAGTAAAAAAACTGTATATGTGATTCTATCATGCTCATATGTGTTATAAGGCAGTAAAAAATTTGTATATGTGATTCTATCATGCTCGTATGTGTTCTTAATGCAGTAAAAAAACTTATATGTGATTCAATCATGCTCACATGTGTTCTAAGGCAATAAAAAAACTTTATATGTGAATCAATCATGCTCACATGTGTTCTAAGGCAGTAAAAAACTATATATGTGGTTCTATCATGCTCATATGTGTTCTTAAGGCACTAAAAAAAACTTATATGTGATTTAATCATGTTCATATGTGCTATAAGGCAGTCAAAAAAACTGTATATGTGATTCTATCATGCTCATATGTGCTCTAAGGCAGTCAAAAAATAGTATTTATGTGATTCTATCATGCTCATATGTGTTCTAAGGTAGACAAAAAACTATATATGTGATTATATCATGCTCATATGTGTTCTAAGGCAGTCGAAAAAACTACATATATGATTCTATCATTCTCATATGTGTTCTTAAGGAAGTAAAAAGAACTTATATGTGATTCAATCATGCTCATAGGTGCTCTAAGGCAGTCAAAAAAATAATATTTATGTGATTCTATCATGCTCATATGTGCTCTAAGGCACTCAAAAAAATAATATTTATATGATTCTATCATGCTCATATGTGTTCTAAGGCAGTAAAAAAACTGTATATGTGATTCTATCATGCTTATATGTGTTCTTAAGGCAGTAAAAAAAACTCATATGTGATTCAATCATGCTCATATGTACTCTAAGGCAGTCAAAAAAATTGTATATGTGATTCTATCATGCTCATATGTGCTCTGAGGCAGTAAAACAAATAATATTTATGTGATTCTATCATGCTCATATGTGTTCTAAGGCAAACAAAAAACTATATATGTGATTATATCATGCTCATATGTGTTCTAAGGTAGTCGAAAAAACTGTATATGTGATTTTATCACCCTCATATGTGTTTTTAAGGCAGTAAAAAAAACTTATATGTGATTCAATCATGCTCATATGTGCTCTAAGGCAGTCAAAAAAATAATATTTATGTGATTCTATCATGCTTATATGTGTTATAAGGCAGACAAAAAATTATATATGTGATTATATCATGCTCATATGTGTTCTAAGACAGTAAAAAAAACTCTATATGTGATTCTACCATGCTCATGTGTTCTAAGGCAGTAAAAAAGCTTTATATGTGATTCTATCTTGCTCATATGTGTTCTAAGGCAAGCAAAAAACTGTATATGTGATTATATCATGCTCATATATGTTGTAAGGCAGTCAAAAAAATTGTATATGTGATTCTATCATGCTCATATGTGCTCTAAGGCAGTCAAAAAACTTTATATGTGATTTTGTCATGCTCATATGTGTTTTAAGGCAAACAAAAAACTATATATGTGATTATATCATGCTCATATGTGCTCTAAGGCAGTCAAAAAAACTCTATATGTGATTCTACCATGCTCATATATGTTCTAAGGCAGTAAAAAAAATGTATATGTGATTCTACCATGCTCATATGTGCTCTAAGGCAGTCAAAAAGTTGTAGATGTGATTCTACCATGCTCATATGTGTTCTAAGGTAGGCAAAAAATTGTATATGTGATTTTATCGTGCTCATATGTGCTCTAAGGCAGTCAAAAACTGTATATGTGATTCTACCATGCTCATATGTGCTCTAAGGCAGTCAAAAAACTGTATATCTGATTCTATCATGCTCATATGTGTTCTAAGGCAATAAAAAAACTGTATATGTGATTCTATCATGCTCATATGTGTTCTTAAGGCACTAAAAAAAACTTATATGTGATTCAATCATACTTATATGTACTCTAAGGCAGTCAAAAAAATGTATATGTGATTCTACAGTGCTCATATGTGTTCTAAGGCAGTAAAAAAAACTTTATATGTGATTCTATCATGCTCATATGTGTTCTAAGGAAGTAAAAAAACTGTATATGTGATTCTATCATGCTCATATGTGTTCAAAGGCAATAAAAATATTATACTGAAATATTATATAAAAGATCAGTATTGATAAACAAAATATACTGAAATAAATTATATCCAATGCACCTAAGTTAAGGCAATCAAAGTTATATGAAATCTAATGACATGCAATATATCACATAGAACTTTCATACCTGAGAGGCACCTGCAATCGAAGTTCTCCTGTTCTGCTAAAAACTGTTGAACTCGTCTCAGAGAACGTCGGCAATTGTTTCATAAAAGTAGTCACACATTGTGTCCTTAACGATTTAGCGTACATCATCACCGAAAAAAATATGATGCTTGGAGCTGATGTTCACAGGAGAAGTCTGTGAGTTGTGATTGGAGGAAGCAACAACTGGTGAGATGTTCATATTACTCCCAAACCCAAACACAACCCTTTTTGGGTTCACCTGCTGCAGTTACCCATGCTGCAGGATCAAATGATGGATGCTGAGTAGAGTCATCATCATATCGCTCTACCATCTGTTGCTCATATGCCTCCTACAAAATAATGTTTACAATATGCATTAATAATTAAGAATTACAATGTTTATGATAACTTGTATATTACAATGATTATTAATACAATAAATACATATTGTTGTCATTCTCGCCTTCTCTAATACAAACTCTCACGTGGTCTTACGTTTATGTGTTTCAACAAAAATATCCTTGTATGACACAATGCATCTTTTTTCTGCTTCCTGCGAAGTGAAATAATAAAAGATTTAGTTAACAGGTTTGCAATAATACTTATAAAATTGACAATATATATTGATGAGTTACCATTTTCTTAAGGTGGTCCCCAAAAGTCTTAGATCCACCTGTGTGTAGATGGGTTTTGAGCATTTTTGCTGGATTTTGTGCAGCCTTCGCTGAGCGGTTTCGAAATGCATCATATGCTCACTTGTCGCATATTCCCTCCGAATAATCTTTCTTGATAGTAATAGGGCCATGGCCCTTCCACTATAGTAGATCATCTATTCCGCCAAATGTTTTTTTTGTTGCAGTCTTCATATTGTGCAGCATGTCTGCAAATTGATCGACAGCCACCTTCTGCCACACCTTCCTTGCATCATGTTCCTCCATCGTAGTCACGAAGCGATTTGAAGCCTACATATATTTTCAGAAAGTTAGTAGACATAACTATAACAAAAAAATAAATATAAAACACATTAACTATGACAAACAACTGTATACCGTGAATGAGGACCACAATCTATCTATCACCTCTTTTGGATACTTTTTTCATTGAGCGATCGGTCCTGGTAGATGTTGAAGTAGTGAATTCTTATTATCATGTACTACTTCTTGTGGCTCAAACCTCATGATGCATATGAATTGGTATACAGAAAATATCAATATACAATATTTATAAGATATGGAATAAGTGAAAAGAAAATACTTACAGTCGATTATCAATATACACTATTTGAACGAGTCTTCTTGTGCCAGACTGAGAAGACTTTGCATCCTGTGTTGGCTTTTGACTTGTATGATCAACTGATGTAGGTGAGTCATATACAGGCGAAACATCATCTACAACAAAATATGTTAGAAATTCATAGAATGCACATTTTAACTAATCAAGCATCCAATTAGTTAAATGATATACCTATCAAAGGAGCCTGTGAAGACGAAGGTTGAGCCTAGATACTACAGGATGAACGACCACTATAAGCTCCAAAAACCATATTCTAACAAATAAAAAATGTCATGCAATATATTCAAATTATTTCAAATCATTCACATCAATGCAATACATTTTAATACATTCAAATAATTCAAATCAAGTATTGCAATACATTCAAATCATTGGAATACCTGCAAATCATCCACATTATTGCAATACATTCAAATCATTCACATCAAGTATTGCAATACATTCAAATCATTCACATCAAGTATTGCAATACATTCAAATCAATCACATCAAGTATTACAATACATTCAAATAGAGGTTTGTATTACAAGATTTTGATCACTAGCTTGAGAATTCTTCCTCATCACTTGTTTGACTTTCATATTCTTCTTCTTTATCTTCTTCATCTTCTTCTTCTTCTTCTTCTTCTTCTTCTTCTTCTTCATCTTCTTCTTCATTGTTTGTCCATCCACTTGGTATATCATTTGGATCACATTTTTCTATGAATGTTTCATTGACCAATGGAGATATGACATGCATATCATGCACAACATCATGACCATAAGAGAAGTCATAGATATCATCTGATTGATAGTAATCACTCTCTTCAGTTAACTTGTCTTCCTGTAACTGATCATACTCAGGGTATAGTTTGGACTTCACCTTGCAAACTGCCCACCATTCATTTCTATCTGACTTTTTTGTACTCGGATATAAAGTATAATAAACTTGTTGAGCTTGCGAGGCTAATATGAATGGTTCATATGTTCCAAACCTTGAATTATGATTCACCTCCACAATGCCTGAGGCTTTGTCGACTCTTGTTGTTGTTGGATCAAACCAATGACACTTGAATAAAGTTACCCTATTATTTATGCCTAAGTAAGTCAACTCTATTATTTCTTCTATAACACTCTAGTAATCATGTTCATTTTCACTGTATCTGCTACCCTTGGCACACACGCCACTATTCACCATTGATTTATTTATACCGTAATCTTTTGTATGGAATCGATAACCATTTACGATGTACCTGTTGTAACATTGCACAACTTTGGTCAAACCATTTTGTAAATCATATATTCCTTGATCTTTAACATCACCATAGCAGACCTACACACAAACATAAACAATGATTGTGATCACAACCAATTAAGTAACTTAGTGTTGTTACAAGTATACAATTTATGTGAGCGTCCTTACCAACTCTTTCAACCACTCCACAAACTTAGTTTCACATTGTTTTTGTACTTCTGCATCAGTGAGATGTGAAACTTCTCTTTGCAACTCCAGATCAAATCGTCTGCAAATCACAAATACTTATATTACCAAACCATAAATGCACATATAGAATACAAAAGTATTTAGAATTATGTTGCATCTATATATACTTACTCGATGTATGGGTCGATCGCTAAGCAATTAAAAAGAATATAGATGTGTGTTGCGTCTTGCTCTCGATATGCCAAGAGTCTTGATTGACAACTACCAAATGCATGCCCAAGTGGTTGAAATATCGACAGTTTGTCAACTACAGTTACTTGTTCTTCATCATCGTTATGAGGCGGGAATGTGTAATGTGTTGGAATGTGAGGTTCAAAGTACATAGATGAGAAATTTGAAATCTCTTCTAAAGTGTACGTCTCACAAATATTGGCCAGCATGAGTATAGAGTTGATCTACCCCCAAATGGATTAAATCCATTTGTACATAGACCGAGCCTAACATTTCTCACTTCCATTGCAAAATTCTGATGAGTACAATCAAAGTGCTTCCAAACTTCCACGTCAACAAGATGTGTGATCTTGTCTTCATCATGTCAAACTTTATTTGCATGCCATCTCATGTGTTTAGTTGTTCTTGAAGACATATACAATCGTTGCAATCTAGGAGTGATAGGAAAGTAGCAGAGCGACTTGTATGAAACTTCTTTTAATCTCGTGCTACCATTGCCTCTTGTCTTTGGCTTAAACCAAGGATGTCCACATGACGGGCATGATATGTTGTTTTCCTAGTCTTTGAAATACAACATGCAGTGATTTGGACAAGCATCTATCTTTTTATACCTCATACCTAGAGCGTTGACCATAACCTTCGCACGATAAGAAATTTATGACAATTTCTCATCTTTGGGCAACATACTCTTCACAATCATGCACAAACGGTCAAAACATGATTGACTCAAATTATACTCAGAATTCAATCTCATTAGTTGAAAAATTGCATACAAGATAGTGTGACTCTAACAATCGTTCCAAAGTAGCTTATTAACATCTTTAAGTAAATCATAAAATCTACTAGCTGCATTATTTGGTAATTCTTCATTTACTACAGTTGTTACATCATTAGGACCCATAGCAAAACCCAATTTTGTTCTTGCGACATCAAATATCAAATCCATATATGGATTATCATGCACCATATTCATTCGTGCATCAAAATTGTTTCTAAATTCTTCACCATGAAATGTTCAATTCTGATAATCATTCACAAATCCCTTCCTGTATAGGTGATGTCTAACACCATGAGGTTCTACAAATCGATTGTTCTTATAGATCTTGCAAGGACACTTAATCTGACCTTTAAGATCCACAATACTAACACTTGCCGTTGCAAATTCAATAAAACTTTCAACACCATTTGTATATCCATGCGATAACTCATTGTCAACTATTCTACAGTACATCCATTCACGGTTTGCAGTCATTTTGTCGTATGATGTTACTAATAGTATCCTAACCAGTTAAAAGAAAACCATTAGAATGCTATGATGAAGAAAATATTAAATTTATCATGCAATATATGATGTCTTACAATCACAAGAATTATGATGTATGCATTGATAACTTAATATTTTTATGTGCAAACTATTCATAACACGATACATTTATTTGAAGCATGCTTTCATTATACAATTTCACATGTAAGTCATAATCAAATTGAAAGTAACTACAACCAAACATGGATACAATCACATCAAACATTGCAATACATCAAAATCAATCATATCAAAAAAATGTCAAAGATGTACCTGCAGCAAACACACTCTAATATCTCGTTAACTATTAGCATGCCTAGCATGGAATCCATACTCCAAAAATAAGAATACTTCTATTCTCATACATTAAAATCATGCTCGGCATGATCTCCAAACTCCAACAAAGCAGTCCTAGATATCAACAACTAAGTGAGTGTGTGAACAGTAAAGTGTTGCATCCAATAAATTAAATAACATGTGATGCACTTGCATCACTTACTCACCAAGGGTATTTACCCGATTTGCATTATTTTTGTCACTTACTTACCACGGGTGGCAGGGTACAAATGGGATCCATTGAGAAATCTGCAAGAGACGGTGTGTTAAAATGAAGTCACCCTCTGCCAAAAGAAAAAAAAATAGAATAAATATTGAAGTCGAACAGGATTTCAGTGAGGCAGAATGCCTCCCCAGCGTCGACCACCTCTCCATTCGGCCCAACCGCCCTCGAGTTCGGTCGGCCAGTCAGTAGGTCAGTGATATACGACAACAACACGAGGTCTTCGAAGGCAGTGATCGTCCCCCGGAGCGGCAGGCACAAGGTGATGTCATGGTTCATGAACCCGGTGATCGCCGAGTGCCACCCGGCTTGTCGCCCCCCTACCGAAAAAAAAAATGAGACAGGAGGGGCGACCCCCAACCAAAAAAAATGAGGTTGGGTCATCGCCACCCCCCTGCCAAAAAAGCAGGGGGGCGACTCCCTGCCGGAAAAAACAAATGAGGCAGTGGGCGACTCTCTGCCTGAAAAAACAAATGAGGCAAGGGTCGCCCCTCCCTGCCAGAAAAAAAGAGAGGTATGAGGGCGACCCTTTACCGGAAAAGCAGGGGGGCGACCCTCTGCCCGAATAAAAAAATGAGGCAAAGGACGACCCCCTGTCGAAAAAAAAAAATAAGGCAGGGGGTTGCCCCCCTGCCAAAAAAAAAAAGTGGCATGGGGGCGACCCCCTGCCCGAATAAAACAACGAGGCAGAGGGGTCGCCCCCCTGCCAGAAAAAACAAAATGCGGCAGGGGGTCGCCCCTGTCAAAAAAAAAAAAACAAACGAGGCAGGGGGGCGACCCTCTGCCGAAAAAGCAGGGAGCGACCCTCTGCCTGAATAAAACAACAAGGCAGGGGGTCGCCCCCCTTCCAAAAAAAAAGTGGCAGGGGAGCGACCCCCTGCTTAAATAGAACAATGAGGCAGAGGGGTCGCCCTCTGCCGGAAAAAACAAAATACGACAGAGGGTCGCCCCCCGTGCCGGAAAAACAAACGAGGCAGGGGGGCGACTCCCTGTTGAAAAAAATAAAAGGGGCAAGCGCCCCCCCCCCCCCTGCCGGAATAAAAAAGAGGGATTTACCTAGGAGATGTCGGGCGACGGGCGGGAGGCGACGGGCGGGAGGCGACGGGCGACAGACCAAGGAGCAACGGGCGACAGACCGGGGAGTGCGGCGGGCGGCGGGCCGGAGAGTGCGTCGGACGATGGAGGAGTGCATCAAGCGGGCGAGAGAGATAAAACAAAAAAGAGAAAAAAGGGCTCTGATTAGGGATTTGCGGGAAAATTAGTGATGGATTTGGTGACAGTCTAATTCTATCACAACACCATCATAAATTTACATGACCAGTTGGCGACGAAAGATTTATGTTGCTAACGTCGTCGCTAAGTAGCCATGAAAAAACTTCTGTCGCCAAATTCGTCGCTAATTGTCACGTGTGTTGCGACTTAGCGACAGATTAGTTTCTCTCACTAATCCGCCGCAACATTGCAACGGGAAAAAAACTGTCGCCAATATCCATCGCTAATTGGCAATTTTCTTGTAGTGAAAGTTTTGCCCTTAATCATCAAACGATATAACCCAATAGTTATTACCCCATAGTAAGTATTATTACCTATATACACTTTGTGTTCATTTGGATTCACCTCTTTTAGATCCACTAACCCATTCTTCATTTTAGCAATATGATGAGTTGAAGTTGAATCAATCCACCAACCTAGAATATCATGATCGGCAATCAAGCATTCGGATATAACCATAAGTATTTCATGTTTCCCACCTTTTGGTGTATTTTTGTTAGGCCTTTTTAAATGTGAGTAATTATGCTTGAAATGTCCAGTTTTTTCACAGTAGAAACATTCATCTTTCTAGTGAGCAACTTCTTGTGTCGTGTGAAATGATTGTTGCTTCTTATTCTTGAAGTGATTTGTCTTGTTGTATCCCTTTTTAAATTGGTCCTTAGCACCACGATCATTTTCAAGTCCTTTGGCCAATAGTAACTCATTTCTTTTTTTTTATATGCTCTTGCTTAAGAGCAAGCTTACTAGAGTCAAGAAAGAATTCAATCTTAAAGCAAAAATAACTATATTTCATAATATAAGAAGGCTATTCAAAATAGTTGAAATTTGTGTATGGTTGGGTATCACATTTTCTGCTGCAACAAGGCTCTTTGCCATGACTCCATGGCATAGTGTTCACATGATCCACTATATTATTTGACTCCTTCATTCTCAAGGAATTATACTTTTCAAAGAATAATTGAATATGAGGTTTTGAATTTGTATCATATTTTGCACATATGGCATCTGCCATACTCTTGATAATAGGACAATCTTAGAAGACCTTTATCAAATGTCCACAAAGTAAGCAAAGTTGCTTTTGCATAAAGGTCATCTTCAACATATTTGTCTAACTTTTTTTTTTCTTGAGGAGTTACATTGTTTGAAAGCACATGTTTTTCTTCTTTAAAACATAGTGGATCTTTTTAATGATAAAAATATGTTCTATTTTATGGCTTCAAAAGTCAAATTTTGAACCATTCAACTTAACAATTTTTTATAATTCATTTGCGAGAACCTTTCTCGCCATATTTTCACCTTTAGAAGGCAATTACAAAATTAATAAACAAAGTACAACCAAAGTATGTCCTTGTCTAGCTTTAAAGTTCCCAAAGAATAATGGTTTTTTATGTCCACAAATTGTTATGTAATTTGTTCAAAACCAATGGTGCATCGTATAACTGGTGGAGGTCTGCCTAATCCCACCTTATCTATCTAAAAAAAATGTTATGTAATTTTCAACAAGTTTTTTAGACTACCAAAATGCAATTGTAAAAAAAAAACACCTATTTTGCAATTTTGTTGAGTCAAGTCCAATTTTTTGAATTTCAGACAAGTTTAGACACTATTCAACAATATCAGAAATACTAAACAGAATATATGACAAATAACAATCACTTTTCTGAATTTCACAAATTTAGGCACTGATCAATAATATAATTGGAACTACTTAAAATGAAATGTCAAATATAAAAATCACCAATATATATGTCTTCAAACTACAAATATTCATCAATTAAGCAATATGCAGTAATTATTATACAACCTTTTAGAAATTTCAGAATGTCAAAGGCACTAACAGAGAATTATCAGCAAACTCGCTTTTGATAAAAGAGGAATAGAAAACTCGCAATCCTTCTCAAGAGTCAAAATAGAGGGTTCCAACTTCTCTACACATGGCTTGCAGAGAACTGTAATCTGGTAACCTACTGGGGCCATTCGATGTCCCTTTATCAGTTGGCTAGTGTCCAGCCACCTACCAGCAAGAAGCAGAGAAATAAAGACGAAGCAATAGAGTGCTTCAAAAAAGGAAAATCAACTTAACAATAGAATATAAAAAGGAGATGGAGGCCACACACAATCTGCAGGCCGAGTTTTTAAGTATATTTTTCAATCACTTGACTGAGGTCTAAAAAAAGGCACAATATGTAGCAATAGAGATACACACTAAGTGCTTTCTAAACTGCCTCAAAGAAAGTAGATCTCATAGGAGAAGCATATATGCAACATGTATATGCAGTTTGTGTATTGTACACCTATCAACTCAACCTCTAAATTAAGAGCCAAGCAAAAGAAATATAGCTTGCAACAAGGTTGCACACTATATGTTTGTTAAAATGCCTCAAAGAGGCTAGACTTACCTCTGATTGCTAAATACTCTTGTTGTGATGTAGAGTGGGCAGTTGTTGTGATTTCCCACGTATGAAAGCACTTGAAGCAGAATGATCAACAGAGCAGCATGTGGGACATGAAAACACTAACATTGAGAGCGCAACAGACTATGACTACTACTCTGAAACCTATATCTATGGTGGTTTCAAGCAATGAAGGGCAGAGAGAGATATCGTGAGACTGGTGATTTTCAATGGGACTGCAAGGTATTTCCTCACCTTTTATGGTATGCAATTTCTAAGTTTTACACACTTTCCAATATGTGCCATCTCTATTTATAGATTTTCCTTGAACTAGATTTGCGTATGTTATCTCGTTGGAGAAGACAGTCTCCTCCTTCATTACTTGAAGGGCTATCTTAATTATGATTTTGGTAAGTTTTGCAAAAAATAATTAGATTTATTATGTTTGTTTATAGAACAACATGACACTATCATACTGGGTCTACCTTCAACAGAAATATTATTGATAGTCACATTCAACCACAATCATATCGGTAGTGCTTGACCCATAAAATATTCAAGAAAATGTTTGTAAGTTACTGCATTTGAATGGGACTCTCAAGTTTGTAATTGTTTCGTGGTGTTTGGATGAAAACTAGATAATGCAAGTTTCTGCCTATTCCCCACCATGTCTGGAAATCAAATAAATCTTCTAATGTGTTAATAGAGAAATGCATTTTTTGTGGACTCTATTTCTAGATGAACTTGAGTTGATTTCCAAGTTACCAAATAGAGTGACTTAGTAAATAGCACACAAGGAGTTTGAGTGAAAACTTCCTGAGCCAATATGTAGCTCAACTTTGATGACAACTATGTCGGGCTCAAAATGTGATAGTTGTCATGATATGTTGTTGGACATTACAGATTGGGTCCAACCGTAAGTGTGTCCCGGTTTGACACTAATGAAGGTTTTAGTGGGGCATTAGTAGAGAATTAGTGGGAAAGGGGTTAGCTGAATGTTAAAGGTTCACATTCAATATGGCATGTGAAGGGTTCACATACATGAATGTCATGTATGTAACCCCCCACTTTTCTCCCACTATAAATTGAGGCATGATTGCTTGATGAGAGCAACCAAGGTGTCCGCTTTTTCTTATTGGGTTCAGGGTCCTTCTCACCATCGACTTGATGACCTCAGTTCATCGTGGGCGTCAATGGAATAAGGAGAATGACGTGCACTTGCGCCAATGCTTGTCTCATTCATGGTATCTACAGATATGTGTGCTTGTTTTTACATTTCGGTTATGGTTTTATATGAACGCTAACATTGGGTTATGGGCCCACACCGTGTATCCGCTGCGCATGGTGTGGGTGCATCAACATGTTTGCATAGTTACCGAAAAAGTTATCACCAAAGAGGCATTCATCGATGACACACAGCCTGCAGGTCGACAGCAGTCGTTGTCTTTCCTTAAAGGCCAGCGATGGTCACTGCCAGCAAGCAAGGATGCTCGATCCCGGTTTCTGCAGCCACCCCATTTTGGAGTCCCATCAGTTCCTGTCGATCGAGGTGTCTTGGTTCAATATGCCTGAAGTTGGCCCCTGTGGCAATAAAAATTGGCAGAGAAGAGGGGTCATGATCCCCTTTTGAGCCCTCTTTTTCCACCAGCGCAGTTTTTGGAAGACAACCCAAGTTGGCGACGGTTGGCCCCCGTGGCCACCGTCATCGATGGCTGCTAAGGCTGCCTGCAGGAGTGAGATGGCTGGATAGTGGCTTTGAGGGGATGATACCCTACCAGCGTCGGCGAAGGGAGTTTTGGGACCGGTTCAGAGCCATTTTTAACTGATTCTTATCAGTTTTTCTCCAGTTCATGAATATAGAAACCTTATTTTCATAAATCTATGAAAGAATAGGGATTTTCTCACTCGGTTTTAGGGGTTTATGAGCCTTTATACATGTTTCAGACCGATTCGACTGTTCAAAAATTGGTCCAGTCCCTTGGTTGATAGGTTCAAAGTCGTTTCAAACCAATTTAAGGCATTATAAGACTAGTTCCAATGTGAGGACCTCGGGTTTTACCCATAAGAGTATGTTTTTGTTATTTTTTCATGTTTTATACGTGTTTATTGTTAAAGAAGCATGACTTATGCATGTCTAATACATGTGTTCTATGTCATTTAAGTTATACATAATATTTAAGCATGAATTATGACTAAATTCATGACATTTGTGAATTGTTTTCATCAAAATGTATTTGTGCATATAAGTTGATGCATGAATTTATATTTTTGATAATATAATACATGTTTCATCATAAATATTCATGCATTATTATGTATGCATAGACAAGCTCCATAATATGAATATGTTTGTAGTAAAGTTCTCGATTAACTGACTCATGCAATCACCAAAGTGATCTGAGTTTTGTTGATTGAGGATTCTTTGGGCCGTGTTAAGATTCAATATTATGATTGCGTATGACTTTATGAAATAATGATTCTACCCAAAGGTAGGTCATTATGTTCTAAATTCACACAAGTTATAATAGTAGATATGTATACCAACACATGAAGCATGTTTGTACACAAAGGTGCATTGTTGAATTGCCTCTAATTACATGATCTGTTAGTTTTAGTAATTAAAGTAAATTTTTTATGAATTGAGGAGACAAAGCAACTATGAGTATTATCGTTTCCACGAAAGTGGAATGGTAATGGCCCAATTATGCTTGTCTTTAAAAAGGTAAATAATAAAGAATCTCAACTTTTACCTTTTCAACATAAGCCTCATTTGAGCAATTATAAGGTATTTTCTTTCGTTCTTTGTTGTATCAGGTTCTTTCATCCTTGACGATTCAAGTAACATCTTTATGTTAGACCGATCTAATTTCTCAGATTGAAAAGAAGTAATATTATTCACTCTTGGTTACATGAACCTAGGTTTGGCCCTTAAGAACCTTCTGCTCTTACAGAGCAGAGTACAGCCGAACAAAAGGCTACCTTTGTGAACTGGGAGCACTCAAATGACTAAGAACATTCGTGATGCAATCCCTCACTGTAAGACAATGAAAAAATTTATGGGAGTCATTGAGGCTCATTTTTTTAGTTATAATAAGTCTAGGCAAATACTCTGATATCAAAATTGGTGTCTATAAAATATTCTAATGAGAGTCACGTCTGACGTCATATATTGAAGATGAGAAACATTGCATCTTAGCTGAATAAAATGAAGTTCGTTATTTCAAAATCCTTTTTGGTCCATCTAATTTTGACCTCGTTGCCTAGTAAATATGAATCCCTCAAGATCTCTTGTAACACACAAAATGATGAATGATCTTTTAATGACTTTTTGACCAAGTGTGTTGAAGAGGAAGAAAGATTGAAGGGTGAGAGGGTGTCGAGTGCACATATGGCCTCTCATAAGGAAAAACATAAGTCAGAGGTAAAGAAAAGTTCCTTCAAGAACAAAAACATGAAGAAACCCTCTGGGGAGAGTTTAAATTCTTGGGTGAAAGTCAAATCTTAGGCAGGAGGTTCTTCAGTAAAGTATTTCTTCTACAAGAAAAAATATAAGAAGGTGGATTGCCTAAAGCATAAAAAATGACTCAAAAGTAAAGGTAATAAGTTATTTGTTTCTGATTAGTGCAATTTGATCCATGTTCTATTGCATAGTTGGTGAATTTATTTTGGTGTCATGGTGTATATTGATAGTTTTTTTTCTAGCATTTCTGAACAAAAGAGAACCAACAAAGTATGAAAGAAGCATCTTCTTAAAAAATAATGTGTTCACATGTCAAGAACGTTGTGAATTATATAGTTGTATTGGTGTCAGAATTTATTTTGGATTTGGTCAATACATTTTATATTTCATCCTATAGTTAGAACTTTGTTTTGATTTCAAAACTTGATAATTTGGTTTTGTCTTTAAATTTGAAAATTCCAAGCTTATTATTGTTAAAAAATCTATTCTTTTAGGTTCTACATATGTGTGTGATGGTTTGAATCATTTGAAAACCAAACTTCAAATTCAAAAATCTCACTCTGTTGAGAACACTATGATTGGCAATAAACGTGGCTTAAAGAAGAATCAATCTTATTTGCTTTAGCATCTCAAGTTAAGACACATCTCGAAAGAGATAGTCCAAAGACTTGTGAAAGAAGGAATTCTTGGATCTCTTGATTTCACAGATAAAGAACCATGTGTTGACTGCATAAAGACTAAGTAGTCTAACACATATAAGAAAGATGTTGAACGCAATAATGAAGAATTAAAAATCACAAATATGGATGTTTACTGGCCTTTTTTCTCGTGTAATATAGGTAAAAATATTTTGTTACATTTATAGACGATTACTCACGGTACATGTATCTCTACTTATTATTTGAAAAATTAGAAGTCTTTCAGGTTTTTAAGGATTTTAAGAAATAAGCAGAGAAATAAACCAGTGAAGTTATTAAAGTAGTTAGTTATGATAGAGGTGACGAATATTATAGTCATTTCACTAAGATGAGACAAAGGGAAGGATCATTAACGCAGTTTCTAAAAATGAAAGGTATTGTATCTCAATATATCATGCCTGATAGTGCTTACCAAAATAGTGTAGCTGAAATAAGAAATCATACGCTTAAAGAAATGGTTTGAATGATGTTGAATCACTTAAATCTTTTCTTGATCATGTGGGGTGAAGCTCTTAGGACAATAGTGCATATTTTGAATAATGTTCCTACAAAGGCCGTCAAAAAGACTCTTTATGAGTTATGGACTAGTAGGAAACCTTTTTTGTCATATATATACATATGGGGATGCCTAACTGAAGCTAAATTGTATAATCCGCATAAAAAAACCTTTGATCCTAGAACGACTAGTGAATTTTTCATTGGTTATCCAAAAATAGCAAAGAGCTTTAGGTTTTAATATCCATCTCATACACCATAAATAGTTAAAACACACAAAGCAAGATTCTTTGAAATAATTTTATTGGAATAGATGCATCTCAAAGTTTTGAATTTGAGGAATTGCAGAATTTAGGTTCTATATCTGTGAAGGATAAAGACTCAATTTTTACTATCATTGTCCCTTTAGATAATATCAAGAAAAAAATTGATCAACGAACATCAATCTCAAGTAGAACAAGTTGTTGATGAGGATATATAACAACAGTATGCAGAGGTGTTTTTGAACCTCCTGTAGCACCTGTATGGAGGTCTACGAGGACTAGGAAATTTGTTATTCATCTGCACTATGTGATGTATTTGCAAGAGCCCAATGATTTCGTAGACATTGATGATGATTTCTTCATCTTTGCAGAAGTTATTAAAAGTAATAGATCAACACATCTGTTCAATGTCATGAAAAAAATCTCTTGACTTGATGGCAAAGAACTAAGTGTCAAATTTGGTACCTTGACCTGATGGAGTAAGACCTATTAGTTGTAAGTGGGTCTTTAAGACCAAGACAAACTCCAAAAGTCAAGTGGACAGGTACAAGGCTAGGCTTTTTGCAAAATGTTTCACATAGATAGAGGGCATTGATTATAATAAGACTTTTTCTCCTATCTAAATTAAGGAATCATTGAGGATAATCATAGTCCTCGAAGCTCATTTTGATTTAGAGCTATATCAAATGGATGTGAAAATTGTTTTCCTAAATGAGGATCTGGAATAGGAGGTATATATGCAACAAACTCTTGATTTCAGTGTAAATGACTCGAATCATTTAGTTTGCAAATTAAATAAGTCAATTTATTGACTTAAACAAGCCTCCCGCCTGTAGTATAAAAAGTTCAATCAAGTAATTTTGAACTTTAGATTCACTAAAAACATTGTTGATCAGTGTATATATTTTAAGGCTAGTAGGAGTAAGTTCGTAATTTTGGTTTAGATGTTGATAATATTCTCTTTGTAACTAATGATTTGCGCATACTACATGAGATAAAATATTTTTTTCTCTTATTTTAATATGAAAGACATGGGTGAGGCCTCATATGTCCTTGGAATTGAAATCCGTCATTATAGAACTAAGGGTGTCCTTGGACTCTCTCAGAAATCCTATATCTTTAAGGTTCTTAAAAGATATGGGTTGGAGAATTATTCTCCTGGTTTGGCACACATAGTAAAAAGAGATAAATTAAGCTTAAAGGATTGTCCTCAAGATGATAATGAAAAGGCTCAGATGACAATTGTCTCATAATGCTTCGGCAGTTGAGAGTTTGCAATACGAGCAGACCTGCACACGACTAGATATCGCATTTTTTATGAGAATGCATGATAGATATCAGTCAAATTCATTCATTGCACATTCAAAGGCAGCGAAGAAGGTCATGCGCTATTTGTAAGGAACGAAAGACTATATGTTGACCACCTAGAGGTCATTGGATACTCTGATGCAGACTTGGGAGATGTCTCGACAATAGAAAGTCTATTATTGGATACATCTTCCTACTAGCAAGTGGTGTCATCTCATGGAGAAGTGGAAAACAGTCTACAACTGTTGCTCGTACCATAGAGGCGGAATTCATTGTTCTATATGAGACTTCATCTTAAGTCATTTGGATTAGAAACTTCATTATAGGTCTTGAAATTGTGGACTCTATTGAGAGACCATTAAAGATCTTTTGTGATAATGAAGCAATTGTGTCTTTCTCAAATAACAATAAAAGCTCAACCTCATGTCGACACATAGAGTTAAAGTACTTTGTTGTTAAAGAAAAGACTAAGAATCATCTGGTGTGTGTATTGATATAATCAGTATGAAGAAAATGACTGCAGATCTCGTTACTAAAGAGCTAACACCGGGATTATATTCTCAATATATAAAGGGGATGAGTCTGTTTGATTTCTTTTGATGTATGACAATACATTATGGTTATATGTGATCACATTTGTGAAACTAAATTGATTCTCTATAACTTTATGTATTATTGATTTTGCATAAAGGATTTCTCATTTGGTTAAAGAGAATCACAGAATAACAATATTAAAAGACCAATAGAATGAGTTAGAGACCAACCTATTTATAAAAAAAATCTTAACATGCTAAAGCACTAAAAATGAATTATATTGTAATACATGAAAATATGACATTTCATAAAGAATTATTTATCTTCATGACTCATATGGTTCATTCTTGTGATATCGGATAACATGTGAACCCACATGAAAATTAAGTCAAAATAACGATATGAACCTCGAATTTGTGTCTTTCTGTGTCAATGGGTCATGTGGAAAAATGTTGGACATTTCGAATCGGGTCCAACCCTAAGTATGACCTAGTTTGACACTAATGAAAGCTTTAGTGAGGCATTAGTGGAAAATTAGTGGGAAAGGGGTTACGTGAATGTGAAAGGTTCACATTTAATATGACATGTGAAGGGTTCACATATATGATTTTCATGTATGTAACCCCCCCACTTTCCTCCCATCATAAGTTAAGGCATATGAGAGCAACTAAAGTGACCGCTTTTTTCTCATTGAATTTTGGGTCCTACTCACCATAGACTTGATGGCATGAGCTCATCGTGGGTGTCGATACATTGAGAAAAATGTTGTGCACCTATGCCAACACTTGTCTCATTCATGGCGTCTACTAGTATGTATCTTTGTTTTTACATTCCGATTATGGTTTTACATGAACACCAACATGTGCAAGCATGCTTTTTGCAATAGTTGTGTTTGTGTGCTTAAACATTTAGATGGGCTCTTTATTTGTTTTCTTTTCGGCAAGGTAGGAAAAGGTATCACTCAAGGTAAGAAAATACTGACAGGGCAATTTGTAAATATAACCACAAAGGGGCCACCACCATTTAAAAAGTTAAAAGGAAAAAGAATGGACTTTTTTTTTTGAAAGGCAAGCTGCAGTGGGCGCAGGATTTGAACTTGGGCCTTCAGCTTGGCACAGGACCCCGCTTACCACATGGGGTACCACCTCGGTGGTAAAAAAGAATGAACTTATACATAAGGTAACTATTCTAGATAACCATTGTTGACAGAATCAAATCCCTAATTGGCTCCAAATTGATTTGCTTGAGGGTCACATCCATTTTCAAAAACCGACTCAACCTTGGTTTGACAGAATCTAAGGCTCTGTTTGGGAACTGGTGTTGGAGGGATTTACAAGGAGGCGAGGGAAATACAAAAACTGGATTTCACCATGCTTGCTTAAGTGACTGTAGTTAAAGCTTCTTGAGGGCAGCAGCTAAGCAGATTGGGTTTAAGAAGGGTTAAAGGAGAGAGGGATATGTGGTGAATAGGGGATTTACTGAGGAAAATATGGTAAAAATTTTAAATCATTGAAAAATCAGGGACCCACCAGAATCTTTGTGATTTAAGGAGTTGTAAATACCTCCACTTTAGGAGTTGAAATTTGAAGTTTTTAGGATTTGGAGTTGGCTGATTCTCAGCCGATATTCTTTTGGACCCTACCACGTCATTTAACTGTCTTTGTCTTGGACACTTTCCCAACTCCTCTGGTACCCTGCCCCCAAACAGCCCAATTCAAGCTCAAGTGCGGTTGAATCAGCCTTTCTTTTTATCTTTTGTAATTTTTTATTTTTTCAAAATTTTATGAATTAAAATTTAAATCGACCAATTCTCTAGATCTTTTTGAAAATCAAATTGCCTGAAACCAATTCAGACAACATTATCTATAGCTACTCTGCACAAAGTTGTCTTGCTGGGATAGACTATATATATATATATAGCACTGAAGAAATTAAGAATGAACTTGATGATAGAATAAGAAACTGCGAGGCGATTGATACAAAAAAAGGTTTAAGGGTTAACAGAAACTAAAAAGCATACAGCAAGGAAAAAATCAAAAACATATGGTACACTAAAGTGGAATCAACATCTCCCAACATCTATGAAAAAAAGTTGCTGTAGAAGGAGGAAGCATCAAGAGGGTGGATTAGATAGGTCAGCACCAAAGCAGCAATCATCAGCACATATGCTATTCCTTGGTCAATTGATGTCCCTGCCAAATCCACAAATATCACAGTCTAAAAATTAAAGTAAAACACCAACGCATAATACTCAATTTTTAGTAGTTGATGTTTTATAGAACAAGCATAATACACCTTTATGTAAAATGGGTCTATTAAAAGTAATATGATAAGATTCACATTTCGTACGGTGAAAACGTTTTATTCGATGGCCAACATGGACACTTTTTATTTTTTGGTTAGGCCCAGGGAAAAACTGCCCACCTCTAGTTGTTATCCCCTTGAGTATTCGGGAGTACACCCAGCAAGGGACGCTTCCCAACTTGTGACGTCCTATCAACCAGGTGAACCCTTGGGAGGAAATGGCCAGGGTGGATCTGGTACAATCACATTGCACACTTTGAGTGTGCTACTGCACCTAACCGAGCTCCAGGAGCTCCATTTCTGGGATACAACCTGTCAGCTGCCTTGCCCAACAGAAGATGGACGGCAGATCGGTTGCAGCAGCACACTAAAGTGTGCAATGTGATTGCACCTGATCTGCAGTTTGATTTTATAATTTCACAATGCTTTCAAAATAAAATACTAAATAACCTGCAAGGTTTACTATAAATGTCTTAATTCTTTTGAAAATGCCCTCGGAGAGAACTTGAGAGATATCTCATGAAATTAAAGAGAGATGAAGCTACTTTTTCCATAATGTGATGGAGCACCTTGTGAAGCACTAACATGCAATGCCCAAACAATTAAAACAGCTAATAATAGATCACATTTTCACAAAGAAAGCAGAATAGTTCGTTTTCCAAAGAGGCTAAATGAAATGTCTCCAAAATAAATAAATAGAAATATCGCTTTGGATTAAAAAAAGTTAATCTATGAATAATAATCACAACCAAGTAATTTTTAGAACTAGAACTTACCATCACTAGAAGGGGAAACGGCAGGAGCTCCGCTTGGTTGTCCCATGGCTGGTAAAACAAGGCCTAGCAAGAAGAAGCCCTGCACTGCAATTAAGTTTAATCTCTGCAACATCCCTATGGTAAGGACGTGACCCTCACCTTGGCTTCTCTCCTTCCTTGGTCGAGTCTGCACCTTTGTGAATTGGATGTGTACTACGATAATGAAATGATGCCCACTCTTTCAAGGGGGGGGGGACTCCCAATACCACCATCACCAATACCAAGTTTTGCCATCCCCGGTTTTAGCAGATGCCCAAAACTGCTCTTTCAAAATCCAGTCTGGATGCTGAACTGTTATCAGAGCATCCCAATCAATTTACATGCGCTTGGATCAATCAACCATCTCTACGTGGAGATTTCCTTGAAGTGCATGGTTTCCCTTGCACGTTCTAACTAGGGCGTTATTTGCCAAAGGAGCTGTTCAAGGTCAGCATTCGTGCTGCAAAGTGGCTGGAGGAATATGTGAGGATTTTTTTCACGTAGAATATTCTTGAATATTTTCAGAGCCTCTTTAGAGCTTTGACATCACTTTTAGCAATTGGGACATGCCAAAATTGAACATGGAGGTTGGGATTTTCTTTTTTATTTATAACTGAAAGAAACTGCACCTGGCTCATCCTGTCATACCTACAGTGCTGACAGAGTAAAAACTCTGAGGCTAGGACCCTGCCCCCGAGGCCTATGCGAGAGGGGGGACACCCATGAGAAACTGACCTTAACTGCCCGTCCAGCAGCCAAGGCACCAACATGTGGGTTGGGATTGTTATTTGAGAAATCAAAGTTGGCGTTGTTATTTAAAAGTAAACTTCCCTATGGCAAAAGCATACTATCCTTTGAGAGTTTGGTGGGTTTTTTTTTCCTTTTTTTATTTATAACTCGAAGAAACCACACTCAAGGCGAAGACCTGGTCAAACTGGCCCAACCTGCTATACCTACGGTCATCATCTCAGCAGCGTAAAACTCTAGGACCTTCGTTTCTGAGGTCTATGCGGAGAGCAGGCTTGAACAGTAAGGAGACACCCATGAAAATCAAACCTTGACCACTTGTCTAGTGGCAAGGCCCCCACCCCACTAGGCCAATTCCTCTTGAGGAGAGCATGGTGTCTTATTTGCAAAAAGAAAACGGTGCACCTCATATAGCATATTATCCAACCAGGAAACACCTCACAAACATAAGGAGAAGAATAATGACAGCTGACTAGGCAAGAACAAGTTGGGATAATTTTTCTATAGGTGCCAAAATGTGGCAAATTTATATTTATACACCTAAGTATGAAAAATTATTCATAAATTAACTTTTTTAAGAAAGAAAAATTTTCAAATACCTAATAAACATTTTGGCCTAATTCATGCGCACACCAAACTTTTCAGAGTTTGCAAATGCCCAGCAAAGTTTTTACTTGTGAGTCTAACACACGTCGCCGCGTGCCCTCGAAGCCACGATCTATGTGACAGAGATTACCACTGATTAATCAGGATATAGGTCACTATAACTCATTCTCTTAAGGCACTTGGAAATTTGATGTCAAAGTTTTTAAATAACTAAAATAAAATCATAGAATTAACTCTTGTGAGGAGTCTTCTATCTCAACACGCCCCCTCAAGTTCATCTTACCATCGGTGAGATTAAGCTTGGACCTTAAGTAGTGAATGCATCATTAACAAATTCACCACTTTCATCACTGTAAAAATTCTTGGTTTTTTAGTTTAATTGTTTTCCCATAATATTTTTAAAATTTTCAAAGCACTGTAATGAATCAGATTTTCTAGCAAATGGGAAAAGCCATAAGAAACAAGAAAAATCATTAACGAGCAACAGGTAGTACCAATACCCTTCTCTAGAGCAAACAAACAGGGGATAACCCTACAAATCAACGTAAGTTCTAAAAGGCTTACTGGCAGAAAATTTTGATGGTTTAAATGGTAACTTTTTCATTCTTGCAATAGCTCAACTGGAACAGAAATCAAACGTCTTATCACTACCAAAAGTAAACATAACTATTCTTTTGTAAAAAATCGAAAATATTATGATTAGGATTACTAACCCAGAGCGACACCTCTCCTTAGACACGACTTGAGCTAGATTTGCACGTCCCCTTGGACTCCTAACACGGCAATACTAGAGCCCTCCAGTGATCCTTGTGTGTAGAATAGTTTTATTCTTCTGATCCTTTACACAAAATCCATCACCATTAAACTCAAAAACACAGCTATTATCTTTGGTAAAAGACGATAAATTCTTCCTAATCTAAAGAGCATAAAAAACTTCATTCAAATAAAAGAACTTTTCAGAGGTTGAAATTAAAGCAAGATTACTCATGCTCGATATAGGTATATTGGCCCCATTGCCAACCATGAATGTTTCGGGCTCTTGACAGTCGGCTTTGTTTCCCATAGTTTTGTTACATGATGTGTAACCCTGTGTCAGAGTACCACGTGTCATTGAAAGGTGCACGCGTGCATATAACTAGGGATGGCAGTGGACCGGCGGAAAGCGGTGCCCCGCCCCGCCCCGCCTCGCCCCGTTTGGACCGGGGATGAAGGGTATAAAACAGGGATGGAGGCGGGGACGAAGGTTAAAATCCATCCCCGTCCGGGGGTGGAGGCGGGGATGGATTTGCACTTTTCCCCGCCTCATCCCCGCCCCAACCACTTTTCCCTGCAATATCCCCCGCCCCGCCCCGCCTCATCCCCGTTTGAACCGGGGATGGAGGACATGAAACGGGGATGAAGGCGGGGGTGGAGCATAAAATCCATCCCCGCCGGGGATGGAGGCGGGAGTGGAGGATAAAATCTTGAGGCGGGGCAGGGGTGGAGACCTTGTTTCCCGCCCCGCCCCGCCCCACTGCCATCCCTACATATAACAGCAAAAGCTTTAGAAATGTCGTAGCACCGCCTAGCAGTAGTGTGGTTCGTGCATCCACAAAACTGATAAATAACAGGCTGAGAAGAATTTCCTTGAAAACGTGAATTGTTACCTCCCTTAGGGACACTCTAAAAACCATGACCAGCAGGACCAACATTATAACCTCTTCCTCTACCTCGACCACGACCTCTGTTTTTTCTATTCCCATGCACCTTGCTTCTTTGGGCAAAGAAGGCAATGGAAGTTACTATTGAGTTGTTCTTTATCGTATCATATCATATATTTCGAAGGAGAGTAACTTATTCATGGTAGTGACTGTGGTGACTGCTCCCATACTCATTTGAGAGCCCATTCAAGGTATACTATACAAGATCACTTTCAACTACAGATTCACCAACTGCACTCAATAAATCTGAGATAAACTTCACATGATTAAAGTAATCAATCATATTAGCGTTATCTTTCTTGACATCATGCGGATCTTTCTTTAACTGTAGAATCTTGAGACTTGAGTGGGACACGTAAGACTGTTCTAAGGCCAACCACGCTTCCCTAGCTGACAGTATATGAATAATTTGGCTGAGTAACAGTGATTGTGGTCTTAATCCAATTCAAGGTAAGTTGGTCAGACCTCTTCCACGTATGATACTCAGGATTAGGGATTATCTCCCCCTCTTTGGCAGCCTGAATAAACTGAAGGGGAGTGAGACATGAGTCATTGACAAATTTAATGAGGTATGTCTGATTCAATTAGAGACCTCAATAACAAGTAATTATTTTTATCCAATCTAATTGAAACCAAGCTTGAAAAAGTATTCCATGGTATGGCAGCACTAAGGCAAGAGAGATAGAACCTGAGGAGCTTGATGACGCCATTGATGGAACGCAACCCTGGGACGCCTTTCTCTAACTGAAACGTAGATGAGCCTCCTATGATTCTGATTAGGATGACCCTAACGGGGAGTGCCACCTCTCCTTTGACATGACTTGAACTAGATTTGTCTGTCTTCTTGGGCTCCTAACACGCCAAGCATAAAGCCCTCCTTCAGTGATCCCTGTGTGGAGAAGTCTTTGTTTTTCTGATCTTTTACACAAAACTCAAAAACGCAATTATTATCTTTGATAAACATGGCTACAAACAATAAATTCCTCCTAATCTAAGGAACATGAAGAACTTCATTCAAATGAAAGAACTTTCCAAATGTCTAAGTTAAAGCAACATTAACCATACTTGATATTGGTATGTTGGCCCTGTTGCCAACCATAAGTGACGATTTTGGAGGTGTTAGAACACTCACACAATAGCCCAATTACAAACAAAAACTTGTTGTGGTTCGGTTCAATGCTGAACCTACGTCCACGGGAAATTTTTCTCTCTCTCTCATCCTATTTCCATAAGAGAGGTTCCATTATACAGCTTTGGCTGATACATTTAGTTGCCTTGATACATTCGTAGACTCTCATTAGGAACCTTATAAAGACCTTCATTAGGAGTCTTAGACTCCATACAATTAACGAGTTTCTCCTCAACCCAGCTGCACCTTCCTCTAATAAGGACTCCTCACGTGAAGTGTCACCCTCTTGTGAGGAGTCTTCTATCTCAACAATATCTATCGAAGATTCAATGTGCCTATTCATAATTCATAGGTTTAGGGTAGTGGCACTCAAATAATCAACTAACAAAAAATAAGTGTAACCTATTTATAGGTTTAGGGTAGTGGCGTTCAAATAATCAACTAAAAAAAATATGTATACAATTGATCTTTCACTTGTCTGTCTCTTAACACCTTTGGCCAAGTACAGTGAAGGGATTTTGAACCTTATGACAAACTGACACAAATTTATATAGCAATAGAGTAAGTTAATTTTTCTTTGCTCATATACCATAACCTAGCTTAGCGTTCCATTATCTTTAAACAATTCATTTGTTTGCTAATTAAGTTGGCCCTGAACAACCTAACATATCTACAACCAAGAAATGCAAAAGAGATGGCAATACTTCAGAACAAGGTTGACCCTTTCGTGCCAACCTGTTTGGAGCCATTTCAAGTTTTACACCTTATGAGGCATCGAATGGTAACACCAAATTGCGAAAATGCACCATAATAAGCTGTATATGAATTTAGGGATGTCAATTGGGTCATATTATCCAACATCCAACCTGAATCCAAATCCGATTAGTCAAATCCTGTAGCCAAAGTAGGATATATTAAGATTTGGTATTGGATTTTAGATCCGAATCTAAGTCTGAGTAAGATTTGAATCCAACTAGAATCTGAACACGAATGCATGCAAATGTCAGATTTTTAAGTTAGATCCAAGTGCAGTTTTCACTGATCCAATCCGACCTAATCCAAATCCAAATCCTATTAGGTCAGATCCGATTTAGGTTAGGCACAGTATTGCCTAGATATGATATGACCTGAGTCTGACCAATTATATCCCTATATATGATCCTTGCACTTGGAAACAGTACTTTGAAAAGTTGCAAGGATTGGGATGGTCTGTAGTCTGCCGTTCATAAAAGATGGCCTAGCACATTATCTTCACTCATATTGGAACCAAAGCATCATGACAGCTCAAATAATGGTTGACCCCATTTCCAAAGTTTTCGTATTTCAAATGAACGGGCTAAATGTGCTTTCGATTGAGAAACTTAAAAT
The DNA here is from genome assembly GCF_984573655.1 of Nuphar pumila. NCBI lineage: Eukaryota > Viridiplantae > Streptophyta > Magnoliopsida > Nymphaeales > Nymphaeaceae > Nuphar > Nuphar pumila. The sequence goes on along the minus strand of NC_143263.1, from coordinate 29,705,666 downwards.
CCAAGTACTTCAATTTAGACTTGTATTGCTGCAATCCAGATGCAGAGTTCTCACATTTTGTGAAAAGCATGATAGTCCAATTATTAAACAAGTAAAATGGGTCGCAAATTTTGCACCATGTAGGCATTAAATACAGCATTGGTAGCGTATTACAGATATGCCATACATTGTTTTAGGCTAAAAAGATGGAAATGCCCCTATTCAAGTAGCTTCAGCAAGTAATATGAAGAGGCCAAAGTTCTGTTAAGATTGGTTTCCACGTTGTTAAGATTTGTTTCCTCATTTGACGGATGATCTCCGAAGGATCTCAGATGATGGATCACGTCTAATTTTGTTTCCTCATTTCCTCAAGATAGGCTTAACTGTATTTTCCATTGTAATTTTATTACTTTACCAGGTTGTCATCTGATTGTATATAAAAGGGGTTGTATATGCAAGATGTAAGATATATAAAAATATCTCATTCTCCCAATTGAGAGTTCCAATCGTTCTTCTTCACAATGATTTCTTCCAATAGTTCTTCTTCACAACGATTTTTACAAATCGCTACTCGAGTCTAAGTGTAAATCGTCACATAGGTATTGCAGGCTGAGTGCAAATCGTCACATGGTATTGCATGTTGAGTGCAAATCGTCACATGGTATCAGAGCTATAAGATCTAGTCCTTGATGTGCGTCCTCGGCTACTCTTGTACGTCCATATTTTGTTTGGACAACTGTGGGTAGAAGCTCACAATCAGATCTTCATTCTTTTTTGTGCTATTGTATCATTCATCCTCGTCCTAACTTTGATTAATGGCGACTGAAGAAAGTGGAGCAGGTACCACCCTAACGTCTTCAATGAATTTAAGTTTAGATGCAGTAAGTCCATATTATTTGCATCATTCAGATAGTTCAGGCTCAATCTTGGTTACACAACTATTGGATGGTGATAATTACCCTACGTGGAGCAGGGTCATGACAATGGCATTAAGTGCAAAGAATAAAATCGGCTTCATAGATGGTACGCTACCCAAACCAAACCCTTCTTCACCCGAATCATTGATATGGATATGTTGCAATCATATGATCCACTCCTGGATTTTAAATTCTATCTCGAGAGAGTTGGCAAACAACATCATTTACGCTACTTCAGCTAAAGAAGTTTGGGATGATCTCAAAGAGAGATTCACTTAGAGTATTGCTCCGAGAATCTATCAAATTCAATCTGCAATTGCAAGACATCAACAAGAATCTAGTTCAGTTGCAGCATATTTTACTAAGCTAAAAGGATACTAGGATGAGTTGTTATCATATTCCCACATGCCAGTATGCACTTGTGGAGCTGCTAGAAGTATGACCGAGCAACTCCATAGAGAATGAGTCATTCAGTTTCTAATGGGTTTGAATGATTCGTTCCATACAGTGAGAGGACAAATCCTGTTAATGGAATCATTACCGTCCATTATAAAAACTTACTCGTTGATACTTCAAGAGGAGAAACAACGAGAAGCTCGATATGGGTCTGGTCAATCAATGGACAGAGCGGCTTGTGTCGTGAACTCAGGATATGCAAATCGATTGTCTTCAAATAACTTTCAAAAATTGAAAAATCAAAATTGGAAGGAAAATCAGAGAAACAAACATGTATGCTCTCATTGCAACAGAGTGGGACATGTGAAAGACAAGTGTTATGTTCTTCATGGGTATCCTCCTGGACATAAACAATATAATGTCAGTCAAAGAACCAGTAGAGTCACAAACTCTACATCATGTGATCATAGTGGCGTTGTTTATGATGGAAAGACTCCCATTAGTGATTCGGTTAATAGCCCAAGCTCAATGGTTCCTTCATTTACCGTAGAAGAATATCATCAGCTTATGTCTCTTCTTCGATAGAATGCTCCATCCGCAAATCTTGCAGGTTTGTCAGTTTTCAACTCTGATTCACACTTAGGTAAGTGTGTTATAGACTCAGGAGCAAGCGATCACATGGTTGCTTCCCCAGAATTCTTATCGCACTCCTTTTAAAATACTTCAGTTCCTCCAGTCAAATTACCAAATGGTAATCTCATTCCAGTATCTCACATTGGTTCAGCCACTTTAAACACCAATATGAACGTCCAGGATGTCTTGTGCATTCCCTCTTTTAGATTCAATTTACTTTCAGTTAGTAAATTGACTAAGCTGCTCAATTGTTCAGTAACATTTTTTTTCAAACTCTTGTCTTATTCATGACCTACAATCGAGGACAACGATTGGAGCGGGTGAGGAAAAAGATGGACTGCATTACTTCAATCGTCCTCTACCATCAGCATTATCGTCTCACCAAACCACAACACATCTCTGGCATTGGCACCTCGAACATCCATCTCCCTCTCGTATGAAATTTTTTAATAACTATGATGCTAGTATTCAAATGAATAACTTATGTCACTGTGAAATTTGTCCTATAGCAAAACAATCAAGACATGCTTTTCCATTAAGTGAAATTGTCACAAAAAACCATTTGATCTAATCCATTGTAACATTTGGGGACCTTATTCTCAAGCTTCTTTAAATGGTGCTCACTGTTTTCTAAGCATTATTGATGACTTTTCTAGATGCGCCTGGGTATATCTAATGAGATATAAGTCTGAAATTCAAAGTCTATTGAAATCTTATTTTTGCTTAATTGAAATTCAACATAAAGGCAAAATCAAAACCGCCAGAACTGACAATGGTTTTGAATTTTTTTCACATGAGATGCAAGAGTTTTTCTCCTCTCAAGGAGTGGTTCATCAACATTCTTATGTTGCAACTCCTCAACAGAACGACAATGTTGAAAGAAAGCATCGTCATCTTCTCAAAGTAGCCAGGGCATTACGTTTTCAAGGAAATCTTCTTTTAAAAATTTAGGGTGAATACATTTTAACAACCACATATCTTATCAATCGCGCACCCTCTTTCAAATTGGGAGGCAAACCTCCGTTTGAGAAACTTTTTCAGAAAAAAACTAGCTACACAAATCTCAGGATATTTGGATGTTTGTGCTATGCTATCAACAATAGTGAAACCAGGACGAAATTTGATCCATGTGCCTCAAAGTGTATTTTTCTTGGTTATGCTCATGGACAAAAAGCATACAGAGTTTTTGATTTGGAAAAAAAATATTTTTCAATCGCGACGTTGTTTTTCATGAACAATTTTTTTTCATTTCATACGAGTAAAGAGATCACTTGAACCGGTGCTGCATTTACCTCTTTTGGACCAGTATGACTCCTCTCATTATGCCCCAATGACATCTCTAAACCTTCATTTAGAGCAATCTCCTCCAGCGTCTGATTCACACTCTTCTGACACAATCCCTAGTTCTCTGCATACATCAGACACCTCATTATCAACCCACTTATGATGGTCCACTAGAGCATGTCAGCCCTCTGTCTGATTGAAGGATTTTTACTGTGCATCGATTCAATCCTCATCTCAACCATCGTCAAAATCGACTGGAGGTACGCACTTTCCTTTGTCAAATTTTGTTTCGTTTGCCAAATTTTCTTTGTCCCATAAAGCCTTCCTCACTACCATATCCCATGAAGTTGAACCCACATCATTCACTCAAGCTATGAAGCATTCATGTTGGAGAGAGGCTATGGCTGCTAAAATTCGGGTACTTGAAGCCAACTATACTTGACTATGACTGAATTACCACCAGGGGTCAAACCCATTGGAAGCAAGTGGATCTATAAGATTAAGTACAAATCTGAAGGGACCATTGAACGTCGTAAGGCTCGGTTAGTTGCTAAAGGGTATTCACAACAAGAGGGGCTCGATTATCATGAAACCTTTGCCCCTGTGGCAAAATTGACAAATGTCTGGTGTCTTCTCTCAATAGCAACAACACAAAACTGGATTCTCCAACAAATGGACGTGCACAATGCCTTCCTTCACGGCGATCTGGAAGAAAATGTTTATATGGCTCTACTGCCTGGATTTGCTCGACAGGGGGAGCATCATCGAGTATGCAAACTTCACAAGTCCTTGTACAGACTTAAACAGGCTCCTCGAAATTGGTTTGCCAAATTCTCCTCTGCACTCCTCACATTTGGTTTTCGTCAATCTCCAGCGGACTACTCCCTCTTTACTTTCCAACAAGGTGATGCTTTCCTCGCATTACTTGTGTATGTTGATGACCTCATACTTGCTGGGAACAAGGCATGTGTCATACAGTCAGTTAAGCAATATCTTCACAGTCAATTTTATATAAAGGACCTGGGCATTTTAAAATATTTTTTGGGCATCGAGGTTGCTCGCTCAAAAGAAGGTATCATTCTATCTCAAAGGAAATATGCCCTAGAATTACTTGATGAAACCGGTTTATTAGGAGCTAAACTTGTCAATGTCCCTATGGAGCAACGTCAACATCTCACAAATATTGAGGGCAAAGTGTTGCATGACCCAACCCCATATTGATGTCGTATTGGGCATCTCATCTATTTGACCGTAACTCGGCCTGATATTCTATACTCAGTCCACATCTTAAGTTGGTTCATGCATACTCCTCGACAACCTCACATGGATGCCGCTCTTTGAGTCGTTAGATACTTGAAGCGCCATCCGAGTCAAGGATTGTTCCTATCTTCCTCCTTTTCTCTTCAGATTCATGCTTACTGCGATTCTGATTGGGCTGCATGTCTGAAAACTAGACGTTTGATGTCTAGATACTGCATTTTATTGGGCTCTACAATGTCGTGGAAGACCAAGAAGCATCCTACTGTGTCCAGATCATCTGCAGAGGCAAAATATCGAGCCATGGCAAATACGGTTTGTGAGATTACTTGACTTCATCTTCCGCTCCTATCTCTCGGGGTTTCTCATGATTCACCCGCAAATCTCTATTGCGACAATCAAGTTGCGCTTTATATTGCGGCAAACCCAGTGTATCATGAACATACAAAACATATCAACATTGATTGTCATATTGTTCGCGAGAAACTATGTAAAGGACTCATTCATACTACTTATGTCCACACTTCAAGTCAACTCGTTGATTTATTTAGCAAGCCTCTTGGACACTATCTATTTGTGAGATTGACTTCCAATATGAGCCTTCGTGATCTTCATGCTCCAGATTGGAGGGGGAGTGTTAAGATTGGTTTCCACGTTGTTAAGATTTGTTTCCTCATTTGACGGATGATCTCCGAAGAATCTCGAATGATGAATCACGTCTAATTCTGTTTCCTAATTTCCTCAAGATAGGCTTAATTGTATTTCCCATTGTAATTTTGTTACTTTACCAAGTTGTCATCCGATTGTATATAAAAGGGACTCTATATGCAAGATGTAAGATATATAAAAATATCTCATTCTCCTAGTTGAGAGTTCCAATCGTTCTTCACAACAATTTCTTCCAATAGTTCTTCTTCACAACGATTTCTACAAATCGCTACTCGAGTCTAAGTGTAGATCATCACATGGTATTGCATGCTGAGTGCAAATTGTCACATGGTATTGCATGCTGAGTGCAAATCATCACAAGTTCCCAGCTTGATGACATTGTCCTCAAAAGTATAGCAGCAAAAGAGAAATTCATTGAGCATCCAGCGTTTGCTGGACAGCAATATACTTGAACAGACCATTTTCAATACATCTAGAGTATGATTTTTACAAGCAAATTTGACTTCTTATTGAATTCTTTGACTGGAAAAGAGAGGCTTAATGCTGAAATTTTGAAGTTCACAGATATCATTCTCTTGTATATCAGGGCTCTAAATATCTGGTTTGTGCTTGCAATAACTGTTTCCAGCATGATGCATCTTTTGTTAAATCTATGACGGCTCTATGTAGTCCAAATCTTCTGAAATTCCTACCTGCACGCATACAAACATAACACTTAAAAGTTTGTGAACCATAAATGAATATGCATTTGTTTAAAAGGAATACTCAAATTAAAAGAAAATGATATAACAGCATCAAAATCATCCATCTGGAAGATGCAAAAATGTACAAACAGGGGTATTTTGTGCATGTCATCAATCCATAACCAGTATTTTCAAGATTTTGTTGTAAATAAACCATATTATAAGACTATTTTAAAAAAAAAGGAAAAAGATCACCTCTCTGTATAAATGGTCCAGCTGCTCCCTTGCTTGAGGAAAATTTTGTGAACACCAGTGCTGTACTGTGAAAATGTTGTCTGAAGAATGTGCAAATTTTCTGGATTATAAGTTTAGAATTTAGAAATATAAAACTTGAGAGAGAGTTAAGCAAGCTCAGATAAAACCTGTCCATCTATTTGCTGCAGAAAGTGCGATCTCACTAGCATTTTCTGATAAGCAAACCAATGATAGAATTGAGTTGAAAAATTAATTAGCAAAGTAATTCAAGCCACAAGAAAAGAAAAGAAAATGTTAATATTAAAAATTCCACCTGAAATCCATATCATTTGAACTATTAAATAATGCAGGATAACGTTCTGAAGTGACAAAAATGTGAAATTCATGCAAACACATGAATGTGCAATACGTAGATCTCTCAAGATATAGATGCAGACAAACACCTCCTTAAAGTCAGATTTCTCAAGAACTAATAACATATTCTTTATTTCATGCTTCCAAACTCTTATATAAAGAAAATCATCCAGATGATTTGCCTATAAAAAGGCATCAGCCTAATTCATCTCAGTCAATTTTAGAATGAAATGAAGGCCAAGGCCATGACTGCATTCTCGGTCAGATGACAGAAAACAATGTTGGCTGGTCCTAATATAGATTGCACTTATCATTTTAGAGAGAATACTTTCTCATTTACTAATGGCAAATACTTCTTCTAAAGAAAACTTTACTAGCTAATATAACTATAAATCGATATTTCTATATTTGTCTTCCAAGTTAACTGTATATGAGACCAAATGTCTTGGCTTCTCCATCAAGTCGGAAGGTTTTCCCTAGTAAAAAAAGTTTCCATTCATAAGTTTGCTTCTATCAAGACAAACAGCATTATTAACAGATTAAGTAATATCCTTGAAAAGGTTGATAAGCCAAGTTATATTCAAAGTAATTTTCTGTTATAATGCATAAATGAGTGTTCTAGCAACAACAGTTACATTCGAACATGTAGTATGATTATAAAAAGAAGGTTGCATCTCGCCACACATGTTCATCTGAGAGAGAGGGGCAAGGCACATCAGAAGAAAGTTGCTGCAATCTTTGATGTCTCTTCAAAGGTTAACCAAGCAATACAATCTTCCATTTCCTGAGAAGCCTGCTAGTTCTTAACATATGTCACAAAGACATGAGTATGGTCCGACATGCAACATGAGTACAACATGTAAGTTCAAAAAAAAAAATTAAATAAAAGGACACGAGGAAAAAGATTTTTTTTTAATTTTTTAATGAATAAAAAACTGTTTTTTTATATTTGATGGTAACCGATCATAGAGGAGATGAAGGTTTTGGATGAAATTGGACAAGAAAGAGAGGTCGACTATGGTGGATTGATGGTTGGCTAAGGTGGAAATGGGAGATGAAGGGAAAATTCTCACTAGGAAACCCTAATGAGAATCTCAAGCCCCAAGAAGCAAGTGCCAAATCTACTCTACAAAGAGAGGCCAAAGAGAAGTAATTCTCATTTAGAAAAGTAGGATAATGATAATGATAACACTTGCATGGGGGTATTATAGATCCCATGAATCCCCAAAGGCAAAAATAGCGCTCATTAAGCCCCAAGCATCCCCCTACACCCTCCATGGATCCGTGGATCCAAATACAAGATGTTTGACGCTAGGCTAACTCGCCCAAACAAGAGACTCAAAAGAACCAAAAAGATGCTCAACAAAATGGTATGCTATCAATCCTACCCTCTTCGAATTTGCCTTGTCCTCAAGGCAATGCTTGTGAGGGTGGCTGGTTCTCTTCTTAGCTCACTTCTTGTCTTTGTAGGTCTTCTTTCATCTCTTCGCATGATGGTGTGGATCGTCTCAAGTCTCAATTCTCATTAGGCCCCAGTTCTCAATTACAAAAGAAATTACTACTAACTGTTACAATTTTATTCCCCATGATCTCTAACTATTACTAGCCTCAAGATTACAAAATGCAAGTGGCTTCGATTTCATTCCCAAGGAGAAAACCACAAGAAGCATGAGAAAACACTTGTCCATCACTCCATGGTGAGAATCCTCAAAAAGCATGGGAATAGGCTGGGTAGTTGCTTTGAGGAGTCTGCTTTTTATGTCAATTTGTTTCCCACTTCTTGATTCCCTTGATAGCTATTGAGATCCAACACTACAAGAAAAACCTTAATTAGCGACGGAAATTTGCAATGGATTATTTTCATCGTAAATTTGCGATGGATTAACTAGAGAAAACTATCCGTCCCTAAAATTGGAATTAGCGGTGGAAAATTTCGTCTCAAAATATGTCGCTAATTAGCGACAGATTAGCGACAAAAACATCCCGTCGCAACTTCGCGATGGATGAGCGACAAAATTTTTCCGTCGCTACACCATCGCTAATGAGCGATGGATTTTGAGACAGAATGTTTCTATCGCGAATCCTTCGCTACTTTTCGATTTAAACGAGGGCGAGAAATTTTTTTCGTTACTTTCGCACTTTTCCCCCTTTCACTGTACGCAGCCGCCCCCGAGCCTTCTCTTCTTCTCCTTTCTCTTCCTCATCTGCCCCCCAAACCTGCAAGTTACTATGCCGGAACGGGCGCGCGGTAAAGTGCGCGGCAAATGGAGCTGCAGCGCCGTAGGAACGGTCGGGTGGTTAGCAATGACGCGCATGGTGCTGAAGCGCGCAGGGCTCGCGGCGTGTTAAAGGGAATGGTCATGCGTGAAGCACGCCCGTCGAGTTGGAGTGCGTGCAGGCGTCGACTGCAGCAAGAGAGGAAGGCCAAGCGTTGAGAAGCGAGGCGCTAGGGGAATGTCAAATTCTTTGTGTTTTTTGCTTTAGGGTTCCGAGGAAAAGCCCTGCCTCTCTCTTATTCTTTTCCCCCCTTCTTCCCGCTAGGGTTTTGGTTTTTTATATTGATGCACCGATGAACGTGGTGTAGGAAGAAGCACAGGGCCAAAGCTACAGCGCCTGCCAGTCCGTCGGCGAGCGATGGCTCCACGATGTCCGCCATCGTGGGATCTACCGTCGCCTTTGCGCTGTTTGCGTCCTTAGGCTTCACTCGAGCTTCTTCTGCCCTATCTGTCTGGAGGTTTATGCTGACGGGTTCCCACCGGAAAACAGCATCAAATGCCCTAATTGCCCTTTGTCGGTGCATGCTGCTTGCATTGCCCCAGAATTCATCCCAAACTACGTTTGCCTCTATTGCGCGAAGGGGTTCACATTCCTCCACCCGGTTTCTTCGACGAGCAAAAATATGTCGAGGGAGGAAGGGAAGCATGTTGTTATTGATCTCCCGGTTGCTAAGATCATTCTGGCAGCTACTCGGATTGCCGCCATCTCGATGACTCGTGCGACTTTGACTGCTTGGGTGGAGACGGATAGGAAGGTTAAGGATTCCGCCATTGCGAGGAAGAGGGCAAAGGAAGTTCTCCTCTTGGCTTCTCAGAGTGGAGAGCCAGAAGGTCCAAAATTCATTTAGGGTTGGTGATCACAAGAAAAATTTTGATGGGAAAACAGGTATCGTTAAGACGGAGGAGTTGGAGAAACCATCAAGGGGAACGCTGAACACAAGTTCAGCAAAGAAGCGAATGGTTAACAGTGATGAGGATGATAAGTTGAAGTCTTTTACGAATTCTTTACTGTCGCAACACCAAAATGTTCAGAATAAAGCTAATCCAGAAAGAAGTAGGTCGAAACCAGATGAGGATCTGGTTGCTTCAGCTAAGACTCTTTAGCGTCATCTGGTTGATGCGTTGAATAAGGATAAGCAAGATGGTGTGGATGTTTCCAAATCTGAAGAAGGTAATGATTTGTTTATTGAGTTACTGTTTGGCGACAAACTTGAATTCTTTTACTGCCATTCTTTATATTGCTTCTCTGATTTAGAAACGATAGTACCGGTGACAAAATCTTTGCTAGTCTATGTGTAACATGATAGATTGCTCTAGAGAGTAGCAAAAAGGTTGTGATGCAAGGCAGCATGGATCTCCTACTGGTACCATTTTCCCCTCTATTTTGATTTTTCCCCTCCTAGTTAGTTATCTGAAATAAGAGGTTGAACTATTAATGCCTTTTGTCAACTTGATTTGATTGTGCGGCACTTGGATCTTCTTTCTCCACTGATTCAATTTCTGTTGTAACAAACTAATCTTTTTGGAGGAACACCATTTAATGTTTCTCTTTGAAAACCAATATTGAACTATAGGCAGGCAATGGCTTAGAAAAATGAGTACCAATGACTAACTGACCATTACTTTGATGAGTAGCTTAGTCACTCACTGATGATTCTATGTCAAAGCCAATTGCACAATCACTTTTTATAGCTTTTCTTGGTTGTTGACTTGTATCTTTGTTCTACATGTCCTAATGACAAGTGAATATTTTATTTATTTTGTGCAGTTTTTTCTGAACAGTGTTCATCTTTCCCTTCAGCTTCACAATTTGGAGATTACTCGTTTGCAGGACTTTCGCCAGCTCCTGGATGAGAACCTTGAATTACTGGCAAAGCTAAGAGACTCTGTCATTGATTGGGTGCAAGAAGGATTTCAGGACTTCTTTAAATCACTTCATGACCATTTCATTCTGTTCTCTGTTGGAAATATACCAACAAAACATATGGATCAGAATCTACCTGATGTTATACAAGGAGACAAAGTGCTTACTAGACTAGTTCTTGTACTAGCCCAGCTCTCAGTTTTCATAGAACAAAGTGCAATTCCTAGAATCACTAAGGCTTGATTATGTTGCATTGATATGATTTTGTATGAGTGCATGACTAAATGCTTGCTTTCTATAACAATTTGCTTGTGTGATTTTGTTCTTTGAGCATCAATACTTTTTCCTGCATTTTCTTGCATCATCATTTTCTCCTTGGTTCAAATCTTGTGGATAATCATGCATGTCTACTTAAATTACTTGGATGTCAAGATCTCTAGTTGACAAATCCTTGAAATTTGTGTAATATTTTGTCCAGTTATTTCTCTTAGGCATCAACTGTTATGTCCATCTTTATGAGCTTTTTGGAATGAATCTTAATGGTGCAATGACTAACCAAGGAATCGCAGGTGGTGGCAGATATCCAAGGATGATATATTTGCTCATATGACAAATTTAGACAAGAAAAAGCTATCTAGTTGTGGCCATGTCACTGTAAAAAATTATATGTAATAATTTGGATATGAAGTATAAAAATGCACTTATGCACTGTTTAGGCATATAGAATTTGATATGAAGTATTTGTATTTCAATTTTTTTATTTTTTATTTTTAAATTTTGCGACGGATTAGCAACAAATGAGTTTTGTCGCGAATTAGCGACCAGAAATTTGCGATGGACGCTATCCATCGCTAATCCGTCGCTAAACAGTTTAGTGATGGATTAGCGTCCGTCGCTAATTCGTGTTTTTCTTGTAGTGCAAGAATAGGGCACAAACCAAGAAAAGAATAGAAGAGAAACAAATGAACTTCATTAGCATAAACAATGAGAAGTTACTACAATATAATGGATGACCTCTTTACACCACTAAAAGACAAATTGTTGACCCTACATCAAAGTACATAAATACCCCTATAAATAATGATATATACACATGAAGGGTAGCACATCTAGAAAGGTAAAATACATATTACTTCTCGCCGCTCCCCTCAAACTTGAGATGATGCTAGCGAAATCATTCTAAGTTTGGAGAGGAATGTTCTAAAGTGATATGGCAGAAGACTTTTTGTGAATACATCAACAATTTGTTCTTTGGACCCCACATGCATAAGAGAAATAATATCATCTTCATAAGCTCGCCTTGTGAAGTGAATCAATCCCAATATGTTTTGTTCTCTCATAAAATTCAGGATTCTTGGCAATATGAATTACACTTAAATTATCACAATATAGAGGGGTCTTATCATGAATCGGAACACCAAGATCTCTCAATAACCATCTAAGCCAAATAAGTTTTGTTGTAACTTGAGTCATAGCTTTATACTCTTCCTCAGTTGTATATAGTGCTACTCTCTATTGTTTTTTGCTCTTCCATGAAATCAATGAACTCCCAAGAAATACACAGAAACCAGATGTAGATAGTTTGTCTCTGGTAGAACCCTCCAAAATCATCATCACGGTAGGCTCTAAGCTCACAAGTAGTAGAAAAAGAGAAGAACATCTCATAGTTTATTGTATCTCCGACATACCTGATTATCCTTAATACAACAGCAAAATACACTGACCTTGGTGCACTCATGAACTGGCTGACTACATGAACATAGGAAATATCTGGCTTGGTTATGGTTAGGTATATCAAACAACCAACCAATGGATTGTATAAAACAGGATCATCATTCCGTTTGAAACAATATATACATCCATACATTCAAACAAAATATAAAAATCATATTATCTACATAAAATATCATGTTTATGTAAAAAATCATAAAAAAATGACAACATTACAAAAGGTTTGTTATAAGTAACTGCCAATACATTCATAAATATCAATCACAGAATAAAAAAGGTATGTTATTTAGAAAACATTTCATGTTTTTTTATGAATTAAGGATCACATTGCCGAGAAATCTAAGTGTTATGAGTCATGTGGATATTGCAGATCTTGCACCCATGTTCTAAGGTCATGAAGTTCCTTATCCTTCATAGAGAGTAGATCTTCCTAGGCCTATAGAAGTTTCTTCTTCATAGCGAGCAACTCTTCGTGGGCCTATATAAGCTTCTCCTTATCCTTCAGAGTTGCATGTAGTTGAGAGATTTCAACCTTTACAATTGTTGATTCTGCATTTGCATCCATCCGATCAGTTGCAACTTGCACTCCACTTAAAGTCCTTCTATGCTTCGGACTCCTAGCCCTAATTTGCTCAGCCTCTTGCAATTGTAAACAATATATATATATAAGAGGTAATCAAAGTATGTAATTTGCATTACCATCTCACTGCCTCTCTTGATGCTATAACTGCCAACCAATTGTTGGTTGCATGCAATCTCATCTCTACTGTCGCACCAGTTTTGCAGTTCATTTTTTACTAATCCTTCAAACAACATGAAAAGCATTTGCTCACAATGTCAGGGTGATTAGGTGGTGGCTGACCATAGCCAAACTACCACACCACTCGACATATCATTTGTCGTTCAAATTCATTCATGTTGTGCAATTTCTATAGCCAATCTCAATCCTCCTCCCTGATGGTTGATCATGTACACCACAATCAAGAGAAGAAAAGGTAACAATGCAATTAAGTTTGGTTAGTTGCCCAACAGATATAAGGTTCATAACAAGAGAGGGAACATGATGAACTCGAGAAATATTCAATTTTTCCCAAGGACAAGAAATAGGAGTAATGCATCCAATCTTAGAAAGAGGTCTAGAAGAGCCATCTACAGTGAGAATAGAGCCACTATAGGAACAACAATTATCTAGAATGGATTCATCAGTTGTCATGTGACATAATTCCTTGAATCAATTAGCCAATTTGTAGGACTATCAAGGATACCTACAAAGGCAGTACCAAAGGAAGAACACAGTGCAGAAGAGTGGGAAACAATAGCTGACTAGCCCAAGAGATGTTGGATCTCCTGCTGGATGAGCTCAAGAGCCTTATAGTCTCGCCACTTGACAAGGCATCTGAAGTGCTACTCAAGGTAGGTGAGGATGGCTGGACACCACTAACAACTTGCACCCCTTTAGGCTTCGCAAAACCTTCACTAGAGGGAGCCACAAAAGCTCTTTCCCTCTTCTTCTTAAGAGCTGGACAATTATTCTTTATATGTCCAAGCTCTTTACAATAATTGCATCTGACAGAGCTCATGTCAAACCTAAAACCTCCTGATCTACCATCACCTCTACCTCTTTCCCTTTGCTGCCTAGATACAACCAAAGCAGTCTCATCAGAGGATTTCCCACCGAGTGTCTCGTTCTTGGTTTCTTCTGTCATTAGCTAGGCCAAAGTCTGCACAAGACTGGGGAGAGATACTCTATGCAAAATCCCATTACGCACACTATCAAACTTGATGCGTAGAACCATGAGTAGGTTTATAAGTTGCTTCTAATCTTTAGCTTCAACCTCTAATTTCTTACAATTCCCACACTTCTTATATTTCGAACATTTCACATTTGAAAGCACAGGAATAAGGGCATCCCACAACTGATGAAACTTCATAATGAAGACCTGAATTGACCCCCCCTCCCCTCTTGCTTCAAGTTCTTGAGCACCTAAGCCAACTGGTACCTACCAGCCCAATTAGACTGCTCATACATTTGCCTCAAGTAATCCCATGCCTCTTTAGCTTCTTCAAACATCACAATATTTAGAGCAATATTCTGCTCTACTGTCCTTAACAACCAAGATTTAGCCTTGGCGTTATCTTTGTCCCATTCCTCAAAGGCAGTCACATAGTTCTCATCATCACTTTCTGGCTTTCTCTTGGACGCATCCAAGTATCCAGCATATCCAAGCCCCTTCACAACAGTTTTAACATATTCAGACCAGTAAGAATAATTGGTCCCAACCATCTTGATGGGAATATAATATGAATAGAGTCCAACATTTACCAAACCTCCAAACTATAAAATTCAAAGTTCCTGCACACAAAAAACAACAAAGCACTTCCAACCAAAGAAGCCAAACAATGTGCAGCACCTACAGCTCCAAATATACTGCATACGAATTCACACTTTTGTTGTCTCATAACTATGAGCTCAACATAACCAATGTTGTGAATCAGATTCAATAAGCAAAGCAACACAAGAGGTTCAATCAAGGCAGTAAATATGAATCAGATGACTAAAATATCACTTCAATCATCACAACCACAAAAGTCTCAGCAAAACCCAAAGCAACACTGGAGTCAATGAACCTGATACATATAAAGAGTGCCCATGTTAGTAAGACAGTCCCCAAGAAACCATAACTTCCATTATGCACCAAGAATCATCACAAAACCACTTGCACTCTGACTTTACATGTAAAGTCATGCATTTTCATACTTTGTCAATTTAAAAAATTTCTGGAAAATTTGGTTAAGTATAGGCGAAAATTGATGGACATCCCATATTAGGAAAGGGATAGTGGAGTCTGGGCTTGGCCTAGATCCTATTGACAAGGTCGATATGAGCCAACAAAAAAGGTACTAAGGAGTTTTACTGTCGACCTTTAAATTCAAGCGAAATTTGGGTTAAAATCAGCCGAATTTCAAAAATGGGATTTGAAACATATGTTGTTGGATGCGCCTCGGAATCCCGAGTCCAACGATATTTTATTTGTCCCAATCCGAGCTACGGTTGGCCCGAAAATCTTTTTTTTTTCAAAAAAGAACCGCCTCGACAAGCCAGGTCCAGATTTGGATCGGGCTGGATCCAATGCTTTTAATATTAATTAGGATTTGATCCAACTTAGGATCCAAATGGGATTTGGTTATGGATTTGGATCTTGAATCTGAATCCATATCCAAACCCATACCCAACAACGATATAGTTATAAATTCATTTTTATATTCAATTTAAAGTTAAATTAAAGTTAAAAAAGCCCCAAGAGGAATAAGATACCCTCTAAAAGTTTCTCGATGCTTATTTAGTAAGAAATAAGTCATAAATAATTAATTTATTATTTAATAGATATTAATTCCGATTTTCAAAACTTACCTTACGGTTAATCAGAGAGAATCTACCCTAATCATGGAATGAGAAGAGAAAAAGGTAAGCTGTGGTAAAAGAAAAGGGAAAATATTTGAAGTTTGAAAAGTTACCAAAGGGAGGTTAGAGAGAAATTAGGGAAGGAAATAAAGTGGAGATAGAGTGGAAACTCTATCTCCAACCACCCAAAAGAAACAAAATAGAAACCCTAGAGGGTGTCACCTCTAGGGCCTCTTCTTATTTAAAACAAAAAAAGGGAGAAAGAAAGGGGCGTGAGAGAGAGAGAGACGTGTGAAGCAGGGAGACGTCTTCTCCGTAAAATCGAAACTCTTTTGGGTTCCTGATGCAGAGCAGGAGCGACCCAGATCCATACAGCCAGCCCCAGACATGGAACCGGATCTGCGCGAGGGGATTGAAGATCGAACCCATGGAGGGGATCCGACCCAGATCGTGGTACCAAGGCGCAGGGATGAGGCACCCCTGTGTACCTACTCCAGACGAGCCCAGGCCCGAGCGTCTCAAGCCCAGCCTCAACGAGAAGGCGACCCGGATCACGACTCGGATCCAGGGCTGGATCCGAGATCCGAGTCCACCCGCAGCCTTTAAAAACCCTTTCCTAGGGTTACGTGAGGGGCATAATTAAAAAAAAAAAAGAGATTGCAACAACCCTCCTTCAGCAATTTTTTGGCCTTTTGATATTCTTTTATTCCTTATTTGTTTTGGTTTGGTTTTCATTCACGTCCTGTTATTTCTTCCTTCTCAACGGTTTCATCATTTGTTTAGTTGGCGTTCCATTGAAATAAAACAAAAAAAACAGCACCCACACTTTTTGGGTGGCTTTTCCTCTTATTACTGCACATCGCACGAACGTGAGGGTCGTGCCAACCATTTCAACAAGCAGGTGTTTCGCAGCCGGCCTTCCCCACTGCATCAGTTCCTTTCAATCTCGAAAATGATACAGGTTCATCTCTTTCGATTCGAATAAGAAGAAAAAACTTGAATCTGACTTAAGCCATATTCTAAGTGTGAATCATGAATCTAGATTGGTGTTCTCATGATTAACATAGAGAAAACCGACGAATGCATGAGGATCTAGTTGTATTTTGATTCTTGGAGATGATGTGTATACGACCAATGCCTTATTTCTGAACCCATGCACATGATATGTATGTATATGCATATGAAAATACTTAGGTATGTACGTCGAAGCTCATAGCTAAGTATATGCCGATTCTAATCGTATGTACATTCGTGGGTATGTATATATATATATATATATATATATATATATATATATATATATATATATATATATATATATATATATATATATATACTTGGACAGATCTGTCCATGCACAGATCAGACAGATCTGAACAGGTTCAAACTTATCCAGTCGCGGTCAGATCAGCACAGACAGGACAGATCTGTCCCACGGTGCTGCTGTCCATTCTGGACAGATCTGTCCATTGCGATGGTGGACAGATCTGTACAAATCTGAAGGAGTGCTCTATGTGGAAAAAAAATCAGCTTTTATTTGTGTATGCCCTGTGGTCTGGGAAGGGCTTGACAGATGGGACGGACAGGTCAGATCTATCCCAATGCACCTGCCTACAAGTCTGGACAAATCTATACAGGTCTGTCACAAGAAATTTTTGACTCTAAGGCTTTTGTTAAAAAAAATGAAGATTTTGGGTGTGGGTGTGTGTATATATATATATATATATATATATATATATATATATATAGAGAGAGAGAGAGAGAGAGAGAGACGTGATAGAAAGTAGCACTTCAGCAGACTGTCGGCTAGGGCTAGTATGCTGACAAACAAAAAGGAATATGTAATCTTGACAGTCGGCTAGACAGGCAGCCACCAATCGAGGTGTTGGCTGCCAGGTCCAGCCGATTGTGCTAGACAGACGGCCATCCACCGAGCTGTTCAATGCAGAATATGCACATGAATGCAGAAATATTCACATGAATGCAAAATTTCACTTCAATATAGATTATGCACAGGAATGCAAAAGCATTCACGTGAATGCAGAATTCCACTTCAATACAGAAATATTCACAAGAATGCAAAAATATTCATATAAATGCCAAATTCCACTTCAATACAGAATATGCACATGAATGCAGAAATATTCACACGAATGCAGAATTCCACTTCAATCAGAAATTTCATATGAATACAGAATTTCACTTGACTGCATATTTTCATATGAATACAAAGTTTACATATGAATGCAGAATTTCACTTGACTGCATATTTTCATATGAATACAAAGTTCACATATGGATGCAGAATTTCACTTGACAGCATATTTTCATATGAATACAAAGATTTCATATGAATGCAGAATTTCACTTGACGGCAGATTTTTCACATGAATACAAAGTTTACACATGAATGCAGGATTTGCTTATGAATGCAGATTTTCACATAGATACAAAGTAGGATTTCACATGAATGTAGAATCTCACATGAATGCAGAATTTCACATAAGTGTAGAATTACACATGAGGGAAAAATCATTTATATAGATGCTTGTGTTATGCTAATGCTAAAATTTTAATGCGCGTACTTATGAAAGATTACCTATTTGAAGCCTCTAAATGTCATTACATAGTCATATAGCAAATACATGCAGAACTTGATAGAAGTATACTTTCTCATATGCATATTGATAGGTTGTTTGCATGGTGAGTTGAGATAACTCTTGAAAGGGTTGCATAGGTGACATCCTTGTTATGACTTTGATATACCTGAATGCATTTGATGATCAAAAGTGGATCATCATAGGTTGTATGAGCCTTGAGCAGGGTTGACCCTCATTTGATTGTTCATATGCATAAAAAAAAAAGTATACATCAACTTAATGGCTTATGGTAAATTATATTGTTGCATAGGGATCAAGCATGGGTTGAGAAAATAATCAAATTTGTATGTACATATACTGATTTTATATTTTTATCAAACCCGGAATTGTTTGGCTGATGCGAATATCAATTTTTTA
This sequence comes from Nuphar pumila, assembly GCF_984573655.1. Classification (NCBI taxonomy): domain Eukaryota; kingdom Viridiplantae; phylum Streptophyta; class Magnoliopsida; order Nymphaeales; family Nymphaeaceae; genus Nuphar; species Nuphar pumila. The sequence continues at coordinate 29,686,948 of NC_143263.1, read as the reverse complement.
TTTGGTTTGGATGGGCCTGAGCATCAAATTTATCAGTCATAACAGTAAAAAAAGTAGTGATTAATTGTGTTTGGACCAGATTTGTTTGGCCGATCTTTCTGCATCTGCGTTTGGTTTCCTTGAATCGAGTTCAGGTTAGATGGATTGTGATATATCAAACCAAGTTAAGTTAAAACTGATTCTCCTTTCTGTTTGAGAGAAGGAAAACTATTTGCCTTGTGTCATAAGGATTCCTTTGTGCTGTCCGTTTTTTTTTGTCTACTGAAACTTTAGCATAATTTTTTACTGCTGTTAGAAATTTGTTGTTATTCTTTTAATCTGTCTAAGTCTGGTCTGAATGGGTACTCTAACAGGTAACGTCAAGCCTTAAAATTTTATTGCTTGTTCTCTTGTTTAGATTTAATTATTGTTGGATCTTGTATTTCTGAACAAAGATTTATGTTGTCAATTATACCTAAACCTGATTACAGTCAGTGGATATATATATATATATATATATATATATATATATATGTCTGTGTTTTTTTGTTCTTGAATAGGGTTCGCAGTGGGTTTATATATATATATATTGTTAAATTATGTATATATTAATATATATATACATATACTTATATATATATATACATTCGTATATATATAAGTATATATATACATATATGTATATATACATAATTTATTTTCTTTTTCTGTACAACCAAAAACCCGATAGGGGTGTTTTGGTAAATTACCATGTATTTTTTCCCTTTTGTATTTCTTTTTCCTTTTTTTCTTTTCCTTTTTTTATTTCTTGTTTTTCTTTTTGAAGGATCATAAGGGGCCCCACCCATCTAATCGTTGGGGCCCCAACGATCATATTTATGGCCGTTGGGGCTCCTAACGACTAGAAGGGAGCCCCCTTTATGGTCTCCTCTTTAGCTCTCCTCCTCTATAAATAGAGGAGGCTCTCACTTGTAATTGTATTGGGTTTTCACCCTCCTTCAATAATATTCAACTTATGACTTTAAGTCATTTTCTACTTTTGTGAGTTTTGTGTGTACACTTTTAGTGTTTGTGTTCTTGGCTCTTGTGGTCACTCTTAAAGAGTGCTTTTGTTCTATTGGTGCTTCCGCCTCTCTTCATTACATATATATGTCTACGTTCTTGAACAGGATTCGCAGTGGGTTTATACATGTATATGTCTGAGTTCTTGAACAGGGTTCACAGTGGGACCTATCCTTGTGCAATATGCATGAACAAAAAAAAGAAGCACCAAGAGAGAGAGAGAGAGAGAGCACTTCGAAATGTGTACACAAACCAGAAAAATACAGACTAATGAAGTGCTAAATTAAACTACAAAGTGCATCCAAAGAAAGAAAATCAGTAACAATTCTATGTACATCAATTACGTGAAAACTCAAAATTAGATTATAGGGACAGTTTTTCTTACTCATTGCATCAACGGTGGCAGGGTCATTATCAGCATAAAGCTCCATTTCATCCTAGAAAAAGTACTTAGTTAAGAAACAGATGGTGACAATTGGAAGTAGCATTTGTTATCAACAATTTTTTTTTGAGAATGAAGCATTTGTTATCAACATTAATATGACCCAACTATTGGGTTTCCATTTTTCAGGTAAAAGCAGGAACCAAAGATATTCAATCACCTTAAGTGCATTATATTGCTGTTCAACATTCTTCAGGTCCTCAAGAGCCATGTTCCGTTCATCCTGGAGCAAGTACTAAAATTAAATGTCAAACAAAAAATTACCATTGTGTAGATTTGCAATTTTCAAACTTGGCACCTACAGAATCCTCCCTGCCTTTCTTTAGGCTGTCGCTCCGTTGAACAAGCTCAGCAATATATTTCTTACTGGCTTTGATATCAGCTTCCAGCTTATATCGTGAATTCCTTAGCTGTTGAAAGCAAATATTAACAACAAAACCAAGAGATTGGCATGACATAATAGGGGAATCATAATGACATACCTGAGCAGCCATAAACACAAAGAAAGAGAAAAGGAAAAATCAACCAGTTATGAGAGTTCAATTGCCTGGTTTCCAGCAGTACTAGGGAGGCTCCAGAAGTAGACCTGCAAGATGTTAAGCAGACTAAGGTGGAGGACCAAAAGGATAAAAAATCACTAGCATAAAAAGTATATTTTGTCAAAAAAAATGGCAAATTAGACCAAGCTGGCACACACTTTTACCAAGTCGTTAAGGGCTTAAAAATGTGATACAGTAAACATGACTAACTTGGTTTAGGTCTGTATGCACCAACTCCATTTCAGATTGAACAAGTCTTTTCCAGTTTAAACCAAGACCCAAGTTACAGCCAATATCCAACTCAGTGCTCAGTTTTTTGGGTTTGATTTACTTGAATCTCAGATCATGTTCATGTTCTCATTTCCTGGGAAGAACCATCTTGCACTGAGATTAGGCAGTAAAATGTTGAAGATGGTACCTAAGTATTGATCATGAAACAGAATACTCACAGAACTTCCTATCTTGTCCTTTAATACAAGGTCATCATCCACTAAACTCTGGAGAACATCTTTCACAGTCTGGCTAACAACACCTTTTCTAGGGCCCAGCTTCTCGAGATCTTTGAGCTGAACACACAAGAAATGAAGGTTAAGATTTACAATTAAAGTGTGGCATCATATATAAAGTGCAATTTCATCTAAATGTGCCAAAAGTTGTGGCATAGTTGAACTCAAAAGGAATCTACAAATTTAGTAATAAATACAGTAGCAATAATTATGCTACTTAAGAGTCAGATTACATGTGAACTTTACTAAATTTTCGATAACAAGACTTTATGTTGGAAAAAGTACATATTAGAAAAAAGAAAAGGACCTTTTCTCGTGCTAAACATACTGTTGTACCTCAGAGAACATCTACATCTACCATAAGTAGGAACCATCAACCAATTATTATAGTTTGAGAGACATTAAGGCAAAACCATAAGTAGGAGACAACAAAAGGGGAGCAAAAGTCTTAAACTAACATAAAAAGGAAGATTCACATAGAAGTCTTTCTCCTTATTCCTTTGTCCTTGCCAATGAAAGGAAAGGAAAGGACAAAGAAAAGAATACTCGCTTTCCTTTTTCATCTTTTTTAGCCAGAAGAACTGGGAACCAGGACTCCTGCATATGGCTCCTCTGCCTTCATATTTTTTCTGTGCCTCCAAGCTAATCATTCATAAACTAAAATTAACACCTTTCTAAAGGTTTTTTATTTTATTTTTTGTCTCAGTCCGTAGTGACAAGTAGCTAGATATTGAAAAGATCATTCTTGCATTGCATTATTTTCATTAAATGAGAAAAGATCAAAGTCTCGCACTATTTTTGAGGTTTTCATATGTTCGTCACCTTGCTCATCACAAAGTTCCTACTGTCTCCCTCCTTAGTTCCCAGAGATTTAACAGATCACTTGCCACTCCAAGAATAACCTGTGAGGGGTGAACTTTTATTCTTGTTCTCCCTTACTAACTAAAACTTCATAAGAAATATTAACACTATTCATGTGGCACAGAAGCTTTCTGAAAAGACCGGCCTATTTAGGCATGCAAACCAGAGATACACTATACAGACACTCCTAGTTTTTCATTGGTTGGAAGCTTACACGTGCTGGAAACAGCAGTTATGACAATGGATCTAAAATTGCATTTTCAAACGCAGTTAGATGTGTATCCTTATGACAATACATGAATACAGAAAAAAATTTACATTTTCTCCTAGAAGATTAGAAAACCACCTTGGGCTTCACATGTGAATCATGACAGCAAAATGTGGTCACATGTTTTAAAATTTTGTATATTCTTTTTCTGTTTCAGTGTTCCCAAATTGGCCACACCCGTGGTGTGGCCTTTCTTCCCCCTGAAGACCCCCATGTCATACCAATGACACCAAATCCATGTGTTAGGTCACCATGTTGCAAACGAGTGTGAATTTTTAGTACCATAATCACAGAAATGACAAACTTTTGCACATCCAAGCCTGTGAAAACTATCACACATTTAAAGGTGAGAATCTTAAGCACAAATAATCTCATTTTAACAATAACATCATGGTGTGTTTCAATAGAATCTGTTATGCTGTTTGAGGCCATTTACATTGCACAAAAAAGTCCAGTAAGTTAGCGCACTCTAAGTTATGGCTCCTGACACAAAGCAGAGCATTCAATAAATCGGGTACAACAAATATCAAACGGTATCAACTGCTATCAGCTTTGGGGTGTGCTGAATAGCCATATGATTTTCAAACACAAGTGTGGTGCCTTCAGATCGAATTTATGAACTTCAGACATCATCCATTCAATAGATAAATCTCATACAATGGCATTTTGATAACAGGATATCCCAGAAATGATCCTCGGTGAAAGTTTAGCAGATATTATGGATGGATCAGATATATCATAGATTCCATTGTGGGCGATTCTTCCACAATGGAATCTGATAAGTGAGATTTAGTGTAAGTCTTTACATAATCTTCTTCTGCCCAAAGAAATGATTCATCCAAATAATGAGTCACCCGTTCCGTTGAAATGGAAACATCTGAGATCACCAAATGCTCGGGAGTTCCTCTATTCAATCCTACCTAAGATACATTAATCTCGTTATCTTGATAAGGGATATGCATATAGAGAAAAACATATAAAAACAAATACAATCAAACGAAGAAAATAAAGATAAAGAACAGAATCTGCTGAGCATCAACTCTCTACTGTCACACAATTACGAGCGGAACGAACGAACATGAATACCGTTCAGTTCACAAGAAATAATCCATTGAAACAAAAATACCCAAAAATAGAACAAAAACGAATTCTGAATCCACGTATTTGATGGACGCTTCTCAGCTTACCAGGAAGAAGTCCTGCGACTCATAGAAGATCTGAAGGATCTGCTCGCGTTTCTCTTCCAACGATAGGCCTCGCTTCTTCGACTAAAAAAGAAAAACCAAATTTATAACTAGACAATAATCATCATTAACAAATGCAATCTGCGAAATGGATTCTTCCGATTAACGGTTATGGGTGAGAAAGGAAACTCGACAGGTAATGAAGAAGAAATTGATAGAGGTTTCGAGAGCCCTAGTTTTAGAAACAGAAGCAGAACACTGTGTTCGTCGATTCACGAGACCAGAAAACGTGATTGGAAAGAAAGCGCACCGGAAAAGAAGAAAGATTTGCGGATGATGGCAAAGGAATTAAGACAAACAAGAACTTGTTTCCTTATTCTCCCCAACGATTTGCTCAAAACCCTTAAACCCCAAATTCGCTAAGACGGGGAAATTCCCTTTCCGACATTATACAATTTAATTTCTTCCCCGAAGCAACACGTTAGAAAGATAATAACCAAGAACGGATGAATAAATAAATAAACAAATAGAAGAAATTAGGAATAACGAAACGGAGATTAGCGAGATTTACCATTTTCTGAGAATTTCCCCTCCTCTGCAGAGAGAGAGAGAGAGAGAGAGAACTGGAATGCGGGGGAAGCAGCAAAAAAGAAAGCGGGAAAGTTCGCTCGCCATTTTGATTAGGAATATGGACGAAATGAATCGGGTTTGGTTCGACTTTTGATCCAGACCGCTACTATTGTTAATGGAGATACGGATATAAAACAGGATCCTTTTAAGCTACGTCACAAATATCAGCGATGTTTTCATAATCTCTCCTTTATCGAAATAAAATATTCTCAAAAGTCGATATGATCTTAAGGTAGGGATGGCAGGGGACCAGGGCGGGGGACAAGGTCTCCATCCCCGTTTCATGTCCTCCATCACCCGTCCAAATAGGGGTGGGGCTTCGTTTCCCCTTAGTCTATAGTCATCCCTTAAAGGATTGGGGACGGGCGGGGATTTGGATGGGGACGGGGAAAAGCATAAGTCCATCCCCACCTCCATCCCTGTTTCATGCCCTTCATCCTCGGTCCAAATGGGGTGAGGTGGGGCGGAGCCCCATTGTCTCCCAGTCGACTGCCATCCCTAGGTGAAGGGTCGAACGAGATCGGACGTGTGGCTGAGCACTGCACATCAAAAAAAAAAAAGATTTAACACAGTTTTGGACCATAGCTAAAGACCTAGTTTCAGCTCTGATCTTTGGCGGCAGTCAAGAGCGCGACTGCCGCTAAGTATCATCAAAATGAAAAAAAAATACACCGCTAATCACATGGGATCAGGGGTGCAAAGACTGGGCATCACTAAAAGCTATTTTTAAAACAAAGCACACTGAGCATCCATCACGCACATGCATTTTTGTTAAGCATAAAAGCATTAAGCAGCTAACACTCACACTATATATATATATATATATATATATATATACATATATATATATATATATATGAGAAAAAAATAGTTGTCTATAGCCCTAAGTACCTATGGCAGCCTACCACAAGGGTTTTCAAGTTTTTTTTTTTCAAATTTGACTGCACAAATGCATTCAACATGGCTGATCTGTTTAGAAATGATACTTGGATAGTATTTTTTTGATAAAAAAATATATGATTTTTTAAGCCTTAATTATGATATTTATAAGAAATTTACACCATCAATTTTCAAACCTCATAAAATCAAACATGTGGAGAACAAGCATGGTTTAATTTGAGAAAATGTGGAAAAAACCCTTTCAAAAGCCCTGTAAGCAATGGTAGGTACATATCGGTGTACTGTTATATATATAGTGAGTGGTTGTTGCTCACCGAAATGGATGCACACTACGCGTCCATCATGCATGCACAAGATGAATGCTAAGCACGCCCCTGTGCTAAAAACCACCCTTTAGCGCACTTCTAAAGTGCCGCTAAAGCTGAATGTCACATTTCCACCAAGACCTTTAGTAGCACTTTTGGATCACCTAAACATCAAGTTTTCGCTGAGACCTTTAGTGCTAAAGGCCATTTTTAACATGGGTGCACGCTGAGTCAAGGTTGTTAAATGCGATGAGGCGAAGCGAGGCGTTGAGCCTGCGCTTCGCCTCTGAGGCATACGCCTCAGGTACTGAGGCGTACGCCTCTCACAACTGGAATGAAAGTGAAGCGGTGGGAGGGGAGGCAGTAAGAGAAGGACCACCGCCCAGCTGGTACGGAAGCGATGGATATGCCGGTCGTCCGGTGGTCGAAGAAGACTGAGCAGCAGCTGCAGCACAGCAACTCCGGTGGTCGGTGGTCACAACTGGTCGGAGGTTGATGAGGGGTGCATCACAGCAACGCCTCAGTACCTTGAGCGTGCGCCTCGCCTCTGAGGCGTACGCTTCAGGTACTGAGGCGTACGCCTCTCACAACACTGCGCTGAGTGTCCATCATGCAAACACGATGGATGATCAAGGTTCATCCGCTTTGGGTCAGGCTCAAAAGCGGCCAAGCAGCTACTATTACTTATATATAGCATATGGTAGCTGCCTAACACTTTTTCAGCTCACTCCAAGCCTACTGGACTTTGGAACGGTTTTTTATTTTTCTAAAATCTAGCCATACAAATGAGATCAATATGCTTGATTTTATAGGAATATACTATTGGACCATCCCATTGCGACACCTAGTTAGGATTTTATAAGATTTAAAAATCAATGGTTTACAATTTTCAAAATATTCAATGCTTAAAAATCATTTTTTATTGAAAAAATATGATTGAAATATCATTTTGTAACAAATCAGACTATACAGAACACATTTGGAGGGCCAAAATTGCAAAAAAAACTTTAAAACCCCTTTTCACTAGTAGTAGGGGTATGCTCAAAAAGTGTTAGGCAACTACCACTTTTCTTATATATATATGAGAACTGAACATATTAGGCCTAATTTCTTGTTCTCCACTATAGGTTTTAAGTGTTTTATGATAGATATGAACCATTAGATGTATTTAGCATGCTTGATTTAGTAGGAATTAACTCTTGGATCATGTTTTTTGATGAAAAAACATGTTTTTCTTAGTCAAGAAAACTAGTACCTTCATAGCCATTAATTTTGGATCATAAAAAAAAAAACTGTATATAGGTCAAATTTCAGTTATCCAAAAGTTGGTTCCCACTAAACAAAACCTATAGATCACATCTATTGAAAGTGCAGTAGGATCGAGGCAACGAGCACTAGAGGGGGGGGGGGGGGGGGGGGTGAATAGTGCTTTTAAATATCGTATGCGGAATTTTGAAGGATTTTGCAATTCGCAAAGCAATCACACAAATAACACAAGAATTTATCCTGGTTCGGTCTTTCCTGACCTACATCCAGTCTCCAAGCAAAACCCGCTTGAGATTTTCACTATCAACCTTGTGTAACTACAAGATCATACAGATCAAATCCGGTCCCACTTTCAGTAACACACCTACTGAAAGCAAACAACTCCTTTAAACCAAGGAGTCCTTCTTTTTACAGAAAATTGAAACAAGTAACAATTTACAATACAACATATGAGCCCTTCTTATGACTGCAAATAAGATGCAATTGGCTTTTGAGGTTGTTGAAATACTCTACTCACGAATTCACTATCTCTTAAAGGAATTTGAGTGAAAAATATCACGTGAGTGAGAAAATGAATATGAGTGAAAAGCAAAGAGTATGAATGCAAATAAAATGCAATTGGCTTTTGAGGTTGTTGAAATACTCTACTCACAAATTCACTATCTCTCAAAGGAATTTGAGTGAAAAATATCACGTGAGTGAGAAAATGAATATGAGTGAAAAGCAAAGAGTAATTGATTCAAATTGATTGAATTGTAGTACTTTTGAGTGTAAAATGCACTCATATTTATAGTTGAAAGTTTTCATACGTTGAGGGTATAAAAGGGTGTGAAAACAGTCTATTTTGAACGATCAAAATGTTTGAAAATTGAAAAGACATGCCTTTTCAAAGTTTCAGGAAAAACAATAAAATTAGTCGACTAGAACAGTAGTTAGTCGACTAATAATTAGTTATTAGTAGACTGACAGTTATCGTCGGTCGACTGATCTGTTTATCGAGCCGTTTGAAAATCTGAACTTTTGAAATTTAGTCGACTAGAGAAAAGTTAGTCGACTGATAATATCATCAGTAGACTGAAAAACCTTTCAGTCGACTGATGCTAGAATTTTCTAAAAAACACAAGTTCTGTCCGGTCGACTGATAAAAGCATTAGTCGACTGCTGCTAAATTTCCAGAAAACACATGTTCTGTCCAGTTGACTGATAAAGTCATTAGTCGACTGCTACTAAAATTTTCAGAAAACAGACATTCTGTCCGGTCAACTAATAAAACCTTCGGTCGACTAATTTGATAAAAATGACATTTTGCTTAGAAAATTTGGCGCGAAAGGATTAGTCGACTGGTGAGTCGATTGGTCGACTAATAAACACGAAAATTTAAGAAAAGAGTTTTCTAATAAGATTTTCATGAAAGGTTCTTTTAGAAAAGTTTTTATAAAGACTTTTTAGCTGAAATGCAACCGAAATATGCACTCTAAGTAAGGCTCTTACAAGAATCTAAGACTTTTAATGAATTTAACATTTGCACACTAGTCTTCAAAGATTCTTCATCGAATTCTTCAATTTTTGTCATCTTTCTTCATTGCCTTAGCTGAAATGCAGTTGATTTACTTGTTCATCATCAAAACCTTGTACTTGAAGTATCATGTACGACTTCATTGTCGTAACATCTATAGTGTTAGACGTGAGAAACAATTTCTCCTTCTGCCACATCGGTAAGTGTTTTATGACAGATTTGAACTGTTAGATGTGTTTGCATGCTCGATTTAGTGGAAATCAACTCTTGGATCATGTTTTTCCAAAAGTCAGAAAAATGGGTACCTTTATAGTTATTGTTTTTAGATCACCGAAAAACCTATATACGAGGTAGATTCTGATGATCCAAAAGTTGGTCTGCACTAAACAAAACGTATAGATCACATCTACAGTGTTAGTCATGAGAAAAAATACTTAAAACCATAATTTTTAAAGGGGCCTAAGGAAACCTAACAAAAACTGGGGCGCAAGGAACTCATTACTATATATATGAGTATTATGCTTCTTCTTCCCACCTTTTGGTTCTGCCCCATTTTGCCCTCTCAAAAATTATTGTTTTTGGCATTTTTTTTCATATCTAACACCATATATGTGATCTATAGGTTTTTTTTATTGGGAACTGACTTTTAAATCACTAGAATCTGACTTGTATATAGGTCTTTTCCCTTATCCAAAATCAGTGGCTATGAAGGTACCTGTTATTTCTGGCTCATAAAAACATGTTTTTTCATCATAAAAATATGATTCAAGAGTCGATTCCCACTAAATTGAACATGCTAACCACATATAACAATTCAAATCTATCATAAAACACTTTAAAACTATGGGGCATAATAAGAATTGAGACCTAATATATTCAGTTCTCTCTCCCTATCTATCTATCTATCTATAGAGAGAGAGAGAAAGAAGAGAGAGATGGGTAACACCCATCGCATTCGACATACGTCAGATGTTGTTTGTGCTCACAAGGTCTTTAGTGGAGGTCACTGATGCCGCTAAAGACTATTTTTCTACCAGCATCTTTAGCGATGGTCAAAGACCACCACTAAATGTATTTAGACAATACACTTGGAGACACTTAGGCGCATCTGATTTTCATATGACGAAAGGGGGTTTGACGTTACTCACTTTCATGTGTGTGTATATGTATAGTCATTAGAATATTAGATATATTGAGTCATTAAATAAGTCTTTTTAAGGCATTAAAATCATTGACTTGTAATCTTTATAAATATTCAAGCATTTAAAAGTTTTATTTTTTAATAAAAAATACACAATTCAACAGTGTGTAGCAAATTCACCATGACAAAAACATATACATAGTTGGATTTGCAACAAAAGTGTTCGAAATGCCCAGTTCACATGGTATTTCTCACATTTTAGTGACTATATATATATATATATATATATATATATATATATAGAGAGAGAGAGAGAGAGAGAGAAAGTGTCAAATGGGTGTTTTTAAGTTGTTTTTCACAAATATGGCCTTGCCAATGTGTTTTGGATGGTCAATTTGCTAGGAAATGATATTTGAATCATGTTTTTTTAATATAAAACTTGATTTTTTAAGCCTTAAATATTTATGAAAATCTTAAACCATTAATTTTAAACTATATAAAAACTATTTGTGTCAAAATCAGGCAATCCAAAGTCAATTCCAAGAGACTTACAATATATACACGCCATATTGGCATCCATGGGGTCACAGACCAATATCATGTTATCTAATTGGGTAATAAGGGTCGGAAAAGGGCAATTACTCATTCTTAAAACTAGCATTTCTAAGACAAAACCAAAGAGGTTGGAGCAAAAAGGGGGAGAGCTCCTCATTCTTGGTTCTTCTGTGGCTGGATATTTTGAAACCATAATAATCATACATATATATATATATATATATATTAGCTACTAATGAAAGTACCAAACTAATGAGCTGGAAATCATAGGTGCAAGTTGTATTGACTCAATCATACCTCATAGATGTGTTCAACATGGTTTGTTTGCTAACTATCAAGCCTTGAATTGTTCTTTTCTGATATAAAAATGTGATCTTTTGAGTTATAAAATGTTGGCACATTATAGTTCGTTGATTTTTGGACCCCTTTAAAAACCTATTTACTTGTCATAATCACATGATTCAAACCAAGTTTCTTACTAAAACAAACCATGTAGATCACATCTGTAACATTTGATCAATAAAAAATTGAAATTTTTTAAAGAAAAGAGCGATTTCTACTCATTAGTTTTGTACCTTAATTAGTAGCCAATATTAACCCATATATATGGATAAGATTTGCTACATTCGTTTGTACGTGCAAACATTTATTGGGTAATTAATCAAAAGTTAATTATAAATTATGCCTAAATTAATATTAAGTGAATAATTATACTTGAATTATTCATTAAATTATGAATTTAAAATAAGGAAAAAGTTATTAAATATTCAAAACGAATGGATATTCTTGTAGAGTTTGAATCTAGCTTGGATTTGGACCCGATCCAACAAAAAGATCCAAAGTAAAAAAAAAAATAATTTAGAGTTCTATAAGTAATCTAAGAACCAATATGAAAATTTTATAATTTGGAGTTCCTAAAAGTAATATCAAGAAAAATAAAAACTTGCAAATAATAAAATCTACCTAAAAGGTAAATAGTAATTAAAATTAGTTGAATGAAACCAATGGGGGGGGGAGTATAGTCCCTACCTTGATAAATGTATAGAATGAGAGCCCGTGAGATTCTATACAAATCGCAATGGAGGATTTCTATAATTCCTAGGAAAAACCAATATGGAAATGACTAGAAATAATAGCTTTTTATAGCTTACCAAATTTGTAAAAGTCTTCACATGACTAGAAGAAGTCAAAGGTCAATCTTGAGAATTTTTTTGAGAAGAGGGTTAGACCCATCTCAACCATTCATCTTCCTTGTAAGAAAAACCACACATCTCATTTACTCATGAATTTTTGCCTATAAATACCTCTTAAAAAGTAGAAGATAGGCATTCTAGAGTTTTTTCTCTCTCCTCTCTCTCTCTTTCCCAACATTTTTGAGTTTTCTTTTTTTCACTAGCGTAGTGTAGGATACCTTAGAGGGACTGTATTATACACATGTTATAGGTGAAGAGCAAGCATCACTTAAAAAAAAGGTAAGTTAATCTTAATTCTTTGCATTTTGATTTTTGTTTAAGCTCATATCCCTTCCCAACCGTACAAACAGGCATTTTTGTAGTGCATTTGGGTATGAACAAGGATTCTTCATGGATAAAACATGATTCTTCATCTATATTATTTCTCTTTTGATATATATGTTTTTGACATAAACCCATGGTAAAAAAATAATGTTCACCAATACTAATGGTGCTTTATTATTTCGACCTATGTTTCATGCTAAGAAATATGATTCATATGTTGTTTTGGTTGAATTATCATTTTGACATATTTGTTCTTGTATTTTCATGAATCATATTGTTTCTTCTAGCACAATTGTAGTTTGAGATGAGATTCCCACTTATGATAGCATTTCATAACTCATTCATAGATAAAAATGTGAATCCCTCACATGCTTACCATTATGTGACTCATTCATGATCAAGAATGTGAATTAGATCTAAGATTGTACTTTTGAGAAAAGAGAAGTGATTTTAGAAACATGGTTAAGAACTTGACTCACCCATAGGAAGTATTTTTGAAACTCACTTATGGTTAAAAGTTAAAAGTTAAAAGTTAAAAGAGTGATTCATTTTTCAAAACATAGCCATATGTAGAACATGGCTTATTCAAACTTTCTTACGACTTGACATTCCTTTCAAAATTCATTATATCACCTAACTCTTTAAATATATGTATGATATTCAATGTTAAACAATAGAAAGAAAATCAAATATATATGTTGTAGTCACACGTGAAAATGATTTTGAAAAAAAAAGGCATATATTTATATATGCAACAAAGTATTTAACTCTTTCTGGGCAGACCGGCCTGAACCATGCCCATGATTCAGATCAGGTTTGAGTCAAACTCATACTTGATAGGTCTGAACTAGGCCATGGTTCAGACCTAGATAAAGCAGAGTAGGTCGACCAAACCAGCCTGAACAGAGCCGTGCGCAGTCTGCGCCCAACAGGGTCAGACCGGCCGAACTGAGTGACTTTATGACTCGGTTCAAGTCAGGTCTAAACTCAAGCCAAGCTGACTGGCCTGCCCCAAACTAGGTCTATGTTGGTTGGGTAGACCAGCTGACAGTCCATGTCCTACAGAAAAAAATGAAACAATTAGGAAAAAAAAGAATGCAGTCTCTTCTGTAAATGTCCCTAGTGCATAGGTGGTAATTCCTATGTCTACAAGCTGATACATAAGTGCATGCGTGATATGCCTATGTGTTCAATGATCTAAATATATCATACATGAGTACATACTTGATATGCACAAGTATTTCAACAAAGTTGATTTACGCAAATACTTATGAATTGATGCATGGGTGCATACGTATGATGTATACATGAACTATTGAGTCTGACCTATGCGAACCGTGTAGAAATAAGTTTATGCATAGATACATTCTCGTATCAGGCATGTGATCAAAGGACAATGAACTATGTGAATGAATGCTCATGTACATGAATTTTGTTTATACCAAAATGCATGATTTATATATGATGAGAAATATGTTTATGTCAAAATGCGAGATTTGCGTACAATGTAAAAATGTTTATACCAAATGCAACATGATAAAATTGCATGTCTATGCTCATGCCAATTGCAATATGACCAAATTACATATGATACCAAATGCAATATGACAAGATTGCATATGAAATGTTTATGTTTGTGCCAAATGCAATACGATAAAATTGCATATGAAATGTTTATGCTTATAATAAATGCAACATAATAAAATTGCATATGAAATGTCTATGCTTGTGTCAAATGTAATATGACAAAATTGTATATAAAATATTTATGTTTATGTCAATTGCCACATGACAAAATTGCTTATGAAATGTCTATGTTTATGATAAAGTGCATATGAAATGAAGGGTTATACTGTTTTTGAAAAACTTGCATAAGCTTATATAAATGACATATGATGTATAAAAGCATGTGATAATGATGTTTCTTGTTGTTGACATGAATTGTTCATGTAATGTGTTGTCTAAATGCCTCAAGATTTGGCCATGAAGTCTATATATGAATGAAGTATATAGCATGTTGTAGAAATGCACCAGTATGCATATGAAAGTTTATGTTTCTTTTGTGCTATGACATAAAATATTGAGGCATAAGTGAACATCATGGACTTGTGTATGGACATTATCAGATATATGAAATAAATGTTGAAATGCATAGCTGGATAATGCTCTCTTATGAGCTTGGGTGGATTGTAAACCCGCAATTGTGAGAGGAAGTCTCACTTCACATGCATACATCTACACATTAAAAATCATTGTCATTGCCTTTACTAACAAGGTGCTCATATGAGCTAAAGGCGCCAGAGCATATGAGTTGGGTTGGGCAAAAACTATGTCATGACATGTATACTATCTTGACGAGAGTATTGAGGCTATTGAGCCTATTTGTCTCATGAAGCGAGGGCATGGAGTACTAACTATCCTAATAAAGATATTACTGCCCTTGTAACTCATTCAAAATGTGGTCTACCTTAGAGAAGGCGAAACAGTATAACTCCGAGTGATGATGTCACATGTAGGTTTGATCTACATGTCATACGTACTTAAATTAAGGAGCAAAGGCTTCCTTGGACCTCCAGTCACTCAAAGTTTGAGAGGTCAAGTTTGCCCATTACCTCAACTACTGCAGTAGTAAGGATTACAATCTGGTTTATCTTTGTACAAAAGGTCTCTTAGTCATGGACCGCTCACCTAAGTGTGTTTATCAAGTCTGTAGGTACTACAATAGAAATACAAATGACATAATAAACACCATAGTATACTCTAGCAGACACGATGACAACTACCTCTACATACCCGAATGTGTAATCAAAGGAAACAAAAGTTTACTAACACTGCTAACTGTCTAACTTGATCATTGCATATTCATGTTATTCAAGATGCTTATTTACTTGATATTTCATGTTATGATGTTCAATACTAAGGCTCACATGTTATATTATTTGTATCTATATGACTGTTAGAAAACATGTTATTATATTCATGATAGATGCTTGATATTTATCATTATGCACATGAATGCAGATTTGCTTACCGGCTCATAAGAGTTTTGACCTCATTTTATGGGGTGTAGGTGATGAATGGGGAAGTAATGCAAGAGTGTGATATGGCAGCGAGACCAATAACCATCATTTTTTAATAGTGTTGGCAATCTTAGGACAACTCTATGGTGTCTCAATTCAATTGAGATATTTTAATTTTATTGCAAAACTTGTATTTTCATTTATGAACCATGTTATAAAATTGGTTTCCTTCATTATGTGAATAAGGAATGAATCTGGTTCTAATGGGAATTGGGTCCAGTCCCATTCAATTATTTTATTTTTGTAACCCACACAATTGTTTGACTTTTTAAAACACAAATATATCGGTGGAACTATCTCTATTTAAAAAAAATGGTTAAAATTTTATATTTTCTAAGTTGAAAATTTTGGGGTGTTATATAGATAGAAGTGTGGCTAGATGCGTTGAAAATCTAACATCCACATTAGTAATCTATATTTTGAGTAAAAAACCAAATTAGATTGTTTTGGAGGTCAAAATCTTATTCAAAATGGGATCTACATGAAAAATAAGTTTTTTACTAAAAAAATCACTTTGTTTTGGTCATAACTTTGGATTAGAATGTCGGATTAGTCTAATCTTTGGCTTGTTTGAAAGATGAAATCCATTAGTTTAATTGATCTTTTGGACAAAAAACTTTAAAGATGCATTTTGAGGGCCAAAAAAGCAATTAGAGTTAGGATGTCTTTGAAATAAGGCAAAAATACTAGAAGTAAATGACTTGGCCAAAATTCAGGTGTCTACAACTAAGAGCTGAGCCTTTTACCGTTCGACTGACCCATATATATTCCCGATGCTTGAATTTATAAGCCCATTTGCAGCCTATGGATCTTTTACCCGGTGGTAAGGTACATATATTCCGGATACCATTTTTCTCTAATGCAATGATTTTTGCAACCATTGCTTCTTTCCAAAGTGGAAGTTTGACCACTTCACTAAAATTATGAGGCTTATCTTGGGAGAAAATGGCAGACAAGAACGTAAGAAGAGTAGCAATTTTTTTTTTTCTAATGATATAAAATGCTCAATGGAGTAGGCTTCACCTGAGGAGGGTTGATCACAGCAAGGTAAAGTTTTCATGGGCCTAGAGGACGCTGAGGAACAAACATAGTCTTTGAGGTAATTTGAACGAATATGGGTACACGAGGATCAACGAAGCTCAGAATGGGAACTAACATGAGATATGCCACCGTGAGTTTCATTTTGATGCATTTCAGGGGCATCATCATGAATAATTTGAGCGACTGAGTCTGTAATGTCTTGACTACTTATCATACAAGTTGGTCGAGATCTGGGTGAGGTAAGACGATTTGATCAAGATCATTTGAATTATGAACTTGATTTTGGAATCTAAAGTGAGACTCATGAAAAATAACATTCTGATTGGTAAATATGACATGAGATTCCAAGTCATATTCATGCCCACGTTGTCCAAACAGATATCCTACGAACACACAATGTTTGGCCCTAGGAGCAAATTTGTGGGGGAAGAGTTTATACTATAAACATAGCACAAGCACCCAAAGACACATGTGATCAAATTAGGATTTAGTTTTAAAAAAACATTTCATAAGGGGTTTAATTTTGCAAAATGAGAGTGGATAAGTGATTGATGATATAAGTAGCGGTTAAAATACATTGCCCCAAAATGATATTGGAAGATTGGCAGGAAACCATATGGCTCCGAAACCTCCAAAAGGCGATGATGTTTGTGCTTAACCTTGCCATTTTGTTGATGGGTTGAAACACAAGATCTTTGGTGGTAAATACCGTTTCAGTGAAAATATTCTTGCATCGTATGAGATAAAAATTCTATGCCATTATCCGAGCAAGCACATTGACCTTGAGTACCAAATTGGTTTTTGACCATGGCAGAAAATTTTGTTAAGAAATGATATGTCTCAGACTTATATCTCATGAGATATACCCATGTACAATGAAAAAAATCATCCACAATTGTCAAAAAATGGTGTGCACTTGTGTGTGATTGTATAGCCTATCCACCTCATATATGACAATGTATCAAAGAAAATGGTGAAGTGCTATGACCTGTGCTAACAAGAAAAGGAAAGTGTGTTTGTTTAGCACGATGGCATACATCACAAACAAGTTCAGATAGGAAAAAAATTCAGTCTTGTTTAGCTAACTTAGAGATGCATTCCTTGGACAGATGTCCCAGATGAAGTTGCCAAAGATAAGGAGTGGAACACTGGACAACATAACATGCATGAGAGTTGGGGTCCGATGGAATGTACTGGTATAGCCCATTACACACTTTACCCACTCCAATTAGCTTCCTCGTTGCAAGGTCCTGAAAAAACACAGAATTTTGGAAAAAAAATGGCAGCACAATTCAAGGATTAAGTTAGCTTACTAACATAGAAGATTAAACGGGAATGTAGGCACACAAAGTAACGTCTAAAAGAAGGATTTCGGGTGAAATTCTGGTTTCTAATGTAACTTCCAAGTTTTGGCGGAAGCTTGATAGGTTTGAGTTTAGAAAGAGGACTATAGATGGATGACGGATCAAGACACGGTATCATGTGATCAGATGCACCCGTGTGTATGATGCATGGACGAGGTTCATCATAAGGGTTATGAGAAACATTACCTGCAAAGTTTGTTGAAGTGGTATTCACGTCCACATTGAGAAAGGCAAGAAGAAGCTGCTTGTGTTGATCCGCCGACACTATAGGAAAATTGTTAATTAGCGATGGAAATTTGCGACGGATTAGCGAGAAAAAACTATTTGTCGCTAACATTCGAAATATTTGCAAAAGTAGCGACGAAAATATTTCCTTCGCTAAATCCGTCGCTACTTAGCGATGGATTAATGACAAAAATTTTCCGGCGTCAAAACACTAAAAAAATACTAGTTAGCGAGATAATTTTTCCGTCGCTAAATAGCAACAGATTAGCGACGAAAAAATTCTCTCGCTAATTCCGTCGATAAATTTCGATTTAAACCGTCCCACCTGAGGCGTGAAATTTTTCCTCCCTTCGTTTTTTCCTCCCCCCATTTGATTTAAACCGCCCTTCCTCTGACGACGCGCAGCGGGCCCCGGAGCCGTGACACTGGCGTCAGCCCTCCGAGCGTCCTCCTCCTCGTGCTACCTCTCTCCCGCGCCGTCCTCCTCCTCTCGGCAGTGCCCCTCGCTGGTCTCCACCGCCCGTCCTGCCTCTCCCTCGCCTGAGGCCCTCCGAGCGTGACTGGCGTCGGCCCCCACACCGTCCTTCTCCTCCCGCTACCTCTCCCCCGTGCCGTCCTCCTCCTCCCGGCGGTGCCCCTAGCCAGTCTCCACCGCCCGTCCCGCCTCTCCCTCGCCGGATCCTGTCTCCACTACGACCCCGAAAAGCTCACAGACGGTCAATCGACGCTGCTCCTCTACCCCCTCCCATGCGTCCACTCCTTCGCCAACAGTTTATTCTGTGAAGCGGGCGCCGAAGGTCCTCTGGCCATCGACACAGAGCTTGTCGGTCTCCTTCCAGGGGAGTCGTTCTCCCTCGCTCGATCGGCCGCCTGCGGCTACCTGCGTCCCTTCTCCCACCGTGATTGGCTCGCTGCGGAAGAGTGTCCCGACGTCGGAACGTGCCGGTTATGTGCAAAAAGTTTTGCTCCCTGCCAGAGAATGCGCCGGTAGAGAGCAATTTTTTTTATTTTTTAAATTTAACGACGGATTAGCAACAGATATTATCCATCGCTAATTTAAAATAGCGAAGGACTCGCGATGGATCATGCCCATCGCTAATCCGTCGTAAATTAGCGACGGATAAGTTTTGTCACTACTTAGCGTTGAAAAATTCGCGATGAAAGTTATCCATCGCTAATCCGACACTAATCCGTCACTAAACCATTTAGCGACAGATTAGCGTCAAATTAGCGACAAATTTAGGTTGTCGTTAATCCACAGGTTTCTTGTAGTGCAACAAGTGCAGCAACAAATACATGTTGGGTCAAGGATGGTGCAACAGGGACATGTTGGGTCGTGAGTGGTTCAATGGAGGTAGTGACATTTGGGGCTTTACTCGATCCCTCCCCCTTGGGTGAATTCTTGGGATGGTTTAAAGGGTAACCATGAAGAGCATAGCACCGAGATTTGTTATGACTCACCATACCACAATGTTCGGATTTTGGCCACGGTTGGTTCCCATCATGGTTCCCAGCACCACAATTTTGAAGAACAGTTTTTTGGCAAGACAAATGGCAGGGTGACCATTCCCTTTGGGATGAGTTTCCCGAATTATATCAAGCTACCCACATAAAATTCAACAAGGTGGAGGACGTTGGCATGCCTAATACAAATGTGTGAAACATTGTTTTAAGAAGAGACCCTTCAGAAGAGGTATTCTGGCAATAAACTGCACACGTCGGATTTGGAGGTCTATTTGACGCAACAACTGGATGTAATTGTTTGGATCCTATCCCCCGATGGAAAGTGCAATGCAACTTTTCTTTACATAACAATTGGCGACCCTTCCCCTGTTTGGATTACAAAAAAATCTTTTGGGGTGGATGGGGTGGGTTACCTCTGCATGGTTCGTTAACAGGAAGGTTAATCATTCATGAGAAGATACAAACGAAAAGTAGGTTGAAACGATGTGGTTCTAACCTGGCCAACGGATACTCCTTTTGTTTCTGTCATGAGGAAACCATTCAACATCTCTTTTGGGACTGTCCCTTCTTAAAGATTTTGTTGCATCAGCTTTGGGATGATATGGGCATTTCTTGGGATGCCCCGCACTTCCCTCGAGAGGTCTTGATTGCAAATCACCTCAAGCATAAAGGAAATACATGGAGGTTCGTATGGCTGGTTTAGGTGTTGACGGCCCGGAAGATTATTTGGCTTGTACTAAATCAATGCATCTTTAGGAATGCAAAGCAAAGATTTGATCGCCTACTTCAGCTGAAATGGGAGATTGCTATTAGGGTGCACATAAAATGGACAAACCAAGATTTTTAGTGGATTGGCGCAAACATGACTCTCATCTGATGTTTGACAGAAACATTCACACCCTAATTTGGGACCTCGAGAGTCTAAGTCTGGTTGGTATTACTTTTCAAAGGAAAAGCATACAAAGTTCACACATAAAAAACATGGCTAAATTTTTCTTCTAATAATTGAATCTCTTTCTCAAAGTTCATCATTTATGCGAAAATAATGATTACATAACGATTCAATGATAAGAAAATATATTAACAAGTACTCTGTTGCAAAGTCGATCACGTCTAGCCTACGCTAGTGTACTTGAAACCTACAATTGTAATTATACAGAGGGTGAGTCTACAACTCAGTAAAAAAGAATTATAAGTAAAGAATAATTATAAGCAAATAATGACTTTAACTTATAACTGTAGTGGACTTCAAGCCCCTAGTCTGAGTTTAGTTTTTGACACACTATACAAGGTTTGTATGTTTTAAATCTTTTCCATTAACTCTTTCAATCAAACACTCATTCACACCAAACTATAATACTAGGTTATATCGATCATAGCCGTCTATGGGAGCAACAACCTATATGGAACACCCCGATTCTAAAATATTAGCTAGACTATGAACCATACACTCTCAGTGATCCTCGGATCACCAGGCACTACAGTGAAACAATAGGGGGACCCCATCGATAGCTAGCTAGGAGGTCAGGCTAAAACTCAATCTCGGCATGGTTTATGTTACATCCTAACCATAATGACTTTCAGCCATTCATGGTTGTCTAAAGTCCTAAATACTATGTGAATATAACCCTAAGTCATATTTTAAGTTTATTACATTGAACCTTACTCTCAAGCTCATGTTTCACTCATTCTCTCATGAGTGATATCGTGAAATAATAATGACAAATGTTACTCTCAACCTCAGAATGATATTAGGGTTCACACTTTGTATCATGCTAACTATGTAACAAGGTAAAACCTTTACATCGTTAAATCACCGATGTCCTACTCTCTATGGTGGTTGCACTCTGACCATGAACTAGGTAGCCCTTTCCATAAGTCACCACTTTTGGGATTTAATGGGTTATGCATGCTTATATCAATGTAAAATTTATATTATATAACTATATTCAAGGGACTCAAGGCTAATCATAATCTCATCACAATGCATGTTATTTGCATATTATAACATATATATGTTACCATAAAAACAATATATTTCTAGTATGCATGACATATCATGACTAACATGTGCATTTAATCATCTCATTACAATAATCTCATGCATGATCAATTTATGCATATCATATTAATACTCAAGAGCCATACTTCTAAACATGTTAATGTGCAACATTATTCATAACATGCAATACAATATAGTTTGTTCACAATTAAGATTACATATAATATCCCTTACCTCGAGTATGAATGTGGTGCTCTCATCACAGTCAAGTTTCAAGAGGCTCAAACAATAAGATCTGATCATCACACAAGCATATTTATATTAATATACATAAGTTCTTTATATTTTGAAAAAATTATCAAAATACCCCTTCTAAGTTGACTTGTCAGACCTTAAAATTTTTTGCCCTAATTTGACCAGAACTAGAGAATAAGAAGATTCTCTTCAATGATATAAGTCCAACACACCAAACATCACTCAATTATGAGTTTAGAGTGTAAAGTTTTGCTTATTTTACTTAATCAGATATTGGATACTGATGATGCATGACATATACATCATTTTCATAAAATATTCATGCATTTTTACATGTTTTTAATGATTTAGAACCCATGTATTGATGTATTTAGGTATAAAGAGGTCATAATTCGAATTTCACTCGAATCAGAACCCAGTCCCTTATGAGAAGCATCATGGTAAATAGTACAACTTCCAGATCTAAAAAGTAAGACAAAAACTAGAGCAATGGTCAAACACTTCTTTATCTCTGAAAAACTCCGCTCACACTTGTCATTCTACTCAAACTTTATGTCTTTCTTAGTGAGTTTGGTCATTTAAGTTGCCAACATAAAAAATTCTTTCACGAATCATTGGTAGTACCCAGCCAATTCTAAGAAACTATGAATCTCTGTAGGATTCTTAGGTCTATCTAGATTGGTGACTGCTTCAATCTTCGTAGGGTCTACCATAATTCTCTTTTTGGATACGATATGACCAAGGAAAGACATATGCTTCAACCAAAATGCACACTTTAAAAATTTAGCATAGAGCTGATATTCTCTAAGTGTCTGTAGAACTATCTTGAGATGTTCTTCGTGTTGCTCCCTCGTGGTTAAATAAATGAGAATGTTATAAATAAATACTACCACGAACTTACCCAAATATGGTATAAAAATTGTTCATCATATCCATGAAAGTTGTTAGTGCATTAGTCATAACAAAATGCATGAAAAAAACTCATAATGGTCGTATCTTGATAAGAAAGTGGTCTTAGCCACATCTTTTTCCTTAATTTTCAGTTGATGGTAGCTCAATCACAAATCCAACTTCGAGAAGCATGCAACCCCTTGAAGTTGATCGAATAAGTCATCAATCCACGATAAAGAATATTTATTCTTTATGATCATTATGTTCAATTGTCGATAATCAATACACATTCGCAGTGATCCGTCCTTCTTCTTGACAGACAAAATTCTAGCACCCTAAGGAGATACCGATGATAATCAACCACAAAGGTGCAACTGGTAATCGTTTTACAAAAGTTGATGTGGTAAAACTATGTGTAGTTCTAGAGTCAAACAACACATGTGCTAAAATATCATAAATTGGGAGTGTACCTTTAATTACCTTAGGGTTGGTAAGAGATTCTTTAAGAGAAGCCACCTATGCACGACCTGGTACTACGAACTTCTACTTTGGGGCTGCACCGTTTCTCCAGTCAGACTGTGGGTAGTCGTCGACATAGTGACCCATCTACTGGTAGTTAAAGCACTTGACATTCCTTAGGTATCACTAGCCTTCGTGCCTCTGAAGACCATAAGTCCTGCATGAACTGTTTAAGTGGACCGACTTCTAAGTTTTCTGCCTCTTAGCTTGTTGGCTTCTAAAATTCTTGACTTGCTTACCCTGGATCTGACCTTTATAGTGCCTCTTCTGCTCCCACCAAAACTTTCCTTTATACTAAAACTTTCTTCGAGAGGACTCACCAACATCGCTGACATTATATTTGGCCTTCTCTTTAGTCTTGGGTTTTTCCTTTTCTTGGGGCTTCTCATTTGTCCTCAACTCCCAAAATTCATACCTTAAAGCATAGTCCATGAGCCAATTATATTTCTTTATTTGTTGTGACTCTGCCAACCTTAGAAGTTTGGGTCTCAAGCCCCTCTCAAAGTGTCTGCACTTCTCTTTCTCGTTCGCCACCAAGGACTTGGCAAAATAGGAAAAAACAGTTAAATTCGGTCGTATACTGGGCTACAATCATGTCTCCTTGCTTCAACTTTCTAAATTCTTTCTCTTTCTCTACCCTCTAACACTTCAAAAAGAATTGTTTGTAGAACCTCCTCATGAAGGTGGACAAAGACAAATAAGTGTCCTGCTCTAGAGTGTCTCAGATAGTCCTCCACCAGTGTTTCACATCATTTGTCAAGTTCAATACTGTTATCCATACTCTTTGATCCTCCAAACACTGAATGACATCTAAGACTTTTTCTACTTGCATAAGCTAATTCTTTACTGCGACGCTATCAGGAGTGTCATTAAAAAGTAGAGGCTGCACATTCTTGAACCTTTCAACCCAAGAGGTGATGCCTGAAATGATCATTTGAAGTTGTCCTTATTGAGCTTGAGTGGTTTGCAAAAGCTCGTATATGATGCAATTTATAGTATAATCAGGAGGTATCCTCATGTTTTCTTCTTCTGAGCTTCTTGTCGGTGATTCTTGTGGGATCTCCATACTCTCTTCTCTATCACCGCGTGGAGCATGCCTCTCAGAGGTGCAGAAAGATGAGGGTGCTCTTTGAACTGATGCACTTCCCAAGGTGCAAGATGATGAAGGCTCCCTCCAGAATGGTTCACCAAGGCACTCTCTATCACTAGTCAATGCATCAAGCTGCCCTATCTCTCGTTTGGTGGCTACAATGTTCTTAATAAGTTAGAACGTTATTCTACGAGTAACCATATATACTGCATTGAAATCATCACGTAATTGATTTATCATTATTTAAGTCAGTTAGGTTATTTTTGCATAATTTTCTATTATATGCATGTAATTATTATACTCATTTAGTCAAAAGTATTTTATTTCATTAATCATCCCAGTACACATAAAGAAAATAATACTAGACAATGCAAGAAGGAAACAAACCAAAATAAGAGATAATTAGACTAGACCAAATAAAACTAAGCATTCCCAAATGCAACATCATATCACTCCTCAATCCATCTGAAACTTACTTATCTCCTTGAACTCATTCACATCTGCTGAGAGTGAGGCATAGAAAGATCACTCATGTTGTATGATGGTGAAGCAGAAGTGTAAGTTGGTGATGCGGGGTGAACCATGAGATCTTCAGGCATATAAAGAGTACCCACATTGTATTGAGGCAAAACATGAGTGTAGTTAGGTGAGGTGGGCGAGAGTAAAATCTTCATGCTCGCCTCCTTCTCACAAACTTTCCGATGTTGCTCATCTTTCTGCTACTTCTGTGCTACTTCCATTCACTTGTGTAGCATTCCATGCTACCTCTGCATCCTAAATTGTCGCCCTCCTAGTTTCTTCAGTAAGAAACCCTATGGCTGCATTTGAAATTCATTGATTGGCCGTGCTCATGGCAACCACATAGCTGGTTTAGGACATATATCATCTTCATGCACTAGCCATCCCAGACCCTCTCTAAGACACATAGTTTGCGCTAGAGAATGCTCTTCTTATGACTCCTCCTCAAGCCACCTTCCAGTCCATTACCATTCACCCACGCACTGACAAAGCTCTTTAATGATGGGATTGGTGAGTCTCTCGCCCATAAGGCTAGAATTGTCACCCATAGGACTGTTGTTGTCGCTCCTAAGTAGAGTCAGGATCGTTCTGTCAGAACACAACTCTTTCCCTAGCTATGATATAGATCGACGAGGGTTGTGGTGTCAACTCTCTCACAATTTGAGCCATGCTCACCATGACTCCAGTAGCTATTATCATTGCAGTGACAAACTCTTTTCTTCCTACGATTGACAACTCAGAAGGTTCTTGTGCTCTAGAGTCTCCGTGATTATCGCACTCACTAGCCATTCTTAATCACAAAATAACCTACTCACTATCGTGTTTTTAGCGATCATAGACTTATACTATATTCTATGTCATTGAACTTGCTCTGAATAATAAACATTTTTATGTGAACCTGACTTTGATATCATTTTGTAAAACCTTGATCTGGGACTTCGAGAGTCTATGTTCGATTGATATTACTTTACAGAGGGAAAGCATACAGAGTTTAGACAGAAAAAAATGGCTATTTTTTTAATAGCTCAATTTCTTTATCAAAATTCATCATTCATAATATGCATAAATAATGATTACATAATTATTCAATGATAAGGAAATAAACTAACAAATACTCTATTGTGAAGTCGGAGTAGCTGATCACATCCTACCTGCACTAATATGCCTGGAACCTACAATTTTAATTATATAGGGTGTGAGTCTATAACTCATTAAATAATAATTATAAGCAAATAATGACTTTAACTTACAACTGTAGAGGACTCTAAGCCCCTAGTCTAAGTTTGGTTTTTGACAAACCATATAAGGTTTGCATGTTTTAATTTTCCCTCTTTAACTTTATCAATCAAACACTCACTCACACTATACTATAACACTAGGTTGACTATACCGGTCATAATCATCTATGGGCATAGCAACCTGTGTAAAATACCTCAATTCTATAATGTTGGCCAGACTATGAACCATATACTCCTAGTGATTCCCGGATCAATAGGCACTGCAGAGAAACAACAAGGGGGACCCCATCGATAGTTAGCCAGAAGGTCAGGCTCAAACTCAATCTCAGCATGGTTCATGCTATATCCTAACCATAATGACTTTCAACCATCCATGGTTATCTAGAATCATAAATATTGTGTGAATATAACCCTAAGTCATATTTTAAGTTCATTACATTGAACCTTACTTTCAAGCTTGTGTTTTACTCATTCTCTCATGAATGATATCGTGAAATAATCACGATGAATCTCACTCTCAATCTCAGAATGACATTAGAGTTCATACTTTGTATCATACAAAGCATGCCACAAGATAGAGTCTCTACATCGTTAAACCATCGATGACCCACTCTCTATGGTGGCTACACTTTGTCTGTGAACCAGGTAGACATTTTCATAGGTCGTCACTTTCAAGATTTAAGTGGTTATGTATACTCATATTAATGTAAAATTCACATGACATGACTAGATTCAAGGGACTCAAGGCTAATAACAATGCATGTTATTTGCAGATTATAACATAGATATGTTATCACAAAAATATTTTTTTTTTAATATGCATGACATATATCATGACTAACATGTGCATATAATTATCTCATTACAATAATCTCATGCATGATCATTTTATGCATATCATGTTAACACTCAAAAGCTACATTTCTAAACATGCTAAAGTGCAACATTAATTATAACATGCAATGAAATATGGTTTGATCACAACTAAGATTACTTATAATATCCCTTACTTCGAGTACGAATGTTGTGCTTTAGTCATAATCGAGTCTCAAGAGGCTCTAACAATATGATCTGATCATCACAAAAGCATGTTCATATTAATACATATAACTTCTTTATATTTTAACAAAATTACCAAAATACTCCTCTTGAGTTGACTCATCAGACCTCAATTTGTGTGTGCATGATTTGACCAGAATCATAGAATAAAAAGATTCTCTTCTACGATATGAGTCTAACACACCAAACCTCACTCAATTTTGAGTTTTGAGTGTAAAGTTATGTCTATTTTACTTAATCGGATATTGGGTACATATAGGGGCATTTTGGTTATTTTAACTCTTATGATTTGACTTGTCTCATCCTAAGTCAAAATAGGTTCGACCTAAGTTTATAAATACTAGGTTTATTGAACCTAGTCGCGACACCAAAATTCAATTGGATTCTCAAAATTCATAACTAATCACAAACTGGATCTAGATCTATTTTTGATATGGATTCAGATCTATTTCTGATCTGGATCCAAAACTTTTAGATTGGATCTAGACCCAGTTTTGATTTGGATAGAACACTAATCTAAACCAGATCCAGTTATGCTCTGAATCTAGATTTGTCAGACAGGATCCTGACCCCAATTTATCTAGATCTAGTTCAATTTAGATCAGTATTGATTGACTAGATCAAATTGGACCCAGATTTGATTTGGTCAAGATCAGACCAAATCCAAACAAAGAACTGAGACCCAGTTAGACCCGACTCGGTTTGTTTCACACCCAGATCAATTCAGTCAGATTGAGTCGGTACGATCGAGTCAGACCGATTAAGATTTTTTTTTGTTTACCTGGTTCAGTGTGGGTCGCATTCAGATCGACCCAAGTCAAATAACTAAAGGGGCAGAAAGGGCACAACCCCTCTTTCAATTTCTTCTTCTCTGTTGCAGAGGAGTCAGCGACCAAAGCCAACCCTCTCTCTCTCTCGACAATAAGACCGACAACCATAGCTACCGGCTTGGTTTTTTTTCTGTAATTTGCCGGTCGCCATGGCTGCCGGCCCTCTGAACAATCAGAAAAAAAGGAGGAAAAAAAAAACATACATGCTGATCATCGCCGCAGTTTCGGTAAGCCTCTTTCCCTCTCTCTACAACTCGTTTTCGTTTTTTTTTTTTCTTCTCACCCTCTCTATGTATTGAGGGGTGGGGTGCTCACCATGGGTGAGCATAAAGCTCTTTTCAATTGTCGATAGTGAGGGGCAAGGTTTATTCTTATCTTTTTGTGATTATGGGGAATGTGGTTTCCGTAAATAGGGAAAACTGTCTTTCCTTATCTTTGATTTTTTTTTAACTTTTCCTCGTCGGGTGATTTTACAAACGTCCTGTGATATGGGATTGTTAGGTTGATCGGCTCTTTGTTTTTTGATTTATGTTCTGTGATTCGTGGTTGGAGATAGCTCATGGCTGTCACTTTTTTGTTTTTCACTACTCTGACTTGTTCTTTGATGCTTATTTTTTTTTTGTCAAAAAAAAAAAAAATACACAAAAACAATGGATCGTGTGTCCTTTTAGCCATGTCTTGTCCATGTGACAAAGGACAAGGCTATAAATTGGAGCTTGGAATCATCAATTATCCAGGTCCCACTTGTCTTTGGGGTCAGAACGGCCGTCCATTTCCAAATAATTGCATTGAACAAGTCAACGGAGACGCTATTTAAACTTGCTTACCCCTTACAGCCTTCCAATTCCAAATAATTGCATTAAACAAGTCAAGGGAGAAGCTAGCTGTGGCAATTCTGCTATTTAAACTCTCACTCCTTACGGCCGTTCAATTCCAAATAATTGCATTGAACAAGTCAAGGGAGAAGCTAGCTGTGGCATTTCTGCTATTTAAACTTGCTTACTCCTTATTCTGGATGCCATCTGCAGACCTTTGCACTGTACTCACCTTGGCCTTTATCATCTCTGCCGATTCCCACATCTTCCTAACAGACTAAGAAAGATGGAAATCTAAATTTAAAGAAGATGGTGAATCAAGTTGAAGTTGGTTTCATTCTACTATTGCTGGCGGTTCTCTTTGTGACTTTAGTTGATGGCCAAATTAGTAAGCTTTCTCTGCATTCATTTTGAATATTTTTTTTCACGTTCCTTTCAAACATTGGCTATTTGATGATTAGTGGCTTCAAAATCTGAACATATAGCAATTACATCCCATGTTTTGACAATGAGAATGCTGAACTCAGAGTCAAGTGGGCATTTTGGTTAGCTTCAGTAGCAGAGCCAACTCTTGCAAATGGGCCGAGCCACTTTGGGTTACTCTTAAGTTTGGCTATTTAGATGGTTTTCATTCGTTTGGTGATGTTTGATTAACGCCATTTCTGGAAGCAGTGAAAGTGTTCACAGAAAAAATCGACTCGTCCTATCAAAAAGTTTACATCATATACATTTGTCCGTCAAGATTGAAAGTAAAAATGAAGGGAACCGTGAACATATTGATAATTTTAAAACATTATAAAACGATTTCATTTTATAGCTATTAAGAATTCTATATAATCTTCGTTTCTTTGCTGGATGGGGGTGTGATATCTCATCACGCACCATCAACGTGAGCTGTTATAAGCTATTTATGCTTTAATGATATTTATTTTGTTCCCTTAGAAACAGAAAGAAAAGTAGGACGTTTGAGAGAGAAGTTATAAATGGTGGGAACTCATTAAATTTTGAAAATATTACAATGTGCCATGTAACACTTTTTTTTTTTTTGATGAAAACTCTATGCAAATGCCCTTACAAATTTATAATTACTTTCTCAACTCACATGACAAGAATGCGCTTCTGCTTTTATATTATTTGGCAATAGGATTTGGTGTCCTCTTATTTATACGCTAAGGTGGAGAGGTTCTTGTTATTTATAGACGTGAAAATCGTGCAAGTATCATATGAAAAAATTTCAGTCGTTGAAAACATGGGAAGACTTTTCCCATTCCCAAACTTGGCCTTAAACCTTCCAAGCTCATAGGTTTGCATGTAAATTTAAAAACAAAAATCTCAACGCACATTCAAGTCGGATTTTGGAAAATGTCATATGTTTGATCCAGATCATATAGTCACAAATCTCACTGTCCAGATTTTCTTGGAAAAGGAGAATCTTGCAATAAATTAAAAAAATTTGTTTTCTGATAAAAAAATTCTCCCAATCAGTATATTTTCTCCTTTAAAAATGAATAAATAAATCTATGAAAAATATAAAAACATTAAATATTAAAAATATATATCAGATATATAAATATCACATTAATAACATGTTAATTTTATGATAGAAAACATGATATTTTCAAAATAGGAGACATTTTGAAAATATCACGTTTTTGTCAACATTATATTGGTTTTTGAAAATTGGGAGATTTTTTTAAATGAAAAGTTGGGAGATTTAAAAATGCCCAATATTTGTGACTATGATTCAGATCAATGCTTTCTATCAATTTTCTAAAATAGAAATTTTGTCGGCATGAGAAAATATTGGATATTTTAGAAAACATTTATTTTCTCCACTTCACCGGCTGGACAGGAAGGAAGGAGCTATTCATCCCTAGAAAGGGGCCACCTGCATTAATGGCTTACGTAGAGAGTAGGTTAAACTATTTATTATATAAAAGCTATGTTTTAGTCCTACTTCGGTGAATGAATGGAGGGATGACCCTTTTTCCAACCGTGATGTCCTCCTTAAGATTAAAAGAAAGGGTTGATCAATGAACCTGCCATTTTCAGTTTTTATTGTTAGCATTCTTTGGGTTTCAACATGTTGCCAAATTTTTTTTGGTTTTGTTTACACTGTCAGTTGCTCAAGCAGCGCTTATTTTGTCCTCATAAATTCTGACCATAGGGAGTTAGTGATATATATATATATATATATATATATATATATATATATATATATATATATATATATATATATAT
Source organism: Nuphar pumila (assembly GCF_984573655.1). Classification (NCBI taxonomy): domain Eukaryota; kingdom Viridiplantae; phylum Streptophyta; class Magnoliopsida; order Nymphaeales; family Nymphaeaceae; genus Nuphar; species Nuphar pumila. Next base: position 29,655,644 of record NC_143263.1, on the reverse strand, counting down.
ATATATATATATATATATATATATATATATATATATATATATAGGTTTAGACCGAACTTAGGCCTGGGCTCTAAACTCATTTTCATTTTTTTTACATATTTATGTTTAAAATGCGACCTGCAATGTCTAGAATCAAAGCCTAAGGCTTTTTTAAATTAGCGATTCTACAACATGATAAGTGAAAAAACAGGCTTTAAAAGATATCTCCTAAATATATCATTGTATTTAATTAGTCTACTCAGCTGAGTTAAGTTGAGCACCCGGCCGTGATTATACTCGGCTCAGAAAATCAACGTGTGCTAGCCTGTATTCTACTTTTTTTCTTTTCCCTTTTTTGATAGTCCAAGAGGGATAACCCACCTAGGATTCGAACATGAGATCCCCTTGGTTGTGACAGTGGGGTCTAGCCGTCCAGCAACCACATTCGACTCCTGGCTTGTGTTCTATTGGTAAAAAAAAAATATTATATATATATATATATATATATAGATATATATATATATATATAGAGAGAGAGAGATGGGGTAGGTGTGAAATTGGTAGGTGTTAAATGGGGTTTTCTGCCATTTTAGTATTTTTTTTTTGCAGTTCCGACCCCATAAATGTGTTGGGCATGGTTGATTTACAAGGAATCCACATCTCGATCATGTGTTTTTGATGAGAAAATAATATTTGGAGCCTAAAAAAATTATAAAGATTTTTGGACCGTTGATTTTTTGAACCTTATAAAAACCGACCCATGTGTTGGAATCAAACACTTCAAGAGTTGATCCCTATAAAATCAATTACATGTTGGCGAAAACCGGAATGTAGAAAACAAAAACACATACTAGTAGCCGCCATAGTGGAAAATGGACAAAAGGAGTATTGACACAGGTGCTTGACATTCTTCACATCCTATCGATGCCCACGATAAGCCCAGGCCATCAAATCGATTGTGAGCAAGACCCTGAACTCAATGAGAGAAAGAGACCACCCTTGGTTGTACTCATCAAGCAACCATGCCTCAATTTATAGTGGGAGGAGAGTGGGGAGGGGGTTACATATATGGAATTCATGTATGTGAACCCTTTAGATGTCACATTCACATAACCCCCTCCCCACTAACTCCCTACTAATGCCTTCATTAGTGACTTGTGTCAAACCGGGTCACTTAGGGTTGGACCGATCCAAAATATTCAACATTCTCTCACTTGATCCATTGACACGGAAAGACACAAAATCGAAGTTCTTTATTCTTATCTCGATCCAATTTTCATGTGGCCTCACATGTTATCCGGTATCACAAGAATGAATCATATGGGTCATGGAGATGAATACCTCTGTATGAAATGTCATATTTCTGTGTATTACAATATAATTCATTTTTGGTGTTCTAGCATATTAAGATTACTTTTATAAAAGGTTGGTCTCTAACCCATTCTATTGATCTTTTAATATTATTATTTTATTATTCTCTTTACCCAAATGAGAAATTCTTTATACATAATCAACAATACACAAAGCCATAGAGAATCATTTTAGCTTCACAAATGTGATCACATATGACTATAATGTATTGTCATACATCAGAAAGAATCAAACAGACCCATCCCCTTTACACACTGAGAATGTAATCATGGTACTAGTCATTTAATAAGGAGATCCAATCATTTCTTTTATACCGATTATATCATTACACACAAAATAATTATCAGTCATTTCTTTAACAACAAAATATTTTAACTCTATGTGTTGACACAAGGTTGAGTTCTTATTGTTATTCGAGAAGGACACAACAAATTTATTATCACAAAAGATATATAGTGGCCTCTCAATAGAGTCCACAATCCTAAGACTCATAATGAAGTTTCTTATCCAAATGACCTAAGATGAAGTCTCGTATAGAGCAATGAATTCCACTTCTATGTTATGTACAATAGTTGTAGACTCTTTTGCACTTTTCTATTAGATGACACTACTTGCTTGTAGGAAGATGTATCTAGTTGTGAACTTTTTATTATCGAGACATCCTCCCAAGTATGCACAACTAGACATCTTCATATGCACATATATGATAAATAAGGTTTCCTACCAGTCCATAGCTTGTAAGGAGTCGTTTGGGCAACCTTTGTAGAAACTTTATTTAATATGTGCACTATTGTCTTAAGAACTTCACTCCACAGGATCAAGAGAAGGTTTGAGTGATTCAACATCGCTTAAACCATTTTCTTAAGCTTACAATTCCTTCTTTTAGCTACATCATTCTACTAAACGCTACCAAACATGATGTATTGATGTATAATATATTTCTCTTTTAAAAATTACGCTAATGACCTTTTTTTTATCTTATCTCAATGACATGATTATAATATTCACCACCTTTATGAGACCTAACAAGTTTAATAATTTTGCTCATCAATTTCTCTACTTTTTTCTTGAAGTCATTAAAAACTTGAAAGGCTACAAATTTTTCAAATAATAAGTAAATATACATATATTATGAGTAACTGTCTATAAAGGTGACAAAATATTTTTCACCCGTGTAACATGAGAAAAAAGGTTTAAAAACATTCATATGAACAATCTCTAAATTTCCATCATTGTGTTTGACATATTTCTTATATGTGTTAGATTGCTTAGCCCTTATACAAACAACACATGGTTTAGTATTTGTGATATCAAAGAATTCAAGAATCCTTTCTTTCACAAGTCTTTGGACTTTATCTTTTGAGACGTGTTCCAACATTTGATGCAAAAGCAAATAGGATTGATCATTATTTAGGCCACGTTTATTGATAAGCATCGTGTTTTCAATAGAGTGAGATTCTCGAATTTGAAATTTGGTTTTCAAAAGATACAAATCATCACACACATATGCATAACCTATATGAATAAAATTTTTAACAATAATAAGCTTAGAGTTTTCAAATTTAAAAATAAAACTAAACATATCAAGTTTTGAAATCGAAATAAGGTTTTGACGATAAGATGAAATATAAAATGTATCAACCAAATCCAAAATGAATCTAGACTCCAACATAACTTTACAGGTTTCAATGTTCTTAACATGTGAATGCATTTTATTTCCTAAGAATATGCTTCTTTTATGCTTTGTAGGTTCTCTTTTTTCTAAAAATGCCTGTAAAGAGTTGACAATGTGCATAATGGCACCAAAATTAATCCACCAACTATGCAATAAAACATACATTAAATTGCACTCATTCGAAGCAAATGATTTATTGCCTTTATTCTTAAGTCATTTCTTATGTTTTAGAGAGTCCGCCTTCTTATGCCATTTTTTTTTTGCACAAAAAATAATTTATAAAAGAACTTTCTGCCTTGAATCTCGCCAGAGGATTTCCTCTTGTTCTTCTTGAAGAAAATTTTCTTTGACTCGACCTATGTTTTTCTTGATGAAAGGTTATATATGCACTCGACACCCTTTCACCATTCAGTCTTTCTTCCTCTTCAACATATTTGGTCAAGAGGTCATTAAAAGATCACTCATCGTTATGTGTGTTGTAGGAGATCTTGAAAGGTTTGTATTCAATAGATAACGAGGTGAAAATCAGATGGACAAAAAAGAAATCTGAAATTGCAAACTTCATGTCATTAAATTGAGATGCAATGTTTCTCATTTTTAAGATGTGTTATCAGATGTAACCATCACCAAAATATTTCATAGACACCAACTTGGACATTAGGTATTGACCTTAGCCTTATAAGAACTAATGAACTGAGCCTCAATGGAACCTACTACAACAAGAAACAAAAGAAAAAGATCACATAATTACTTAAACGAGACTCATGTTGAAAAGGTAAAAAATTGAGACCTTTTATTATTTACCTTTTTTAAGACAAGCATAACTGAGTTATTATCGTTCCACTTTGGTGAAAATGATAATACTCATAGTTGCTTTGTCTCCTCAATTCACAAAGAATTGACTTCAATTGGTGAAATTAGCAGATCATGTAATCAGAGACAATTCAACACTGTACCTTTAAGTATAAACATGCTTTAAGTGTTGGTATACACATCTACTATTACACTCTGTGTGAATTTGAAACACAATGACCTACAGTTGGGTAAAATCATTATTTCATAAAGTTACACAATCATAATACTAAATCTTAACACGGTCTAAAGAATCCTCAATCAACACAACTCAAATCACTTTGGTGATTGCATGAATCAGTTGATCAAGATCTTTTACCACAAACATATTCATATTATGGAGCATGCCCGTGCACAAATGATAATGCACATATATTCATGATAAAATATTATTATATCATTAAAAAATATAAATTTATGCTTCAACTTATATGCATAAATAAAATTTGATTAAAGCACATCATATATATAATGAATTTAGTCATAATTCTTGTTTAAATATCATGAATAACATAAATAATGTAAAATACATGTATAAGATATGAAAAAGTCATGCTTTCATGATAATAAACACCTATAAATCATGAAAAATAACAAAAACATGCTCTTATGGGTTAATGCTAGGGCCCTCATGCTGAAATTGGCCTAAAAATGCTTTGAACCGGTCCAAAACAAACCCAAATTAGTGAATTAAGGGCGTGAACCACAGTCTCAAAATAGTGGACCTGTCTGAAACATGTACAAAAGCCTATAAACTCTTAAAATTGAATAAGAAAATCCATGTTTCTCTATTGATTCATAAAAACATGGTCTCCACATTCAGGAACATGCGAAAAACCGATAGGAATCAATTAAAAAGTGCTCTAAAACAATCTCAGAATGCCCTGTATTGGTCACAGGACCAGTTTAGTTCTTTAAAGGGTTAAATAATATATGGACTTTATTTCGAATATGATCGATTCAATCTGGATCCGAATTCAGATTCAGTTCCAATGGATCCTAGGTCATATCCCCCTAGTCTGGATCCAGTCAGGATCTAGACCCGTTTATTATCGAGCTCTGATTGAATTCCACAAAATAGACTTGATTTGGATCTAGACCTGATCTTATAAATAGGATCTGTATTGGATCTAGATCCACAGCCCAATCCAAACCTGGACCCAATCTAAATAGGATCTGACTCCTCAACTCGATCTAGATCCAGATTCAATTCTTAAAGTATTTGCAAGAACGTTGACTCACCCGCACGCACAATGAATACAAAATGTGGGCTCATAACCCAATGTTGGTGAAAACCAAAATATAAAAAAAACAAAAATACATATCGGTAGCTGCCATAGTGAAAATAAACGAAAAGAGTGTTGACACAGTCAAGTCGATGGTGAGCAGAACCCTGAACCTAATAAGATAAAGAGAGCACCTTTGGTTGCACTCATCAAGTAACCATTTTTTTTTAATTTATAATGGGAGGAGAGAGAGTGTGTGTGTGTGTGTGGGGCGTAGTCTACTCCCTCACTCTTGCCTTCATTAGTGCTTTGTGTCAAACCGGGTCACTCCGAGTTATACCCTATCCAAAATGTCCAAAAATACATAGAGCACTAAGTATGCATTTGCATGTCGTAGAAGGTTGATCCACGCCGCAATCGGCCTGAAGCGTCCTTCAGAGGTAAATGAATCGGATACCCAGGACAGAAAACCATACCTAGGGGTGGCAATCGTGTCGGGTTGGCGGGTCAGCATACCTCAACCCGAAACCGACCCGTTTATTAAACGGGTCGGCTGTGGCAAACACGAACCCGACCCATTTAATAAACGGGTAACCCGACACGACCCGCCAACCCATTTAATAAATGGGTTGGGTCGGGTAAACGGGTTCTCAGGTTCACGGGTCGGGCTGACGGGTCGGGTTGGCGGGTTGGCATACCCCCAACCCGAACTCGACCTGTTTAATAAACGGGTTACGCGGGTCGACCCGTTTATTAAATGGGTTGGCTTAAGCCCAACCCAAACCCGCCTAAGAGGCGGGTTGGCGGGTCGTGTCAGGTTTTGCCACCCCTAACCATACCGCCGTAAAGTAGGGTTCTCGTTAATTTTGTCCCCAGAGAAAGCGGGTGCAATGTGCTTGTGGGCCCCACGAAAAAAGTTTGGGCATTTTGCGCCATTCCTCGGAACCATTGATTGGTCAGACATGGGGTTTTGCGCAATGGCTGATCATCAACATCATTTTTCATTTTTCTTTAATTTAATTGTTAATGTTTCTTTGGGTTTTATAATCTCATGCTAAAATTGCTTTAATAAAATGCCACTATTTGTGTTCCACTCAAATAGACTTTCTTGAACAGCTTGTGGATTGGACTTCACTGACCAATAATAATTTCGTACGACAAGAAGCCTCTCTATTGGCAGAGGTTCTACCAGTTGAAGTTTTTTTTTGAGAGAAGAAAATTCCATTGATATAGCGTTGAAATGTATGGGTGTGATGGGGCATCACGCCCGAGTGATCAAATATTGATACGATGCATTCGGAGAAATCACTTTCATCTAATAGAAACTTTAACTTTAGATTGTCAAATTTCTTAAATATTTTTAGATCAAATATTGATACGATCTATAAACATTATTTAGTAGAAAACAAGTTTTGGATCATGTGATTATATATATATATATATTGTGTGTATTTTTTTTAATACACTTAAAAACCAATGGCTTACAATGTATCAAAATTTCATGACTTAAAAAATCTTATATGATCCAGAGCATGATTTCTATCAAATAAACTATGTTGAATACATCCATAATGTTTAATTGAGAAAATATAACCTACAACCATGATTTTTAGTAGGTAGGAGTATATAGAGTATATATATATATATATATATATATATATATATATATATATATATATATATATATATATATACATAGAGAGAGAGAGAGAGAGAGAGAGAGTAGTGCGTAGGTGCTTGAACATTAGGTTAAGGGTGGCAATCGGGTCAGGTTGGTGGGTCAGCATACCTCAACACGAACCCGACCCGTTTATTAAATGGGTCGGCTGCGGCAAACACAAACCCGACCCATTTATTAAATAGATAACCCAACATTACATGGTTAACCCGTTTAATAAACGAGTCAGGACGGGTAAATGGGTTGGCAGGCAGGTTGGCGGGTCAGGTTCAGGTAAACGGGTTGGCGGGCGGGTCAGGGTCAGGTAAATGGGTGGCAGGTGGGTTGGAGGGTCAGGTTCGGGTAAACAAGTTGGCAGGCAGGTCGGGGTCAGGTAAACGGGTTGGCGGGTCGGGTTCGGGTAAACGGGTTGACCCACTCGCCTAACCCATTTATTAAACGGGTCAAATAGGTTGGCATACCCCTAACACGAACCCGACTCCTTTAATAAACGGGTTAGACGGGTCGACCCATTTGCGACACGAACCTGTTTAAGCCAAACCCAAACCCAAACCCAGCTAAGAAGCGTGTTGACGGGTCAGGTTGGCGGGTCGTGTCAGATTTTGCCACCCCTACATTTGGTACTTAATATGCTGACCATTCATCAGGTGCTTAGGCAGTGTAAAACATGATTTTTTTTAATCCAACGAGCAATAACAATGACACAAGTTGTTGTTAAAGGTTAATAGCAGCAAGAAAAGTCTCGCTAAATGAGTTTTTTTTTATGAAAAAACTTGTTTTTGACGTTAATTTTTTTTGAGCTGACCGTTCAAGTACATACCACTTACATTATTACATATATATAAAAGCGCACGCCTTCTCCTTTCAAATAGAAACGGGTTGTGCCGGTGGAGTTGGTTCCACCACTTGATGCCTTCGATGCGGTATGACAAGTCTCCATGTAAGATACGATTTTTTTTTTTATTTTTTATGTTTTGAAATCATCATTACCATTGATTGTGAAACAGCCAAGCTCATCAAAATGTTGAAGTCATAATCTTATAATAGATGCTGATAGGTAAAACATAATTTTTTGTGTATTGAAATCACCACCGTCCATCACTGCAATCCCCGCTATTCATTGTAAAAGCAGTGGAGCCCACCAAATGTGCTGATGTCATTATTTTAGAACGGATGGTGGTGACTGAAGTGATGGATGATTATGATCTCAAAACACAAAAAAAAAAAATAGATTTTGTCAAATCCCCTGTCCTGTCCTCGATAACTGATGACACGAAGGGTGGTAATGTTTGTATTTTGTCAAATCATATCTGTCCACTTTTTACTCTTTACAATAACCCACAAAAAGTTGTTTTTTTTACCTAATTGGCTTTCTTAAAACTGCACCACTAATGGTATGTTTATTGACTAAAATATCTTATTTTCCAGCTCCTGCACAGCCCCCGGACTCTCCACCACCACCGGATACGGATGCATACCCTCCACCACCACCACCCGATGCATACTCTCCACCACCACCCGATGCATACTCTCCACCACCACCGGATCCGGATGCATACTCTCCACCACCACCACCCGATGCATACTCTCCACCACCACCGGATCCGGATGCATACTCTCCACCACCACCACCGGATGCATACTCTCCACCACCACCACCGGATGCATACACTCCACCACCACCACCACCGGATGCATACTCTCCACCACCACCACGGGCTCTGGGTGCGTACTCTCGACCACCACCACCGGCTCTGGGTGCGTACTCTCAACCACCACCACCACCATCGCCCCAAACTGAGTCACCTCCGCCGGCACTGTCCCAATCTTTAAAAGGTACACTCGTGCTTCTCATGACATGTTTGATGCGGTGTACAGCTAGCGACTCAGCCATGACGTCGTCATCTCACTTATGCATAGTTCCAATCTTAAGTTTACGTGGTGGATCTTCAGTCTCATACGTTTATCTCAGTATCAATTAGTTTACCAGGTCGATCGTAAGGCGAATAATTGTACAAAAGTTATTGTCCAAATTCGAAAAACGCCATATCACATAAGTTGAAGCCTAGTCTGAATACAAGACTGATACCTACCAAAAACAAAAGGTGATAAACTTTCACTTATGGATCGGAGGTTCAAGCAATCCTGATCCATTTGCACCTTTACCGTCCATGCCCACGCTGCTGAGAGGACTTACGCGTTCTTGAAAATAGATCCGGTCCACACTCTCAAGTCCCATTAACCATTAACAAGGATTTGCCATCGACATCATATTGCTTTAATTAAAAAGTTAACGAGTGGTGAATTCTTCAAACCTGATTCTGAAAGAGGATGGATCTTTGTTAACGCAGCACCCTGTTGTTCCTCAATTAGCTTGGATCTAGACAAGTCATTGCCTGTTAAAAGATATGATGACTACCCAAAACAATAGCTTTTGGTCTTATTGGGGCTTAGTGCAGATTTATTATGTCTGAAACTGTGGGCCAGTAAGGTAAGCAGCCTCTACACTTGATGCTAGTCTTTCAAGATATGAGTATGGGGTATCCTGTATACTGGCTTTTTATCACATTTGTAACATTCGTATGGTCACGCCAAATATGGTATTCCTACTAAACAAACCGTGTAGATCAAATCGGTAACATTTAATCTACCAAGATTTGGATTTTTTTTAAGAAAATAATAATTTCTACTTATTAGTTTCTTAAATTCATTACTATATATATATATATATATATATATATATATATATATATATATATATATATATATATATATATAGAGAGAGAGAGAGAGAGAGAGAGAGAGAGAGAGAGAGAGAGAGAGAGAGAGAGATTGGTAGCTACGCAGCTACGAACGGAATCACGCTGGCTGTCCATCGCGCATGATGGTCGGCCAGCATGTAAAACGGTGGAAAAATGCCATTTTTAGTATTTTTGTGCACTTTTGGGCTTTAGACCGCTGCTAAATCTGCTGGGATGTCCGCTAAAGCCCAAAACTGTTTTTGACGCTTTCTAAGATTTTTGCGGGAAAAATGCTGAGCATCGTCACACACCCGGCCCTCAGCAACATCATGTTTTCATTGTGCACCTATGGATTGCGTTGCTATACATCATAGATATATATATAGAGAGTCACTAGAATATGTTTAGCATAGTATGTGCAAAGAGTTCCATAGGTTCTTTTGTTTTTTTCTTAAACCTCACCGTACGGATGCAATTTACATGCTTAGTTTTATGTGGATAGGCCGATTATGGTGCATAAGTAGGAGCCTCTAAGGCTTGAAAATCGATGGCTTATTATCTCATAATATTCAAGCATCCAAAATTCATTTATTTTGATAAAAAATACATGATCCTACAGTCAATTTCAAGCAAGATTGTGCCAAATGCATTTGCAGGGTCGGATTCACAAAAAAGTCATTAAAGATACTTGGTTCACATTCTGATAAACATATTACAGTATATATATATATATATATATATATATATATATATATATAGAGAGAGAGAGAGAGAGAGAGAGAGAGAGAGAGAGAGAGAGAGAGCACCTTGTAGGATGTATATCTTCTCAATCAGACCTTATAGATGCACTTAACACAATTTATTTGATAGGAGTCATATTTTGGATTATGTTTTTTGGATATCAAAATAAGTTTTCTAAGTCACTAAATTTTGGTACATTGTGAGCTGTTGATTTTTGAACATTCCAAAAAACTTACCTAAATGTATGCCATAATCACGTGATCCAAAGCTTAATTTTCACTAAATAATGATTGTAGATCATATCTATAGGGTCTGATCAATGAGAAAAACTCTCAAAACTTGAAAACTTGAAGTTTCTATTAGGTGGGAGTACGTGATCTGGGAACACTTTATATATATAAGAGTATCTCCTAAGCAGTTTATGTCCAAAACTATTTTAAATGCTTTTAAAAAACATAGTTGCATGTGTTTATTCTTTTTTACTTAATCCTAACTTCGTCATCAATGCTTATTGACTATTAAGAAACCTTAATTTCTATTTGAATAATTTTTGGTACAATACGAGCCGTCAATTTTTGATTGCTCTATATACACACGCAAAGATGAAAAAGTTTAATCTAGCATGTTTTCTACTAAATAATCCAACACATGAGTTCATATTAACAAACACAAGAAACTTTGTTCGTTTGATGCCATTTAGGATGATTTAGGAGATTAGAGCCTTGGAGCTACTCACTAATGTATGCCTTAGGAGCTACTCACTATATATATATATATATATATATATATATATATATATATATATATATATATATATATATATATATATATATATATATATATATATATATATATAGGCATTTCCAATTTTTTTTCTCAAATCCAACCCTGCAGATGCACTCAGCATGGTCCTTTTGATGTGAATGGACTGTTGGATCATGCAACCTAAATCCTAATAGAACCCCATGGATCTAAAATTGCTCACCCTGGGCCTGAAAGAAAATGTTTCGTCTAATTCAGGTGGGTATGTCAAGCCAATTGGACCCTCAGTTGACTGATATCTATCTGACCACTTGAATGTCGGTCGATGTCATTAAGCCTCTTTCATTCCACGTACATTATTCTCATGCATGATGTTGTTTGAGATTGACAGAACCCACAACGTAACTGCGCCCACACCCTATATTTAAGTTACGAGACGAGGGATCATCTCATCCTTTCTAATCATCAAAGCAATTTTTTCTTCAGCGGATGATCTGTGACAATCTTGTGTCTTTTGATTCACAGTAGATAATCCAAAGAGCAAGAAGAACATTCCAGCGTGGGTTTTGGTCTTGATATCCATTTTTGCCACATTTAGTCTAATTGGAGTACTTGTAGTGGCATTTATGTGCAGAAAGAAAAGGGCCATAGCAGCAAGAGATCGAGCAGGTGTGTACCCATGTCGAGCAATAGACTTTATAAGCTGTATTTGTGTAACAGGCAACTAGTGTGCGTGCACATCTGTGTTAGTGTGTGCGTCTGATTGCTGTTCATGATCCTTGCAGAAGCAGGTGCTTGTCCCAAACCAGAAAATCCCATAAGTGGAACAGCAGCAGTCTTTCTGGGACCTTCAACTTCCTTAAGTTCTAGCTACACTAAGTCTTCAAGTACTGGTAACTTCAAAATAGTTGCTGGCGGGGAGAACAAATCACAAGAATCCCCAGCAACAATAGCAACTAAAGCTTCAATAGTACGGTCAAGTGCTTCGAGTTTTAGCTATGCTGAGGTTGAAAGGATCACTAATAACTTTGAAAAGGTTATTGGCCGTGGAGGGTTTTCAACTGTCTATTATGGCTGCCTTAATAATGGTTCTGCAGTTGCTGTCAAGATGGTGCAGGATTCATCGTCAGAAATTCAACAGTTTAATGCAGAGGTTGGTATAGAAAATTAATGCATTCAATCGATGACAAGAATACGTAGGTATATGTTATAATAATTCAGAATTGTATGCCCATTTTCTGCAGATTGAGATCTTGCTAAATATAAATCATAGAAACTTGGTTTCTTTAGTCGGGTTTTGTGAAGAAAGTAATAACTTGATTCTCGTATCGGAGTATATGTCCAATGGAAATCTCTCGGAGCTACTGTCAGGTATGATGCTTCAATAAGACATAATCCAATATGAGATGCAGATGATTGTTGATGGATGTCAATACTGCAATTTCTTCTTTGTATGCTCTACACGACACCAGAACTAATATCCTTGCACAGCTGCGAGCAAAAATTTGGCAGTTTCACTACTCTGACCAAATATCCTCTTGGATTTTGTCTCAAAACTAAGTTTTTCTTCTATTTTTTCCTATTTCTATAAGTTTGTGGGTGTTATGTTCTCTACAAAAGTTTACCTATATTGAAAGTTGTAAAAACTTTGGCATTAGATTTTGGGTTTGTTCTCTTGGTCCCTCGATTTATCTTTTTAGTACTTAGTATAAATTTAATCCTCAAGTGTAAAATCGACTTTGAACAGCTCATTAATTGACTTTGCATTGATTTTGTCTCAAAACTAAGTTTTTCTTCTATTTTTTTCTATTTCTATAAGTTTGTGGGTGTTATGTTCTCTACAAAAGTTTACCTACATTGAAAGTTGTAGGAACTTTGGCATTAGATTTTGGATTTGTTCATCTCTTGGTCCCTCGATTTATCCTTTTAGTACTTAGGATGAATTTAATCCTCAAGTGTAAAATCGACTTTGACGAGCTCTTAAATTGACTTTGACTTTGCATTGATTTTTATTTGAATTTTATTTAGATCTGTTTGGACTTTGACCTGATGTATTTGCATGGGCATTTGTGGTCCAAAATGGTCCATAGGCATCCATACCTATTGACCGTTAACCTTTGACTCGGTCAAGGTCTATCTTGGACCTTATAGGATTATTTCAAACCCTTTTTGGTGCCCCTCTTTGGCTAACCATTTGGGCCTATTTTGGTTGGCCGTTTTGGCCAGCCATGACTCGTAATAGCTGGTCATTTGGACCTCTTAAAGGCCCTTTATGATGGCTGAGGCCTATATAAACCCCAACACTCTCCCATTTCTCTCATCCCTCTCTCTCTATATCGAGTTCTTTCTCTCTCATAAGCTTGACTCTCTTGTGAGACTTAGATCTGGTTGTAGTTTGGATTCATCCCTGAGATTAAGATCCAGTTACAGTTCAAATATATTCTTGAGATTCAGATCTGATTGTAGTTCAAATCCATTCTTAAGATCCAGATTCGGTTGTTGTTCGGGTCCAAATCTAGTTGCTCAAATCCATTCTTAAAAAAAAAATTCTGTTGTTATTTGGATCCTTACTCACTTGCAATATGGATCCATACCCATATCTAAACCCAAATTGAGCCTAGATCATCAAATCCTAGTCAAAAGGCTATTCAGGGTAGTTGTAGAGGTTATCTGTCTCACCAAGTGCAGGTCCTGGATTGATTCTTTGCTAGTAGGCGAAAGCTCAATCATATCCTAGGAGCATAGTTGTATGAGTACCCTTTACACCTAAGTAAGGTAACTATCGCTTAAAGATGGCACATGTATATGCGTGCCTTCAAGTATACCTGATTCAAGCTTAGTTGTCTGACCCACAAAGTGAAGCAAAATTTTTAATCATTTTCAAGTGATAGTTCTCTATAAGGTGACTATGAATGTTGAAAACCAGTAGATGCCCAAGTTGTCCCAGTTCGATGGCACCAATTTTAAACGATGGCAACAGAAAGTATTTATGTTTCTCATGATTGCAAAGGTGGTATATGTGCTCACGAAGGAGTGTCTCAAAGAATGAGAGGACAAAACCATTGTTGAAAACCAAAAGAGAAAAAAATGGATGCATTATGACTTCATATATCACGGACATATATTGAATGCTTTATCAAACACCCTTTTGACCTCTACTCAGAAGTCAATACTGTAAAGAAACTGTGAGAAGCACTTGAAAGCAAGTACAAAATATAGGATATAGAAAATCATAAGTTTTTCATTAATAAGTATATGAATTTCAAATTATTTGATGATAAGCCACTCCTACCTCAAGTTCATGAGATGTATATCTTGGCTAATCAGATCAAGTGTAAGGGTAGAAACCTTGATAATTATTCCAAGTGGCTACAATCATTAGTAGATTGCCCCATCTTTGAAAGATTATCGAAATGAATTAAAACATAAGAATGAAGAGTTTACCTTATAAGAACTTCAACTTCTTATAATCAAAGAGCAAACTCGATCTTGAGATAAGAAAAATGAAGTAAAAGAATTTTGCGCTAAAGTAAACATGGTTAATTAAATCACTACAAAAAATCTGAGGATTAGCGATGACCTAAATTTGTCGCTAAGCTGACGCCAATTCATCGCTAAGCCGATGCCAATCCGTCGCTAAATAGTTTAGCGATGAATTAGCGTTGATGTAGCGACGGATAGCTTCCATCACAAAATTATAGTTGCTAATTAGCGACAAAAACTATATGTCGCAAATTCAGTTGCTAATTCGCGATGAATTAGCGAATGCCATGATTCATCGCAAGGCCGTCGTCAATATACAAAGATTTTGGTTTTACGATGAATTAAACTCCGTCGCTATTGTAGCGACGAACATAGCGACAAATTTTAATCTGTCGCAAACACGTTGACCAATTCATGTTTGCGATGGATTAATATTAGTCCCTAATCCATCGCTAAATTGGACGCTGATAGAAAATATTCGTCGCTAATCCGTTGCAAACAAGATTTTTTTTTTAAAAATTTGTTTAAAACATAAATATCGAGAAAAAATTCTCGTGATACAATTTATATTTCCTGTACAATTTATATTTCTTGTGTATAAAAAAACAAAATACACAAACAAAATACATATAAAAAAAAACTAAAACTATTTATTGATCCACTATAATTTTTGCCAAGTTCTAATTATTTACAGGTGAACATTTATATTTTTGAAACAATAAGAAGGTACAATAAATTCAACACATGAATCTAATCATCGCCAAGATTCTGTGCGTCATCTTCTTTATTGTCTCGATCTGCCCTTTTAACTCCTTTACGCTGATTATCTCTAGCAACCTACAAGAGAAAAGAAAATGTTAGTATTAATAAACAAAATATAATGAAATAAATTATATGCAATGCACCTAAGTTAAGGCAATCAGAGTAACAAGAAATCTAACGACATGCAACAAATCACATGAAACTTTCATACCTGAGAGGTACCTGCAGACGAAGTTCCCCTTCCCCAGAAAAAACTGCAGAACTCATTACAGACATCAGAAATTACTTCATGTAAATAGTCAGGCATAATGTCCTTAACGAGCTGTCGTACACCATCCCAAGAATTAGGCGAGTCAGTCGGTTGCTTGGAGCTGATGCTGACGGGAGAACTCTGTGAGTCTTGACTGGTGATGTATTCATATTACTCCCAAACCCGAATACACGACCTTTTTTTGGTTCACTTGTTGCAGTCACCCATGCATGATTAAATGATGGATGCTGAGTAGAGTCATCGCTATATCGCTCTACCATCTGTTGCTCATATGACTCCTACAAAGTAATGATTATAGTACGAATTAATAATTAAGAATTATAATGTTTATGATAATTTATATATTATAATGTTTATTAATACAATAAATACATACCGTTGTTATTCTCGCCTTCTCTGATATGAACTCTTCCGTGGTCTTACGTTTATATGTTTCAACAAACACATCCTTGTATGACACAATGCCTCTTTTTTCTACTTCCTGCGAAGTGAAATGATAAAAGAATTATTTAACAAGTTTGCAACAATACTTATAAAATTGACAATATATATTGATGAGTTACCGTTTTCTTCAGGTGGCTCCCAAAAGTCCTAGATTCACCTATGTGTAGATAGGCATCAAGCATTTCGCTCAGTTTTGTGCAGCCTTTGCTGAGCGGTTTTGAAATTTATGCCCCGCCCACTTATCGCATATTGCATCCCAAACATCTGACCTGATAGTAGGAGGTCAATGGCCCTTCCACTGCCGTGGATCATCTATCCCGTCAGATGCTTTTCTTGCTGCAGTCTTTATATTATGTAGCATGTTTGCAAATCGATTGTCAGCCACCTTCCTTGCATCCTGTTCCTCCATCGTAGTCGCGAAGCGATTCGAAGCCTACAAATATTTTCAGAAAGTTAATAGACATGACTATAAAAAAAATTAACTATAAAACACATTAACTATGAGAAACGATTGTATACCATGAATGAGGACCACAATCTGTCAAACACCTTCTTCGGGTACTCTTTTCATTGAGCGACTGGTCCTGGTAGTTGTTGAAGTAGTGAATTCTTAATATCTTGTATTACTTCTTGTGGCTTGAACCTCGCACTGCACATCAATTGGTAAACATTAACTATCAATATATAATATTTATAAGATAAGTAATAAGTGAAAATAAAATACTTATGGTCGATTATCGATATATACTATTTGAATGAGTCTTCTTATGATAGACTGAGAAGACCCTGCATCCTGCGTTGGCTCGTGACTTGTATGAACAGCTAGTGTAGGTGGGTCATGTACAGGCAAAACATCATCTGTAGAAAAATGTGTTAGAAATTCTCAGAATGCGTATTTAAACTAATCAAGTATACAATTAGTTAAACTTATATACCTATTAAAGCAGTCCGTGAAGATGAAGGCTGAGACTGGCTACCACTGGGTGATCGACCACTGTAACCTCTACGAACCATATTCTAACAAATAAAAAATGTCATGCAATACATTCAAATAATTTAAATCATTCACATCAGGTATTGCAATACATTCAAATCATTCAAACACGTTACAATATATTCAATTCATAACTCTATACGTATCGAAGATACATAATCAAAGAATAAAAAATGTCATGTAATACATTCAAACATTGCAATACCTTCAAATCATTGCAATACATTTCAATGCTTTCAAATAATTCAAATCATTCACAAAATGTCATGCAATATATTCAAATAATTCAAATTATTCACATCAAGTATTGCAATACATTCAAATCATTCAAACATGTTACAATACATTTAAATCATAACTTTATACGTATTGAAGATACATAATCAAAGAATAAAAAATGTCATGCAATACATTCAAACATTGCAATACCTTCAAATCATTCAAATCATTGCAATACATTTCAATACATTCAAATAATTCAAATCATTCACATCAAGTATTGCAATATATTCAAATCATTCAAACATGTTACAATACATTCAAATCATAACTCTATACGTATCAAAGATACATAATCAAAGAATAAAAAATGTCATGCAATAGAGGTTTGTATTACGAGATTTTTTCTCCATCAGCTCATCAAGATTCTAGGCATCATTGCCAAGTTATAATTAGTTACAAGTATGTCAAAGAAATTAAACAAATGAAACTAATCCTCGTCAAGATTTTAAGCATCATCCTCTTCATTTTGTCGATCTGTGCCTTCCTCTATGCCTCCATCAGGTCCTCTACGGTGATCATCTCCAACATCCTACAAGAGAAAAAATGTTAGTATTTATAAACAAAATATAATGAAATAAATTATATGCAATACACCTAATCTAATGTAACAAAGTAAATGGTTGAATGACATAGAGAATAGCAATAAACTGACGGACATTAACAGAATTCAAATATATGTTCTAAGACTGAAAAAAAATATATAGTGACTCAATCAAGCAGATATGTGTTTTAAGTTTGTCAAAGAATTTTACAGTGATTCATGCATGCATTTATAGTTTATAAGGTTGTCAAATAAATGTGTTATGTATCACAATCATGCATCGTTTGTTGCTTCTTTCTCTACCCCAGTTGGTGTATCACTATGTTCCATAGCAGAACCCATTTCTGGTCCTACGACATCAAATATCAAATCTATATATAGATTATCGTGCACCACATATACCCATGCATTAAAATTATTCTAAAATTCTTCACCATGAAGCATCCAATTCTGATAACCACTAACAAAACCCTTTCTGTTTAGGTGATATTTAATGTCACGAAGTTCTGCAAATCAATTATTCTTACACATCGTGCAGGGGCATCTGATCTGACCGGTGGGATCTACTGTACTAACACTTGCCATTATGAATTCAATAAAACTGTCAACACCATCCATATATTCATATGACACCTTATTATCAACTATTCTACAGTATATCCATTCATGGTTTGCAGTCATTTTATCCTATAATATTACAGATATTATCATCACCAGTTAAAAGAGAATCTTAATAATCCTATGATGAAAAAAAATCTAATTTACCTATTAATTCTTGTTTGGTGATTGTTTGTGAGCAATTTTTTGAATGCATAAATTTTCATGTGTAACACCATCACATCATATTTATGCATATCACAAGGATATTTAGAAATATGAAATCACATTTCATAAAATGATACATTTATTTGAAGCATATTTTCAGGATATAATTTTACATGGAAGGTATAATTAAATGGAAAATAACTTCGTGCAAGCATGGATACAGATACATCAAACATTGCAATACATTCAAATCATTCATATCAAAACATATATCAAACATGTACCTGCAACAAACACACTTCAATATTCTGCTAACTACTACCATGCTAAGCATGAAATCCGTACTCCAAAAATAAGAACACTTCTATTCTCATACATTAAAATCATGCTCAGCATGATCTCCAAACTCCATCAAAACAGTCCTAGATATCCATAACTAAGTGAGTGTGTGAACATAAAAGTGTTGCATCCAATAAATTAAATAACATGTGATGCACTTGCATCACTTACTCACCACAAGTATTTACCCAATTTGAATTGCTTATACCTTTTCATTTTTTTCTTATTTATGTTTGTATTGCATTTTTAGCCACATGCGATGTTTAACACTAAGCATCACACAATTAGCTCAGCAACATACCTGTGAAGCACAAATATACAGTACAATACAGGGAGGCAGGCGGGGGTTACCTACGAAGTCACCAAAGACGGGGGTAAGGCATCAGGAATGTTTGGAAATTGAGCAAAAAAGAGGGAGAAAAAGGATGTCCGAACGAGGGTGTCGGCCTAGGTCGGGTGCGCGGCGGAAGGAGGTCGGCAAGGCTGTCGGAGAGGGTGGAGATAACAGTGAGTTTGGTAGGAGGATCAACGGTGATGTTGTCGAGCCAGAAGGCAACAAGAGGAAGGTCGGGGGACGATGGGAGGCAGGTCGGGCGACGATGGGAGGCGGGCCGGGGAAACGCGGTGAAGACGAAACAGAAAAGAAAAAGAAATGAGAAAAAATTAGGGATTTACGGAGAAATTAGCAATGGCCAAATTCCGTCGCTAAGTCATCGCTATTTGGCGATGACTTAGCGACAAAATAGTTTTGCCACAGATGGATATGGCGACAAAATAAAATCCATCGCTAATCTGTCGCAAAGTAGCGACATATTATCGACAAAATATTTTCCATCGCTAAAATCACAAATAAACAATATTTTAGCGATGAATATCTTTCTCTCGCTAATCCGTCACCAATTTGTGATGGATTTTGTCTGTTGCAAAGCAAATGTCCATTGCTAATTAGCAATTTTCTTGTAGTGGGTGTCTTAGAAGAAAAAATTTATATGAAACAACCTTAAGGTTGTATTACACTGTCAAGAAAAGAAAGTTTGCAAACTCTTAAGGTTATTATATAGTTTGAAACAATCACTAAAACAATTTCATAAAAAATTTGATGAAGTAATCATGTCATATAGTATTAGAATCCATGACTTTGATAAATGCATGTATAGCAAAATAGAAGGTATTCATGTTACAATTATTTATCTTTATATGGATGATATGTTAATCATGAGTAATAATATAGAATGCATAAATAATGCCAAAAGTTTTTTTTCATCTAAATTTGACATGAAAAATATGAGTTCAGTTGATGTTATACTTGGTATTATGTTGATTAGACATGAAAGTGGTTATACATTAACTCAATCCCACTACATTGAGAAAATTTTAAGAAACTATAATAATTATGGTTGTAATCATGTTGCTACTCTGATTAATACTATTGTTAAGCTTTCGATTAATACTAAAAGAAATATATCCTAATTAGAGCATGCAAGTATTATTGGCAACCTTATGTATGCTATGAAGGAAACTAGACCATACATATCTTTTAGTACGAACAAGTTGAGCCGATATACTAATAATCTATGATAAGAGCATTTGGATGATATATATCAAGTCTTGAAGTACTTGAGATAATCTTTATAATATGTGATATTTTATTAGAAAGAACCCACTGTACTTGAAGGGTATAATGATGCAAACTAAAATCTTAATTTTAATGAATCATTATCCACAAGTGGTTGTATATTTACCCTTGGATCTAGAGCAATTGTTTGACGATCCAAGAAACAAACTATGATAACTCATTATATAATGGAAGTAGACTTGATAGCTCTAGCATCAACTAGTATGCAAGATAAGTGGCTAAAGAATTTCTTAATAGGGATATGAGATAAACCAATAACCTCGATAGTTATGCATTATGATGATCAATCAACTATATGCAAGACGAGAAGTAATATTTATGGTGAAAAATCTAGACATATTAGTCTAATTGACAAAGATACTTACTTGAGATATTGTCTTTAAGATACCGAGGGGAATTGAGTTAAAGTTTATAAAAGCAATCAACGATGATAGAAACCCAACCATATGATAAGGGTCAAACCATCTCGAGTGGTTCAATAGAAAAAAAAATATTTGAGTGATTAGTTTGAGAACTTAATATTTTTCTCATTCTTGTTGTCAAGTGCTCAAAACCTATGTACATATGGTGAGTTTAAATTAAACTCTTAATAAGATCCATAGAACTAATGGCTTGGGTGTTTCAAACAGTTTTACACACTTGATGGATTTATTTATATGACTTTGTCTCTAGAGCACTTATGAAATTGGGATATAACACATAATCCTTAATGTGCGGCTTCTATATATTGGTAGACACACTATGATCACATGAAGTGAAAGTGTGTGTTACGATGTTTGGAAGGCTAATTGAGATTTTCAATTCAAGTCTAACACTATTGAAGTTTCAGACAGACTAAGATTAAGTAACATTAACGTGGGGGTTCAAACCCAAAAGGTACCTTCACTTATGCATTGAATCTTTGCGAATAACCTTTGTAGTCATTTTCATAGTTTTGATCGACATGAAGGATTGTTGGATTTTGGCTCCAAACTACTTAAGTTTTTCCTCTATTTTTTCTATTTTCTTAAGTTTGCGGGTGTTATATTCTCTACAAAAGCTTAGTCCCATATTAAAAGTTGAAAAACTTTTCTTGTCCTTGTATATAGAGTTTATGCCTTAAAGGGCAAGGGCCTCAAGGGCATTACGTCTTGAGCTTGTGCATATTTTTATTCTTGGACCTTGAACCTTAAATCTTGCATCCTAGATTTTGGATCTTGGATATATTTAGATCTTATTCGAATTTATTTAGACATTGCCCTAACATCTTTGCATGAGAATTTATGGTTCCAAATGGTTCATAGTTGCATATACCTGTTGACCTTTGACTCGATCAAGGTCGATCTTGGACCTTATAGGGTTATTTTGGATACTTTTTGGTGCCCCTCTTTGACCAACCATTTGGGCCTCTATGGTTGATCGTTTGAACCTCTTAAAGATCATTTATGACCTTTATAGTGGTTGAATCTTTGCAAACAACTTTTGTAGTCCTTTTTATAGTTTTGATCCACATGGGGGGATTATTGGATTTTTTGTTAAAACTACACAAGTTTTCTCTATTTTTCCTATTTTCTTAAGTTTGTGGGTGTTATTTTTTCTACTAAATGTTTAGTCCCATATTAAAAGTTGTAGGAACTTTTTTTGTACTTATATAAAGGAGTACGATAGTGCCTTAAAGGGCAAGGCCCCCAAGGGCATTATATCTTGGGCTTGTGCATATCTTTGTTGTTGGATCTTAAACATTCGACCTTGAATCTTTGATCGTAGATATATTCAAATCTTATTTAGATCTATTTAGGCCTTGCCTAACATCTTTGCATGGGCATTTATGGTCCAAAATAGTTCATAGCCATCTGCCGAGAGTTGTTGACCTTGGACCTTACAGGGTCATTTTGGACCCTTTTTGGTGCCCTACTTTAGCCAACTGTTTTGGCTAACCATGGCCTCATAATAGATGACCCTTTGGATCTCTTAAAGGCCCTTTATGGCCATTATAGTGGTTGAATCTTTGAGAACAACCTTTGTAGTTCTTTTCATAGTTTTGATCTATGTAGGGGATTGTTGGATTTTGGCTAAAAACTCCTCAAGTTTTCTTATATTTTTCATATTTCTCTAAGTTTGTGGGTGCTATGCTCTCTACAAAAGTTTAGTCTTATATTAAAAGTTGTAAGAATTAAAGGGGTGGTGCCTTAGAGGGCAAGGCCCTCAAGGTCATTACATCTTGATCTTTTACATATCTTGGACCTTGGACTTTGGATCTTGATCTTGATCTTGGAATTTGAACTTGGGGTTTGACACTTTGGACTTTGGTTTGGTCTTTGACTTATCTTTTTAGTACTAGGGACATATTTAATCTTAAGTCTAAAACTGGCTTTGACTTTGCATTGTTTCATATTTGAATCTTATCCAAATCTGTTTGGACCTTGCCCTAATGTATTTACATGGACATTTGTTGTCTAACACGGTTCATAGCCGGCTGCCCAAACTTGTTGATTGTTGATCTTTGACTCGATCAAGGTCAATCTTGGACCTTACAAGGTCATTTTGAACCCCTAATTTTGTTGCCCCTCTTTGGCCAACTGTTTGGGCCTTTATGACTGACTGTTTTGGCCAGTCATATCATATAATAGCTAACCGTTTGAACCTCTTAGAAGCAATTTATGGTGGTTGGGATGGGGCCCCTATATAAACCCTAACCCTTTCTCATTTATCTTATCCCTTTCTTAAGCTCTCATCTCCTCTCTGTCACGAGTTCTCTCTCTATCAAATTCTTTCTCTCCTACGAGCTTGGCTCTCTTGTGAAATTTAGATCTAGTTGTAGTTCAGATCCATCTCTGAGATCCTAGTTATAGCTTTAATTCATTCTCGAGATCTATATCCGGTTGTAGCTTAGATTCACTTTTAGATCTAGAGTCGGTTATTGTTTAGATCTATTCTTAAAATCTAAATTATGTTGTTGTTTGGATCTATACTCACATGCAGTCTGGATCCATACCTATATTTGAACTCAAGATCCATATCCAATTTGAGCCTAGATCATCCTATCCTAATGAAGAGGCTATTGAAGGTGGTTCATGTCGAGGTTATTGGTTTTACCTAGTGTCGGGCGTAGACCGATTTTTTGCTAGGAGGCGAAAGCTCGGTTGTATCATGAGACTATAGTGGAACGAGTACCCATTGCACCTAAGTGGGGCAACCATCGTTTGAAAGATGCCTCAGTTGCCAGACCCACAAAGTGAAGCAAAATTTCCAACATATCCTACATGGGATAGGGCACTCCGAAGGAAGAAATTACTCTGAGCTTAAAAAGTAAAATTTTAAGTTAAGCTAGATTAGTTAGTATGTTTTCATGTGAAAATATGAGAAAATCCTAAATAAAAGAAGCGACAAAAGCAAATTAGTCGAGAAGTAAAGGTAGAGTGCTAAGCGCTCTGACCGCTTCCTAACTTGACTGAGATCCAAATAAAGAAACTAAACTAAGTAGCTAAACTTCCTATAGACTTACACTAGAAACACCCTAAACTGTAGAAAATGATATAAAATTACATAGAGCGGCATTTCCCTAAAGCAAAGGACAAGGAGGAAGGATGGTGCAACCAATGATATAAATCCCTCGTTTTCAGTCCTCAAAAGAGGGAGAAAGGCTATTAAAAAGTTCTTCTCACAAGCTAAAAAAGAACCCTTAATGAAGAATTTTGACAGACTTTGTTTGTCGCCAGAATTGGCTTAGAGGTAAATTATCCATTTGCCACTAGGTTAGTTAGCAACAGATTTATTATCTTCTAAGCCTGCTAGTGGCAGATCCATCTGCTGGACTATGCCAAGGGGCATTCCACGGGTATTTCAGGCATTTATAGGAGTATTGGTTCAAGAAGCCGAATTTTTTTAGTGTCTACAGTTTCAAAGTCATACAAAACAAATGATCAAGAATATCTCATTTTCATTTGGGTAATATAATTATTGATGGTGGCAAGGCAAACAAGTAGACTACCTTATGCAAAGACCGTTGCAAAAATGATCCCAGCAAATTCCCTAGTGTATGTATAGATAGATAGGATTTTAGGACCTAAAAGTAAATGACTTTAAAATTTCTGAAATTTCTACATTATAAAGTCCAAACTACACATAAAAAAAAAATTGATCCAAGGGTCTATGTATACTTTTCAACCATAGAGATCACCCTAAAAATTGTCAAAAAAACACATTTACATATGATTTTTGAAGGTGGGCACAGAGAGGTAGACCCTTTAGTAGGACAATCCCCATTGTCCTATGTATATATGGGTTAATATTGGCTACTAATGAAGGTACAGAAATCATTGGTACGGAACATAGATGTATTATTTGTTTGCTAAAGGTCAATCCTTAGATCATGCTTTTCTGATGTAAAAATGTGAGCCATTGATTTTTAGACCCCTTTAAAAACCTACTTGTCATAATCGCATGGTTCAAAACAATTTTCTTACAAAACAAACCATGTAGATTACTTCCATAACATTTGATCTACAAAAAATTAGAAAATTTTGAAGAAAAAAGTGCTTTCTACTCAATAGTAGCCAATATTTTTTTTTGATAGACCCTTACCAGTAATTATACAACCATACCAATGGGATTCGAACTTGCGACGTCCAAACATAAGGTGGTGTGCAGTCACTGCTCCTAACCATACCAATGGGATTTGAACTTGCAACCTCCAAACACAAGGTGGCGTGCACTCACTGCTCCTACCAGACATCCGGAGCCCTGTTGGTAGCCAGTATTAACCCTATCTATATCTATATATAGGTTTCTCTTTGACGTGGCATGAGCTGGCCTTGTTGCCTCCCAGGTGAAATCCTGTAATAGCTGCTGTTTGTGCATTGCTAGACTTCATATTGACAAGGGAGAAAATGAAGGTTACTTATTCTGCATTTGTGCTAGAGCCTATGAGGATGATATCAATGTAATTGCTTTTCAATATTTAGAACCAAGTGAAGTACTACTATACAAAGATTGCAGCAACTTTCGTCAATGTGAAAAAAAGGCTTAAATGAGCCTACTAAGACCGTTTAGCTAAGCAAATGATAAATAGTCCAATTTGAAATAGATCCATCATACCTATTGTTCCCGAACGAAATAAACAGGTTAGAGAAAAAATAGTTCATCAACTTATTTTGGGTATCAACCTAGAAGGGTTTTTGTGCTTTCTTAGGATGACCTCAATATTTGTTGCAAAAGACGTTTTCACATCGTATAGTAGAAAAGTATCAGGACATTTAATTGTACTCCTTGAAGAAAATTTCATATAGAATAAGATATTATAATCATTTTTTTCCATATTTTACACGGGGAAACCGCAGCCCGGGGAATGGAGACTTAGTCCGTGGCTAGGACCCTCAACCCCCAGGGCTTATGCAAGGGGTAGCGCCAACGGGAATCAATCCCAGCCAAGGCCCCCTCCAACTAGGCTGACCCCTTGGGGTTGGATATAAGCATTTTGTACTGTGATCTTTTTTGAAAGATTATTTGCCAATGCCATCTAGGCTGTTGTTAAATAGGCAATATTTTCTGCCAGGCCAGAAAAACATAGGGGGAGCATTGACCTGGCAACGGCGGCTTCAAATAGCACTAGGTGCTGCAAAAGGTTGAACTTTTTACTTTGCTTGCTTAATTATTTTCTTTTAGACATCGCCTTTTTTCCCCTATTTGTTTTTTGTTATAAAATCATCGTTTAAATTGCAGGTTTGGAATATCTACATACAGGTTGCAAGCCAATGGTCGTACATAGGGATGTTAAGACAAGAAATATTCTCTTGGATGAAAATCTAGAAGCCAAATTAGCAGATTTCGGGTTGTCTAAAACTGGAGCTGTTGATGGGTCTACATATTATGCAGCAACCAAAGTTGCAGGAACACCTGGTTACATAGATCCTGAGTATTACTCAACATATATATAGAAAACTTACATTCTTTCTATTCATGTTAAATTTTTTGCCTTGATTTCTTACTTGGGATGTAGATGTGAAAAAGAAGCACATCAATAAAGGGAAAAGGGAAAACATATTCTTTTCTTTTTGAGAGAGAGAAAAGAAATTCACTAGTCAAATATACTAATAGAAGACAGTAGTAACATGTGATGAGAGATCAACAAAAAACAGCGGAAACGGTAAAAAAAACATGATACAAAGGGAACACGTATTCATCTCTATACATGTTCTCCTTGAGCATCCATGCAATATATAGGCCAACATTTCATGAGTTAGCTGAGAAGCAGTTTCTCATCCATGCTTAATTTTTCACAGGTACTACAACACCCAAATCCTCACCAGGAGGAGCGACGTCTACAGTTTTGGTGTAGTTCTTTTTGAACTTATAACTGGGAAACCTGCGATATTTTCCATAGGCAATGACCGCTATAATGTCGTCCAATGGGTCAGACCCAAGATTTTTAAGGGGGACATTGAGAGCATAGTTGATCCTAGGCTGCAAGGTTGTTACCGCGACATCAACTCCATATGGAAAGTTGTTAAAATAGCAAAGAAGGCCACCGAACAGTCTCCAAATGCGAGACCCGACGTAACCGAGATTGTGAATGCTTTGAATGAGGCAATGAAGATGGAAAATTTCCAAGGTAATCCATTTCAGCAGTTTCTACGGAGTTTCAACATCAGAAAATTTTAGCAGTTTCTCATGAGTCGATACACTAGCTAATCCATTTCCAAGGTAATCTCATGCTTGTCTATTGCTATCACAAATGCCTACCAACTTTTAATTTCGAACTGTTTCACATGGGTATCTATTCCCAAGTGAAAAAACTAAGGTTTAATTTTCCTCCTCAAGTCAATTTCCTCCTAGACATTCAAGAATATGTAATGTTATTGGTATCAATGAAAGCCTATAAATTGTGATTTGTTTCTTGTTTTTGCTGTTCGTTTTATCATGTGTTCGTACGTTTCCCTCCTAGTACACGTTTTTTTTTTTAAGGATAAATGTATTACTGAATCAGTACGAGATTATACAAATCAGGAGGACAACAGTTACATGAAAAAAAAAGAACAAGAGTCCCTCAAGGGGCTTGTCAATTGAACTGGATCCACACACTTGTGGTTTTCGTTATTGTGGGTGGTTCCTACAAAGTATCGGTAGAAGCAATAGCAGCATTTGTCCCCCAAAAGATCACCGCTTTTACTTTCCTTTTATGATGAATACAATTGTGATGGCCTACTGTTTTCCTATGGTTGGATGGTTATGCTGAATGGTAGATTTTGGTAATGGTCTTCACCTCTTGGGCATAAAGTTCTGATTTATGATAAACAAACCACTCAGATATGCCATCAAGAAAGCCACTGATAAGGTCCAGTCCAACTGGCAGACTTGGGTGTCTTTCTAGTGTATGCTCGTCCCACTTGCAATGTACAAGAATAATGTCTTCGAAAAACAAATGTTCCGTACCTCCCATCATGCTGAAGCTATAACAGGTGAGGCATTACTCAGCCCGAACTAGTCCTTTAACGAATGAAGGACATGATCAGATCCATCAGACGTGGACCATGGTGAATCCCACTAGGGGCACAAACATATACTTTAAGTTTTAAATAAAAAAGTCTGAATCCAAGCCTACACTACAAAACAATCTGGCCAATACTGGTGATAAATTAGCACCAGTAAAAGTGTTGCGCTAATACATTTACTGGCGCTAATGCATAGCGCTAGAAAAAAGCCTTTTCTAGCGCTAAAGAAGAAACAAAAAAAATGTTTTTTTTGCACTAAAATAGTATTAGAAAAAAATTCGTTTCTGGTGCTTTTTAGTGCTAGAGAATATGCCTTTTTTGTTTCTTTTGTAGTGCTAGAAAAGAATTTTTTTGGTTCTATTTTAGCGTCGGTGATTTATTTTGCATTTTAGCCGCTATTTTAGAGATACATATTTTTTTCGCTAATTTTTTTTTTCATGTATAACTTTGCTCATACATTCATTCACTGATGAACCTGCTTAGATATTCATTTATTTATTATAAAATGAACCTTCTTATACATACATCCATTCATTTAAAAATGAATCAGTTCATACATTCATTCTAAAATAAACCTGATCATTCATTCTAAAATGAACATACTCATACATACATTGCAATCATTCATTCATTCATCACCAAATGAACATGTTTATACATGCATTCATTCAAAAAATGAACATGCTCATATATACATGCATTCAATATGCTCATATCTGTGTTCATTCATTCATTTAAAAATAAACTAGTTCATACATTCATTTCATTCATTCGAAATTAATTTGCGCATTTATTTCATTCACTCTAAAATGAATCTGCACATTCATATATTCACATGTTCATTCACTCATTCAAAAATGAACCTGCTCATACATACATTCATTTTTTGCATTCAATATGAAACAACTCTTACAATCATTCATTAATTCATTCATCACCAACTGAACATGCTTATACATACATTCATTAAAAAATGAATTCGTTCATATATACATTCAATTATTTAACTTGAAGTAGTTCATACATTCATTCATTCTAAATCATATTTCTCATTCATTTCATTTATTCTAAATCATACTTCTCACTCATTTCATTCATTTAATAATGAACCTCTATAATTCCAACATTTAAATTTGAATCCCTGCAATTAATACAACATTTAAAGCATACACACACTATATATATTTTCTTCAATTCTTCATAACTTCATCATCTATAACTTTAATATTCACATTCGAAGGCTTACAAAAAATACAATATTTAAATCCTATACAGACACAACTATATATATTTCTTCTTTTAACCTCCATAACTCTAACCTCCATAGCTCCAACATTCATATTTGAAGCCTAAAAAGAAACACAACATTTAAAGCATATATACACACACAACTATATATATTTCTTCCTTCACCTCTCCATAACTCCAACCTTTATAATTTTAACATTCACATTTGAAGACCTGCAAAAAAATATAACATTTAAAACATACATACACACACAACTATATATATATATATATATATATATATATTTATTTTTTCAACCCTTTATAACTCCAACTTTAATAGTTCAATATTCACGTATACAAATGCATAACTCTAACCCTCTATAACTCCATCATGCACATATTCAACCTGCTATAAAAAGAATTCATGCATAAAGAGGAGATAGTCTAAAAGTTCATGCATATATTCAAACCAATATGAAAAAATTCATACATATAAATAATATCAGATAACAAAAAAAAAAAGTTTTGTTTCAAATACATATAAATAGTTTATAAGTTCATGAATTGTATAGATGGAAAACAGTCTCAGAACCAAAGGCTCACCACACTTGTATATGAGGCCTGCAAATAAACATATATGAAAGAATTATATATGCATACACACACATATGTATATATATATATATATATATATATATATATATATATATATATATATATATTGGTAGTTGTTCATTTGTTAGGTGCTAAATGATACATGCTATGCATTTTTCTGCCCTTTCGGTATTTTTTTCGCAGTTTCGACCCTATAAATGTGTTGTGCATGGTCAATTTATGAAGAATCCACACCTGAATCATGTGTTTTCGATGAAAGAAATGATATTTGGAGCCTTAAAAATTTATAAAGATTTTGGGCCGCTAATTTTTCTAACCTTATAAAAACCCACCTATGTGTCAAAATCAAATGCTTCAAAAACTGATCCCTATAAAACAGAATACATAGATCACATTTATATGATCAAAATTTATAAATAAAATAAAAAGGACTAAAAAAACCATTTAACACATAACATGTGAACAAATACCAATCACTATATATATAACCAAATACAAATTCATGTAAGGATTAAAATCCTTACTTTTATCAACTTACCTAAGGAGTTTATGAGGAACTTGATTGATTATTGGACATCATTCTCAATAATAGCTTCTTCAATCCTACAACCTTAGATTCCAAACTTGTGAGTTGCTCTTGCATTACATTTATCTTCTTGTGGTACACAATGTTTTAATGTGAGAGGTCTGCTAAGCTTGAATCAACACCGAATACTTTTTTGCTTGACACCCTCATGCCAAACATTTGTACATGTCCATATTTGTTTGGTCCCAAAACTTGAGAGAGGACATGCCCTCGTGATGGGACACCGACATATGCATCCAACATCTAAGACAACTGAGTTATCTTGTCTTTGATCTCCATCTGTAAGCCAACATATTAATTCAATAAGAATTACATATTTTATTTTCATATATAATTCTTCTATGAATAACAATGAACCCTAATAAAGAAAATAGGCCTTATTATCGCTTGATTTGTTTCTACACTGGCAACCCCCGATTTTTAGCTGGTATAGGTCATACAAAACATATGCCTTCGAGAAGGCTCTGCCCCATCAACACCAACCTACGAATAAATAAAATATGATTAAAAAATACAAAGTCCTATACTTAAATGACAACCATGCAAAATATGATACATACATTCTCTTCTCAATACTGTGAGAAACTCTTTATGCCCTTAGCATGCATAAATTTTTGTCGGGCACGATTGACTTTGTTCTTTATACTTTGCGCCTACAAAGATATAAGTGATATATATATATATATATATATATATATATATATATATATATATATAGAGAGAGAGAGAGAGAGAGAGAGAGACGCGCTATTATAATCAGATATAATGAATGCACATAACATTAATATATAATGAAAAATGCAAACCTTCAATTGACGGGAATCAAAATGATGCATCAAACATTCTGATTATCATGTATGTAAGGTGGATGTGCAATAAAGCACCCCTCAAGAGCACTATGATGCTTGTAGATTATCTTAAGATCGAACTTGAAGTTTCTTCAGGATCTAGCATATTCTTTCAACAACAATCCATTCATTATCTCAAGAATTTCATACTTTTTCTATATTAACAATATATATATCTTACCTATTGTTGAAGGAATAAATGTTAAAGATCAAATCAATTTTATAATATATATATATATATATAAGAAATATATATACCAAAATCGAAGGCTAAACATCCTCCTTGTAAGAATTTGATAATGACAAGGATCTCCAATGATGGTTCCTATGAAGCTACTAAGGTGTTGTGCCCCTCAAAATATGGGTTGCCCATACTTATTTATGACAACCTTATGAATTTGTCCTGAGCAAAGACCAAAAGTAAAAAAAATAGCAATTAAAATAAAAAAATCCTTGAATCTAAATTATACATGAGTAAATAAAATTTGGATTTAGCATGCATTCATTAAATAAATTATAAAATTAGTAATTCAAATACAAAACCCATAAATTTACAAACTACAAAAAAATGAAAAATATACCTTGGTGAGGGAGTGGTAGAAGGTGGTCGGATAAGGCAACCGTAGTGGTGGTGGTTGCCGGTGAAC
Organism: Nuphar pumila; assembly: GCF_984573655.1. Taxonomy (NCBI): domain Eukaryota; kingdom Viridiplantae; phylum Streptophyta; class Magnoliopsida; order Nymphaeales; family Nymphaeaceae; genus Nuphar; species Nuphar pumila. The sequence goes on along the minus strand of NC_143263.1, from coordinate 29,623,707 downwards.
ACATGGTGGTGGAGGATAGACGGTCGAACGAGGCACCAGTGAAAATAGTGGTGGCTGGTGAACATACAGAGGAGAGAGAGAGAGAGAGAGAGAGAGAGAGAGAGAGAGAGAGAGAGAGAGAGAGAGAGAGAGAGAGAGAGAGAGAGAGAGAGAGAGAGAGAGAGAGTGGTGGTGGACGATGGTGGTGGTCGGTGAATAAAGATAGAACATAAAAAAGGGAGAGGGTTTTCTCATCATCAATATATATATTTTTTAGAGAAATGATAATTGCTATATTTTGATAAAAGTAGATTAACCGGGTGACAAGGAGTCACCACATTTCCATATAGAAACAACATTACATATCCGATTTATAGAAAAATAGGAACAAAACAACATTATAATTTGAATCGGCAGAAAAATAGCAGCAAACAAACGAAGGATCATCTGGCGACATTAGTCACAGAACCTTCCATGCCAATACGATGTTCCCTTGCCCAAAGTGACTCCGAACTAGGTCATTTGAGCTGCAAACGCTCTAACAGCAGCCTACAAATAGCTTGCAGCAACGAGAAAAGTGAGGTTTGCTTGTCTCAAAAAATCCCGTTGTTCATCTCCAACCAAACACACCTTCGCATAGTCAAAAGCCAACATCTCCACAAAAATAACCACTTTGAACCCCAATTTCTAATTTCTTGAGCTACGAGTAGGGATCTTAGAGGTCTAAAGGACCTCTAAGGTATGCTCTTGTACCCCCAAGCATGATTAACAAGGAGTTGGTCTGGAGTGAGCATCAACTAGGAAAGCAAAAACTCCTTTTCTTCATGTTCACATCCATGAGAATCTTGTCTAGAAACACCAATCAGCCAGTAAAAGAGGCTCTTGCCAGAAGGGCACCGCTATAAACACCCCAAATTTTCACCATCATCCAGTGTTTATATATTTCATGTGTCATTGCATATCATTGCATGCATTCGGCATACTATTTTATTGTATTGCATGTCATTACATCTCATTTTCGAGATCTAGCACTCCTGTTTTTAAAATATTTAATCCAGATTCGGGTTTTAAAACTTTTCTTTCAAAATCAATTTTTAAAACCTGGGGTTTTAATCAGCATCCTGTCATTTGCCAACCCCTAGGACCTTATATTTTGAAATGTTTTCTCAGAAAACAATCTGGATTTGTTTCAAACTCAAGTTTCAACCGATTTCAATTCTCAGACGAGACCCATTTAGGTGGTGCCGCTTCTGGATTCCTTTACTTGTCAAAAATCTCCAAAAATTTCAGAGTCCTAGTTGAATCAGGACTCTTTTTTCAGAGGCCAGTCAGATCAGAACTCTACTTTTTACTACCTTTTCTACTTGTCTTGGAGAAAACCCTTCAAAATCTTCCGTTTTGGCCAAAATCCCAGAGTCCTAGTTGGATTAGGACTCTTCTTCAAGAATCCCAGTCGGATTAGGACTCTGTCTTTTGTCATTATTTTTACTTATTTTTAACCAAATCTTTCAAAATGAGTCAAAACTCAGAGTTTCAGTCAAAACATGACTTTTTTCAGAGAGTCCTAGTTGGATCAGAACTCTGATCCTGATTTCAATTTTGAGAGAATCTTTCAAAATTCTTTCCATTTATCAAAATTGTTACACTTTTATCAAAGAATTTCAAAATTTTGAGGTTTTATCCCAGAGTCCTGATCAAATCAGAACTCTACCCCTAGAGTCCAGGACTCTATCCAAAATTGATTTTCATACTTCATTTTCACTGGTTTTCAAAAGCTTTGCCAAAATTTCATCATTTGTTTATCAGAAAACCAAAATTCTTAGAGTTCTGATCGAATCAGGACTCTTTCTCAGAGTCCTAATCAGATCAGGACTCTAAACCAAAACTTTAATTTTATCCTGTTTTTAACTGTTTTTCAAAATCCTCTCATTTGTTTTCTCAGAAAATCCAAAAAATTTGAGAGTCCTAGTTCAATTAGGACTCTGTCCCCAGAGTCTCAGTTGAATCAGAACTCCGTTTGATTTCAATATTTGTTATTGTTTACATTGTTTTTACAAGTTCTTTCATCTATTTTTCAGAAAATACCAAAAAAAAAATCTAGAGTTTCAGTCCGATCAGGACTCTGTCCCAGAGTCCTAGTCCAGTCAGGAGTCCGTTTTGAAGTCTGTTGTTACTTCCATTTTTCATTTATTTCTATTTGTTTTAAAAAATTAGGTCATTTTGTAGAGTCCAATTAATCCAGGACTCTATTTCAGAGTTCTGATTGAGTTAGGAGTCTAATCCTGATTGTATTTTCTGACTCGTTTCATCATTTTTGATAAAATCGTTTCAGAAACTCCTTCATTTGGCTTTTAAAACCCAAAATCTCAGAGTCCTATAAATCCAGTACTCTAACCCAGAGTTCCAGTTCGCCCGAGACTCTATTTTCAAAGATTTTGAATTTCAATTATTGATTTTAACCTCTTTTCAAAGTTCTTTTTAGTGTTTATTTCAAAACCTGGTGTGGGCCCACTCAGTTGGCGCCACATCCAGAAGAGTTCTAACCTAGTTGGAACTCTATGCCATTTCAAAACTTTTAATTTCAAGTTTGCTTTTGAAAATCTTTTGAAAACTCTCTCAATTTCAAGTTTTAAAATCATTTTTTGAAAAACTCAAGTAGGGCCCACTCGGGGTGGTGCCACTTTTGAGAAAGTCAGGGTTAGTCTAGGCTTAGTCAGTGTCTTGGTTAGTTTTAGAAGTTTAGAAGAGTCAAAATCTATTTTGAAAACTCATTTTTAAAGTTTGGTTTTTAAACTAGTATTTTTAGAGGTTTTTAAAACTTTAAAAACCCAAATGTGGAAAAACGCCAAGTGGCGCCACATTTGGGGGCTTTTTAGGACTAGCTAAGGGTTAATTAGGAATTAATTAGGATAATTTAGACTAGGGGTAGTTAGGTAACTCCACCCAAAAATCGCCCCCCATATAGAGAGTCCAAAATTTTCAAAATTGTGATTTTTAAAAAACCTATTTTTTTACTATAAAAAGAGGCCATAGGGAGACGATTTTTCAATTCACCTTCTTTAGCAATTCTTGGAGATTCTCTCTCCTCTCCAGCCCTTCCTCCATTGCAGCAACCTCAAGATAATTATTTTTTCAATTTTTTAGTTTTTTTATTTAATATTTTTAATGGTTTTAAATCAATTTTAACCATTGGCTCCATCTATTCTATGAATTAAACCATGGATTCAAGTCCAAGAACCTCAAGAGAGGTTCAAGAAGATGATCTAACTCAGTTTTGATGTTTTTCCAGGAATTCTAATCCATTAGAATTGATTATATTGTGGTTTTTCATGTACTTAACCAATAAATCATGAGATTTACCCTTTTAATGGATTAAATCCATGGTTTTAAGGGTAAAATCGAATTCCAACCAATGATTCCGTGTGTTTATTTATTTTCTTTGCTTATTTATGTTTATTACACGTTTTTCAGCATAGAAATCAATTTTATTTTACTGTTTTGGTATTTTCCTTATTGTTTTCATTAATTAATGCATGGATTATTAGGTTTCATTGATTAGATTTCTGTGTGTTTTTAACCATGGATCAACAAAGAATATGTTATTTCGTATTGAAGAATTCACTGTAAATTTCTTATTTTTTAATATGTGATACATGGATATGTCAGTGAAATACTGTGAAAAATTCAGGTGTTTTGGGATTTGGAAACTCTGTCAGAAAAATCAGACATTAAACCGTGATTTTCAATCTTTAAAATTGTTGTTAAAATTCAAGAGGTAACTTGCTGTTATGTTATTTTTCTCATCCGATATCCGATTTTAGATTAGTAAAGTGCTGTGGATTTGTGTTGAGATAATCTATTTACTGTAAAGTTTTGGTAATTTTGGGCCTCTGTTTATTATTTTTCCTCTGACAGAAAGTCTGATTTCAAATTTAAAACTCGTTAGGGTTTCCCAAAAGCCTAATCAGACTTGTAATGACCATAGATCTCAAACCATAGATCCGATTCATGATCTGTAAAAAAGGAGTTTTATTATTTTTCTGTCTACTGTTCACTTCTAAATTCTATTTTTTTTTATTAAGTTTGTTATTTATTTCTGTATTTTCAATCTGAAGTAGCTGTTATAACCCCTGTTAGATTTGTTATATTTTAGTTCAGATTGCCGGAAGGGTTTCTCCCTAACCGGAGATGCTTCTTTCAATATGTAAAAAGGAAAACCTCTGTTTTTATGTCTAGTTTGCCTCTGTAAAAATTCAGAAATTTTCATGGAAGATTGACCCCTGATTCGGGTCTAACTCTGAAACTGGTTTGTGACCTAGGTTAAAAATAGCATATTTTAGGGTTTTAATGCAATTTTCGGATTAAAATAATGTCAAAAAATTATTTTTATGATTTCAATCTTATTTTAGGGTCATAACAAGTGCATGTACCAATTTTTATGAATTTTGGAATCCGTTTGATGCCTGAATTAATCAAATTGCAAAACAGGGCACCTGCAGGATCCCGAAACACTGCCAAAATCACAATTTTTGTGATATTTCTTGATTTTCGTGCATAAGTGTGTGTTTTTAGGGTTTGTTCATGTATAGAATCATATTATGGTGTTTCATGTTTGATTTTGTGTTTATTTCAATCATAAATCCCAAGTTTTTACCAAAATCTATTTCAAAAAACCTTGATTTCAAGGCCATAGTCTTGCTATCAGGGGTAATTTGGTCATTTGACCTCAATTTCGAAATTGAAAACCCTAATTTTCTTATTTTTAATCATTTCATATCATATTTGAGTTAATTTATCATTATTGGTAATTCAAAAGTTGTATTTTACAAAATATCTTTTCTGAAAACCCTGATTTCAAGGCCATAGTCTTGCTATCAGGGGTATTTTGGTCATTTTGACCCCAATTTCGAAATGCCAAATTCCATTTTCATATTCATTACATCTTATTTCATATTTTATTAAGTTTATATAAGAGAATCATATGGAAACTGACTTATATCTAGGAAAATCCAGTAATTTCTAGATATTACTGGATAAATCTAGAAAAGCCAACATATCTTCACTAACCAGTTTTCTAGTTTTGCAGGGACATTGAAGACTTTATTTTCAGTCATTTAAATTCAATTAGTGATGTAAATTAAATATAAATTTTGGAATAAGAATTTCAATTTCTGCATAGAATAGGGCTGCATTGCATATAGTTTAAACTTTGATATATAACTGCTATGTATGCCAATTCATTTATATTTTTACAAATTCACCATGCTCTACACGAATGGCACGTTTACAAGCTCTTATGGAGTTGACAAACTCGATGAAATTTGTATTTATGACCATTGTCAGAATACGAATGATACCTAGATTTGTAATCTTTGTATTAGCCACATTCAGCCTACACTCTTAGGCTAACTTCAAAATGCACTGCATTTCTCAAAAATACAAAAAGGGTTTTCTCAATTCCTCAAAATCAAGTCTTCAAGTCCATATTCATTCATTTCATTCATTTGCAAGTTCAAATTCCAAATCAGAAAATCAATTTTCTCAAAATTTTTCTAAGTCTTATTCAAAAATCGATTTTCTCAAAACATTGATTTTCCAATGATATTTCAAGTATTTCCTAAGTTCTAAATTCGATTTTCTAAGTTATATTTTCAATTTAAAAGTTTGAATTCAAAGAAATCAAAATTTTCAAAGTTATTTCACATTTCTCAAAATTGATTTTCACAAAACCTCTAGATTCTTCAGAAATCGATTTTCACTTTCTCAGATACAGTATCTCAACCATGATTCACGATTTTCCAAGTGATATTTTTTTCAAGAATCTCCAAATACTTTTCAATCTTTGAAGCAAACATGATGTTTTCAAATCTACATTTTTCAGAAAATTCATAGCACATGCCTGATTCTTTGTGCATTTAGGAAATAGAACATGATTTAGATAAGTTGAGTAAAGCTAAGCACACAATTGATCCTTGGTTCAATTACCCCTGGTAAAGGCGCCAGGAACGGTTGAACCTCGTACCGACAGGCGAGTCCCATTCTTTGGAATTATCCTGCATTTTAAAATGGAGGCGAGTTATTTTCAAAATCTTTTTCAAAGGTCAGTTTGACTTGCAAAAGTAAAAATTTTGCGATGATAACAACCACCCACAAGGCATGGTAAGGAAACCATTGCACCATAGGTTACAGAGACAAACTCGTAAGCAAGTGTGATAGGGAGCTCGGTTCCCTTAAACGGCTTCCACCAAAGTTGGTCAGGGTCACCATTAAAGACTATTTGAGAGAGAAGACCCATTTGTTTCATCCATTCATAGGAGACTTGTGGAGAAGGGTTTGACTGTAATGTCACATCCCACCCACCACTAGCAGACCACCTTTCCGCAATCAAGTTCTCTTTATTCCTAGCTGCCCTATAAAGGAAGGAAAAACCTCCTGGTGAATGTAGGAGCTATGGATCCTTCCAAAAAAGTGTACTCAACCTGTTGCCCACCTTCACCGTGGAACCTCCCATAATGTATTTTAACACCTTGCACCATGCTTTCCAAGTACTTGAGCCCAACCACTACTTATATTATTGGTCCACCATCAAGGCCACCCATAAAGCCCATATTTAGCCCTTATGACTAAGGCTCATTCCTTGACCTCAAAACACAAAGACCATAGCCACTTCATTTAAAAAACTACATTCAAAGTACTCAAGTCACGAAAACTCAAACCACCATGGTTTACATGTTGACAAGATGGGGTGCCATCCGTGCATCGGGCCGGCCCCAAATACACTTCTTAAATGCCCTTAAGATTCTCTTTTTCACGCACCTAGGTATGTCGAGAATTTGTAGCAGGTATGAGAAAATCGTCGCCAACACATGACACCAACACCACCCTCTCTGGAGCCATAAGAGGGCACCCCAACCAACTTTCCATCCTCTTATTCACCCTATCCTCCACCTTAGCCCAGTGTGAATCCTTGGTTACCCCCAAGTGCAATGGGATCCTCATGTAGTGTAATGACAAGGATGCTCTAGCACGTCTGAATATGATAGGTGAAACCTTACACACTACCTCATCAGCATTAAGAAGAATAACTTGGCTCTTGGACTCATTTACCCGTAGCTCAAAAATTGAAGAAAAGCATTGCAAGGCCAACCATAAATACCACAAACTTTGTAAAGAGGCCTCCCCAAAGACAAGGAGATCATCAGCATAAAGAAGGTGAATAAAATAAGGGCAATGGAACCCTTCTAAAAATACCATTAGAGGCAGCAATATCTAGCATGGATGTGAATCCCTATGTAGAAATATCAAAAAGTAGAGGAGAGATCCAGTCACCATATTTGGGACTGTGACATGGGGTAAATTCCTCCACTCCACTTTCATTCACACTGATGGAGCAAAAAAAGAGGAAATAAGACATCTGATCCAAGGAATCCAGATCACCAAACCCCATCTTCCCTAAATATGTCATAAAGTATAATTCCATCTCACAGAGTCAAAAGCTTTAGCTGGATCCACCTTCAAAACAAATGCAAGCCTCCTAGTATGATGAATGTGGTGTAAGGCTTCATGGGCCAGCACCACACACTCATGGATCCGCCTCCCAGGTATAAAAGCACAATGCACTGGACTTACAATCTTATGAATGACCCCTTTCAACCTCTCAGCTAAGGCTTTTGAAATGAGCATATGAACACAACCAAGTAGAAAAATGGATCTCAACTGCCCAATGTGATCAACACCCCCTTTTTTAGGAAGGAGAACCATTGGGTTCTGACAATGCTCCCAAGGAAGCTTTGCATTAGCATAAAAGTGCACAAACAATTGGAGGAAGTCCCTCTCACACACCTCCCATATAGTACAAAAAAATTTCACAGGTAAGCCATCAATGCTAGGAGCTTTAGAAGCAGATAAAGCCCATACCACATACCTAATCTCCAGCCATTGTGCAACTTTCCTGTTTATATTACGTTGCACCAAAAACCAGTTTGGAGGAACACCTTCAAAATTTATTTTGTTTTTATGCTTCCAAATCTGGTGCCATGTAATCAATACAAAGCACCACCACCGAAAATCCTGTTTGCAGCGACCGTTTTCCATGACAAGAAAGAAATAGGTCACGTGGGCAGATCCTTGATCCATTTGCATTCAAGGAAGAGATGTGTGGTCTCATTTACCACTTCACATAGGCGACAACAACTAGCTAGGCTGAATCTCATTCGTTGGAGGTTGTTTTCTGTTCTAGCCATGTCGTGCAACACCAAACATCCAAACAAAGAAGATCTAAGAGGAATACCAGTCCCCCAAAGGAAATAATTTGGGAGCCAAGTGGCATAGTCAGATGTAACAACGACCAAAAAATTGAGACCAAAAAATTGAGCTATTTTTTTTTAAATAAGCAGCCGAAGGAAAACCATTTCTTTTTTTTTTTAAATAAGATGAAAAAAAATTCAATCACAATAAGCAAATAGTGAATCAAAACATTTTATATATTGATTTCAAGTTCTATTTACAAAATCTGGTGAATTACAAGTACTTTTTACAAAATTTTCAAATTATATAATCAATAGTGGTAGTACCAAAACACACAAAAATCTTAAGACTAAAATGGGTCAACGATCTAACTCCAGAGATACTCAAGTCCACTACATCCATTGCCACTAAATCATGTCTAGCTGTGAATACTTGAAAAAGAAAAAGTAAGCAAGGGTGAGACCAAACATATGTCTCATCAGAAAACTTGACCTCCTATCTCGTAATAGCGAACATGGAAAAGTCGATGAGCTAAACTGGACTCCAACTAAGTCCATAACTCGACTTAACCTCTAACTCAAGAGGGAAAACAACAATGCATGCACAACCAAGATGCATGAACATGTTTTAATTACTTTCTCTATTTAAGTTATTTTTTTACTTTCTATGTAATGCAATTACAATTAGTTTATTTCAATATTAATTATTGTTTCCATGAGAGAAACATTGTTTTGGGCCAATATAGGCTCACTTGTAACAACTGCAAAATTTTATACCATTTCAAACAAATAAATGAAAAAAATTATGACTAGGTATTCACACTAATAAGTTAGTTTTTATTTGCTGACATATTTAGGTCCCAAAGACGAAAGTCAGTTATGAATATAGACTGAAACCCGAGCTACTCATTTTACTATTAGATCATTTGATGAATCCAATCTAGAGTAGAAAACTAGATTATATTTGAATGCAAACCAGATAGCTATGTCATTTGGCTCCAAATGGATCCACCTTCCTAATCCTCAATATAAACAAAATTAAATGCATACTAAGAGTAAATAAGAAAAATGGAGGCATTTGGAACAAATTTGATATTTTAAATAAATATTGGCTATACAATAGTGATTTGGATTTAGATCAATTATATCCAAATCCAATTCACAAACATAACTTATATGATTTTAATACATGGTTAGGTTGGTAATTAAAAGGTAGAGTGAGGGTAAAATGGTATAAGGGTACCATGAGTTTTAAAATCTATTTTAAAGGTAGGTATGATTTTTTTGGTATTTTCAAAAATCACCCCACATACCAAGGGCATGTGAATAATATAACTAGAGGGCAGCTGGCTGGGTTGGCTGTCACTTGTGGCAACCCACCGACCAACTCCCTCTCTAATCAAGGGAGCCCTCACCCCTTTACGAACTCATTTTCCACTCTCTTTTAAGCTCTCTCTCTACTCACTCTCATCTATCCCCCTTCACTATTCTCTCTCCCTCTCTTTAACTCTCTCCCTCTCTTGGTTTAACGAGTGGAGGGGTTGAACTACCTTCACTCGACCCTGTCTCTTCCCCTTTGTTGTTCCCCTTACTACTACTATGTTCACTTGCCTCCCATATGCCACCACCTTGCAGACTTTTGCCATCCATTGTAGGTCACCACCTCACAGCGGATGCCCCCTTGGAGAGGGAGATTGATAGGTTGTATCGGTCATGCAACACACAGCTTGCCTTAGGCGACGAGCTATGTAAGCCTAGTGAAAGTGAGTTTAGAGTCATGCATATCCCATGCACGCTTAGTACATCAGAGATAGAGTCAAACGAGTTGACACTGTGGGTTAATGCCAGTTGTCAGTGTAGAGCGAGTTAAAGTCGACGATAGACAAGTGTGTCACCTTTCTATGACAAGTGCATGAGCAATCATGGGTCGATGTAATCAGCTATGCAACGTAGTAAAGCTTCCTAGCCAAGAGGAATCAATGTCGCTTGACATACACTCATTGAGCCCCTCACAAGGGTGCAAGGTTGGGTGACAAGGCAGGCGACTAGAGCAGTGTCGCGTATGCGTGCTGATGTCTATGAAGAATTTGCATACTCGTGAGCACCCACGTGAAATGTGCTACTCATAAGATATAAGGGTTGCCCACTCTGGACCACACAGTGGTACACCAATGCATGTTAAGAGGAAGGTCCCCTATATAGGTGTTATGGGCATTGACCCCACCACCTATAGGAGGAACCCTAATATCCCTTAGAAACACAATGTTTTTGTTCCCAATGAAGTTCCCAAACATTGACTTTGTATTTTGCTGAAATGACTAAACCCGGGTCTTTGTCACATATGAATGTGCAGCAAAATTTTGATCTTTGCTCAGTAATTCTCAACATGCAAGGAGATGTGTGGCTCCAAAGTTTGGGTGTGCTTGCATGGCACCTCTGAATGAAGTTTCTCCTTTCTGTGATTTGACTTCACATACGCGTTCCTCATATATGTTTGTGCAGAAGAATACTCGACCGTGGCACATGAATTTTGCATAAAAGGCTTCTATTTGCGAGTTTAAAATTGAGATGGACTGCAAGTGCCGTGGCACCCTTGAAGCATGACTCATAGCTACGAGTGCCCAAAGAGACCCCCATGGCATGGAGCATAAAGCTGAGAAGATGCACTTGAGAAGTAGCATGCACACTTAGGCTTGCATGCTGAGTTTACTAAAGAGCAATATTGTGTTCCCTCATGCTATTGCTACATGCCATAGCCCAGGCATGAGCTTTTCACTTAGCAATGTGTGTCACTATAGGCCCCCACTACACTGCATACACACGTGTGTTGCTTTTGGTCTGTGATGGATAAAGTTTGGCACATTCTTCTGTACTAAAACAAATTGACATCCTAGTCAAAACTTTACAAATTGAGAGGCAACTAAAGTTGAACCGCATAAGTTCTTGTAGAGCAAGCATACTTCATGAGTCTATGTGCAAAGCAGTAGAGTATAGTTGGGTTCTGAGATAGAGCTCAATGTCAGTCCCTTGAAAGTGTGACATCTGGAAGCCACCAATGATGTGCTGATATGGGAATTATCACCCACTAAGATACACAACATAGAGAAGGCGTCAGGGAGTTCCAATGTGGCCAAGGCAAGGGTACTGAAGTTGGAGGTAGTCCACTCGTCTTGAGCAAAGCGGGTGTTTGGCACTCGAGGTGGTGTATTAAGCAGAGTAATGTGACCATGAGCAGACATGACCCAAGCAATATAGTGACATGGCACATTATTTCTCATAAGAACAAATTGACATCCTTGTCAATACTTCACAGATTGTGATGAGACTGGAGCCGCCATGGAGTTCCTGATATCGATCAAGGTAGGTCATTCTATAGAGTATAGGAATTGTCATCGACGAAGATATGTAGTGTGGATAAGGCATCATGAAATTCCTAAGTTGGAGGTGGTCCAGTCCTTTTAGCAGAGCGAGTGTTTGGCACTCGCGAATGGTCTATTAAGTAGAGAAACATGACCATGAACAAACATGACCCATGCGATGTAGCAAAGAGTGCCAAGAGAACAGAGCAATTTTCAGCAAAGATAAGTTGGTCCTTCAGCAACTAATGGTCCTTCGAGGAGGGGCTGCAGAGCATCGACTTCGAGGAGGGGTTGCTGAGTATAGTAAAGATCATTTCACTGGCATAATTTTTCTTAGCTCCAGTGAATTATACTTGCAGCAATTAAACTGCACTAGTACAATATTTTTTCTGGGGCACATAAAAAGGGCACCAAAGAATTTGTTTTTTCTGATGCAACAAATGCATGTGCCAGTAAAAAAAAAATTTGGTGCACAAAAAAGTGTAACAGTAAAAAAAACACAAAATTTTAAAAAAATTGGCTACTCTCTCTCACACTAAAACAATCACGAGTTGTCTCCCTCTCCCTCCCTCTTTCTCTTGTTCTCTCTATGTTCACTGGCCACCACCCTCTAAGATCCAACTCACTTATTAGGCTCACCTCCTTGTGAGGTAAACCCTAGATGAGGACATAATACACCAACTTTTATCCCAAAAGCAAGTTGCTCACTTGTCACAAGGGATGCTCTGATGTCTACTCTCATGACCATTCAACAGGGAGAGAAAGGTTGGCAAGTGAAAAGATGCCCTTAAATGTGGAATCTTAAGTCCATAAATGAAGGATATCCCATTAGTTGTTTTCACACGAGAAACACTTATAGCTGTTGATAGGGGTGGAGCCAAGAATCTAAACTAGTGTATGCACAAATGCACAATAAAAAGGAAATATAATTACTATGTCAATAAGCTATACTAACAAGTGCAAAGAAAATTGAAGAATTGGAGAGTCATATTTCTAATTAGGAACCTTGGTTGAAACTAAATGATATATTTTAAATAATAACAAAAATTGAAGAACTGCGAAGTACCATAATAACATGTTCGTATACCCCAAAATTTAGCTTTATTTGATATAAAGACCAAAGAAAGTACCTTCTATGGCTAATGCAGTGTGACCAAGTTTATGTTTCGATCTTGAAATGCATTCAGCAAGACATGACCAAAGACACAGACATTCTATACATAATTAGCCAGTTAATCTTATAAAAAGTCTACAAATGACATCATAATTGTCTTCGTATGAAATGGCGAAACTGGATAGCATACTTACAACTTTGAGTAAACGAAAAACTAGGAGCTCCCTACTAGTCAATGCAACTATTTTACTGAAAGCTAGAGCACAAATCAAAGATCCTAAAGGTAGAAATCATAGTGACGACAAATTTGCTGATATCTTACACAAATGATACCTGACATATACAAACAATACAATAATGAACATAAATCAACCAATTATATTAAATTAAAAAATTGTTCAACGGAATGCCTCATAAAAGTTGCCTACTCCTTTTCTCTAAATATACAAATATATATACAAGCTTTGACATATCATGGATTATTGAAGTTAAATTAGTCATAAAAACATAAGTGAGTATCATTTACATGAATTATAAAAATATGCATTTGAACTAACCGTGATCATTACTTCGTAATCTAGTTTTCTAGCCAAACATGCCTAATGTGCCTTCTTTCTTATCTACATGCAAGAATGTATAGTTAGGAAAAGTACAACCCACTCGAAATGAAGATGAAAAACAAACATATTTAATAAATTTTATGTCTTTCACTAATTTATCTTTATCATAAGGTCAATGAAAGCAATGAATAAATGATAATAAAACTAATAGAAAAATGGAATATAATATTATGTAAAAAAAATCAAGTAGTTAGTGTAAAACATACCTTTTACAATTGGCCTCATCAATTTTTCATATTTTGAAAATCATTCATAATTGATTCATGACTAATGGTGTCAAATATATCTTTATTAATGTAGGTAATCAAAGCATTATTTGCCCATTCAAACTACCACTATAAAATATAGATATATTCAATACTAAAACATGTAATTAAAAAAATATAAAGAAAACTTTAAATCATAACATAAATTAAAGATGGAACCATGATTATTGCGGTTTGAGAAATACAAAGAAACCTCCAATCCTAATCGAAATCTAATAATGAATAATGAAAGAAAAATTAAAAGCATAGAAAGCCCTTAAAGCCTAATTATTAATCATGAAGCTTGATTAGCATAAATGCATAATTGATGATGCTTATAAGAATTAGGATTTTGATTTTGTATTTGTTTAAATGACTTGAATTTTGGATTATGCTTTTAAGGTATTATGTGTTTTTCCTTTTAGCATTAAACATGAAAAATTAATACTTGACTTTAGTTAGAACTTATGATTTTAGGTTTATTTTATCAATTAGCATAAATAAAAAATCTATGATTTTTGTTAGAATTTAGGTTTTTGATTTGCATCACTTCAAATGACTAAATACCTAATTAAATATTTATTTTATTTAAAAAAGGAAAATCTTAATGCTATTAAAAAAACATGAAAAACTTGAAAACATAATAAAATATTCATGCTATTTAGAAAACCTAAATGAAAAACAACAATCCTAGCAAACACTACAAGAAAAATGTCAATTAGCGAGAGAAAATGAGCCATCCCTAAAATTTGATTTAGTTGCGGAATTTGCGATGGAACAATTATGGCGCCAAAGCCGTTGCTAAGTAGCGACAGAATTACATCCATCGCAAACTATGTCGCAACTTAGAGACGAAATAGCGACGACTTTTTTCCGTCGCTACTCCGTCTCTGATTGGTGATGGTGTTTACGACGAAATGTTTCTGTCGCGAATCCATCACCAATCAACGTCAGTGTTGGTGATGAAATTGTTCTGTCATGAATCCGTCACTAATTTTTGATGTAAAACACCCATCTAGGGCACAAAATTAACTATGCTCTCTCTCTCTCTCTCTCTCTCTCGCTGCTTGCCTCAGCCACCTACCTCTCTCTGGCGATCGCCCCGACCACCTACCGCCCTCCGGCAAACGCCCCGCCCACCTCTCGCTCTCCGGCGACCGCCCCGGCCACCTCCTCCTCTGTGTGTCTGGCAGACACCCTGATAACCCCCCTCGCTGTGTCTCCTCTCGTTTCCCCAGCGGCCACCGACGACTAGAGCCATTGGCGACCACCGATGATCTCCCTGTCGTCGTCCCTCTCTGACCTCGCTCTCCAGGAGGTTCCCTCTACCGATGACCTCTTTTCCCCGACGACACCTCCCCCTTCGGCTCAAGTAACCTCGACTCTCCTCTCTCTTTTCATTTTTTGCTGGCCTCCCAGTGCTTTTCATTTTTTGCTAGGAAGGGGTCGAGCCTCCCTGTCTTGCAGGATGCGACAGAGGGGCTTGGCCCCCTCCTTGTCTTATGGGTTGCATTGGAGGGGCTCAGCCCCTCCCCTTTTTTTTTGCCAGGGAGGGGCCGAGCTTCCTCTCTATCTCCCTGTCTTACGGGATGCATGGGAGGGGCTTGGCCCTCTCCCCTATTTTTTTTTTTGCCAGAGAGGGGCCGAGCCCCCTCCCTGGTTTTTTTTTTCGCCAGGGAGGGGCCAAGCACCCTCCCTGTTTATTTTTTGCCAGAGAGGGGCCAAGCCCCCTCCCTGTCTCCCTATCTTATGGGATGCGTGGGAGTGGCTTGGCCCCCTCCCGTGTTTTTTTTTTGCCAGGGAGGGGCCAAGCCCCCTCCCTGTTATTTTTTTCACCAGAGAGGGGTTGTGACTCCTCCCTATCTCCCTGTCTTACGGGATGAGAGGGAGTGATCAAACCCCTTCCCTTTTTTTTGTCAGGGAGGGGCTGAGCCCCCTCTCTGTCTTACGAGATGCGAGGGAGGGACTCTGACCCCTCCCTATTTTTTTTTTTGCCAGGGAGGGGTCAAGCTTCCTCCTTGTATTGTTTTATATATTTGTGCGTTGCAGGTACGTTGCTGAGTTAATTGCACGATGCGTAGTGCTAAGCATCACATGCGGCTAAAAATGCAATACAAAAAGAAATAAGAAAAAAATGCAAAGGCAAAAGCATATCAAATCGGGTAAATACCCATGGTAAGTAAGTGATGCAAACACATCACATGTTATTTAATTTTTTGGATGCAATACTTTTTTTTTCACACACTCACTTAGTTGTGGATATGTAGGACTGCCTTGATGGAGTTTGAAGATCATGCTAAGCATGATTTAATATATGAAAATAGTAGTGTTCTTATTTTTGGAGTACGGATTCAATGCTAGGCATGATAGTAGTTAACGAGATATTGGAGTGTGTTTGTTGCAGGTACATGTTTGACAATGTTTTGATATGAATGATTTGAATGTATTGCAATGTTTGATTTGTCTGTATCCATGCTTGTATAAAGTTATTTTCCATTTGATTGTGCCTTCCATGTGAAATCGTATCATGAAAACATGCTTCAAATGAATGTATCATTTTATAGAATGTGATTTCATATTTCTAAATATCCTCGTGATGTGTATAAATATGATGTGATTGTGTTACACACGAAAATATTGAATTATCAATGCATGCATAATAGTTCATGCAATTGCATTTTATGTTAAGCATGCTTGTGGTATAAAGGGGAAGAAAATTTACGCATTAATTGAAACAAAAAATTGCTCACAAACAATCACCAAACAAGAATTAATAGATAAATTAAATATTTTTTCATTATAGCATTATTAAAATTTTCTTTTAACTGGTGATGATAATATCCTGCTGCTACGGTGAAAATGAACATGACTACTACGGTGTTATAGAAGAAATAATGGAGTTGACTTACTTAAGCACAAATAATAGTGTAACTTTATTCAAGTGTCATTGGTTTGATCCCACAACAACAAGAGTCGACAAAGTATTAGACATTGTGGAGGTGAATCATACATTAAGATTTGAAACATATGAACAATTCATATTAGCCTCGCAAGCTCAACAAGTTTACTATACTTCATATTCGAGTACAAGGAAGTCAGATAGAAATGAATGGTGGGTAGTTTGTAAGATGAAGTCTAAACTATACCCTGAGTATGATCAGTTATAGGAAGATAAGTTAACTGAAGAGAGTGATTACTATCAATCAGATGATATGTATGACTTCTCTTATGGTCACAATGTCACACATGGTCTGCATGTCACATCGCCATTATCTGATGGTACATGTATGAAAGAATGTGATCCAAATGATATACCAAGTGGATGGGCACCCAATGTAGAAGAAGACAAAGAGGACGAAGAGGAGGAGGAAGAAGAAGAATATGAAAGTGAAACAAGTGATGAGGAAGCATACTCGATCTAGTGAAATACATGTTTGAGTGCTATGAATGATTTGAATGTATTGCCATGTTTGATGAAGTAGTAGTTACGAGGTAGTAGTTAGTAGAATATTAGAGTTTGTTTGTTGCAGGTACATGTTTGACATTGATATGCTATGAATGATTTGAATGTATTGTTACGTTTGGTGTGATTGTATCCATGCTTGCATGAAGTTATTTTTTATTTGAATACGTACCCATGAAATTGCATATCATATAACTGATCTAAATAATATTTTTATTTGTTAGAATATGGTTCATGGAGGTCACAGTGGTCGAGGACTAAGTGGAGGCCGTGAGACATCATTAGGTAAATGTCTTTGTGTTATATTTAAATATAGGCATTCATTGTGTTTTTGCTTATATGTTGATATAAACATTGCTACTTGTTAATCATCTTTATAGGATTTTAGCTCAGTGATAGGCAGTTTCAGCCTTCGTCTTCACGCAATGCTTTGATAGGTATATCATTTAAATAATTGCATACTTGATTAGTTTAAATATGCATTGCGTGAATTTCTAACTCATTATTCTGTAGGTGATGTTTCGCCTACACATGACCCACCTACACCAGCTACTCATACACATCACGAGACAACGCCGGATGCAGAGTCTTCTCAGTATAACACACACATATGCATGATTAAATTACTATAAAATTTTCCTTAGAACACATATATGCATGATTAAATCAATATGAAAGTTTTTTTATTGCCTTAGAACACATATGAGCATGATTGAATCACTATGAAAGTTTTTTGACAACCTTAGAACACATATGAGCATGATTGAATCACTATGAAAGTTTTTTGACAACCTTAGAACACATATAAGCATGATTTCATCACTATGAAAGTTTTTTGACTGTCTTGTAACACATATATACATGATTGTGATACATAAGACATTTATTTGACAGCCTTATAAACCATATATGCATGCGTGAATCACTGTGACATTCTTTGAGAACCTTAGAACACATATCTGCATGATTGAATCACTATAAATTTTTTTCCAGTCTTAGAACACATATGTGAATTTTGTTAATATTCTTTAGTTTATTGCTAGTCTACGTGTCATTCAGCCATTTACTTTGTTGCATTAGATTAGGTACACTGCATATAACTTATTTTATTATATTTTATTTATAAATACTAACATTTTGGTTCTCTTGTAGGATGCTGGAGATAATCAGCGTAGAGGAGCTGATGGAGGCATGGAGGGAGGGGCAGATCGAGAAAATGAATATGATGATGTCCATAATCTTGACGAGGATTATATTCATTTGTTTAATTTGTTTGACGTACTTGTAACTAATTATAACTTGGCAAAGACTGCATTTGTTTGTTAAAGTTGTTTAACTTAGAACTTGTGTTAAATTTGTTTCACCTGCATATGTATTTTTTATGTGTACTTTATTTTTTATAAGCAGGTTATATAAATTATATAACGAGAAATTTTTCTCGAGTTTCATATTTTAAAAAAAATTATTTTTTTTTAAATTAGCGACGGATAATATCCGCCGCTAATCCATCGCCAATTTAAATCAGTCGATGGTTTGCGACAGAATTTAAGCCGTCGCTAATGTCAATCGCCAAATTGGCGACAGACATTAGTGACAGATACGTATCCCTCGTTACAGCTTAGTGACAGATTAAATTTCGTTACATAACCAAATCAGTCTCTAGTTAGCGACGTATTAGCGACGAACATGATTCACCGATAATCCATTGCTAATTAGAGATGGATTGGTGACAGATAAATTCTGCCCCAGTTTAGCAACTAGGATTATGCGACAGATGCTATCCATCGCTAATTCATCGCTAAACACGTTGTGACGAATTAGCGACAGATAGAGTCCGTCGCTAATATGCATTTTTCTTGTAGTGAAACATCATTTATAGTTTTCATACATAGGCTAACTCAAACAAAAAAAATAACAAAACACCCAAAATTCTAACTAAAATTAAGCATTAGGAATCATGTCTAATGTTGATTGAAACAAAATATAGAAATAACTAATTAAATATCCATATCATTAAAAAACCAAAATAAAAAAACCTAAATGCTAATTGAAAAAAAAAAAATACAAAAAGCCCTAAACCCTAATGATTGAAACACAACTATTTCAGAAAAAATAAATCAAAAACCTAAATCCTAAACCTAACAAACAACATTCAAAATTGCATAGGCTAATCGGAAAAAATACCTAAAACTCTAACCTTAAAAAAAGGCACACAACAAAGAAGAAGAAATTCTACCATCTGATTGCTAGAGAGACCATCAGACGGTGGATGGCGAACGCAGGTTATCGGCCTGAGCAAGAATGACAGAGAGAGGACTTGTGCACAACGACGGTGGCATGTGCCGAAGGTCGCCTCTGGATGGCAATGGCTGGAATCTTGTCTCTCGTGTAGCATTTTAGGAGAGATTAGAGAGAGAGGTTTGGGGGTGCAAAGAGAGAGAGAGAGAGAGAGAGAGAGAGAGAGAGGTGGGGTATCATGCCCTAACCTTTGGGTGGAGCATGAGTGGTGCCCACCGTGACCCCGGGAACCACTAATTTGGGCTCCGGGTACTCCCTTAGGAGAATTTTCTAGTTCAAGTAAGCACATGCCCACCCTAACCACAGGGCTCCGCCCCTGGTTGTTGAACGAGCCACACCTGCAATCTTAGTTCAAATAATATGAAACTCATTAGCCACTTTTACAATGTCCCAAACCTGGACCTGAATAATTTTATTTTTATTGTATATATATATATATAATACTCAAGTCGGGTAAGGTGTGGTATCTAGCAAAAAGGCCGGGTCAAGTCAAGTACCCAGCAAAAATCATGACCGAAACCCGGCATGCATATTGCTCGATTCGGGATCGACTTGAATATTATTGGCTGGGCACTTTCCATGACCATACCTGAGAATTTGGGTTAGTGTTAGGTCAGGTACACCTGTTGACAGCCCTAGTTCTCGTATATAGTTTCTGTTCACACCTTGTGCTCAAACCATTTGACTGGGTGACATATGCTCCTATGTGGTCTAGTTCAAAATGAAACTTGTGATCGTAATATTGTTCCAAGGTTTTTTTTGCAGATTAGAACCTGCCTTATCACTTTTTTGCAAAAAAAAAAAAAAAAGTCCTGCCTTATTGGGTTTGGTAAAAAGGTCCTTACCATTCTTGCTGTTATGGCAAACTGGTCCTTCTGTTACAGGGGCATTAGACTAACCATGGTCAGACGTTCACCATGGTTAGATGACAATGTAAAATGACTGTCATGCCCTGGGCAACCAGAATGAGCATGAGTTCCACAAGAACACCGTGTTCTCCCAAGCCCTAACCATATCGGCTTTGGGTTTTAATCAATTGCATGTTTTTGTTTGCCATAATTTTTCCTTTTTTCTTGTGTTAGATTTGGTTTTTCGATTTTGTTTGGGTGCATTTTGCCTTTTGGTTCTGTAGTTATAGGGCGGAGCTACATGCAGTCCAGGGTGGGCAAGTGCCCACCCTGACCTGGAAATTCCCAGTAAAGGGAGTCTAGGTCAGGGTGGGTAATGCCACCTTGATCCAAATGTTGTGCCCTTCCCTCCCGCTCCAATCTCTCTCTCTCTCTCTCTCTCATTATATATATGAGAACGTGTGTGCCCACCCTAACTTGGATTCTGGCTCTCGTAAGGATTTGCAACATCTGTGTAGCGAGAAAATAAGGCCTTCCTTGATATAGAGCTAGCCTCAGTGAAGGGGTATTGATGATTTCTTTATTACACAGAGTAGTTGCTGTTTAAAATCTGTCTATTCTGAATTGGTATATTGATGATTTCTTTGTGGAATAGTGGTTGTCGCTGAAAAACTGAGTCTTGTTTTGCATTGGTTTTCTCACATTAGGCTTTTGTTTTGGGTTTTCAACAATCTAAGGGATCAATAAGTTTGAAGAAAAGAAACATCACGTTCCATTGCAATATCGATATAATCTTATCTAAAGCTGTCCTATCTTCTTTTTCATTGTTTGGAGGCTGAAGAAGCTGTGGAGGCTTCCTCACATTTTCAATTCCAAAGCCAATGTTTTGGTACAAGAGAATAAAAAATGCTTCAGGTTAAGTTGTTTACAGATGGAGGTGCAAGCCCAAGTAGTTTCATAAGGGTATGTTCGATAGTACGTTCCGTGCGTCGCGCGGGACCCGATGGCCGATTAAATCAGATTTTTTAACAAACATAGGACGCGGCGGATGCACGGAACACCGTCCGCCGCATCCCACTTTCGGTGTAAATAGCATTCCATCCCACCCCAAGTTACAAATGAACAGGAACAGGGGAACGTAGTTATTGGAAAAAAAAAGTAACCTCGACGGGGGCGCCCTCCCATCCTTCATCTCTCTCTCTCTCTCCCTCACTTTCTCACTCTCTCCTCTCTCACCTCGACACTCTCTCCCTCTCTCACCCTCAACCTCAACTCCCATCTTGCCTCTCTCACCTCATTCTTCATCTCTCTTACCTACGTCTCTCTCTCTCACCTCATTCTTCTTCTTCTCGCCTCTCTCACCTCATTCTTTTTCTCGCCTGCTAGTATTGATCTTGGGTCACATTTTGAGACTTTTTGGTTGATTGAAGTTGGGATTTGGTAAAGCATGTATTTTGAAGGTATATGGTTGGTGATGCCCTGCTAATCAGGGTTGATTCGCCTGCCAATCTTCCTTGATAAAGGATGATATGGCCCAGGATGATGATGTGCTCATGGATGCTGCATCTGATCTTGGCCTTACAGTTCACAACCTGCAGGAGTCGATAGCTGCTGCAGACGTCGTCTTTTGTTTAATAGATCTTGTGTGCAAGTGGTTCGATGCATACCGATTTCAGATCCTAGAGAAGAACCTCCTCTTCTAGATGGTGATGGTCACATGATCATTATCATTCCTTCCATTGTTTGGTTTGTAAGTGGGATACCAAAGCTATGGAGCAAGTTCTGTGTACAGGAGCTTATTAGCAGATGAAATTTTAAGACATCTTTTTCGCTCAAGAGTGAATTTGTCATCGTGTTTGCTAATGAAGTCAATCTACAACATATGATGTTGAAGAGTCCGTGGATGCTAGCTGGCTGAACACTGTTAATGGAACCATGGGATGGTCCAGGGCTTCCCAAATTTCATTGCTAATTTCTGTTCTTATTTGAGATAGGTTTTACAACCTTCCGCTACTGTATTTTGCAAGGATGCGTTCTGGTGTATTACTGAAGATCAGAGCTTGGAGGTAACTGGCAATTTGCCTGTATCCTTTCTTTCTGAAGTGCCTACTAATACAAAAGTTCAGGATAACCTTTCAATTTGTATTGGTGAACAATTTTCTGACAACCTTTTTTATGGGTCAGATAAAAAATGTTTTGTTTGTTGTTCCAGAAATCATAGCATTAAATTAAATCTGGTAAGACTAATGTAAAACCCCTCGGAAGAGTTAGTCGGAGGGGATTATAACCTAAAAAAAAAAATGTAATTAAAAAATGAGATCAGTTCTGTGGATCTGATTAAATTAAGTTCATAACTGGGTTTGGATCCAGTCAGACAGTTATGGATCCAATCAAACAGTTCTAGATTCAAATGAGTGATAGATCTAGATCCAGTAAGATAGAATTGGGTTGAGATTATTTTCGAATTTTAAGAATAAATCTGAAATAACCAAAATACCCTTATGGGTACCCGAGAACTATTTTGGTAAAATAGACATAACTTTGCAATCAAAACTCAGAATTGAGTAAAGTTTAATGCGTTGAACTCGTATCGTAGAGGAGAATTTGTTGATCTATTGATTTTAATCAAATTACTGACACAAAAATCGCGGTCTTATGAGTCATTTCGAGATGAATATTTTGGTAATTTTTGTTAAAGTATAAGAGGTTTTTGTGAATTAATACGAATATATATTTTTAATGACCATATTATACTGTTAGAGTATCTTGAGACTTGATTGTGATTAGAGCACTATATTCGCACTCGAGGTAAGAAATATTATAAGTAATTTTAGATGTGAATGAATATTTTTACGTTGCATGTGCTTGTAATGTTGTAATCAACATGATAGCTTTCGAGTGATAACACGACATACATAAAATTACCATGCTTGACATTATGAGTTGATTTCATATACATGTTTGTTATGACATACATGTTAGTTATGATATACCATGGATATTAGAAAGAGATTATGTTTGTGATAACATGTCTATGTGATTATTAATAACATATATTATGATGAGATTATGTGTATATTGGAGTCTCATTTATTCTATTCATGTTGTATGAATGAATATATTGAGATCAGCATGCATGATCCCTTAAATCTCGAAAGTGGTGATCTATGGTAAGGGCTACGTGGTTCGTGGTCAGAGTGCAACCACCATGGAGAGTGGGCCGTCGGTGATTTAACGATGTGACGACCTTACATCGTTGTGAGCTTAATATGAGATGAGTGTGAGTCTTAATGCCATCAAGAGATTAAAGAGTAAAATCCATTGTGATCAGTTCACAATATCACTCGTGAGAGAATGAGTGAATTACGAGTTTGAGAATGTGGTTCAATGTGTTGAACTTAGTTATGACTTAGGGTTACACCTCATTCTTCTTCTTTTCTTCTCGCCACTCTCACTTCATTCTTTTTCTAGCTAAGCAAAAGATTTGTTTTCATACAACATTTGAGCACTCTCATCAACTTATGGAAACAATCATCGAAAGAAGAGTCATAAACAGAAAAATCATCCATGAAAATCTCTATACCCTCATCCACCATACCTGAGAAGATCGCCATCATGCACTGGTAAAATGTAGCTGGGGCTGTGCAAAGCCCAAACGGCATGTGCTCGAAAGAAAAGGTGCTATAGGGACCAGTAAATGTAGTCTTCCTTGGTCGTTAGGGTGCACGACTACTTGGTTGTATCCAGAATAATTATCCTGAAAACAAAAGTAGCTCTGGCCAGCAAGTCTTTCTAAGATTTGATCGATGAAAGGCAACGAGAAGTGGTCTTTCCTCATTGCTACATTGAGCTTTCTGTAATGAATACAAACTCTCCACTATGTTGTGATCCTCATAGGAATACTTTCTCCTTTCTCGTTCTTAATGACTGTGAGTCCAGATTTCTTAGGGACCACCTAAACTGGGCTCACCCATGGACAGTCTGAGATATGGTAGATTATTTCTGCATCAAGTCACTTGACCACCTCTTTCTTTATCACTTTCTCCATATTAGGGTTCAACCTCCTTTACATGTTTCACATAGGTTTAAATCCTTATTCGCAATGAATCTTGTGCATGCAAAAGGAGGGATCAATCCCTCTGAGATCGGACACTACCCACCCTATCACTACCTTATGCTCTTGCATAACCACAATCAACTTATCCTCTTGATCCTCAGTGAGGTCTGCAGAGATGATAATAGACAACGTATGGTTGTATATGAGATATGTATATTTGAGAGAAGCCAGGTGATCATGCATAATATTCACATTTTATTCATCCTTATTTATGCATGATCCATGCTAAAATCACATTAAAAACCAATCTTTATCATTGTTTTCGAGAATTCGCTTCGAGATTGAATTTTTGAGAAAAATCACATTTTCTGGTTTAACCATGCATTTTCCGGTATTTTTATTAGTTAGAATTTTTATAATTCATAGTTTAGTTAAATTAGGACTTACTTTATTATTTTGAATTAGTTTTAGGAAAAATTCTTTTTGAAAAAATATGTTTTTAAGAACCCTTTTTGAAAATTACTCAAAAATCATTGGACTCTTTGAAAATTTTGTTTTTAACCTGATTATCATTATAAAAAGTGATTTTCCAGCCATGAGAAAACATTTTTCACCCTCTACAACCTGCACCCCTCTCTCTCTCTTCTCAGCCTTCCCTTCTTCATTTCTCCCTCATTTTCGATTGATTGGTTCCTACCTCATTCTTCTTGCTTCTCAATCTAGTTTCTAAACCCCGTTGTCGCCGGTTCCTCGCATCCCCTTTGCCGGAGAAAGACCTGAAGTACGTTGGGTGCAACAAGGTAAAAACCATCTTCTTCTCCCTTGTTCCATGGTAGTTTTTAGTTTTTGCATAGCATAAATCATATCATCGCATGCATTGTTTTGATTTTTCGCATATAGCATAATATGATTTGTTTTTGTTATTTATTGCATTTAGTTTAGCATATTTGTTCAGCCATTGTAGTTGAAAAAAAAATCATCAAACTGCATATTCTTGCTAATAAAAAAAAATCGATGAAGTATAGTTTAACATCTAGCATTTTTAGTTTGTTCTTATTAGTCATTTTTTTTTTCTTTTGTTGTCTATAGTTGTTTTCATCAGTAGTTCAGTGACTTTAGTTTTTTTTACAGCATATTTGATGTTGCTTAACAATCAACGTCAAACTATTGTTTTATTTATTTTGAGAATCAAAGTCATGTTAGTTTTTTTACATTTGGTTTAGCCTATTGACCACGGTGATTGAATTGTTTTATCAATCATTTTTTGTTTTCACCATTCGTTATCATATAATGTTTCATTTTTTTAGTTTGTAGTTTCTTAGTAATAGCCGGTTCAATCAACGTTTTTAGTATTTTCAATTAACAATTTTTTTTAGTTTTGTCATTAGCTTCTTTCAAACAATGCTTATAGTTTTTTTTTAGTTTCTTGACATCAGTGTTTTTTTTTTTGTTATTTGTCTTTTTTTTTGTACACAACTACATTTTCCTAATTAGCTAGATTCATTTTCACTCTTCTTATAGTTAGTTTAGGTTTATGCTTCCATAGATAATTAATTAAGTTATGTAGTGAAACCACAATGAGTGTATCATGAGTTCGTTAGATTTATAGCTACTTTCGATCAGTCAGTTAGGTATTGAAATTTAGATTATTTTATGAGTCATAACGAATGTTTTTCAGTTGGGTGGTAAAATTCATATACGAGTAGTTGATTAGTTAAGTGTTGTTTTGTTAATTTATTAAAATTAGTTAGAGTAGCTTTATAGTCGGTAGATAAATTAAGTATTTGCTAGTTCGTGTCTTTAAGTAGTCCGGTTGAGAGCTAATCTTTTCTTGAAAGGCAAGTAGTAGCTGGTTTTTAATTCATTATGTGTTAGGTAATTTACAAGTAGTTTGATTGTGAAGAAGTTACTAGTTTAAATCCATGTTTTTCATATTCCAGTAGCACAATCCATTTCTTGTTTCTTAAATCATTGATAATTTATAAGTAGTCGGGTTGAGAGCTAATCTTTTCTTGAAAGGCAAGTAGTAGCTGGTTTTTAATTCATTATGCATTAGGTAATTTACAAGTAGTTCGATTGTCAAGAAGTTAGTAGTTTAAATCCATGTTTTTCATATTCTAGTAGCACAATTCATTTCTTGTTTCTTAAATCATTGATAATTTATTAGTAGTTAGTTGTGCTAATTTATCTTTTAGTGTAGTTAGTTTATTAAGGGTAATTCAATGATTTTTGTTGATTTTTAAGTGTAGATTTGGTATTAGTTTGCTTCGTACTGCTGTGTTAGTATTTGTGTTTTTGCAAGGGAATGATCAGACGTGCGAGAGACATGTTTTCATACCCTCGAAGATCCCTCTAAGGTCCCCTCAAAAGGCCCTTCAGGCCCTCAAAGAGAGTGGGTCAAAAACGTATGGGCCCACTTGGGGCTGACATTTTTGGCTCTAAAAGGTAAGTGACTCCCCTAAGGAAATAGTGTATGGGACCCACCTAAATCCATGTCAACCTAATTATTCACTAAGGCTCCCTTCTATTAGGTAATTTAGCATAGTATAGTTAATTTCATATTTCATTAATCATTTAGGTAAGTTGACCTAGATATTTTTATTCTTGCATGGCATTTACTAAGCAATCTTTCATATTAGTATTTAGTTAATTAGATTTTCTATTTTTATTTTTTTATTGTTGTTACTTAAATGTGAGTAGGTCCCACATAGGGGACGATTTTTGGTAGATAGTAATTAACTTCTTTCTAGTGTGTTTTTAGGTAAGTTCTTTTTATACATGACTTTATAGTTCATATCTTATAATGTCTGTCAATGCTTAACTAGGTTTTATATTGATTAATATTAATTTGAGTTAAAGCTTATGGATTAGGTCAGTCTTGCATTTGCATTTGTTTTATTAATTTATGTTTAATTAGGAATTAAGATAGCATAGGGGTTATTTTTGCATTTTCTTTAGTTATATTTGTATTAGCCTAGTCATTTTAAGTACAATTTGAAGAGGTTTCACATTTAGATGTATTTACATTAGTCTTAGTCTATATTTGTTATTCATGCTAGAATTGTATTTACTTGTTGCACTAGAATTAATTCATTGCCTCTTTTAAGATAGTTTAGGTTTTCGTGTTTTGATTTAATTCTTTAGCATAATTAAGTTTTGATCATTGTGTTTTAGCATAGGATTAGGATTTATATGTTTGTTATTTCATGTGCCTAAGATCAGTAGTGCATGAATTGAATGACTTTTAATTGGTTTTGAATTGATTTTAAAAATCAAAATTTGCAATCTATTGCACTCATCATTTTATGTCAAAATTTGTAGAGTTTTAAAGCAAAACTAATTCTACTCTCTTCATTCACGTGTCCTCTTAATGTAGACCAATTTTCAACTCATCCGGAGTTGATTTGGTCAGTTTTTTAAGCATTTTGCAAAAAACTGGTTTGAAAGGAATTTAAATTTCAGGATAGATAAATTTCCAGATTTTAAGCGTTCTTGAAACACTTATATCTGGAGATTCTGAATGAGTTTTTGGATTATGTAAAAAGGGTTTGATTCCTGAACGTGTCAGGAATCTAATAAAATAAATTTTATAAATTTTGGATTTCATTTGGCCCTTCCAATCCTTATTTTTTCCAAAGTCTATTAGAAAGTCAATTCTACTTTAAAGCGAGGGCAAAATAGACATTTTAGTAGCTAACTAAATTTTTGCAAATTATTATAGTTTTCTACACATTACATACTTTGATTACAAAGTTTAGTGTAATTAGTCTTAGAATAAATTAGTTGCTTTAATTAGAATTTACATTTTTTTGAAGTTTTAATTTAAATTGCAATTTAGGATAGTAATTATTTTTAGAATTAATTTTAGTTATCTTTCTGAATTAGTTAGCAATTTCATTAACAAACTTGTGACTTTTATTTTTATAGGTTAAAAAGCACACTATAGGTCAAAAGGCGTATTTAGTTTGAGAGTGTGAATGCCATAGCTTGTGAAAAGATAAAAATACCCTTTCAGACTTGAAGAAGTGTTTGAGCAACATAGTTTAGATTTCCATAATTTTTAGTTAACATTTAATTAGTGTTTGAATTAACTTGTAATTTTCAGTGTAGGCATTTAGAAATATTAATAAAGTGAAATATTTGGATTTGAATTTGGATATTATCCCATTCCCTATGGATTCGACCCGTACTCACCACAACTGTGGAAGTTCAGTTTTTAATATTTGGTTGCCGATTTTCCAAAATATTTATTACAAATATCTTTTTAAAATCATCATTGCAAAAGTACAACCAGTTGTGGTTTGGCCACATTGCACATTAGGTAGGTAGAAACCCCTTCACTTAGGATGGTTGCTATACCGGTCTACCCTAAGGTGCATGCAAGGGCGACGCTCGCTTGACCCCAAGCTTGTTACGATAGTTGAGGACTCCGAGTCTCTTATTAGGAGAGCCCGTCGATCCGACCTTATGGCCCAAGATCAGCAATTGACCCGTTCTCTGAAAGAGTATTTCATTCCCAATGAATATAGTCTCACTTTCTGCATTGTTAGACCCACTGTAGGAGCGCCACATTTTGAAATCAAGGTCATCATAATCCAAATGCTTTCATCTTTTTATGGCCTGAACAATGAAGACCCCTATCGTCATTTTGATTAATTCTTCGAGATCCGCTCCAATGTGCAAATCAATAATTTTGAGGATCATGCATTGAGGTTGACATTGTTCCCGTTCTCCCTTAAGGATAAAGCCAAGCACTGGCTAAAGGCCCTCGATACAGTTCAAATTACCACTTGGGAATGCATACAACGTGAGTTCTTCAAGAAGTATTTTCCAATTGGTAAGACGAACCAGTTTCATAAAGCCATTACTAGTTTCTCACCTCACCCCACCCATCGGGGGGGGGGGGGGGGGGTAAGGTTCATCCTCACCCACGTGCAATTATGATGAAGGCGGTTCCTGCAAATGGGGGAACTTGTCTTCCCTTATCTCCCCCTTTTTTTTAGCTTTCCTCCACTCGATGATCTAATCGGGTGGTTTTATAATTCTAACCCCTTTAAAAGTAGATTCATTCTGAATCTTACCTTAAAATAATTATGAAAATTATGCACAAATGTCTGATTCACAGTTCCATCTAGCTTCAATTTTGTTGTGATGACTTCATCTGACCAATACCAACAATATATTTTTGTTTTACAGTGTTTGTACTTTCGCATATAAGATTTCTATGAGTTTCTCACTTATGCTCAGGTCATTTTAGATTTTTAATACTAACTCGATTGCATCCAATATGTGAGAGGGATCAAGCACATACTTTCACAATATACAAATATGAAATACATTATGAATTCTGGACATGGAAGGTGGCAAAGCCAATCAGTATGTTGTTTGACCAACTCTTGCGAGTATCTCAAAAGGTCTAATATATCTTGGACTCAATTTTCTCCTTCGACTAAAGTACATTACTTTCTTAAAGAAAGATATCTTAAAAAATACATGATCACCTTGCTCAAATTCTAACTTGCGATGTCTTTGGTCCGCACAACTTTTTTGTCGACTTTGTGTTGCTAGAAGACGCTCTTGAATAAATCTGACTTAGTTTGTCATATGTTGTACCAATTTAGGCCCTAACAATATTCTTTCTCTAACCTTATCCCAACATAAAGGTGTTTGGCACCGTCGACTATATAATGCCTTAAATAGAGCCATGCCTATGCTTTCTTGAAAGCTATTATTATAGACAAACTCTATGAGAGGTGGGATGCCATTTCATGAGTCATTATACTCTAAAGTATATAATCGCAATATGTGATCATTCAAGGTCTGAATGGTTCGCTCTGACTGTCCTTTTATCTGAGGGTGAAATGTCACACTCATTTTTAACTATGTCTCCATTGCCTCCTAGAAACTCTACCAAAATCACGACATAAACTTGGAGTCTCTATCTGAAACAATAGAATCAAATACTTCATGAAGTCTAACTATCTCTTTGATGAAAAGTTAGTCCAACTGGTCACAAGTGTGAGTCGTCTTACAAGCTAAGAATTGAACTAACTTAGTTACCCTATCTACAATCACCTATACTCAATCCATCTCATTCTTGGTCTTTAGAATTCTTGAGACAAAGTCCATAGTAACATCCATCTATTTTTATTCAGGTATGAGAAGTGGTTGTAATAGTCCTCTGAGTCGTTGGTGCTTAATCTTCACTTGTTGTCACATCAACCATTTGCTTACAAACTCAACAATGTCTTTCTTTATTCTGCTCCACCAAAATGTATCTTTCAGATTTTAATACATTTTGGTATTGCTAGGGTGGATGACATATCTAGAGTGGTGTACCTCATTCAACAACTGATTTCTAAGTTGATAGTCCTTAGGAATGTACACTCTATGATAAAATCTAAAACGACTATGATCATCAATGTTGAAATCAGACTCTTCACTTCCATTTTTTTTTAACTTTGGCCAACTCTAGATCTAAGGGTTGCTTTTCCTTAATTTGCTCCCACAATTCTTACCTCATTGTCGTTTGCACAAACAATATTTGACTTGATAAGCATCGATCTTATGCTTTCTGATGCATGACTGAAGAAAACAAATCCCAATCTGAGAGTCTAGACAATGCTCTTGACTTTTTGCTAAGAGCGTCAACGACTATATTCACCTTTCTTGGGTGATATTTTAGCTCAAAGTCATAATCTTTTAAAAATTTAAGTTATCTCCTTTGTCTCAAGTTCAAGTCTCTCCACGAAAATAGGTATTTGAAGCTTTGACAGTCAGTAAAAACTTCAAATTGTTCATCGTATAAGTAATGTCTTCATATCTTAAGAACGAACATAACTGCTGCTAGCTCCAAGTCATGCATTAGATAATTAACTTCATACATTTTTAGTTGGCGAGATGCATAAGCTATCACCTTACCATACTGCATCAAAATACAACCCAATCCCTTATGAGAACATCATGGTAAATAGTATAACTTCCAGATCTAAAAAGTAAGACAAAAAGTAGAGCAATGGTCAAACACTTCTTTATCTCTGAAAAACTCTGCTCACACTTGTCATTCTACTCAAACTTTATGTCTTTCTTAGTGAGTTTGGTCATTTAAGTTGCCAACATAAAAAATTCTTTCATGAATCGTTGGTAGTCCCCAGCCAATTCTAAGAAACTATGAATCTTTGTAGGATTCTTAGGTCTATCTAAATTGGCGATTGCTTCAATCTTCGTAGGGTCTACCATAATTCTCTTTTTGGATATGATATGATCAAGGAAAGACATCTGCTTCAACCAAAATGCACACTTTAAAAATTTAGCATAGAGCTGATATTCTCTAAGTGTCTGTAGAACTATCATGAAATGTTCCTCGTGTTGCTCCCTCGTGGTTAAATAAATAAGAATGTTATAAATAAATACTACCACAAACTTACCCAAATGTGGTATAAAAATTGTTCATCATATCCATGAAAGTTGCTAGTGCATTAGTCAGACCAAAATGCATGAAAAAAAACTCATAATGGTAGTATCTTGATCAGAAAATGGTTTTAGCCACATCTTTTTCCTTATTTTTTAGTTGAGGGTAGCTCAATCACATATCCAACTTCGAGAAGCATGCAACCCCTTGAAATTGATCGAACAAGTCATTAATCCACAATAAAGAATATTATTCTTTATGATCATTGTGTTCAATTGTCGATAATCAATACACATTCGCAGTGATCCGTTCTTTTTCTTGACGAACAAAATTCTAGCACCCTAAGAAGATACCGAGGATAATCAACCACAAAGGTGCAAATAGTATCGTTTTACAAAAGTTGATGTTGTAAAACTATGTGTAGTTCTAGAGTCAAACAATACATGTGCTAAAATATCATAAATAGTGAGTGTACCTTTATATACCTTAGGGTTGGCAAGAGATTCTTTAAGAGAAGCCGCCTATGCACGACCTGATACTGCGAACTTTTACTTCGGAGCTACATTGCTTCTCCGGTCAGACTGTGGGTAGTCGTCGACATAGTGACCCATCTACTGGTTGTTAAAGCACTTGACATTCCTTAGGTCTCACCTGCTTTCATGCCTCTGAAGACCATAAGTTCTGCATGAATTGTTTTAGTGGACCGGCTTCTAAGTTTTCTGCCTCTTAGTTTGTTGGCCTCTAAAATTCTCGACTTGCTTACCCTGGATCTGACCTTTATAGTGCCTCTTTTGCTCTCACCAAAACTTTCCTTTATACTGAAACTTTCTTCGAGAGAAGTCACCTACATCGCCGGCATTATATTTGGCCTTCTCTTTAATCTTGGGTTTTTCCTTTTCTTGGGGCTTTTCCTTCATCCTCAACTCCCAAAATTCATACCTTAAAGCATAGTCCACGAGCTGATTATATTTCTTTATTTGTTGTGACCCTGCCAACCTTAGAATTTTGGGTCTCAAGCCCCTTTCAAAGCGTTTGTACTTCTTTTTCTTGTTCGCTACCAAGGACTTGGAAAAATAGGAAAAATAGGAAAAATAGTTAAATTAGGTCGTATACTGGGCTAAAATCATGTCTCCTTGCTCCAGCTTTCAAAATTCTTTCTCTTTCTCCACCCTCTAACACTTCAGAAAGAATTGTTTGTAGAACCTCCTCATGAAGGTGGACCAAGACAAATAAGTGTCCTGCTCAAGAGTGTTTCAGATAGTCCTCCACCAGTGTTTCACATCGTTTGTCAAGTTCGACACTGCTATCCATACTCTTTGATCCTCCAAACATTGAATGACATCTAAGACTTTTTCTACTTGCATAAGCTAATTCTTTACTGCAATGCCATCAAGAGTGTCATTAAAAAGTGGAGGTTGCACATTCTTGAACCTTTCAACCCAAGAGGTGATGCCTGAAATGATCATTTGAAGTTGTCCTTATTGAGCTTGAGTGGTTTGCAAAAGCTCGTATATCATGCAATTTATAGTATAATCAAGAGGTATCCTCATGTTTTCTCCTCCTGAGCTTCTTGTCGGTGATTCTTGTGGGATCTTCATACTCTCTTCTCTATCACCGCGTGGAGCATGCCCCTCAGAGGTGTAGAAAGATGAGGGCGCTCTCTGAACTGGTGCACCTCCCAAGGTGCGAAATGATGAAGGCGCCCTCCAGAATGGTTCACCAAGGCACTCTCTATCACTAGTCAATGCATCAATCTGCCCCATCTCTCGTTTGGTGGCTACAATGTTCTTAATAAGTTAGAACGTTATTCTATGAGTAACCATATATACTGCATTGAAATCATCACGTAATTGATTTATCATTATTTAAGTCAGTTAGGTTATTTTGTATAATTTTCTATTATATGCATGCAATTATTATACTCATTTAGTCAAAAGTATTTTATTTCATTAATCATCCCAATACACATAAAGAAAATAATACTAGACAATGCAAGAAGGAAACAAACCAAAATAAGAGATAATTAGACTAGACCAAATAAAACTAAGCATTCCCAAATGCAACATCATATCACTCCTCAATCCATCTGAAACTTGCTTCTCTCCTTGAACTCATTCATGTCTGCTAAGAGTGAGGCATTATAAGATCATTCATGTTGTATGATGGTGAAGCAGGAGTGTAAGTTGGTGATGCGGGGTGAACCGTGAGATCTTCATGCATATAAAGAGTACCCACATTGTATTGAGGCAAAACATGAGTGTAGTTATGTGAGGTGGGCAAGAGTAAAATCTTCATCCTCGCCTCCTTCTCATGAACTTTTCGATGCTGCTCATCTTTATGCTAGTCCTGTGCCACTTCCATTCACTTGTGTAGCATTCCATGCTACCTCTGCGTCCTAAATTGCTGCCCTCCTGGTTTCTTCAGTAAGAAACCCTATGGTTGCATTTGAAATTCATTGATTGGCTGTGCTCATGGCAACCACATAGCTTGTTCAGGACATATGTCATCTTCATGCACTAGCCATCCCAGACCCTCCCCAAGACACAAAGTTTGCGCTAAGGAATGCTCTTCTTATGACTCCTCCTCGAGCCACCTTCCAGCCCATTACCGTTCCCACACACTGACAAAGCTCTTTAATGATGGGATTGGTGAGTCTCTCGCCCATAAAGCTAAAATTGTCACCCATAGGACTGTTGTTGTCACTCCTAAGTAGAGTCAGGATCATTTTGTCATAACACATCTCTTTCCTTAGCTATGATATAGATCGACGAGGGTTGTGGTGTCAACTCTCTCACGATTTAAGCCATGCTCGCCATGACTCCAGTAGCTATTATCATTGCAGTGACAAACTCTTCTCTCCCTATGATCGACAACTCAGAAGGTTCTTATGCTCTAGAGTCTCAGTGATTATCGCACTCGCTAGCCATTCTTAATCACAAAATAACCTACTGACTATCGTGTTTTTAGCGATCATAGACTTATACTATATTCTATGTCATTGAACTTTCTCTGAATAATAAACATTTTTATGTGAACATGACTTTGATACCATTTTGTAAAACTCTGATCTGGGACCTTGAGAGTCTAAGTCTGGTTGGTATTACTTTACAGAGGGAAAGCATATGGAGTTTAGACAGAAAAACATTGCTATTTTTTTTAATAGATCAATTTCTTTATCAAAATTCATCATTCATAATATGCATAAATAATGATTACATAATTATTCAATGATAAGGAAATAAACTAACAAGTACTCTGCTGTAAAGTTAGAGTAGCTGATCACATCCTACCTGCACTAATATGCCTGGAACCTAGACCTGTAATTATACAGGGGGTGAGTCTATAACTCATTAAATAATAATTATAAGCAAATAATGACTTTAACTTATAACTGTAGATGACTCTAAGCCCCTAGTCTGAGTTTGGTTTTTGACAAACCATATAAGGTTTGCATGTTTTAATTTTTCCTCTTTAACTTTATCAATCAAACATTCACTCACACTATACTATAACACTAGGTTGACTATACCGGTCATAATCGTCTATGGGCATAGCAACCTGTGTATAATATCTCAATTCTATAATGTTGGCCAGACTATGAACTATATACTCCTACTGATTCCCGGATCAATAGGCACTGCAGATAAACAACAAGGGGGACCCCACCGATAGTTAGCCCGGTGGTCAGGCTCAAACTCAATCTCAGCATGGTTCATGCTACATCCAAACCATAATGACTTTCAACCATCCATGGTTATCTAGAATCATAAATATTGTGTGAATATAACCCTAAGTCATATTTTAAGTTCATTACATTAAACCTTACTTTCAAGCTCATGTTTCACTCATTCTCTCATGAATGATATCGTAAAATAATCACGATAAAACTCACTCTCAATCTCAGAATGACATTAGGGTTCATACTTTGTATCATACAAAGCATACAACAAGATAGAGTCTCTACATCGTTAAACCATCGATGACCCACTCTCTATGGTGGCTACACTTTGTCTGTGAACCAGGTAGACATTTTCATAGGTTGTCACTTTCAAGATTTAAGGGGTTATGTATACTCATATTAATGTAAAATTCACATGACATGACTAGATTCAAGGGACTCAAGGCTAATAACAATGCATGTTATTTGCAGATTATAACATAGATATGTTATCACAAAAATATTTTTTTTTAATATGCATGACATATATCATGACTAACATGTGCATATAATCATCTCATTACAATAATCTCATGCATGATCATTTTATGCATATCATGTTAACACTCAAGCGCCACATTTCTAAACATGCTAAAGTGCAACATTAACTATAACATGCAATGAAATATGGTTTGATCACAACTAAGATTACTTATAATATCTGTTCCTTCGAGTAAGAATGTTGTACTCTTGTCGTAATCGAGTCTCAAGAGGCTCTAATAATATGATCTGATCATCACAAAAGCATGTTCATATTAATACACATAACTTCTTTATATTTTAACAAAATTATCAAAATACTTCTCTTGAGTTGACTCATCAGACCTCGATTTGTGTGTGCATGATTTGACAAGAACCAGAGAACAGAAAGATTCCCTTCTACGATATGAGTCTAACACACCAAACCTCACTCAATTATGAGTTTGGAGTGTAAAGTTATGTCTATTTTACTTAATCGGATATTGGGTACATATAGGGGCATTTTGGTTATTTTAACTCTTATAAGTTGACTTGTCTCATCCTAAGTCAAAATAGATTCGATCTGAGTTTATAAATACTAGGTTTATTGAACCTAGTCTCAACATCAAAATTCAATTAGATTATCAAAATTCATAACTAATCACAAACTGGATCTAGATCTATTTTTGATCTGGATTCAGATCTATTTCTGATTTGGATCCAAAACTTTTAGATTGGATCTAGACCTAGTTTTGATTTGGATAAAACACTAATCTAAACCAGATCCAGTTATGCTTTGGATCTAGATTTGTCAGACAGGATCCTGACCCTAATTCATCTAGATCTAGTTCAATTTGGATCAGTACAGACTGACTAGATCAAATTGGATCCAGATTCGATTTGGTCAAGATCAGACCAAATCCAAATAAAGAACTGAGACCCAGTTAGACCTGATTCGGTTTGTTTCACACCTAGATCAATTAAGTCAAATTGAGTTGGTACGATCGAGTCAGACCGGTTCAGATTTTTTTTTTTGTTTATACCTGGTTTAGTGTGGGTTGCATTCAGATCGACCCAAGTCAAATAACTAAAGGGGCAGAAAGGGCACAACCCCTCTTTCAATTTCTTCTTCTCTGTTGCAGAGGAGTCGGCGACCAAAGCCAACCCTCTCTCTCGACAATAAGACCGACAACCATAGCTACCAACTTGTTTTTTTTCTGTAATTTGCCGGTAGCCATGGCTGCCTGCTCTCTGAACAATTGAAAAAAAGGAGGAAAAAAAAACATACATGTTGATCACCACCGCAGTTTCGATAAGCCACTTTCCCTCTCTCTACAACTCGTTTTTTATTTTTTTTTCCTTCTCACCCTCTCTATGTATCGAGGGGTGGGGAGCTCACGAGAGGGTGGTGTATGTTCGCCCACGATGATTCACTGAATCCCACGTCTGTGTTCGGGGCTTTGAATGAGCACCACATATACAAGCACATGGGGCTCGTATTCCCGTGTATGTTGATATAACTTTGCATCGGACTCTGGTGTTGTTGCAAAGACTTAAGTACCCTTTCTTGCTATTCTTCTCATAAAGTGATGGTTTGAGAAAATGACAAAAATGCCCTTCATTAAAAAAAAACAGTTCAAATAAAGGACAAACATGTCCTCCATCCAGAAAGTCGAGGATGATGTTGACTCTTCAAAGTCTTCTTCTTCTTTCTCTATTCAAAAAAAGGACAAACATGTCCTCCATCCAGAAAGTCGAGGACGATGTTGACTCTTCAAAGTCTTCTTCTTTTTTCTCCGTAAAACACTGTAAAACCCTCTCTCTCTCTCTAGAGAAGAAATCAAGGGAGGCAAATAGTTCTTCCTGGAGAAGGCCATGAACATCAACCCTCTCACTCTCTCTCTCTACTTCTGTGCACATCCAACAGACGATCCTACATTGCTCCATCGCCATCTTCTTCTTCTTCATTCTCCGTAAAACACTGTAAAACCCTCTCTCTCTCTAGAGTTTTTGCCCTTACAGGAGGGGGTCCAGGGGCTCCGCTCCGGCGCGGATTCCGCTGCACGGTCAGCAGGCGGGGGTCCAGGGGGGCCGCCCCTGGCGGGGGGCTCGGGGGGCAGCGCCCTCCAGACGAATTTTTTTGGGCCTTCCAACAACGATTTGTAGTATTATCGAGTTTTCCTACAACAATTTGTAGTATTTTCGAGTCTCCAACGAAATCACTATAGCGATTTGTAGTGTCTTTCGCAAATCACTATAGCGATTTGTAGTGTTATTTAGTAAGCAAATCGTTGTAAATTGCTACCCGAATTAGGACCAACTTGTTAGGGCCATATCTCCCTAACCGGAGATCATATTCCAAATCCGTAAAAGTGGTATCTTCGTTATTGAGTCTAGTTTATTTCTGTAAATTTTCAACAATTTCTATTGTCATTT
The DNA here is from genome assembly GCF_984573655.1 of Nuphar pumila. Classification (NCBI taxonomy): domain Eukaryota; kingdom Viridiplantae; phylum Streptophyta; class Magnoliopsida; order Nymphaeales; family Nymphaeaceae; genus Nuphar; species Nuphar pumila. The sequence continues at coordinate 29,585,454 of NC_143263.1, read as the reverse complement.
CACTCCTCATTTTAACTAAAAACCAGACCCCAATTATTTTGTGTTATTTGAGTTACACAACACCATTCTCGCTTGACATCCACATCTTGATTCTGGCATGCTTCTTGTTGGATTTTTCATTGATTTCTTCCAACCTTACTTGGAACAAAAATATGTCTTTCTCACCACGATACCCTGTGCATTTTTTGACCACAACACCCGGGACCCGTGCCGGGGGGAGCCCCCAGACCCCCCTCCTGTAAGGGCAAAAACTCTAAATCAGGCTCCACAACGAATCAAGTTGAACGATGCTACCCACGCTGGAAGGAGCCCCCAAACCCTCCTCCTATAAGGGCAAAAACTTTAAATCAAGCTCCACAATGAATCAAGTTGAACGATGTTATCCACGTTGGGAGGAGCCCCTAAACCCTCCTCCTATAAGGGCAAAAACTCTGAATCAGACTCTACAACTCATCAAGTTGAATGATGCTACCCACACTGGGAGGAGCCCTCAGACCCCCCTTTCTGTAAGGGTAAAAACTCTGAATCAGACTCTACAACTCTTCAAGTTGAATGATGCTACCCACGTTGAGAGGAGCCCCCAGACCCCTCTTTTGTAAGGGCAAAAACTCTGAATCAGGATCCACAATGAATCAAGTTGAATGATGCTACCCACGCTTGAGAGGAGCCCCCAAACCCTCCTCCTGTAAGGGTAAAAACTCTGAATCAGGATCTACAACTCATTTAGTTGAATGATGCTACCCACGCTGGGAGGAGCCCCCAAACCCTCCTCCTGTAAGCGTAAAAACTCTGAATCAGGCTCCACAACAGTCAATGTGCAGGTCAGCCGGTGCTTGATGGAGCAATGTAAGATCTTCTGTTGGATGTGCATAGAAGCAGAAAGAGAAGGGGAGAAAGAGAGAGTGAGAGGGTTGATGTTCATGGCCTCCTCCAGGGAAGATTTCTTTCTCAGATAATCCTGCAGTGCAGAGACTGGGTCTTAAATAATCATCTTCGGGACACTTAAGTCTTTACAACCACTCCTTTTCAAGAATCGTCATTTTTTTTGGCACCAATGAAAGAGAGGGTACTTAAGTCTTTGCAATCGCATCAAACTCCAATGCTAATTAATGCTGACAAACATGAGGATACGAGACGCACATGCTTACATACATGGTGCTCTTTGAGACCCCCGAACATGAGATGTAGCTAACTACCCTGTTCGGGGGGGAACATATAACCTGCTTTGGGAGCTCACCATGGGTGAGGATAAAGCTCTTTTCAATTGTCGATCGTGAGGGGCAAGGTTTATTCTTATCTTTCTGCGATTATGGGGAATGCGGTTTCCGTAAATAGGGAAAACTGTCTTTCCTTATCTCTGATTTTTTTTTAACTTTTCCTCGTCGGGTGATTTAACAAACGTCCTGTGATATGGGATTGTTAGGTTGATCGGCTCTTTGTTATTTTCTGTGATTCGTGGTTGGAGATAGCTCATGGCTGTCACTTTTTTGTTTTTCACTACTCTGACTTGTTCTTTGATGCTTATTTTTTTTTTGTCAAAAAAAAAGAATACACAAAAACAATGGATCGTGTGTCCTTTTAGCCATGTCTTGTCCATGTGACAAAGGACAAGGCTATAAATTGGAGCTTGGAATCATCAATTATCCAGGTCCCACTTGTCTTTGGGGTCAGAACGGCCGTCCATTTCCAAATAATTGCATTGAACAAGTCAACGGAGAAGCTAGCTGTGACAATTCTGCTATTTAAACTTGTTCACTCCTTACGGCCTTCCAATTCCAAATAATTGCATTAAACAAGTCAAGGGAGAAGCTAGCTGTGGCAATTCTGCTATTTAAACTTTCTTACTCCTTACGGCCGTTCAATTCCAAATAATTGCATTGAACAAGTCAAGGGTGAAGCTAGCTGCGGCAATTCTGCTATTTAAACTTGCTTACTCCTTATTCTGGATGCCATCTGCTGACCTTTGCACTGTACTCATCATGGCCTTTATCTTCTCTGCCGATTCCCACATCTTCCTAACAGACTAAGGAAGATGGAAATCTAAATTTAAAGAAGATGGTGAATCAAGTTGAAGTTGGTTTCATTCTACTATTGCTGGCGGTTCTCTTTGTGACTTTAGTTGATGGCCAAATTAGTAAGCTTTCTCTGCATTCATTTTGAATATTTTTTTTCATGTTCCTTTCAAACATTGTGTATTGGATGATTAGTGGCTTCAAAATCTGAACATATAGCAATTACATCCCATGTTTTGACAATGAGAATGCTGAACTCAGAGTCAAGTGGGCATTTTGGTTAGCTTCAGTAGCAGAGCCAACTCTTGCAAATGGGCCGAGCCACTTTGGGTTACTCTCAAGTTTGGCTATTTAGATGGTTTTCATTCGTTTGGTGATGTTTGATTAACGCCATTTCTGGAAGCAGTGAAAGTGTTCACAGAAAAAATTGACTCGTCCTATCAAAAAGTTTACATCATATACATTTGTCCGTCAAGATTGAAAGTAAAAATGAAGGGAACCGTGAACAAATTGATAATTTTAAAACATTATAAAACGGTTTCATTTTATGGCTATTAAGAATTCTATATAATCTTCTTTTCTTTGCTGGATGGGGGTGTGATATCTCATCACGCACCATCAACGTGAGCTGTTATAAGCTATTTATGCTTTAATGATATTTATTTTGTTCCCTTAGAAACAGAAAAGAAAAGTAGGACGTTTGAGAGAGAAGTTATAAATGGTGGGAACTCATTAAATTTTGAAAAAATTACAATGTGCCATGTAACACTTTTTTTTTTTTTTGATGAAAACTCTATGCAAATGCCCTTACAAATTTATAATTACTTTCTCAACTCACATGACAAGAATGCGCTTCTGCTTTTATATTATTTTTTCTTTAGGATTTGGTGTCCTCTTATTTATACGCTAAGGTGGAGAGGTTCTTCTTATCATATGAAAAAATTTCAGTCGTTGAAAACATGGGAAGACTTTTCCCATTCCCAAACTTTGCCTTAATTAAACCTTCCAAGCTCATAGGTTTGCATGTAAATTTAAAAACAAAAATCTCAACGCACATTCAAGTCGGATTTTGGAAAATGTCATATGTTTGATCCAGATCATAGTCACAAATCTCACTGTCCAGATTTTCTTGGCAAAGGAGAATCTTGCAATAAATTAAAAAAATTTGTTTTCTGATAAAAAAATTCTCCCAATCAGTATATTTTCGCCTTTAAAAATGAATAAATAAATCTATGAAAATATAAAAACATTAAATATTAAAAATATATATCAGATATATAAATATCACATGAATAACATGTTAATTTTGTGATAGAAAACATGATATTTTCAAAATAGGTGACATTTTGAAAATATCACGTTTTTGTCAACATTATATTGGTTTTTGAAAATTGGGAGATTTTTTTAAATGAAAAGTTGGGAGATTTAAAAATGCCCAATATTTGTGACTATGATTCAGATCAATGCTTTCTATCAATTTTCTAAAATAGAAATTTTGTCGGCATGAGAAAATATTGGATATTTTAGAAAACATTTATTTTCTCCATTTCACCGGCTGGACACGAAGGAAGGAGCTATTCATCCCTAGAAAGGGGGCCACCTGCATTAATGGCTTACGTAGAGAGTAGGTTAAACTATTTATTATATAAAAGCTATGTTTTAGTCCTACTTCGGTGAATGAATGGAGGGATGACCTTTTTTCCAACCGTGATGTCCTCCTTAAGATTAAAAGAAAGGGTTGATCAATGAACCTGCCATTTTGGGTTTCAACATGTTGCCAATTTTTTTTTGTTTTGTTTACACTGTCAGTTGCTCAAGCAGCGCTTATTTTGTCCTCATAAATTCTGACCATAGGGAGTTAGTGAAATATATATATGTATAGGTTTAGACCGAACTTAGCCCTGGGCTCTAAACTCATTTTCATTTTTTTTACATATTTATGTTTAAAATGCGACCGCAATGTCTAGAATCAAAGCCTAAGGCTTTTTTAAATTAGCGATTCTACAACATGATAAGTGAAAAAACAGACTTTAAAAGATATCTCCTAAATATATCATTGTATTTAATTAGTCTACTCAGCTGAGTTAAGTTGAGCACCCGGCCGTGATCATACTCGGCTCAGAAAATCAACGTGTGCTAGCCTGTATTCTACTTTTTTTCTTTTCCCTTTTTTGATAGTCCAAGAGGGATAACCCACCTAGGATTCGAACATGAGATCCCCTTGGTTGTGACAGTGGGGTCTAGCCGTCCAGCAACCACATTCGACTCCTGGCTTGTGTTCTATTGGTCAAAATATTATTTATGATATATATATATATATATATATATATATATATATATATATATATATATATAGAGAGAGAGAGAGAGAGAGAGAGATGGGGTAGGTGTGAAATTGATAGGTGTTAAATGGGGTTTTCTGCTATTTTAGTATTTTTTTTTGCAGTTCCGACCCCATAAATGTGTCGGGCATGGTTGATTTACAAGGAATCCACACTTGGATCATGTGTTTTTGATGAGAAAATAATATTTGGAGCCTAAAAAAATTATAAAGATTTTGGACCGTTGATTTTTTGAACCTTATAAAAACCGACCCATGTGTTGGAATCAAACACTTCAAGAGTTGATCCCTATAAAATCAATTACATGTTGGCGAAAACCGGAATGTAGAAAACAAAAACACATACTAGTAGCCGCCATAGTGGAAAATGGACAGAAGGAGTATTGACACAGGTGCTCGACATTCTTCACCGCCTATCGATGCCCACGATAAGCCCAGGCCATCAAGTCGATTGTGAGCAAGACCCTGAACTCAATGAGAGAAAGAGACCACCCTTGGTTGTACTCATCAAGCAACCATGCCTCAATTTATAGTGGGAGGAGAGTGGGGAGGGGGGTACATATATGGAATTCATGTATGTGAACCCTTTAGATGTCACATTCACATAACCCCCTCCCCACTAACTCCCTACTAATGCCTTCATTAGTGACTTGCGTCAAACCGGGTCACTTAGGGTTGGACCGATCCGAAATATTCAATATTCTCTCACTTGATCCATTGACACGGAAAGACATAAAATCGAAGTTCTTTATTGTTATCTCGATCCAATTTTCATGTGGCCTCACATGTTATCCGGTATCACAAGAATGAATCATATGGGTCATGGAGATGAATACCTCTGTATGAAATGTCCTATTTCTGTGTATTACAATATAATTCATTTTTAGTGTTCTAGCATATTAAGATTACTTTTATGAAAAGGTTGGTCTCTAACCCATTCTATTGATCTTTTAATATTATTATTTTACTATTCTCTTTACCCAAATTAGAAATCATTTATACAGAATCAACAATACACAAAGTCATAGAGAATCATTTTAGCTTCACAAATGTGATCACATATGACTATAATGTATTGTCATACATCAAAAAGAATCAATCAGACCCATCCCCTTTACACACTGAGAATATAATCATGGTACTAGTCATTTAATAAGGAGATCCAATCATTTCTTTTATACCGATTATATCGTTACACACAAAATAATTATCAATCATTTCTTTAACAACAAAATATTTTAACTCCATGTGTTGACACAAGGTTGAGTTCTTATTGTTATTCGAGAAGGACACAACAAATTTATTATCACAAAAGATATATAGTGGTCTCTCAATAGAGTCCACAATCCTAAGACTCATAATGAAGTTTTTAATCCAAATGACATAAGATGAAGTCTCGTATAGAGCAATGAATTCCACCTCTATGTTATGTGCAACATTTGTAGACTCTTTTGCACTTTTCTATTAGATGACACTACTTGCTTGTAGGAAGATGTATCTAGTTGTGAACGTTTTATTATCGAGACATCCTCCCAAGTCTGCACAACTAGACATCTTCATATGCACATATATGATAAATAAGGTTTCCTACCAGTCCATAGCTTGTAAGGAGTCGTTTGGACAACCTTTGTAGAAACTTTATTTAATATGTGCACTATTGTCCTAAAAACTTCACTCCACAAGATCAAGGAAAGGTTTGAGTGATTCAACATCGCTTAAACCATTTTCTTAAGCTTACAATTCCTTCTTTCAGCTACACCATTCTGCTAAGCACTACCAAACATGATGTATTGAGGTATAATATCTTTCTCTTTTAAAAATTACGCTAATGACCTTTTTTTATCTTATCTCAATGACATGATCATAATATTCACCACCTCTATGAGACCTAACAAGTTTAATAATTTTGCTCATCAATTTCTCTACTTTTTTCTTGAAGTCATTAAAAACTTGAAAGGCTGCAAATTTTTTAAATAACAAGTAAAGATACATATATTATGAGTAATTGTCTATAAAGGTGACAAAATATTTTTCACCCGTGTAACATGAGAAAAAAGGTTTAAAAACATTCATATGAACAATCTCTAAATTTCCATCATTGTGTTTGACATATTTCTTATATGTGTTAGATTGCTTAGCCCTTATACAAACAACACATGGTTTAGTATTTGTGATATCAAAGAATTCAAGAATCCCTTCTTTCACAAGTCTTTGGACTTTATCTTTCGAAACGTGTTCCAACATTTGATGCGAAAGCAAATAGGATTGATCATCATTTAAGCCACGTTTATTGATAAGCATCGTGTTTTCAATAGAGTGAGATTCTCGATTTTGAAATTTGGTTTTCAAAAGATACAAATCATCACACACATATGCATAACCTATATGAATAGAATTTTTAACAATAATAAGCTTAGAGTTTTTAAATTTAAAAATAAAACTAAACATATCAAGTTTTGAAATCGAAATAAGGTTCTGACGATAAGATGAAACATAAAATGTATCAACCAAATCCAAAATGAATCTAGACTCCAACACAGCTTTGCAGGTTTCAATGTTCTTAACATGTGAATGCATTTTATTTCCTAAGAATATGTTTTTTTTATGCTTTGTAGGTTCTCTTTTTTCTAAAAATGCCTACAAAGAGTTGACAATGTGCATAATGGCACCAAAATTAATCCACCAACTATGCAATAAAACATACATTAAATTACACTCATTCGAAGCAAATGACTTATTACCTTTATTCTTAAGTCATTTCTTATGTTTTAGAGAGTCCACCTTCTTATGCCATTTTTTTTCACAAAAAATACTTTATAGAAGAACTTTCTGCCTTGAATCTCGCCAGAGGATTTCCTCTTGTTCTTCTTAAAGAAAATTTTCTTTGACTCTACCTATATTTTTCTTGATGAAAGGTTATATATGCACTCGACACCATTTCACCATTCAGTCTTTCTTCCTCTTCAACATATTTGGTCAATAGGTCATTAAAAGATCACTCATCGTTATGTGTGTTGTAGGAGATCTTGAAAGGTTCGTATTCAATAGATAACTAGGTAAAAATCAGATGAACAAAAAAGAAATTTGAAATTGCGAACTTCATGTCATTAAATTGAGATGCAATGTTTCTCATTTTTAAGATGTGTTATCGGATGTAACCATCACCAAAATATTTCATAGACACCAACTTGGACATTAGGTATTGACCTTAGCCTTATAAGAACTAATGAACTGAGCCTCAATGGAACCTACTACAACAAGAAACAAAAGAAAAAGATCACATAATTACTCAAACATGATTCATGTTGAAAAGGTAAAAATTGAGATCTTTTATTATTTACCTTTTTTAAGACAAGTATGACTGAGTTATTATCGTTCCACTTTGGTGGAAATGATAATACTCATAGTTGCTTCGTCTCCTCAATTCATAAAGAATTGACTTTAATTGGTGAATTTAGCATATCATGTAATCAGAGACAATTCAACACTGTACCTTTAAGTATGGACATGCTTCAAGTGTTGGTATACACATCTACTATTACACCCTGTGTGAATTTGAAACACAATGACCTATAGTTGGGTAAAATGATTATTTCATAAAGTTACACACAATCATAATACTAAATCTTAACACGGTTTAAAGAATCCTCAATCAACACAACTCAAATCACTTTGGTGATTGCATGAGTCAGTTGATCAAGATCTTTTACCACAAACATATTCATATTATGGAGCATGCCCGTGCACAAATGATAATGCACATATATTCATGATAAAATATTATTATATCATTAAAAAATATAAATTTATACTTCAACTTATATGCATAAATAAAATTTGATTAAAACACATCACATATATAATGAATTTAGTCATAATTCTTGTTTAAATATCATGAATAACATAAATAATGTAAAATACATGTATAAGATATGAAAAAGTCATGCTTTCATGATTATAAACACCTATAAATCATGAAAAATAACAAAGACATGCTCTTATGGGTTAAAGCCAGGGTCCTCATGTTGAAATTGGCATAAAAATGCTTTGAACCGGTCCAAAACAAACCCAAATTGGTGAATTAAGGGCGTGAATCAGAGTCTCAAAATAGTGGACCTGTCTGAAACATGTACAAAAACCCTATAAACTCTTAAAATTGAATAAGAAAATCCATGTTGCTCTATTGATTCATAAAAACATGGTCTCCACATTCAGGAACATGTGAAAAACCGATAGGAATCAGTTAAAAAGTGCTCTAAAACAGTCTCAGAATGCCTTGTATTGGTCACAGGACCAGTTTAGTTCTTTAAATTAGGGTTAAATAATATATGGACTTTATTTCGAATATGATTGATTCAATCTGGATCCGAATTCAGATTCAGTTCCAATGGATCCTAGGTCATATCCCCCTAGTCTGGTTCCAGTCTGGATCTAGACCTGTTTATTATCGAGCCCCGATTGAATCCCACAAAATAGACTTGATTTGGATCTAGACCTGATCTTATAAATAGGATCTGTATTGGATCTAGATCCACACCCCAATCCAAACCTGGACCCGATCTAAATAGGATGTGGCTCCTCAAGTCGATCCAGATCCAGATTCGATTCTTAAAGTATTTGGGTCAGATTCAGATCCTTGACACGGTCTAGTTCGAGACCTGATCCATAAAGGATCTGAGTCAGATTCAGATCCTGGGTCTGGTCTATTCGGGTCAAACCCAGACCTAGAACCCCAAATGGGTCTGGGTTCGGTCCAAAATTTGGGTATGGGTCTGACCTAGACATTGGGTCCAGACCCGAATCATAATGGATCTGTGTCCTGGATTGGGTCCACATGTGAACGTGGATCCAATACCCGATCTAAACATCCTGGGTTCAGACAAAATCAGACGCCTGGGTTCGGATACCTGATCTGCCCAGACCAAAGCACCCGATGGTTTTTTGTTTCTCAAAAACCAAAAGCCACTCTAGCACATCCTCATCGCCCCACTATTTCTGTTGACGACCACCGGCACTGACAGTTTTGCCGACGACGGTGACCCCCCGGCAAGAGCCTTCCACCACCAACATTGCTATTGGCAAAGGTAAGGTGAAGTTCTTTTTTTTTTGCGAAGGGTTTACACCCTCTTCTCAATTATCGCCAAATGTCGTTGTTGTTGATGGTCGGTCACGACGACAGGAGGGCAATAGCTGGCCTCCGGTGATGGGTTATCGTTGGATCTAATCGTCTGCTGGTAGCCATCATGGGCGTCCCACTGCTGGCGATGATCAACTTTCGTCGGAAACAACCTCCACTCAGAAGTTGGTGGTGGAGGGCTGTGAAACAAAAGGGGTTTCACCTTATCCCTGTGATCCCCTTGGCCACGGTCGCCACCACCACCAGCCGCCTTTGGTGGTCTTGGATGCCGTCAACAGGGTAATAGGCAGGCTGTTGCGAATAGTGGCATGGGCTACAAAAAAAATAGGGCAAAGAAATGGGATTCCGACAAGGTTGAAATGTATGGGTGTGATGGGGGTATCACGCCCGAGTGATCAAATATTGATACGGTGCTTTCGGAGAAATTACTTTCACCTAATAGAAACTTTAACTTTAGATTGTCAAATTTCTTAAATATTTTTAGATGATAAAACACTATAGATACGATCTATAAGCATTATTTAGTACAAAATAAGTTTTGGATCATGTGATTATATATATATATATATATATATATATATATATATATATATATATATATATATAAAAGAGAGAAAGAGAGAGTAGTGCGTAGGTGCTTGAACATTAGGTTAAGGGTGGAATCGGGTCAGGTTGGTGGGTTGTGTTGGCGGGTCAGCATACCTCAACACGAACCCGACCGTTTATTAAATAAGTAACCCAACACTACATGGTTAACCCGTTTAATAAACGAGTTGGGACGGGTAAATGGGTTGGCAGGCAGGTTGGCGGGTCGGGTTCGGGTAAACGTGTTGACGGGCGGGTCAGAGTCAGGTAAATGGGTGGCGGGTGGGTTGGAGGGTCGGGTTCGGGTAAACAAGTTGGCAAGCGGGTCGGGGTCGGATAAACGGGTTGGCGGGTCGGGTTTGGGTAAACGGGTTGACCCGCCCGCCTAACCCATTTATTAAACGGGTCAAACAGGTTGGCATACCCCTAACACAAACCCGACCCGTTTAGTAAACGAGTTAGGCAGGTCGACCCATTTACGATACTAACCCGTTTTAAGCCAAACCCAAACCCAGCTAAGAAGCGTGTTGACGGGCCAGGTTGGCGGGTCGTGTCAGATTTTGCCACCCCTACATTAGGTACTTGAATATGCTGACCATTCATCAAGTGCTTAGGCAGTGTAAAACATGTTTTTTTTTAATCCAACGAGCAATAACAATGACACAAGTTGTTGTTAAAGGTCAATAGCAGCAAGAAAAGTCTCGCTAAATGAGTTTTTTTTTAATGAAAAAACTTGTTTTTGACGTTAATTTTTTTTAAGCTGACCGTTCAAGTACATACCACTTATATATATATAAAACCGCACGCCTTCTCCTTTCAAATAGAAACGGGTTGTGCCGGTGGAGTTGGTTCCACCACTTGATGCCTTCGATGCGGTATGACAAGTCTCCATGTAAGATACGATTTCTTTTTATGTTTTGAAATCATCATTACCATTGACTGTGAAACAGCCAAGCTGCAATCCCCGCTATTCATTGTAAAAGCAGTGGAGCCCACCAAATGTGCTGATGTCATTATTTTAGAACGGATGGTGGTGACTGAAGTGATGGATGATTATGATCTCAAAACACAAAAAAAAATAGATTTTGTCAAATCCCCTGTCCTGTCCTCGATAACTGATGACACGAAGGGTGGTAATGTTTGTATTTTGTCAAATCATATCTGTCCACTTTTTACTCTTTACAATAACCCACAAAAAGTTGTTTTTTTTTACCTAATTGGCTTTCTTAAAACTGCACCACTAATGGTATGTTTATTGACTAAAATATCTTATTTTCCAGCTCCTGCACAGCCCCGGGACTCTCCACCACCACCGGATACGGATACAGACCCTCCACCACCACCACCGGATACGGATACAGACCCTCCACCTCCACCACCGGATACGGATACAGACCCTCCACCTCCACCACCGGATACGGATACAGACCCTCCACCACCACCACCGGATACGGATACAGACCCTCCACCTCCACCACCGGATACGGATACAGACCCTCCACCTCCACCACCGGATACGGATACAGACCCTCCACCTCCACCACCGGATACGGATACAGACCCTCCACCTCCACCACCGGATACGGATACAGACCCTCCACCTCCACCACCGGATACGGATACAGACCCTCCACCACCACCACCGGATACGGATACAGACCCTCCACCTCCACCACCGGATACGGATACAGACCCTCCACCACCACCACCGGATACAGACCCTCCACCGCGACCACCACCACCGGGTGCATACTCTCCACCACCACCATCGCCCCAAACTGAGTCACCTCCGCCGGCACAGTCCCAACCTTTAAAAGGTACACTCGTGCTTCTCATGACATGTTTGATGCGGTGTACAGCTAGCGACTCAGCCATGACGTCGTCATCTCACTTATGCAAAGTTCCAATCTTAAGTTTACGTATTGGATCTTCAGTCTCATACGTTTATTATCTCAGTATCAATTAGTTTACCAGGTGGATCTTCAGTCTCATACGTTTATTATCTCAGTATCAGCCATGACGTCGTCCCTTGAACGCGTCCTTTGCTCTAGTAATTTCTTTCTAGTGGCTAGTGGTGGGCACTGGGCAGGACCGGCCAGTATATTTGGCTCTGGCTCTGCCCGAACTGGGTCTCTGGCCCAAAGCTAGACTACACCGGCCGGCCTGGTCTAGCCCGTTATTATATATGTTATATACAAAATAAATTATATGTAACATAATATATATTATAATATGTTATATATAACATAACATAAAATATAATGTATTATATCATATAAATAATATATGTTATAGTATATAGGCGGGCTGTGGCCAGGGTTTTCCCAACGGGCTGGCCCAAACCAGACCTTTGCCCCCGCCCGTCATTGATGGGCCTGGCCAGCCCGATACCCACCCCTACTAGTGACTACTACATCTATCATTTGTTCATGTGCCTCCATTACAGTACAAGTTGAAGTTGACGGAGAGCCTTTCTTGGAAAGTGCATTTCTCTTGTGCTTCCTTTTCCTGCTAAAAGTGCACGCCCATGTACAAAACGCAGCACCCTGTTGTTCCTCAATTAGCTTGGATCTAGACAAGTCATTGCCTGTTAAAAGATATGATGACTACCCAAATCAATAGCTTTTGGTCTTATTGGGGCTTAGTGCAGATTTATTATGTCTGAAACTGTGGGCCAGTAAGGTAAGCAGCCTCTACACTTGATGCTAGTCTTTCAAGATATGAGTATGGGGTATCCTGTACTGGCTTTTTATCACATTTGTAACATTCGTATGGTCACGCCAAATATGGTATTCCTAATAAACAAACCGTATAGATCAAATCCGAAGCATTTAATCTACCAAGATTTGGAAATTTTTAAGAAAATAGTAATTTCTACTTATTAGTTTCTTAAATTCATTAGTGTATATATATATATATATATATATATATATATATATATATATATATATATAGAGAGAGAGAGAGAGAGAGAGAGAGAGAGAGAGAGATTGGTAGCTACGCAGCTAGGAAAGGAATCACGCTGGCTGTCCATCGCGCATGATGGTCGGCCAGCATGTAAAACGGTGGAAAAATGCCATTTTTAGTATTTTTGTGCACTTTTGGGCTTTAGACCGCTGCTAAATCTGCTGGGATGTCCGCTAAAGCCCAAAACTGTTTTTGACGCTTTTTAACATTTTTGCGGGAAAAATGCTGAGCATCGTCACACACCCGGCCCTCAGCAACATCATGTTTTCATTGTGCAGCTATGGATTGCGTTGCTATACATCATAGATATATATAGAGAGAGTCACTAGAATATGTTTAGAGCATAGTATGAGCAAAGAGTTCCATAGGTTCTTTTGTTTTTTTCTTAAACCTCACCGTACGGATGCAACTTACATGCTTAGTTTTATGTGGATAGGCCGATTATGGTGCATAAGTAGGAGCCTCTAAGGCTTGAAAATCGATGGCTTATTATCTCATAATATTCAAGCATCCAAAATTCATGTATTTTGATAAAAAATACATGATCCTACAGTCAATTCCAAGCAAGATTGTGCCAAATGCATTTGCACGGTCGGATTCACAAAAAAATCATTAAAGATACTTGGTTCACATTCGGATAAACATATTACAGTATATATATATATATATATATATATATATTTATATATATATATATATATATATATAGAGAGAGAGAGAGAGAGAGAGAGCACCTACTAGAAATCATAGTTGTAGGATGTATATCTTCTCAATCAGACCTTATAGATGTACTTAACACAATTTATTTGATAGGAGTCATATTTTGGATTATGTTTTTTGGATATCAAAATAAGTTTTCTAAGTCACGAAATTTTGGTACATTGTGAGCTGTTGATTTTTGAACATTCCAAAAAACTTACCTAAATGTATGCCATAATCACGTGATCCAAAGCTTAATTTTCACTAAATAATGATTGTAGATCATATCTATAGGGTCTGATCAATGAGAAAAACTCTCAAAACTTGAAAACTTGAAGTTTCTATTAGGTGGGAGTACGTGATCCGGGAACACTTTATATATATAAGAGTATCTCCTAAGCAGTTTATGTCCAAAACTATTTTAAATGCTTTTAAAAAACATAGTTGCATGTGTTTATTCTTTTTTACTTAATCCTAACTTCGTCATCAATGCTTATTGACTATTAAGAAACCTTAATTTCTATTTGAATAATTTTTGGTACAATACGAGCCGTCAATTTTTGATTGCTCTATATACACACGCAAAGATGAAAAAGTTTAATCTAGCATGTTTTCTACTAAATAATCCAACACATGAGTTCATATTAACAAACACATGAAACTTTGTTCGTTTGATGCCATTGAGGATGATTTAGGAGATTAGAGCCTTGGAGCTACTCACTAATGTATGCCTTAGGAGCTACATTAGTGAGTAGCTCCTAATATGCATATATATATATATATATATATATATATGCATTTCCAATTTTTTTTCTCAAATCCAACCCTGCAGATACACTCAGCATGGTCCTTTTGATGTGAATGGACTGTTGGATCATGCAACCTAAATCCTAGTAGAACCCCATGGATCTAAAATTGCTCACCCTGGGCCTGAAAGAAAATGTTTCGTCTAATTCAGGTGGGTATGTCAAGCCAATTGGACCCTCAGTTGACTGATATCTATCTGACCACTTGAATGTCGGTCGATGTCATTAAGCCTCTTTCATTCCACGTACATTCTCATGCATGATGTTGTTTGAGATTGACAGAACCCACAACGTAACTGCGCCCACACCCTATATTTAAGTTACGAGACGAGGGATCATCTCATCCTTTCTAATCATCAAAGCAATTTTTTCTTGAGTGGATGATCTGTGACAATCTTGTGTCTTTTGATTCACAGTAGATAATCCAAAGAGCAAGAAGAACATTCCAGCGTGGGTTTGGGTCTTGATATCCATTTTCGCCACATTTAGTCTAATTGGAGTACTTGTAGTGGCATTTATGTGCAGAAAGAAAAGGGCCATAGCAGCAAGAGATCCAGCAGGTGTGTACCCATGTCGAGCAATAGACTTTATAAGCAGTATTTGTGTAACAGGCAACTAGTGTGCGTGCACATCTGTGTTAGTGTGTGCGTCTGATTGCTGTTCATGATCCTTGCAGAAGCAGGTGCTTGTCCCAAACCAGAAAATCCCATAAGTGGAACAGCAACAGTCTTTCTGGGACCTTCAACTTCCTTAAATTCTAGCTACACTAAGTCTTCAAGTACTGGTAACTTCAAAATAGTTGCTGGCGAGGAGAACAAATCACAAGAAGCTCCAGCAACAATACCAACTAAAGCTTCAATAGTACGGTCAAGTGCTTCGAGTTTTAGCTATGCTGAGGTTAAAAGGATCACTAATGACTTTGAAAAGGTTATTGGCCGTGGAGGGTTTTCAACTGTTTATTATGGCTGCCTTAATAGTGGTTCTGCAGTTGCTGTCAAGATGGTGAAGGATTCATCGTCAGAAATTCAACAGTTTAATGCAGAGGTTGGTATAGAGAATTAATGCATTCAATCGATGACAAGAATACGTAGGTATATGTTATAATAATTCAGAATTGTATGGCCATTTTCTGCAGATTGAGATCTTGCTAAATATAAATCATAGAAACTTGGTTTCTTTAGTCGGGTTTTGTGAAGAAAGTAATAACTTGATTCTCGTATCGGAGTATATGTCCAATGGAAATCTCTCGGAGCTACTGTCAGGTATGATGCTTCAATAAGACATAATCCAATATGAGATGCAGATGATTGTTGATGGATGTCAATACTGCAATTTCTTTATTGTATGCTCTACACGACACCAGAACTAATATCCTTGCACAGCTGCGAGCAAAAATTTGGCAGTTTCACTACTCTGACCAAATATCCTCTTGTATTTTGTCTCAAAACTAAGTTTTTCTTCTATTTTTTTCCTATTTCTATAAGTTTGTGGGTGTTATGTTCTCTACAAAAGTTTACCTATGATGGAATTTAATCTGTCGCTAATCAGTTGCTACTATTTAGCGAGGGATACGTATCCGTCGCTAATCTCCACCATCAATTTGGTGATGGACATTAGCGACAACTTTAATTTCGTCGTAAATCGATGACAACTTTAAATTGACGATGGACAATATCCGTCGATATTTTTTTTTTTAAAAATATTTTTTTTTTGAAATTTTCTGAAACTCGAGAAAAATTTCTCGTTATACAAATCATATAACCTGTTTATAAAAAACAAAATACACATAAAAAATACATATGCAGGTGGAACAAATGTAACATAAGTTCTAAGTTAGGCAAACTTTAACAACCAAATACAGTCCTTGCCAAGTTATAATTAGTTACAAGTATGTCAAAGAAATTAAACAAATGAATCTAATCCTCGTCAAGATTCTGGGCATCATCCTCTTCATTTTGTCAATCTGTGCCTCCCTCCATGCCTCCATCAACTCCTCTACGCTGATCATCTCCAGCATCCTACAAGAGAAAAAAATGTTAGTATTTATAAACAAAATATAATGAAATAAATTATATGCAATGCACCTAATCTAATGCAACAAAGTAAATGACTGAATGACATAGAGAATAGCAATAAACTGACGGACATTAACAGAATTCAAATATATGTTCTAAGACTGGAAAAAAAAATATATAGTGACTCAATCATGTAGATATGTGTTTTAAGTTTGTCAAAGAATTTTACAGTGATTCATGCATGCATATATAGTTTATAAGGTTGTCAAATAAATGTGTTATGTATCACAATCATGCATCATTTGTTGCTTCTTTCTCTACCCCAGTTGGTGCATCACTATGTTCCATAGCAGAACCCATTTTTGGTCCTACGACATCAAATATCAAATCTATATATGGATTATCGTGCACCACATTTACCCGTGCATCAAAATTATTCCAAAATTCTTCACCATGAAGCATCCAATTCTGATAACCACTAACAAAACTCATCCTGTATAGGTGATGTTTAATGCCACGAAGTTCTGCAAATCGATTGTTCTTACACATCGTGCAGGGACATCTGATCTGACCGGTGGGATCCACTGTACTGACACTTGCCATTGCGAATTCAATAAAACTGTCAACACCATCCATATATTCATACGACACCTCATTATCAACTATCCTACGGTACATCCATTCACGGTTTGCAGTCATTTTATCCTATAATATTACAGATATTATCATCACCAGCTAAAAGAGAATCTTAATAATCGTATGATGAAAAAAAATCTAATTTATCTATTATTTCTTGTTTGGTGATTGTTTGTGTGCAATTTTTTGAATGCATAAATTTTTGTGTGTAACACCATCACATCATATTTATGCACATCACGGGGATATTTAGAAATATGAAATCACATTTCATAAAATGATATATTTATTTGAAGCATATTTTCATGATACAATTTTACATGGAAGGCATAATCAAATGGAAAATAACTTTGTGCAAGCATGGATACAGACACATCAAACATTGCAATACATTCAAATCATTCATATCAAAACATATATCAAACATGTACCTGCAGCAAACACACTCCAATATCCTGCTAACTACTACCATGCTGAGCATGGAATTCGTACTCTAAAAATAAGAAAACTTCTATTCTCATACATTAAAATCATGCTCAGCATGATCTCCAAACTCCATCAAAGCAGTCCTAGATATCCACAACTAAGTGAGTGTGTGAACAGAAAAGTGTTGCATCCAATAAATTAAATAACATGTGATGCGCTTGCATCACTTACTCACCACAGGTATTTACCCAATTTGAATTGCTTATGCCTTTTCATTTTCTTATTTCTGTTTGCATTACATTTTTAGCCACATGCGATGCTTAGCACTAAGCATCACACAATTAGCTCAGCAACATACCTGCAAAGCACAAATATACAGTACAATACAGGGAGGCAGGTGGGGGTTACCTGCGAAGTCACTAGAAACGAGGGTAAGGCATCGAGGATGTTTGAAACACGAGCAGAAAAGAGGAGGAAAGGGGATGTCCGAATGGGGGTGTCGACCTAGGTCGGGTGCGTGGCGAAAGGAGGTCGGCAAGGCTGTCGGAGAGGGAGGAGATAACAGTGAGTTAGGTAGGAGGGTCGGTGGTGATGTTGTCGGGCCGGGGGGCGGTGGGTTGGGGGGCAACAGGAGGAGGGTCGAGGGCCGATGGGAGGCAGGTCAGGCGACGATGGGAGGCAGGCCAGGGAAACACGGTGGAGACAAAACAGAAAAGAGAAAGAAAGGAGAAAAAAATAGGGATTTACGAAGAAATTAGCAATGGCCAAATTCTGTCGCTAAGTCATCGCTATTTGGGGATGACTTAGCGACGAAATAGTTTTGCCACTGGTGGATATGACGAAAAAATAAAATCCATCTTTAATCCATCGCAAAGTAGCGACAGATTATCGATAAAATATTTTCCATTGCTAAAATCACAAATAAATGATATTTTAGCGATGAATATCTTTCTCTCGCTAATCCGTCACTAATTTGTGATGGATTTTGTCTGTCGCAAATGTCCATCGCTAATTAGTATTTTTCTTGTAGTGGGTGTCTTAGAAGAAAAAATTTATATGAAACAACCTTAAGGTTGTATTACACTGTCAAGAAAAGAAAGTTTGCAAACTCTTAAGGTCATTATATAGTTTGAAACAATCACTAAAACAATTTCATAAAAAAATTGATGAAGTAATCATGTCATATAGTATTAGAATCCATGACTTTGATAAATGCATATATAGCAAAATAGAAGGTATTCATGTTACAATTATTTATCTTTATATGGATGATATGTTAATCATGAGTAATAATATAGAATGCATAAATAATGCCAAAAGTTTTTTTTCATCTAAATTTGACATGAAAAATATGAGTTCAGTTGATGTTATACTTGGTATTAAGTTGATTAGACATGAGAGTGGTTATACATTAACTCAATCCCACTACATTGAGAAAATTTTAAGAAACTATAATAATTATGGTTGTAAGCATGTTGCTACTCTGATTAATACTATTGTTAAGCTTTCGATTAATACTAAAAGAAATATATCCTAATTAGAACATGCAAGTATTATTGGCAGCCTTATGTATGCTATGAATGAAACTAGACCATACATATCTTTTAGTATGAACAAGTTGAGCCGATATACTAATAATCTATGATAAGAGCATTTGGATGATATATATCGAGTCTTGAAGTACTTGAGAGAATCTTTATAATATGTGATATTCTATTAGAAAGAACCCACTGTACTTGAAGGGTATAATGATGCAAACTAAAATCCTAATTTTAATAAATCATTATCCACAAGTGGTTGTATATTTACCCTTGGATCTAGAGCAATTGTTTGACGATCCAAGAAACAAACTGTGATAACTCATTATATAATGAAGGTAGACTTGATAGCGCTAGCATCAACTAGTATGCAAGATAAGTGGCTAAAGAATCTCTTAATAGGGATATGAGATAAACCAATACCCTCGATAGTTATGCATTACGATGATCAATCAACTATATACAAGACGAGAAGTAATATTTATGGTGAAAAATCTAGACATGTTAGTCTAATTGACAAAGATACTTACTTGAGATATTGTCTTTAAGACACCGAGGGAAATTGAGTTAAAGTTTATAAAAGCAATCAACGATGATAGAAACCCAAGCATATGATAAGGGTCAAACCATCTCAAGTGGTTCAATAGAAAGAAAAATATTTGAGTGATTAGTTTGAGCACTTAATATTTTTCTCATTCTTGTTGTCAAGTGCTCAAAACCTATGTACAAATGGTGAGTTTAAATTAAACTCTTAATAAGATCTATAGGACTAATGGCTTGGGTGTTTCAAACAGTTTTACACACTTGATGTATTTATTTATATGACTTTGTCTCTAGAGCACTTACGAAATTGGGATATAACACATAATCCTTAATGTGCGGCTTCTATATATTGGTAGATATACTATGATCACATGAAGTGAAAGTGTGTGTTACGGTGTTTGGAAGGCCAATTGAGATTCTCAATTCAAGTCTAACACTATTGAAGTTTCAGATGGACTAAGATTAAGTAACATTAACGTGGGGGTTCAAACCCAAAAGGTACCTTCACTTATGCATTGAATCTTTGCGAACAACCTTTATAGTCATTTTCATAGTTTTGATCGACATGGGGGATTGTTGGATTTTGGCTCAAAACTACTTAAGTTTTTCCCCTATTTTTTCTATTTTCTTAAGTTTGTGGGTGTTATATTCTCTACAAAAGCTTAGTCCCATATTAAAAGTTGAAAAAACTTTTCTTGTCCTTGTATATAGGGTTTATGCCTTAAAGGGCAAGGGCCTCAAGGGCATTACGTCTTGAGCTTGTGCATATTTTTATTCTTGAACCTTGAACCTTAAATCTTGCATCTTAGATTTTGGATCTTGGATATATTCGGATCTTATCCGAATTTATTTAAACATTGCCCTAACATCTTTGCATGGCAATTTATGGTTCCAAATGGTCCATAGTTGCGGATACCTAATGACCTTTGACTCGATCAAGGTCGATCTTGGACCTTATAGGGTTATTTTGGATACTTTTTGGTGCCCCTCTTTGACCAACCATTTGGGCCTCTATGGTTGATCGTTTGAACCTCTTAAAGATCTTTTATGACCTTTATAGTGGTTGAATATTTGCAAACAACTTTTGTAGTCTTTTTTATAGTTTTGATCCACATGGGGGGATTATTGGATTTTTTGTTAAAACTACATAAGTTTTCTCTATTTTTCCTATTTTCTTAAGTTTGTGGGTGTTATTTTTTCTACTAAATGTTTAGTCCCATATTAAAAGTAGTAGGAACTTTTTTTGTCCTTATATAAAGGAGTACGATAGTGCCTTAAAGGGCAAGGCCCTCAAGGGCATTATATCTTGGGCTTGTGCATATCTTTGTTGTTGGATCTTAGACATTCGACCTTGAATCTTTGATCTTAGATATATTCAAATCTTATTTAGATTTGTTTAGGCCTTGCCTAACATCTTTGCATGGCCATTTATGATCCAAAATAGTTCATAGCCATCTGCCGAGAGTTGTTGACCTTTGACTCGATCATGGTTGATCTTGTACCTTACATGGTCATTTTGGACCCTTTTTGGTGCCCTACTTTAGCCAACTATTTTGGCTAACCATGGCCTCATAATAGATGACCGTTTGGATCTCTTAAAGGCCCTTTATGGCCATTATAGTGGTTGAATCTTTGAGAACAACCTTTGTAGTTCTTTTCATAGTTCTGATCCATGTAGGGGATTGTTGGATTTTGGCTAAAAACTCCTCAAGTTTTCTTATATTTTTCATATTTCTCTAAGTTTGTGGGTGCTATGCTCTCTACAAAAGTTTAGTCTCATATTGAAAGTTGTAGGAATTAAAGGGGTGGTGCCTTAGAGGGCAAGGCCCTCAAGGTTATTACATCTTGAGCTTTTACATATCTTGGACCTTGGACTTTGGATCTTGATCTTGATCTCTGGACTTTTGATCTTGGAATTTGAACTTGGGGTTTGACACTTTGGACTTTGGTTTGGTCTTTGACTTATCTTTTTAGTACTAGGGACAGATTTAATCTTAAGTCTAAAACTGGCTTTTACTTTGCATTGTTTCATATTCGAATCTTATCTGAATCTGTTTGGACCTTGCCCTAATATCTTTGCATGGATATTTGTTGTCTAACACGGTTCATAGCTGGCTGCCCAGACTTGTTGATTGTTGACCTTTGACTCGATCAAGGTCAATCTTGGACCTTACAAGGTCATTTTGGACCCCTTTTGTTGCCCCTCTTTGGCCAACTGTTTGGGCCTTTATGACTGACTGTTTTGGCCAGTGATATCATATAATAGCTAACCGTTTGAACCTCTTAAAGGCAATTTATGGTGGTTGGGATGGGGCCCCTATATAAACCCTAACCCTCTCTCATTTATCTTATCCCTTTCTTAAGCTCTCCTCTCCTCTCTGTCACGAGTTCTCTCTCTATCAAATTCTTTCTCTCCCACGAGCTTGGCTCTCTTGTGAAATTTAGATCTAGTTGTAGTTCAGATCTATCTCTGAGATCCTAGTTACAGTTTGAATCCATTCTTGAGATCTATATCCGGTTGTAGCTTAGATTTACTTTTAGATCTAGAGTCGGTTATTGTTTAGATCTATTCTTAAAATCTAAATCATGTTGTTGTTTGGATCTATACTCACGTGCAGTCTGGATCCATACCTATATCTGAACTCAAGATCCATATCCAATTTGAGCCTAGATCATCCTATCCTAATGAAGAGGCTATTGAAGGTGGTTCATGTCGAGGTTATTGGTTTTACCTAGTGTCGGGCGTAGACCGATTTTTTGCTAGTAGGCGAAAGCTCGGTTGTATCATGAGACTATAGTGGAACGAGTACCCATTGCACCTAAGTGGGGCAACCATCGTTTGAAAGATGCCTCAGTTGCCAGACCCACAAAGTGAAGCAAAATTTCCAACATATCCTACATGGGATAGGGCACTCCCAAGGAAGAAATTACTCTGTGCTTAAAAAGTAAATTTCTAAGTTAAGCTAGATTAGTTAGTATGTTTTCATGTGAAAATATGAGAAAATCCTAAATAAAAGAAGGGACAAAAGCAAATTAGTCGAGAAGTAAAGGTAGAGTGCTAAGCGCTCTGACCTCTTCCTAACTTGACTGAGATCCAAATAAGGAAACTAAACTAAGTAGCTAAACTTCCTATAGACTTACACTAGAAACAACCTAAACTGTAGAAAATGATATAAAATTACATAGAGCGTCATTTCCCTAAAGCAAAGGACAAGGAGGAAGGATGGTGCAACCAATGATATAAATCCCTCATTTTCAGTCCTCAAAAGAGGGAGAAAGGCTATTAAAAAATTCTTCTCACAAGCTAAAAAAGAACCCTTAATGAAGAATTTTGACAGACTTTGTTTGTCGCCAGAATTGGCTTAGAGGTAAATTATCCATTTGCCACTAGGTTAGTTAGCAACAGATTTATTATCTTCTAAGCCTGCTAGTGGCAGATCCATTATCTACTGCTAGACTACGCCAAGGGGCATTCCACGGGTATTTCAGGCATTTATAGGAGTATTGGTTCAAGAAGCCGATTTTTTTTTAGTGTCTACAGTTTCAAAGTCATACAAAACAAATGATCAAGAATATCTCATTTTCATTTGGGTAATATAATTATTGATGGTGGCAAGGCAAACAAGTAGACTACCTTATGCAAAGACCATTGCAAAAATGATCCCAGCAAATTCCCTAGTGTATGTATAGATAGGATTTTAGGACCTAAAAGTAAATGGCTTTAAAATTTCTGAAATTTCTACATTATAAAGTCCAAACTACACATAAAAAAAAATGATCCAAGGGTCTATGTATACTTTTCAACTATAGAGATCACCCTAAAAATTTTCAAAAACACACATTTACATATGATTTTTGAAGGTGGGCACAAAGAGGTAGACCCTTTAGTAGGACAATCCCCATTGTCCTATGTATATATGGGTTAATATTGGCTACTAATGAAGGTACAAAAATCATTGGTACGGAACACATGTATTCAGCATGATTTGTTTGCTAAAGGTCAATCCTTAGATCATGCTTTTCTGATGTAAAAATGTGAGCCATTGATTTTTAGACCCCTTTAAAAACCTACTTGTCATAATCGCATGGTTCTAAACAATTTTCTTACAAAACAAACCATGTAGATTACTTCCATAACATTTGATCTACAAAAAATCAGAAAATTTTGAAGAAAAAAGTGCTTTCTACTCAATAGTTCGGTACCTTCAATAGTAGCCAATATTTTTTTTTGATAGGCAATCTGGGGTTAGGCAGACCCTTACCAGTAATTATACAACGATACCAATGGGATTTGAACTTGCGACGTCCAAACATAAGGTGGTATGACCATACCAATGGGATTTGAACTTGCAACCTCCAAACACAAGGGTGGCGTGCACTCACTGCTCCTACCAGACATCCGGAGCCCTGTTGGTAGCCAATATTAACCCTATCTATATCTATATATAGGCAGTGGCGTAGCTAGGATTCATGTGAGGGGGGGGGGGCAAAAAAATTTTGTTGATCGTATCTAGATCCGATTATTGTTCAGATGCTGTTATTGTTTGAATCTACACCCACGTGGAGGCTGGATCCATACCTATATCTAAATTCAAGATCCATACCCAAATTGAGCCTAGATCATCCTATCCTAGTGAAGAGGCTATACAGGATGGTTGATGTCGAGGTTATTGGTTTCACTTAGTGGAGGGAATAGACCAATTTTTTGCGAGTAGATGAAAGCTTGGTTGTATCCTAAGAGTATAGTTGCATGAGTACCCATTGCACTTAAGTAAGGCAACTATCATTTGAAAGATGCCTCAGTTGTGAGACCCACAAAGTAAAGCAAAATTTCGAACATATCCTACATGGGATATGGCACTCCCAAGAAAGAAATTACTCAGTGCTTGGAAAGTAAAATTCTAATTTAAGCTAAAGTAGTTAGTACGTATGTTTTCATGTGAGAATGTGAGAAAATCCTAAATAAAAGAATCCTTACTTGAATTTTGGATCCATACTCATATCTAAACTATGGATCTAAACCCAAATCAAGCCTAGATCATCAAATCCTAGTCAAAAGGCTGTTCAAGGTAGTTCTTATAAAGGTTATCAGTCTCACCTAATGCAAGTCATGAATTGATTTTTTGCTAGTAGGCGTAAGTTCAATTGTATCCTAGGAGCATAGTTGCATGAGTACCCTTCACACCTAAGTAAGACAACTATCGTTTAAAAGATAGCACATGTATACACATGCTTCCGAGTATACTTGGTTCAAGCTTAGTTGCCTGACCCACAAAGTGAAGCAAAATTTTTAGTAATTTTCAAGTGATAGTCTTGCATATGGTGACTGTAAATGTTGAAAGCCAGGATGGAGCCTATATAAACCCTAACCCTCTCTCATTTATCTTATCCCTCTCTTAAGCTCTCCTCTCCTTTCTTTTTCTCATAAGTTCTCTGTATCGAGTTCTTTCTCTCCCACGAGCATGGCTCCCTTGTAAAATCTAGATCCATCTCTGAGATCCTCGTTATAGTTCAAATCCATTCTTGAGATCTAGATCTGGTTATAGTTTAGATTCACTTTGAGATCCAAATCTAGTTGTTCAGATCTAGATCCAGTTGTTGTTCAGATCCATTCTTAAAATTCAGATCTTGTTGTTGTTTGGATCTATACCCACGTACAGTCTGGATCCATACCTATATCTAAACTCAAGATCCATATCCAATTTGAGCCTAGATCATCCTATCCTAGTGAAGAGGCTATACAGCATGGTTCATGTCGAGGTTATTGGTTTCACCTAGTGCAGGGCATAGACCGATTTTTGTGAGTAGACGAAAGCTCAGTTGTATCCTAAGAGTATAGTTGCATGAGTACCCATTGCACCTAAGGTAACTATCATTTGAAAGATGCCTCCATTACGAGACCCACAAAGTGAAGCAAAATTTCCAACATATCCTACATGGGATATGGCACTCCCAAGGAAGAAATTACTTAGTGCTTGGAAAGTAAATTTCTAATTTAAGCTAAAGTAGTTAGTACGTATGTTTTCATGTGAGAATGTGAGAAAATCCTAAGAATCCTTACTTGAATTTTGGATCCATACTCATATCTAAACTCAAGATCTAAACCCAAATCAAGCCTAGATCATCAAATATTAGTCAAACGGTTGTTCATGAAGGTCGTTCTTGTTGAGGTTATGAGTCTCACCTAATGCAAGTCATGGATTGATTTTTTGCTAGTAGGCAGAAGTTCAGTTGTATCCTAGGAGCATAGTTGTATGAGTACACTTTATACCTAAGTAAGGAAACTAACGCTTAAAAGATAGCACATGTATACGCGTGCCTCCGAGTATACTTAGTTCAAGCTTAGTTGTCTGGCCCACAGAGTGAAGCAATTTTTTTTATATTTTTCAAGCGATAGTCTTTCATATGGCGATTGTGAATGTTGAAAACCAGGATGAGGCCTATATAAACCCTAACCCTCTCTTAAGCTATCCTCTCCTTTCTTTCTCTCATGAGTTCTCGGTATCGAGTTCTTTCTCTCCCATGATCCTGGCTCTCTTGTGAAATCCAGATCCATCTCTGAGTTCCTGGTTATAGTTCAAATCCATTCTTGAGATCTAGATCTGGTTGTAGTTTAGATTCACTTTGAGATCCAAATCTAGTTGTTCGGATCTAGATCCGATTGTTGTTCAGATCCATTCTTAAAATTCAGATCTTGTTGTTGTATGGATCTATACCCACGTGCAGTCTGTATCCATACCTATATTTGAACTCAAGATCCATACCCAATTTGAGCCTAGATCATCCTATCCTAGTGAAGAGGCTATCCTTGTTCAAGGTGGTTCATGTCGAGGTTATTGGTTTCACCTAGTGTAGGGTGTAGGCTGATTTTTTGTGAGTTGGCAAAAGCTTGATTGTATCTTAAGAATATAGTTGCACAAGTACCCATTGTACCTAAGTAACACAACTATCGTTTGAAAGATGCCTTAGTTGTGAGACCCACAAAGTGAAGCAAAATTTCCAACATATCCTACTTGGGATATGGCACTCCCAAGAAAAAATTAATCAGTGCTTGGAAAGTAAATTTCTAAGTTAAGCTAGTGTAGTTAGTATGTTTTCATGTGAGAATGTGAGAAAATCCTAAATAAAAGAAGTGACAAAAGCAAATTAGTCGAGAAGTAAAGGTAGAGTGCTAAGCGCTCTGACCTCTTCCTAACTTGACTGAGATCCAAATAAGAAAACTAAACTAAGTAGCTAAACTTCCTAGAGACTTACACCAGAAACAACCTAAACTATAGAAAATGATATAAAATTACATAGAGCAGCCTTTCCCTGAAGCAAAGGACAAGGAGGAAGGATGGTGCAACCAATGATATACAATCCCTCGTTTTCAATCCTGAAAAGAGGGAGAAAGACTATTAAAAAATTCTTGTCACAAGCTAAAAAAGAACCCTTAATGAAGAATTTTGACAGACTTTGTTTGTCGCCAGAATGAGCTTAGAGGTAAATTATCCATTTGCCACTAGGTTAGTCAGCAACAGATTTATTATCTTCTAAGCCTGCTAGTGGCAGATCCATTATCTACTGCAAGACTACGCCAAGGGGCATTCCACGGGTATTTCAGGCATTTCTAGGAGTATTGGTTCAAGAAGCCGATTTTTTTTAGTGTCTACAGTTTCAAAGTCATACAAAACAAATGATCAAGAATATCTCATTTTCATTTGGGTAATATAATTATTGATGGTGGCAAGGCAAACAAGTAGACTACTTTATGCAAAGACCGTTGCAAAAACGATCCCGGCAAATTCCCTAGGGTATGTATAGATAGGATTTTAGGACCTAAAAGTAAATGACTTTAAAATTTCTGAAATTTCTACATTATAAAGTCCAAATTACACATCAAAAAAATTTGATCCAAGGGTCTATGTATACTTTTCAACCATGGAGATCACCCTAAAAATTGTCAAAAAAACACATTTACATATGATTTTTGAAGGTGGGCACAGCTAGGTAGACCCTTTAGTAGGACAATCCCCTTTGTCCTATGTATATATGGGTTAATATTGGCTACTAATGAAGGTACATAAATCATAGGTACGGAACACAGACGTATTCAGCATGATTTGTTTGCTAAAGGTCAATCCTTAGATCATGCTTTTCTGATGTAAAAATGTGATCTTTTGAGTTATATTTTTTTGGCACATTGTGAGCCATTGATTTTTAGACCCCTTTAAAAACCTAATTACTTGTCATAATCGCATGGTTCAAAACAATTTTCTTACAAAACAAACCATGTAGATTACTTCCATAACATTTGATCTACAAAATATTAGAAATTTTTGAAGGAAAAAGTGCTTTCTACTCAATAGTTCGGTACCTTCAATAGTAGCCAATATTTTTTTTTTTGATAGGCAAGCTGGGGTTAGGCAGACCCTTACCAGTTATACAACCATACCAATGGGATTTGAACTTGCGACGTCCAAACACAAGGTGGTGTGCACTCACTGCTCCTAACCATACCAATGGGATTTGAACTTGCAACGTTCAAACACAAGGTGGCGTGCACTCACTGCTCCTACCAGACATCCGGAGACCTGTTGGTAGCCAATACTAACCCTATCTATAACTATATATAGAGGTTTCTCTTTGACTTGGCATGAGCTGGCCTTGTTGCCTCCCAGGTGAAATCCTGTAATAGCTGCTGTTTGTGCAATGCTAGACTTCATATTGACAAGGACGAAAATGAAGGTTACTTATTCTGCATTTGTGCAAGAGCATATAAGGATGATATCAATGTAATTGCTTTTCAATATTTAGAACCAAGTGAAGTACTACTATACAAAGATTGCAGCAACTTTCGTCAATATGAAAAAAGGCTTAAATGAGCCTACTAAGACCGTTTAGCTAAGCAAATGATAAATAGTCCAATTTGGAATAGATCCATCATACCTATTGTTCCCGAACGAAATAAACAGGTTAGAGAAAAAATAGTTCATCAACTGATTTTGGGTATCACCCTAGAAGGGTTTTTGTGCTTTCTTAGGATGACCTCAATATTTGTTGCAAAAGACGTTTTCACATCGTATAGTAGAAAAGTATCAGGACATTTAATTGTACTCCTTGAAGAAAATTTCATATAGAATAAGATATTATAATCATTTTTTTCTATATTTTACACGGGGAAACCGCAGCCCGGGGAATGGAGACTTAGTCCGTGGCTAGGACCCTCAACCCCCAGGGCTTATGCAAGGGGTAGCGCCAACGGGAATCAATCCCAGCCAAGGCCCCCTCCAACTAGGCTGACCCCTTGGGGTTGGATATAAGCATTTTGTACTGTGATCTTTTTTGAAAGATTATTTGCCAATGCCATCTAGGCTGTTGTTAAATAGGCAATATTTTCTGCCAGGCCAGAAAAACATAGGGGGAGCATTGACCTGGCAACGGCGGCTTCAAATAGCACTAGGTGCTGCAAAAGGTTGAACTTTTTACTTTGCTTGCTTAATTATTTTCTTTTAGACATCGCCTTTTTTCCCCTATTTGTTTTTTGTTATAAAATCATCGTTTAAATTGCAGGTTTGGAATATCTACATACAGGTTGCAAGCCAATGGTCGTACATAGGGATGTTAAGACAAGAAATATTCTCTTGGATGAAAATCTAGAAGCCAAATTAGCAGATTTCGGGTTGTCTAAAACTGGAGCTGTTGATGGGTCTACATATTATGCAGCAACCAAAGTTGCAGGAACACCTGGTTACATAGATCCTGAGTATTACTCAACATATATATAGAAAACTTACATTCTTTCTATTCATGTTAAATTTTTTGCCTTGATTTCTTACTTGGGATGTAGATGTGAAAAAGAAGCACATCAATAAAGGGAAAAGGGAAAACATATTCTTTTCTTTTTGAGAGAGAGAAAAGAAATTCACTAGTCAAATATACTAATAGAAGACAGTAGTAACATGTGATGAGAGATCAACAAAAAACAGCGGAAACGGTAAAAAAAACATGATACAAAGGGAACACGTATTCGTCTCTATACATGTTCTCCTTGAGCATCCATGCAATATATAGGCCAACATTTCATGAGTTAGCTGAGAAGCAGTTTCTCATCCATGCTTAATTTTTCACAGGTACTACAACACCCAAATCCTCACCAGGAGGAGCGATGTCTACAGTTTTGGTGTAGTTCTTTTTGAACTTATAACTGGGAAACCTGCGATATTTTCCATAGGCAATGACCGCTATAATCTCGTCCAATGGGTCAGACCCAGGATTTTTAGGGGAGACATTGAGAGCATAGTTGATCCTAGGCTGCAAGGCTATTACTGTGACATCAACTCCATATGGGAAGTTGCTGAAATAGCAAAGAAGGCCACCGAACATGCTCCAGATGCGAGACCCGAAGTGACCGAGATTGTGAATGCTTTGAATGAGGCAATGAAGATGGAAAATTCACGGAAGTACGGAGTTCCAACATCAGAAAATTTCAGCAGTTTCTCAGGAGTCGATACACTAGCTAATCCACTTCCAAGGTAATCTTATGCTTGTCGATTGCTACCACAAATGCCTACCAACTTTTAATTTCGAACTGTTTCACATGGGTATCTATTCCCAAGTGAAAAACTACTAAGGTTTAATTTTCCTCCTCAAGTCAATTTCCTCCTAGACATTCAAGAATATGTAATAAATTGTGATTTGTTTTTGTTTTTGCTGTTCGTTTTATCATGTGATCGTACGTTTCCCTCCTAGTACACCTTGTTTTTTTTTTGAAGGATAAATGTATTACTGAATCAGTAGGAGATTATACAAATCAGGAGGACAACAGTTACATGAAAAAAAAAGAACAAGAGACCCTCAAGGGGCTTGTCAATTGAACTGGATCCACACACGTGGTTTTCGTTATTGTGGGTGGTTCCTACAAAGTATCGGTATACAATACTTGAATTGGCGAAGTAGATGCAATAGCAGCATCTGTCCCCAAAAAGATCACCGCTTTTACTTTTCTTTTATGATAAATACAATTGTGATGGCCTACCATTTTTCCTATGGTTGGATGGTTATGCTGAATGGTAGATTTTCTTAATCTGCCACTCTTTGGTAATGGTCTTCACCTCTTGGGCTTAAAGTTCTGATTTATGATAAACAAGCCACTCACATATGCCATCTAGAAAGCCACTGATAAGGTCCAGTCCAACTGTCCGACTTGGGCGTCTTTCTAGTGTATACTCGTCCCACTTGCAATGTACAAGAATAATGTCTTCCAAAAACAAATGTTCCGTACCTCCCATCATGCTGTAGCTATAACAGGTCAGGCATTACTCAGCCGGAACTAGTCCTTTAACGAATGAATGACATGATCAGATCCATCAGACGGACCATGGTGAATCCCACTAGGGGCACAAACATATACTTAAAGTTTTAAATAAAAGTCTGAATCCCAGCCTACACTACAAAAAAATCTGGCCATTACTGGTGATAAATTAGCACCAGTAGAAGTGCTGCGCTAACACATTTACTGGCACGAATGCATAGCGCTAGAAAAAAGCCTTTTCTGGTGCTAAAGAAGAAACAGATATTTTTTTGTGTGCTAAAATAGTATTAGAAAAAATTTCTTTTATGGTGCTTTTTTAGTGCTAGAGAATATGCCTTTTTTGGATCTTTTGTAGTGCTAGAAAAGAAAAATTTTGGTGCTATTTCAGGTGATTTTTTGTTGCCTTTTAGCCGCTATTTTAGAGATAAATATTTTTTTTTTGCTAATTTAGTTTTTCTCATGTATAACTTGCTCATACAATCATTCAGAACCTGCTTATATATTCATTTATTTATTATAAAATAAACCTTTTTATACATACATCCATTCATTTAAAAATAAATCAGTTCATACATTCATTTTAAAATAAACCTGATCATTCATTTTAAAATGAACATGCTCATACATACATTGCAATCATTCATTCATTCATCACCAAATGAACATGTTTATACATGCATTTATTCAAAAAATAAACTTTCTCATATATACATGCATTCATTTATTTATTTAAAAATAAATTTACTTATACATATTCAATCATTTGTTCAAAAATGAATATGCTTATATCTGTGTTCATTCATTCATTCATTTAAAAATGAACTAGTTCATACATTCATTTCATTCATTCGAAATGAATTTTCTCATTTATTTCATTCACTTTAAAATGAACATGCACATCCATGTATTCACATGTTCATTCACTCATTTAAAAATGAACTTGCTCATGCATACATTCATTTTTTGCATTCAATATGAAACAATTCTTACAATCATTCATTAATTCATTCATCACCAACTGAACATGCTTATACATACATTCATTAAAAAATAAACTCGTTCATATATACATTCATTTATTTAACTTGGAGTAGTTCATTCATTTTATTCATTCTAAATTATACTTCTCACTCATTTCATTCATTTAATAATGAACCTATATAATTCCAATATTTAAATTTGAATCCCTGTAATGAACACAATATTTAAAACATATACACACTATATATATTTTCTTCAATTCTTCATAACTTAATATTCACATTTGAAGCCCAACAAAAAATACAATATTTAAATCCTACATACATACACAATTATATATATTTTTTCTTTTAACCTCCATAACTCTAACCTCTATAACTCCAACATTCACATTTGAAGCCTAACAAGAAACACAACATTTAAAGTACACACACGCAACTATATACATATTTCTTCCTTCACCTCTCCATAACTCTAACCTTCATAATTTCAACATTCATATTTGAAGACTTGCAAAAAATGCAATATTTAAAACATACACACACACACAACTATATATATTTATTTGTTCAACCCTTTATAACTCCAACTTCAATACTTCAATATTCACGTATACAAATGTATAACTCTAACCTTCTATAACTCCTTCATGCACATATTTAACCCGCTATAAAAAGAATTCATGCATAAAGAGGAGATAGTCTAAAAGTTCTTGCATATATTCAAACCAATATGAAAAAATTCATACATATAAATAATGTCAGATAACAAAAAAAATTTATTTCAAATACATATAAATAGTTTATAAGTTCATGAATTGCATAGATGGAAAACAGTCTTAGAACCAAAGGCTCACCACACTTGTATATGAGGCCTGCAAATAAACATATATGAAAGAATTATACATGCATATACACACATATGTATATATAAATTGGTAGTTGTTCATTTGTTAGGTGCTAAATGATACATGCTCTGCGTATTTTTACCCTTTTAGTACTTTTTTTTGCAGTTTCGACCCTATAAATGTGTTGTGCATGGTTTATGAGGAATCCACACCTGAATCATGTATTTTTGATGAAAAAAATGATACTTGGAGCCTTAAAAATTTATAAAAATTTTGGGCTGCTAATTTTTCTAACCTTATAAAAACCCACCTATGTGTCGAAATCAAATGCTTCAAAAAATTGATCCCTATAAAACAAAAATACATAGATCACATTTATACAATCAAAATTTATAAATAAAATAAAAAAGACTAAAAAAACCATTTAACACCTAAGGTATGAACAACTACCAATCACTATATATATAACCAAATACAAATTCATGTAAGGATTAAAATCTTTACTTTTATCAACTTACCTAAAGAGTTTATGAAGAACTTGATTGATTGTTGGACATCATTTTCAATAATAACTTTTTCAACCCTACGACCTCAGATTCCAAACTTGTGAGTCGCTCTTGCATTACATTTATCTTCTTGTGATACACAATGTTTTAATGTGAGAGGTCTGCTAAGCTTGGATCGACACCGAATACTTTTTTGTTGAACATCCTCATGCCAAACATCTGTACATGTCTATATTTGTTCGGTCCCAAAACTTGAGAGAGGACATGCCCTCGTGATGGGCCACCCACAGATGCATCCAACATCTGAGACAACTAAGTTATCTTGTCTCTGATCTCCATCTGTAAGCCAACATATTAATTCAATAAGAATTACATATTTTGTTTTCATATATAATTCTTCTATGAATAACAATGAATCCTAATAAAGCAAATAGGCCTTATCATCGCTTGATTTATTTTTGCACTGACAACTCTCGATTTTTAGTTGGTACATGTCATGCAAAACATATGCCTTTGAGAAGGCTCTGCCCCATCATGACCAACCTACAAATAAATAAAATATGATTAAAAAATACAAAGTCCTATACTTGAATGACAACCATGCAAAATATAATACTTACATTCTCTTCTCGATACCATGAGAAACTCTTTATGCCCTTAGCATGCATAAATTTTTGTTGTGCACGATTGACTTCGTTCTTTATACTTTGCGCCTACAAAGATATAAGTGATATATATATATATATATATATATATATATATATATATATATATATATATATATATATATATATATAAAATATGATTAAAAAATACAAAGTCCTATACTTGAATGACAACCATGCAAAATATAATACTTACATTCTCTTCTCGATACCATGAGAAACTCTTTATGCCCCTAGCATGCATAAACTTTTGTTGGGCACGATTGACTTCGTTCTTTATACTTTGCGCCTACAAAGATATAAGTGATATATATATATATATATATATAGACACACACACACTATTATAATCAAATATAATGAATGCATATAATATTAACATATAATGAAAAATGCAAACCTTCAATTAACGAGAATCAAAATGATGCATCAAACATTCTGATTATCATGTATGTAAGGTGGATGTGCAGTAAAGCACCCCTCGAGAGCACTATGATGCTTGTAGATTATCTTAAGATCGAATCTGAAGTTTCTCCAGGATCTAGCATATTCTTTCAGCACCAATCCATTCATTATCTCTAGAATTTCATACTTTTCTTATATTAACAATATATATATATATATATATATATATATATATATATATATTATCTATTGTTGAAGATCAAATCAATTTCATAATATATATAAGAAATATATATACCAGAACCGAAGGCTAAACATCCTCCTCGTAAGAATTTGATAATGACAAGGATCTTCTGCGATGGTTCCTATGAAGCTACTAAGGTGTCATATGCCCCTCACAAAATGGGTTGCCCATACTTATTTATGACAACCTTATGCATCTGTCCTGAGCAGAGGCCAAAAGTAAAAAAAATAACAATTAAAATACAAAATCTTTGGAATCTAAATCATACATGAGTAAATAAAATTTGGATTTAGCATGCATTCATTAAATAAATTACAAAATTAGTAATTAAAATACAAAACCCATAAATTTACAAACTAAGAAAAATGAAAAATATACCTTGGTGAGGGAGTGGTAGAAGGTGGTCGGATAAGGCAACTGTAGTGGTGGTGGTTGTCGGTGAACACATGGTGGTGGAGGACAGATGGTCGAACGAGGCGCCAGTGAAAACAGTGGTGGCCGGTGAACATAGAGAGGAGAGAGAGAGAGATCATAGAGCGATAGAGAGAGGGTGTGATGGTGGACGATGGTGGACGATGGTGGTGGTCGGTGAACAAAGATAGAACAATAAAAAGGCATTTCCATATAGAAACAACATTACATATCTGATTTATAGGAAAATAGGAACAAAACAGCATTACAATTGGAATCAGCAGGAAAATAGCAGCAAACAAACGAAGGATCATCTGGCGACATTAGTCACCGAACCTTCCATGCCAATACGACGTTCCCTTGCTCAAAGTGACTCTGAACTAGGTCATTTGAGCTGCAAATGCTTCAACAGCAGCCTACGAATAGCTTGCAGCAACGAGAGAAGTGAGGTTTGCTTGTCTCAAAAAATCATGTTGTTCATCTCCAACCAAACACACCTTCGCATAGTCAAAAGCCAACATCTCCACAAGAATAACCACTTTGAACCCCAATTTCCAATTTCTAATTGAGCTACAAGTAGGGATCTTAGAGGTGTGGAAGACCTCCAAGGTATGCTCTTGTACCCCCAGGCATGATTAACAAGGAGTTGGTCTGAAGAGTGAGCATCGACTAGGAAAGCAAAAACTCCTTTACTTTATGTTCACATTCATGAGAATCTTGTCAAGAAACACCAACCAGCCAGTAAATGGCTTAGTAAGGAAACCATTGCAGTATAGGTTACAGAGACAAACTCATAAGCAAGTGTGAAAGGGAGCTCGGTTCCCTTAAACGGTTTCCACCAAAGTTGGTCTGAGTCACCATTAAGGACTATTTGAGAGAAAAGACCCATGAGTTTCATCCATTCATAGGAGACTTGCGAAGAAGGGTTTGACTGTAACGTCACATCCCACCCACCACTAGCAGACCACCATTCCGCAATCAAGTTCTCTTTATTCCTAGCTGCCCTATAAAGGAAGAAAAAAACTCCTGGTGAATGGAGGAGGGAGCCATGAATCTTTCCAAAAAAGTGTACTCAACCTGTTGCCCACCTTCACCATGGAACCGCCCATAATGTATTTTAACACCTTGCACCATGCTTTCCAAGTACTTGAGCCCAACCGCTACTTATAGTTATTGGTCCACCATCAAGGCCACCCATAAAGCCCATATTTAGCCCTTATGACTAAGGCTCATTCCTTGACCTCAAAACAAAAAGTCCATAGCCACTTCATTTAAAAAACTACATTCAAAGTACTCAAGTCACGAATACTCAAACCACCATGGTTTACATGTTGACAAGATGGGGTGCCATCCGCGCATCGGGCCCGCCCCAAATAAACTTCTTAAATGCCCTCAGGATTATCTTTTTCACACAACTAGGTATGTTGAGAATTTGTAGCAGGTGGGAGAGAATCGTTGCCAACACATGACACCAACACCACCCTATCTGGAGCCACAAGAGGGCACCCCAACCAACTTTCCATCCTCTTATTCACCCTATCCTCCACCTTAGCCCAGTGTGAATCCTTGGTTACCCCCAAGTGCAATGGGATACTCATGTAGTGTAATGACAAGGATGCTCTAGCACGTCTGAATATGATAGGTGCAACCTTACACACTACCTCATCAGCATTACGAAGAATAACTTGGCTCTTTGGACTCATTTACCCGTAGCTCAAAAATCGAAGAAAATCATTGCAAGACCAACCATAAATACCACAAACTTTGTAAAAAGGCCTCCCCAAAGACAAGGAGATCATCAACATAAAGAAGGTGACTAAAATAAGGGCGATGGAACCCCTCTAAAAATACCATTAGAGGCAGCAGTATCTAGCATGGATGTGAATCCCTGCGTAGAAATATCAAAAAGTAGAGGAGAGATCCAGTAACCATATTTGTGACTCTGACATGGGGTAAATTCCTCCACTCCACTTCCATTCACACTGATGGAGCAGAAGAAGAAGAAATAAGACATCTGATCCAAGGAATCCAGATCACCAAACCCCATCTTCCCTAAATATGACATAAAGTAATCCCATCTCACAGAGTCAAAAGCTTTAGCTAGATCCACCTTCAAAACAAATGCACGCCTCCTAGTATGATGAATGTGGTGTAAGGCTTCATGGGCCAGCACCACACACTCATGGATCCGTCTCCCAGGTATAAAAGCACAATGCACTGGACTTACAATCTTATGAATGACCCCTTTCAATCTCTCAGCTAAAGCTTTTGAAATAACCATATGAACACAACCCAGTAGAAAAATGGATCTCAACTGTCCAATGTGATCAACACCCCCTTCTTTAGGAAGGAGGATCATTGGGTTTTTCCAAAGCTCCCAAGGAAGCTTTACATTAGCATAAAAGTGCACAAACAATTGGAGGAAGTCCCTCTCACACACCTCCCATATAGTACAAAAAAATTTCACAGGTAAGCCATCAATGCTAGGAGGTTTAGAAGCAGGTAAAGGCCCATACCGCATACCTAATCTCCAGCCATTGTGCAACTTTCCTGTTTATATTATGTTGCACCAAAAACCAGTTTGGAGGAACACCTTCAAAATTTATTTTGTTTTTATGCTTCCAAATCTGGTGCCATGTAATAAGAAGAAAGCACCACCACCAAAAATCCTGTTTGCAGCGACCATTTTCCATGACAAGAAAGAAACAGGTCACGTGGGCAGATCCTACACTTGGCAGAGAGAGAGAGAGAGAGAGAGAGAGCCGAAAGTAATTCAACATTACCACTCATGAAGATCAACAAAATGTTGAACCCATGAACTGAACAAGAACAAAAGCCAAAACAAATAAAGAAAGCACAAGAGAAAAGAACATTAGACAGATAAAAAGGGCTCACGCCAGAGCCGCTTGCCCAGTTTGCGATAAAGAATAGATAGCATCAGCAGGAGGGAGTGGAAGATCACTAAGATGCATACGCAAGATCACATAAACATCTA
Source organism: Nuphar pumila (assembly GCF_984573655.1). NCBI lineage: Eukaryota > Viridiplantae > Streptophyta > Magnoliopsida > Nymphaeales > Nymphaeaceae > Nuphar > Nuphar pumila. The sequence continues at coordinate 29,547,402 of NC_143263.1, read as the reverse complement.
CCAAAATTTTATGCACCAGGTTTTGAATGTTAACTCGAATATGACGAAAATGAGCATTGTTTTGCGCCATCCAAACAAACCACCAAGAGGTAAGCAACCATGTCCGCCAGATGAACCTCCACCTCTTGCTGCGCCTAATACAAACCGGCCCCAAGATCAGATCTAGCGCAAAGGACTCCTCCTTAACAAATACTTCTGGATGCCTCCAGGTCCTACTAAAGATTTCCATAAATATTGGGCAAGACCAGAACAAGTGAAACGTAGATTCTTCTGCAGCTTGACAAAGCACGCACCAACTCGGGAGTTGAATGCCCCACTTCTTTAAATTACTGTGGGTCTGGATCCTATCGTGCAAAATTAACCAAGCCAGGACTCGAGAACGGGGGAAGGACCCTTCACCCAAAGCACATCCTCGGGCAACCAATCAACCCCTGGCGGTAGCAACGATCTATAGACTTTTTTGGTGAGAAACTCTCCGCTTGGTGCCAACGCCCACTGCAACCACTGACCAAAATTTCCGGAGACCTCAAAATGGTATCTAAAGCAGGCTAAAGCCCTCAACCACGATTTACGCAAGTGCGAGAGCGCCAAACCTCGGGTTCTCAGACGAACCAGAATAAGAGTTGGATCCCCATATTTAGCAAGAAGAAAACTAGCACAAGGGTTATCCGGTTGGTGGGCCAACCAACATCGCAGTCTAGGCACCGGGATGCCTAAACCACCCATACGCCGAGGTAGTACCACCGAACGCCAACCAATCAAGTGACGCTTACCTGTGAGTTTACACCCAGACCAAAGAAAGCCTGCCAGCAAGCGCGTCAGCTGCTTCTGTACTCCCACAGGCATCACAAACAGAGATATGAAAAATTCTGGAATAGTTGAAAGAACATGTCTGACTAAGGTTAGACGTCCAGCGCTAGAGAGATAAGACGACTGCCACGAAAGCAATTTGCGCTTCACTTTTTGAAGCGTCGGAGCCCAAGCCGCTGAAGAGATAGGCTTCACTTGTAACGGCAAGCCAAGGTACATAATAGGCAAGTCAGAAGTAGTGTAATTAAAAATTCTCTTTCCAGTTGCAAGCATATTGGCATTAACATTGAACATGGTAATAGAGCAGTTGGTCTCATTTAGAGAAAGCCCGGACATGGAGAGAAAGAACTGAATGATAAGCTTAAACCTAAGCATCTGTTGAACATTTGCACGACCAAAAATGATCATATCATGAGCATAAGTAAGAATATGACCCAGAAAGTCGGAAACCTGCAAAGGATCAATGAAACCCGATACAACAGCCCGCTTAAGCAAGACCACAAGACCCTCAGCAATTGCATTGAACAACAAAGGTGATAGGGGGCACCCTTGCCGCAAACCCCGCCCTAGCTTGAACTGGTCTCCTTTAATACCATTGATATTTAACATGGCCTGGGCATTTGAGACCAACTCTCTCACCCAACCAGAAAAATGACGACCAATACCGAAATTTGCTAACATTTGAAATAAGAATGGCCAATGCACAGAGTCAAAAGCTTTATGAAAGTCTAATTTAAGGACAAAGTAAGGTTGACCGCTATGCTGCAAGGAATGGACCACCTCGGACGCCATGATGAACGAGTGCTGGACCCTCTTATCACGGATAAAGGCGAACTGAGAGTCTAAAAAAATCTGGTTAGCCACCGATTTCAGCCTATTCGCCAAAACTTTGGCAAACATCCGATAGAGAGCACTCATAACTGAGATTGGTCGGAATCGAGAAATATCATTGGCCTCATCATCTTTCGGAATGAGCGAAATAATAGCAACATGCAAATGATAAGGAAGTCTGGAGTTACGATGAAACTCATCAAACATACTCACCACGTCTGATTTAACACAGTCCCAAAAGATTCTAAAAAAGTCGACATGAAACCCGTCAATGCCAGGCGCTTTCCAACCCGACAGATCCTTAATGGCCGAAAAAATCTCATCTTCAGAGAACCTTCTTTGCATATATCTGGCTTGCTCTAGCTGAATTGAGCCAACTAGGATATTACCAAAGATACCCTCCGCAGTTAACGAAGCAGAATTTAAGTCCTTAAAGTATAGCGAGACTGCCGGATTAACGTGCTGATTGAGATAAGAAACACCCTCAATGGAGATAGAAGGAACAACCTTCCTCCTATGACGATGGGAAGCATATGAGTGAAAAAATTTAGTGTTGCCATCACCAGCCGCAAGCCATTTCACCCTAGACCTTTGCTTCCAACGAATTTCCTCTTTGATCCTCCAGTTTTTCAAGAGCATAGTTAATTCTAAGGACCTGGCCTGAAGATTGAGAAGTTGCAAATCAGAAAGAGAGTCTGGAGAAGACATAGACTGATACAACTCAGAAATCTCTTGATCCCATGCGACTATTTGCTGAAATTTCTCCACCTTACGACTATGAAGCCAAGCTTTGATATCCTTAGCTAGACGAGAAAGCTTATTTTGAACACGTAGTGCGACCCAATGCACATCAACAGTTTTGTTCCAAGAATTAGTAATAACCGTGAGAAAATCTGGCTCCTGAAGCCACCATTCTTCAAACACAAAGCTCCTAGTGGGTTGAAAGTCATCCCCCCAATGAGTGATGATCTGCCCATGATCCGAGATAGAGGAAGCAAACAACACACACTTAACGTCGGGAATGAAGTCCAATAAATTAGGTGTGACAAAGACCCTATCAAGGACCCTACAACACGGACGGGACCACATATTCGACCAAGAGAAGCGCTCCCCGGTTAAAGGAATAGGGTAGAGAAAATGACGGTGAACAAAGTCTTGGAAACCTCGCATAGAGAGATTAGGAATTACGAGGTTATTAGAGTCATGGATAGATAACAAACAATTGAAATTCCCCATAAGAAGGTGACAATCCGTGTTGGAAACGACAACCCTATCCAAATCATCCCAAAAAGCGGGCCTCATGGCGGCGAGATTAGGTCCATAAACAACAGAAACCACTACTCTTCTATCAACTGCCTGCAAATTGAAAGCAACAGACAAAGAGAAAAGACCCACATCCAGCTGTGATAAATTTAAAGACTGCTTTCCCAAGATAAGGATACCTCCTGCATGATTTACCGCTGGCTTATAGAAATAGTCAGCTCCCTGCCAGATGCTAGAAATGACCACGAGCGAGATGACCTCCATTTTAGTTTCACATAAAGCAAGAAGGTCATGCTTTTGCTCCCTAACCCAATTAGCCAGAAACAGGCGTTTAGTGGGACAATTTAAGCCCCTAACATTCCAACAAACAATCTTCATGGAACAAAATCTGAAAAAACCCATGGTTGGTGGCACCGAGATGACCTTCTTGGGGACCTAGCATCGGTAGCCGAAACAATTAATGAAGGCCTCCTTCTTCTTCACTGACCACCAGCACTGACAGACGACCTCAAGTGACCATCGAAAATGCCCAACTGCTCGCAATCTGCTCCACTAGAGTTGCAGAGAGAGTCCCCAATAATCGCAGAAATAGCTGAAATTGTAGAATCCATATCAACAGCTATCGTTTGCAGCTGTGAAGATAAGAGAGAGATATCCAGCAACTTAGCTGCATCGACAACCGTGACACCCAGGGGTTGTGGACTAGGATGTTGCTGACCCTGTGCTGGACTAATGAAGGAGACCGCGTCTAGCGGAATACCAAAAGATTTGGTAGAAGAAAAAACCTCAGAGACATAATACGATACAGGGAAAGGACGAGGAACCGAGGAGCCAAGCACCATGTATCTGATTGCCATGTTGGTTCTAACATTAAACGCAATAAGATTGATAACCAGATAGTCATAGCGTCTGGAGGGAAAAATAATAAGGGACGATAGCAGATTCGTCCTTTGTCCATCACGCGCAAGCCTGCCCAACCGCGCCTCCAAGCTGAAATGGCAATTGGTACAAAGAGAAGCAGATACCAGGCCCCGAGCTTGAGAAAAAGCTGACGACTGAACTTCATTAGAGAAAGCATTGCTATCATGGTCAAATATTTGTGGGCCCACCCTAGACAGAGCTCGTGATGGCGAGGATGGCAAAAATTTTCTCTGCTTCCCACGAGCATGCCTACCCAACCGCGCCATCAGTCCACCACGAGAATTAGCGCAAAAAGAATCAGACGTCGAGCTCTGAGCATTATAAATAGTGAGCGGCAAATCTCCAAGAGAGAAAGCATTGATGGCAGACCCAAATTTTTTGGGGCCCACCTCTGGCAGAACTTGCAAAGGTTGGGAGATGCCATCAAAAGCTGGCAAAGAGTCTAACATAGTTGGAGCAATAGACAGAAAAGATAGCGCAAAGTGCTGCGGCTCGACCGGGACCCAGATAGACCCAATCTTGACAGCATTGAATGAAATCGTCGGGTTGTGGAGATTGTCAATCTGCACCCATGGCGAGAAGCATAATTTTTGGGAAGGCCATTCAGGATTCCGACTTGCCGGATGACGCACCACCCCAGAAAAATCTTTAGAGACTAGATTCATCCCCGATGAATGAGAATGTGAGGGGTTAGATCGTCTTCGCTTCAAGACTGGGTGCCGACGAGAGAGAAAAGATAAGCCGCACTTATGACAATCACATCGTTTATGAAAGTTCAAAGAAAAACAATTAGCACACCACCAATCCCCCGGCCTGGCACGACTCAACTGGGATCTATAACGAATAGCATGGAAGGAGCTTTGCCAAGTAGATGGGACCTGCTTCCATCCTCGATCAGCAAAGAGAGAGAGAGAGAATTACCGCAAGCAGTAGGCACCGCTGCAGGCTACTGGATGGGATCATGGGAGGCAGTTCGATGGAGGGAGGCACCAGACGGTAGGCAGAGGTAGTGCCGCAAGGGGAGATGCAGGTGGGGGGGAGATGAAAATGAAGGCGTGGGAGTTAGGATTACCCCCCCCCCCTCCCACAACTATGTTTTACTGTTTTTTTTTATTGCATGTATGTGTAAACTGATTCAGGGCCAGTTGAGGGCGATCTTGGCGATTCTGGCATAAATTGCCTGATTTGTGTTGGGGCCTTTTAGCAAATCGTTAGATGGCCGATTCAGACTGATTTTAGGCAGTGTTTGGAATTTCAGCGTCCATCTGGGGGAAGGAAACATGAAATCCACAAATTCAGTGGATTTGGTACTTACCACCTGCTTATTTGGGAGTACCATCAAAATTCTGGCAAAAACTTCCAAATCCATTATTGAAGCTGTTTGGGAGGATGTGCGGATTTCATAGTTACCTCTTCAGGTTCACGGATTCCAAACAGACATGCAAATATGGTTTTTGCATTTTCCTTTGAGAGGTTACTAAGGAGCATGGACTTGATGTACACCACCACTATGAATCCTGTGAAAGTCAGAACAGAAAAAACCAAAAATTGTTCAGTTATCAAAGGTTGTCGCCGAACTTCTCAATATATAATAACCTCTGTGCTAAGAAAATGACATAAAACAGAAAGATAAAAGAATTTTTAACCTTACAGAATTGGCAAAAATAGTTCATTGTTAGAGTTGTACAAACATGACAAGGAATTAAATTTGAATTAAATTTCGAAGTGGAGTTCAAGCTTCTAGGACAACTAACAACTAACAGAGTCAAAGAAAAAAAAAACATTTTTGAAAAAGAAAGCATGGGTATCTTAAATCTTACACATTTTCAGTTTCCCCCAATAAAAAACTGCAAAAAGAACACTGAGAAAATGGATTAAAATGGGTGTTGGCAGCAGTACAAAATGCATTTCAGAAGATCACAATCTAAGCAAATGTTAAAAGAAAAAACAATCCAATGCTTGCAGAAGACTCTCAATAAGATGTAACAATCATATATGAATAGAATGAGAAGAAAAGTCTACAAGATAACCATGATAAAAAAAACTCATGTTTAGCATATGGGTCCTCTTACAATATTTGCAAAGGCAGGAAAATATGGCATATATTGCAAGGAAATATGGTTAAATAGCAACGCAATAAGGTAAGCCTCAAAGTATCTATTACACAAACAAAATAAAGTAAGTCTAATAACAACAGTCTTAACCTATTATACAGCAGCCAACAAGGGCAAACCAATAATCTAAATGAATTCAACTGCATCAGTTACAAAATAAATACCATATCATAATGACAATCAAAGACAGATTCCCATCCCCATAACCTCTTTCCTCCCTGCCCCTCCCCAATCTACACCACAACACATCAACCTTCCCCTCTCCTCTCCAACACCGGTATCTATGTCTGTTTGAGTACTATAAACCAGAGTTGTCAATCGAAGAAGCGGGAAGCGGAAAGCGATATGAGAAGCAGAAGCGAAATACTTTCAAAATGTTAGAAAGCGAGAAAAAGAAAAAGAAAAAGAAAAAAGAAAAACATGCTTTTCAAAAAAAAATTTACCCTTCTCAACACATTTCGAAAGCACAACGTCTCGTGCTTTCAAAACGCACTTCGAAAAAGCGCACTTTCCCAATACTTTTATCGTTTCCGGTCACTCTGGTTTGGAGGCTTCCTCACATTTTCAATTTCAAAGCCAATGTTTTGGTACAAGATAATAAAAAATGCTTAGGTTAAGTTGTTTACAGATGAAGGAGCTGCACGCCCAAGTAGCTTAACAAAAGGTCCCTCAAACAGGGTATAACAGTAACTTCATTGTTAACCTCAATGATGATTTTGAGAGAGTTAACAAAAAGGCAGGTAAGAAAAACATAAGGCAACGACATATTTGCAAAACTGCAATAAGCCCAGGACTATTTTGTAAAAAAAAAACCTTGTTCTAATCTGGTTGGGATCCGCGTAACTCAAGCTTGCCAACCCCAAAAAAAAATCACCACATTTTGCTACTTTAAGTACCTTGCCAGTTGTATTTCACAACATTTTGCTATTTAACGTATCTCATGCTAGTTTTATAAGAAAAAATAGACATAATGCAAATATACTTAAAGCTTTGGAAAAAAAAAACTGTGCATAAGTAAAATTTAAATAATTTAGAAAGGGTAAATAAAAAAGGGAACTTTTTTTTTATTGGCATTAATAAAAAAAGAATTCGCAGAATAAGAAATCAACAATTAAAATGGACGTCATCTCTGACTTTCTTTGATGCCAATAAAAGGGTGGAGTGAATGACAGGAATAAATTGACGATCTACACGCAAAATCATAACCAAGTTTTGGTCAGTCATTTTTCCATGGTTTGATGTGTTTACGCAAAAGTCTTGCTAAAGGATTAATTCTCGAGTTGAGATCAAAGGAGCGATTAGGTGACACATGACAGCATTGCATGGGGCCCACATGAAATACTGTCATGTGATTGGCTATGCCACTTTTGTCCGGGTTGGGATGAGGTGATACGGAAAATCATCACCACCACACACACTTGTACCAAGGCATGTCAGTACTCCCAAAAGCCTGATGGTACGAAAAATGCCTTTGAGAGGAGCCTAAAATCAATGTTAGTATTCACTTGTACCAAGGCATGTCAGTTATTATTCAACGTAACGTGCCACTGGGGTTTGAACCACTCACTGTGGTAATTCTTCTATTTAAACTTGGAGCTTGGATTCATCAATTATGTAGGTACCATTGGTCTTGTGGGTCAGAATAGCCCTCCAATTGCAAATAACTGCATTGAACAAGTCAAGTCAAGGGAGAAGCTAGTTGTGGCAATTCTTCCATTTATTCTGGATGTCATCTGCTGATCTTTGCACAGTACTCATCACGGCCTTTATCTTCTCTGCCGATTCCCACATCTTCCTAACAGACAATGGACGATGGAAATCCAAGAATAAGAAGATGGTGAATCAAGTTGAAGTTGGTTTCATTCTACTCTTGCTGGTGGATCTCTTTGTGTCTACAGTTGATGGCCAATCTTGTAAGCTTTCTTTGCGTTCATTTTGATCTTCGTTTTCCTGTCACTACAAAAAAATAGTTGATTAGCGACGGAATTTAGCGACGGAGTTATATCGTCGCTACTTAGCGACAGATTAACGAGAGAAATGAATCCATCGCTATATTTGTAGAATTTTACGAAACTAGCGACAGAAAACATTCCCTCGCAAAATCCGTCGCTAAGTAGCGACGGATTTTGCGAGAGAATGTTTTGTCGCAATAAATACGACAGTTAGCGACGGAATTGCGACGGCTAAGATTCCGTCGCAACATAGCGACGGCCTAGGCGACGAAATATTTTCTGTCGCCTTTTTTGTTTTTTGAATTACGATGGCTTAGCGACGGAATTAATCCGTCGCTAAGCCGTCGCTATATGTCGCATTACCCCTAATCCCAGCCCTCTTTTTCCTTTCGCTGCTCCCGCCCGCCGCCCTCTCCCTCCTGCCGCCCTCTTCCTTCCGTCAACCTTCCGCTGCCGCCGTCGCTGCCCGGAGCAACCGCAGGTACGTAAATGGATTGGAGGTCGACCCCCTGCTTTTTCCGGCAGGGGGTCGACTCTGCCAGGCGGTCGACCCCCTGCGTTTTCCGGCAGGGGGTCGACTCTGCCAGGCGGTCGACCCCCTGCGTTTTCCGGCAGGGGGTCGACTCTGCCAGGCGGTCGACCCCGGTAGGTGGTCGACCCTCTGCCGTGTCCGGCCGGGGGTCAACCCTGGTAGGGGGTCGACCCCCTGCCGTGTCCGGCCGGGGGGGGGGGGGGGGGGTCGACCCCCCGCCATGTCCGGCCGGGGGTCGACCCCCCGCCGTGTCCGGCAGGGGGTCAACCCCGGCAGGGGGTCAACCCCTTTTGATGTCCGGCAGGGGGTCAACCCCCTGCCTTGTCCGGCCGGGGTCGACCCCCTTGCCGTCTCCGGCCAGGGGTCAACCCCCTGCCTTGTCCGGCAGGGGGTCAACCCCTTTTGATGTCCGGCCGGGGGTCGACCCCCTGCCGTGTCCGGCCGGGGGTCGACCCCCTGGTTTCTTGCTCTTTTTTTTCTTTTTTCAGAAATTAGGGTTTTTATTTTATTTTTATTGTTTAGTTTTCTTTGATTTTCATTGATTAGGATTTTTTATTTTGATTTTCATTTATTAAGCAATTGAATCAAATTTCTTAAATTAAGGCTATTTGTAGTTAATTTAATTAGGGTTTTTTATTTGATTTTGTTTTATTAGGGCTTTGAATCAAAATTTAAAAATTAGGGCATTTTATAGTTAATTTGATTAGGGTTTTCTTGGATTTGATTAGAGCTTTTATTTTTATTTTCTATGATTAGGGATTTGAATCATAATTTTTTTAATTAAGGATTTTTAGTTAATTTGGTTAGGACTTTAAATCAAAATTTTTTAATTAAGGCTTTTATAGTTAATTTGATTAGGTTTTTTTTATTTATTTAGAGTTTTTATTTTTATTTTCTATAATTAGGGATTTAAATCACATTTTTTTAATTAATACTTTTTAGTTAATTTGATGAAGGATTTTTTTGTATTTGATTTTGGCAGGTTTTTTCCTTGTTTGATTAAGGTTTAAATTGTGGCTTTTTTATTTAATTTTATGGTTTATTTTTCTTATAGTTTATGATGTTTTGGTTTATTTATAATTTATTTTCTTGTATTTTAAGGTTTTATGATTTAATATGGTCGAATAATTTCATGGTGACTTCATTTTAAAACATCATTTTTTTTTGCAGATTTCTCAACAGAACTTGCTTGTGCCCCGCCACCCGTGGTAAGTAAGTGACAAAAACAATGCAAATCGGGTAAATACCCGTGGTGAGTAAGTGATGCAAGCGCATCACATGTTATTTAATTTATTGAATATAACACTTTATTGTTCACACACTCACTTAGTTGTTGATATCTATGACTACTTTGTTAGAGTTCGGAGATCATGCTGAGCATGATTTTAATGTATGAATATGGAAGTGTTCTTATTTTTGGAGTACGGAGTCCATGCTATGCATGGTAGTAGTTAGTGGGATATTGAAGTGTGTTTGCTGCAGGTACATGTTTGATATTTGTTTGATATGAATTATTTCGATGTATTGCAATGTTTGATGTGATTGTATCCATGCTTACATGTAGTTACTTTCAATTTGATTATGTCTTCCATGTGAAATTGTATACTGAAAGCATGCTTCAAATGAATGTATCGTGTCATGAATAGTTTGCACATGAAAATATTAAGTTATCAATGCATGCATCATAATTCTTGTGATTGTATGACATCATATATTGCATGATAAATTTGATATTTTCTTCATCATAGTATTCTGATGGTTCTCTTTTAACTGGTTAGGATACTATTCGTAACATCATACGACAGAATGACTGCAAACCGTGAATGGATGTACCGTAGGATAGTAGACAATGAGTTATCGCATGAATATATGGATGGTGTCGACAGTTTTATTGAATTTGCAACGGCAAGTGTCAGTACGGTAGATCCCACAGGTCGGATTAGGTGTCCCTGCAAGATTTGTAAGAATAATCGATTTGTAGAACCTCATGGCGTTAGACATCACCTATACAGGAAGGGTTTTGTGAGTGATTATCAGAACTGGACGTTTCATGGAGAAGAGTTTAGAAACGATTTTGATGCACGGGTGAATGTGGTGCACGATAATCCATATACGAATTTGATATTTGATGCTGCAGGAACAGAACTGGGTTCTGCTATGAGTTCTAGTGATGTAAGAACTGTCGTAGATGAAGAATCACCAAACGATGCAGCTAGTAGATTTTATGATTTACTTAGAGATGCTGATGAGCCACTTTGGAACGGTTGTGAGAGTCACACTATCTTGTCTGCAGTTCTTCAACTAATGAATTTGAAGTCCGAGTATAATTTGAGTCAATCATGTTTTGACCGTTTGCGCATGATTGTGAAGAGTATGTTGCCTAAAGATGAGAAATTGCCACAAAATTTCTATCGTGCGAAAGTTATGGTCAACGCTCTAGGTATGGGTTACAAAAAGATTGATGCTTGTCCAAATCACTGCATGTTGTATTTCAAGGAGCAGGAAAACGACATATCATGCCCGTCATGTGGGCATCCTCGGTTCAAGCCAAAGACAAGAGGCAATGGTAGCACGAGATCAAAGGAAGTTTCATACAAGTCGCTCCGCTACTTTCCTATCACTCCTAGATTGCAGCGATTGTATATGTCTTCAAAGACAGCTAAACACATGAGATGGCATGCAAATAAAGTTCGACACGATGAAAACAAGATCATGCATCCTGTTGACGCTGAAGCTTGGAAGCACTTTGATCGTACTCATCAGAACTTCGCAATGGAAGTGCGAAATGTTAGACTCGGTCTATGTACAGATGGATTTAATCCATTTGGGGGTAGATCAACTCCATACTCATGCTGGCCAGTATTTGTAACTCCATACAACCTTCCACCAAGCTTGTGTATGAAACGTCCAAATCTTTTCTTGTCTCTGTTGATCCCTGGTCCGACCTCACCTGGCCAAAATCTTGATGTATATCTAAGGCCATTGATTGATGAATTAAAAGTACTGTGGGATGACGGTGTTACCACGTATGATGCCCACAAAAAACAAAATTTCAACATGAAGGCCGCTGTTCTATGGACAATCAGTGACTTCCCTGCATATGGTATGTTATCTGGTTGGAGCACACATGGGAGGTTGGCTTGTCCGTACTGCATGGAGGATTCCAAAGCTTTTAGATTGAGGCATGGAAGGAAGCCTTGCTGGTTTGATTGCCATCGTCGATTTCTACCCAGCGATCATCCGTTCCGACGTCAAAAGAATGCATTTACAGCAGGCACAACTGAAATGGAAGGTCCATCCTCAAGATTGTCTGGCATAGAGATTTTAAGAAGATTGCGATACTTTCCAAATGTATTAACAGATGCCCGCAGTCCTACACCCTTCCGTGGATTTGGGAAGGAACACAATTGGACGAAAAAATCTATTTTTTGGGAACTACCGTATTGGCCGACCCTATTGATACGACATAATTTGGATGTGATGCATGTAGAGAAAAATGTGTTTGATAATGTGTTCAATACAGTAATGAATATTAAAGGAAAAACGAAGGATAATCCGAAGGCCCGTATGGATTTAAAATTAATATGTAAAAGACCAGAATTGGAACTCAAAGAGTATAATGGCAAAGTACTGAAACCAAAGGCGAAGTACGTGCTCGGACCTGATCAAATAAAACATGTATGTCAATGGTTGAGACAACTGAGATTTCCAGATGGATATGTCTCTAACATTGCTCGGGCTGTGAAGATTGACGATGGACAGTTATATGGGTTGAAGAGCCATGATTGTCATATCTTTATGCAACGATTGATACCCCTAGCATTCCATGATATGTTAGACAAACCTATATGGGGGGTATTGTCTGAGTTGAGCGGATTTTTCAGAACATTGTGCGCATCGGAGGTCATTGTATCAGATGTAAAGAATCTCGAGGACTCTGTCATCACCACTGTTTGTCTGTTAGAAAAGATATTTACGCCAGCATTTTTCGATGTTATGGAACATTTGATCATACATCTGCCATATGAACTAAGGGTTGGTGGCCCTGTGCAATATCGATGGATGTACCCATTTGAAAGGTATATGTTTTTTTATATTTGTCTCTTTAATGACAGATATTTAAAATTTGAAATGTATATTCTTGTCAGATGCATGTTCGACCTAAAAAAAAAGGTTCGTAATAAAGCAAGAGTAGAAGGCTCTATTTGTGAGGCGTACACTTTAGAAGAGATTTCAAATTTCTCATCTATGTACTTCGAACCTCATATTTCAACACGTTACACATGCCCGCCCCGTAACGATGATGGAGAACAAGTAACTGTAGCTCACAAGCTGTCGATATTTCAACGACTTGGGCATGCATTTGGTAGTTGCCGATCAAGGCTATTGACAGATCGAGAGCAAGATGCAGCACACATCTATATTCTTTTTAATTGTTCAGCGATCGACCCATACATCGAGTAAGTATATGTATATGCAACTCAATTATAAATCCTTTTATGTTCTATATGTGGATACATGGCTCGGTAATATAAGTATTTGTGGTTTGCAGACGATTTGATCTGGAGTTGCAAAGCAAAGTTTCACATCTCACTAATGCAGAAGTACAAAAAGAACGTGAAACTAAGTTTGTGGAGTGGTTGAAACAGTTGGTAAAGAAGCTAACATAAATTTTGTACTTATAAACAACACTAAGTTACTTAATTGATCGTGATCACAATAATTGTTTATGTCTGTGCGTAGGTTCGCCATGGTGATGTTAAAGATCAAGGAATATGTGATTTAGAAAATGGTCCGACCAAAGTTGTGCAATGCTACAACGGGTATATCGTAAATGGTTATCGATTCCATACAAAAGACTACGGTATAAACAAATCAACGATAAATAGTGGCGTGTGTGTCAAGGGTAGCAGCTACGGTGAAAATGAACATGATTACTACGGTGTTATAGAGGAAATAATGGAGTTGACTTACTTAGGCATGAATAACAGGGTTACGGTATTCAAGTGTCATTGGTTTGATCCAACTGCAACAAGACTCGACAAAGCTTCAGGCATTGTGGAGGTGAATCATAAATCCAGGTTTGGAACATATGAACCATTCATATTAGCCTCACAAGCTCAACAAGTTTATTATACTTCATATCCGAGTATAAAAAAGTCAGATAGAAATGAATGGTGGGCAGTTTGCAAGGTGAAATCCAAACTATACCCCGAGTATGATCAGTTACAAGAAGATGAGTTAGCTGAAGACAGTGATTACTATCAATCAGATGATGTCTGTGACTTCGCTTATGGTCACGATGTTGCGCATGATATGCATGTCATATCTCCATTGGCTGATGAAACATTCATAGAGGAATGTGATCCAAATGATGTACCAAGTGGATGGGCAAACAATGAAGAAGAAGAAGAAGAAGAAGAAGAAGAAGAAGAAGAAGAAGAAGAAGAAGAAAGTCAAACTAGTGACGAGGAAGAATTCTCAAGCTAGTGAAAAAAATCTTATACTACAAACCTCTATTTAAATGCATTGTAATACTTGATGTGAGTTGTATTGCAATACTTGGTGTGAATGATTAAAAATTTTATTTCAATGTATTGTAATACTTGATACGAATGATTCGAATGCATTGTAATTTATCTGAATGTATTATAATTTATGCAATTAACGAATGATTTGAATTAGTGCAATACTTGATGTCAATGATTTGAATTATTTGAATGCATTGCAATGCTTGATGTGAATGACTTGAATGCATTGTAATACTTGATGTGAATTATTTGAATGTATTGTATGACATATGTTATTTGTTAGAATATGGTTCGTGGAGGTTATAGTGGTCGCTCATCCAGTAGTAGCCAGGCTCAACCTTCATCTTCACGGGCTCCTGTGATAGGTATATCATATAACTAATTAGATGCTTGATTAGTTCAAATGCACATTCTGAGAACTTGGTGTGTATTTTTTTACAGATGATGTTGCGCCTGTATACGACCCACCTACACCAGTTGATCGCACAAGTCAACAGCCAACACAGGAAACAGGGTCTTCACAGGCTGGCACAAGAAGACTCATTCGAATAGTGTATATCGATAATCGACCGTAAGTATTTTGTTTTCAATTATTGCATATCTTTTAAATATTTTATATTGATATTTACTGTGTAACAATTCATGTGCAGCACGAGGTTTGAGCGACAAGAAGTAGTACGGGAGATTAGGAATTCACTTCTTCAACATCTACCAGGACCAGTTGCTCAATGGAAAGAGTACCCAAAGGAGGTATTAGACAGATTGTGGTCCTCATTCATGGTATACAGTTGTTCCTCATAGTTAATGTGTTTCATATTTAATTTATTTAAGCAATGTCTACTAACTTTCTGAAAATATTTGTAGGCTTCGAATCGCTTTGCAACTACGGTGGAAGAAAATGATGCAAGGAAGGTGTGGCAGAAGGTGGCTGCCAATCGATTTGCAGACATGCTGCACACTATGAAGACTGCAGCAAAAAAAGCATCTGGCGTAGTAGATGATCCATTACTGTGGAAGGGCCATGGTCCTATTACTATCAGGAGAGATTACTGGGATGAAATGTGCGATATGTGGGCGGGAGATGCATTTAAAAATCGCTCTGCGAAGGCTTCACAAAATCGATCGAAGATGCCCGAAGCCCATCTACACACAGGTGGATCTAAGACATTTGGGAGCCACCTAAAGAAAATGGTAACTCATCAATATATAATATTAATTTTATAAGTATAGTTGCAAATTTGTGTACTAAATCTTTTGTCATTTAACTTCGCAGGAAGCAGAAAAAGGAGGCAGTGTACCATATAAGGATGTGTTTGTAGAAACACATAAACGGAAGACCACGGGAGTCTTCGTATCAGAGAAGGCGAGAACGACAACGGTATGTATTAATTCTATTAATAATCATTGCAATATATATGCAAGTCATCATAATGTTATCATTAATTATTAATGAATACTTTAAACATTATTTTGTAGGAGGCATATGAGCAACAAATGGTAGAGCGATATGGTGAAGACGCTACTCAGCATCCATCATTTGATCCTACAGCATGGGTGACTGCAGCAGGTGAACCCAAAAAAGGTCGCGTGTTCGGGTTTGGGAGTAATATGAACACTTCACCAGTTATTGGTTCTTCCAGTTACGGCTCACCAACTTCTTGCGCCGACATAAGCTCCAAGCAGCCGACTATTCTTTCCGGTGATGATGTACGCGAGATCATTAATGAATCACTGAATAACTACTTCCAATACACCGTCGCCCCCTTTCTCCGAAATGAGATCAAGGCCGCTGTTCAGGATAGGGGATCTTCGATTCCAGGTCCCTCTCAGGTATAATCACATATATAGTTTTTTTGACTATCTTAAAGCACATCTGAGCATGGTAGAATCACATATAGAGTTTTTCTAGATGCCTTAGAACACATATGAACATGCTATAATCACATATTCAATTTTTTTACTGCCTTAGCACACATATGAGCATGATAGAATCACATATATATATATATTTAACTTTTTGTCTGTCTTAGAGCACATATGAGCATGATAGAATCACATATAAAGTTTTTTTGATTGCATTAGAACACATAAGCATGCTATAATCACATATTCAGTTTTTTTACTGCCTAAGAACACATATGAGCATATTATAATCACATATTCTGTTTTTTGACTGCCTTAGCACACATATGAACATGCTATAATAACATATAGAGTTTTTTAACTGCCTTAGAACACATATGAACATGTTATATATCATTTATGATAGAATCACATATAAAATTTTTGGCTTTGCCTGCCTTAGAGCACATATGAGCATGCTATATTCACATATTCAATTTTTTTACTGCCTTAGAACACATACGAGCATGATCGAATCACATATATAGTTTTTTGCTTGCCTTAAAGCACATCTGAGCATGGTAGAATCACATATAGAGTTTTTTTATATGCCTTAGAACACATATGAACATGCTATAATCACATATTCAATTTTTTGACTGCCTTAGCACACATATGAGCATGATAGAATCACATATAGAGTTTTTTTATTGCCTTAGATCACACATGAGCACATGATAGAATCACATATAGTGTGTAATTTATTTCATTATATTTTGTTTATCAATACTGACTGTTCTTTTCTTGTGTAGGCTGCTAGCGATAATCAGGGTAGTGGAGCTGAAGGGACAGATAAAGACAATGAACAAGAAGACGCACAAAATCTTGGCGATGATTAGAGGACTGTGTTGAAGAAGTTCTATTTTTTTTATTTTTCCTAATTGTAATTGTTGAATTGTAAATAATTAAACTTTTTAGTTTTAAGGTGGAACGATTAATTATTATAGATACTTGTTATATGAATTTTTTTGTGTGGTTTGTTTTTTATTTACAGGAAATATAAATTGTACAGGAAATATAAATTGTACAGTTCTCCGTAATTAATTTTTAAATAAATTTTTTTTGATTTTTTTTCGTTTTTGCGACGGATTAGCGACGGATGATTCCGTCGCTATTCATATTAATCTAGCGACGGCTTAGCGACGGAATTAAATCCGTCGCCACGCCGTGGTCGCCGTTTAGTACCGGCGGATTGGCGACGGAATATAGCGCTCGTTATTCCGTCGCAATTAGCGACGGACTTGGCGACGGAATAATTCCGTCGCCAGTTAGCGTCGAAATATTCGCGACGTAAGCATACTGTCGCCGCGTTGTCGCTAATCCGTCGCTAACATGGTTAGCGACGGATTAGCGACGGATTAGCGACGAAAGGTGGTCGTCGCTAATCTACTGCTCTGTTGTAGTGTGTTTCTTTCAAACATTGGATATTGGATGAATAGTAGTGGCTTCAAAATCTGAACATATGGCAATTACATCCCATGTTTTGAAAATGAGAATCCTGACCTCAGAGTGAAGTGGGCATTTTTAGCAGAGCCAACTCTTGCAAATGGGACTTGAGGTCACCAAAGTCACTTCAGTCCCATGTGTTGTTTTGGGACGAACCACTTTGGGTTACTCTTTAAGTTTGGCTATTCAGATGGTTTTCATTCGTTTGGTGATGTTTAACGCCCTTTTCTGGAAGCAGTAAAAGTGTCCACAGAAAAAAAATTGACTCATCTTATCACATGGAAATTGAAAAGAATCTGATGTACAGCTGAGAAAAATATCACCACCATTTCTCGACCTTAAAGGGTTGTGAAGAAATAAACTGGCAGATAATTTTTTCTGATTTTGGGGGGTGGGGCCCATATATGAGAGGGTTGTGTATGTTCGCCCCCGATGATTCACTGAATCCCACGTCTGTGTTCGGGGCTTTGAATGAGCACCACGTATACAAGCACATGGGGCTCGTATTCCAGTGTATGTTGACATAACTTTGCATCGGACTCTGGTGTTGTTGCAAAGACTTAAGTACCCTTTATTGCTTTTCTTCTCATAAAGTGATGGTTTGAGAAAATGACAAAAATGCCTTTCATTCAAAAAAGAAAAAACAAATAGTTCAAAAAAAGAACAAACATGTCCTCCATCCAGAAAGTCGAGGATGATGTTGACTCTTCAAAGTCTTCTTCTTTTTCTGTTCAAAAAAAGGACAAACATGTTTTCTTCTTCTTTCTCCGTAAAACACTGTAAAACCCTTTCTCTCTCTAGAGAAGAAATCAAGGGAAACAACGAGTTCTTCCTAGAGAAGGCCATGAACATCAACCATCTCACTCTCTCTCCCTTCTCTCTCTACTTCTGTGCACATCCAACAGACGATCCTACATTGCTGCATCGTCATCTTCTTCTTCTTCCTTCTTCGTAAAACACTGTAAAACCCTCTCTCTCTGTAGAGAAGAAATCAAGAGAGGTAAAGGGTTCCTCCTGGAGAAGGCCATGAACACCAACCCTCTCACTCTCTCTCCCTTCTCTCTCTACTTGTGTGCCTGATTTAGAGTTTTTGCCCGTACAGAAGGGGGGTCCGGGGGCTCCCCCCCGGCGCGGATCCCGCTGCGCGGTCAGCGGGCGGGGGTCCAGGGGGGGCC
Source organism: Nuphar pumila (assembly GCF_984573655.1). Lineage (NCBI taxonomy): Eukaryota > Viridiplantae > Streptophyta > Magnoliopsida > Nymphaeales > Nymphaeaceae > Nuphar > Nuphar pumila. The sequence goes on along the minus strand of NC_143263.1, from coordinate 29,528,925 downwards.
GCCCCTGGTGGGGGGCTCGGGGGGCTCGGGGGGCAGCGCCCTCCGGACCAAAATTTTTTTGGGCCTTCCAACAATGATTTGTAGTATTATCGGGCTTTCCTACAGCAATTTGTAGCATTTGTAGTATTATCGGGCTTTTATAATTTGCGGAAGACACTACAAATCGCTATAGCGATTTGCGGAAGACACTACAAATCGCGGATTTGGAATATGACCTCCGGTTAGGAAGATATGACTCTGACAAGTTGGTCCTAATTTGCGGAAGACACTACAAATCGCTATAGCGATTTGTGAATCGCTATAGCGATTTGCGGAAGACACTACAAATCGCTATAGCGTTTTGCGATTTACGGAAGACACTACAAATGCTACAAATTGCTGTAGGAAAGCCCGATAATACTACAAATCATTGTTGGAAGGCCCAAAAAAAATTTGGTCCGGAGGGCGCTGCCGGGGGGGAGCCCCCAGACCCTCCTCCTGTAAGGGCAAAAACTTTAAATCAGGCACACAAGTAGAGAGAGAAGGGAGAGAGAGTGAGAGGGTTGGTGTTCATGGCCTTCTCCAGGAGGAACCCTTTACCTCTCTTGATTTCTTCTCTACAGAGAGAGAGGGTTTTACAGTGTTTTACGAAGAAGGAAGAAGAAGAAGATGACGATGCAGCAATGTAGGATCGTCTGTTGGATGTGCACAGAAGTAGAGAGAGAAGGGAGAGAGAGTGAGAGGGTTGATGTTCATGGCCTTCTCCAGGAAGAACTCTTTGTTTCCCTTGATTTCTTCTCTAGAGAGAGAAAGGGTTTTACAGTGTTTTACGGAGAAAGAAGAAGAAAACATGTTTGTCCTTTTTTTGAACAAAAAAAGAAGAAGACTTTGAAGAGTCAACATCATCCTCGACTTTCTGGATGGAGGACATGTTTGTCCTTTTTTTGAACTATTTGTTTTTTCTTTTTTGAATGAAAGACATTTTTGTCATTTTCTCAAACCATCACTTTATGAAAAGAATAGCAATAAAGGGTACTTAAGTCTTTGCAACAACACCAGAGTCCGATGCAAAGTTATGTCAACATACACGGGAATACGAGCCCCATGTGCTTGTATACGTGGTGCTCATTCAAAGCCCCGAACACAGACGGATTCAGTGAATCATCGGGGGGAACATATAACCTGCTTTGCCCATATATGAAACAAACACGGAGAAAACAATCTTGGATTCTTTTCCACTATGTGTTTTGTACGGTTAACCCTAGAAAAGAGGGATGAATAGTTGGAGCCAAGAGGTCGGACTATTTGTCTCGGATAATAAAGGCAGGGATACGCTGTTGTTTTCACTAATGTTATCTTCTTCTGGGCCAGGCCTTATCAAATAACTCAAATGGTAAAAAACAGTTCATATACATTTATCAGCTTGACAGAGGACCTCGATTACCACATGGGATACCACCTCGGTGGTAGAACAGTTTCATTTTATGGCTATTAAGAAAGGGAGATAGAAAATCGGCCTGAATCGGCTTGTATCGGCCGATAGGAAATCGACAGGATACCAACTTGAATTGGCATTTTTTTAATTAATGGCAAAAATTGCCTAAAATTAAAATTTTAACATTATTTAAAGGTTTTTAACATGTATCATGTTGTGTGATAGAAACAAAATATTTTTAATATTGGATATTTTAGAAAACCTTTCTTTTCTCCACTTCACCAGCTGGATAAGAAGGAAAGAATCATTCATATCTAGAAAGGGGGTCACCTGCATTAATGACTTAGGTGGAGAGCAGGCTATACTATTTATTATATGAAAGAGCCCCTCACCTTCTCTTGTTTGGTCCTACCACGGTGAATGGATGGATGGATGGCCCTTTTTCCAACTGTAAAAGGGCCCTCCCCTGCAGACCGCCTTGAGATTAAAATCATGCCAAGTTGAAAATCATATATATATATATAGAGAGAGAGAGAGAGAGTTGAGAATTTAAAACTATATTTGATGAGTTAGGTGGAGTAGACTAATCTCATTATGAAAAGAGCCTCCCACCTCTAGTTGCATATGATGAATGGAGGGAGGAATGGCCCCTTTTTTAAACTATGAGAGGGCCTTCGATTTCTCAGCTCCTCAACCTTAAAAGAAAGGGCTGACCACTCGTGTCATTTTCCTTTTTGTCTTTAATTTAATTGGTAATGTTTCTTTGGGTTTGAGAATCTCATGCTAAAATTGCTTTAAAATGCCACTATTTGTTCGTGTTCCACTTGATAGACTTTCTCCAACAGCTCTAGGATTTGGATATGAGCCTGGATCCCAATGAGTTTCATGAAATTATATCAAATCTAGTATAAAATATTAATGTTATTAGTGCATCTAACAAAAGAAAATTGAAACAAGGCTTTTTATATGTAAACAATGAAAACCTATCAGACTTGATTTGAGTCCAATCAAGGATCCAATATAAAATATTATTGATTCAAGCATAACATGACTAAACCAATCCAAACATGATGACGGTTGAGAGAAATAGACCTTCCCCATTTTAAATAGTAATAGACTCCACCGGTGGAGTCAGTTCCACCACTTGATGCCTTCCATTTGGTATGACCGGATTTATGCCGAAATCATCAAAGAGAGTGCTGATTTCACAATGGAGGCTGATGATTGATGGCATGGATGGTTGTAATTTGGAAACACAATGTGTTTTATTAAATGACCTCGTTTGTCATCCATTTGAGTTTGTTTACTCTTTACTATTAGAGGAATTGGATCCAATCTATATCTAAATGGATTAAGCCCACGCACGGGGAGAGACCTCTCCCACATGGAAACCTTTATACACGTTGGAAAAGGTTTCTCTCGTAAAGAAACCAATCAAGATAAGAATAAAGAGATTAAGAAGGTTCAAAAGACAAACAATTCTTTGTTGTTAAAGATTCCTTAGATGAAAGGGTTATAAAAACTTTTGCAACTTATAATTATTTAATGGAACCTCCTCTCTCTCAAATTAGTTGAGAAAGAGGAGATAACCTTCCTGTGGACATAGGTGTGTGTGAAATGCATCGAGTGTTTGTGTGTGGGCTTTCATTTACAATAACCCACTAAAAGGAAATGGGTTTCATTCATCCCCATCTTCATACCACTTTTTGAGATTTCATTGATGCAAGTTGTTTAATTTGATCAAATCTGACTCAATGATACATTTATTAACTAAAAGAGAGCATTTTCCAGCTCCAGCACAACCACCAGACAGCAGTGGAGAGTATCAATCGCCGCCATTTGATGCAGTGTATAGCTAGCTCGTCCATGATGTCTGAAGTGATTATATATATATATATATATATATATATATATATATATATATATATAGAGAGAGAGAGAGAGAGAGAGAGAGAGAGAGCACCTCCATTTCCAACAAAAACTGGTTGTACCAGTTTGTTACACCACATATGTAAGGTATGACCGGTCTCTTAATAAAATACAATTTTTTTTAATGTTTTGAAATCATCGTTACCATTGATTGTGCTAGCAGCCAAGCTCACCAAAGTGTTGTGTCATAATTTCACAATGGATGTTGATGGGTGAAAGGACGGACGGAGCAAGTCATTTGACAAAAACATTTTACAAATTTTTCTTGTTTTCCATCACTTAAATCACCACCATTCACGGTAAGAGCAATGGAGCCCACCAAAAGTGCTGCAGAACAATTAGTGGCGAAGTGATGGACAATTGTGATTTCAAAACACAAAAAAATAAAAAAAATGAGTTTTATTTATTTATTTTAGTCGAAATGGGGTTAGACAGACCCCCTTCCAATTCAATATATGTTTTATAAATGTTCTTCAGAACGCACTAATGTTCTTCAGAACGCACTACTGAACGGCTTTTCAAAATGATATTGCTATTTTTATTATTATTACTTCTCCGTTATTAAGCAAAATAGTGATTGTCACACTACTGAAAAATTCAAAATTTAAATATTCATCGTACTTACATACTAAATTGAACAGGTGAAATAATTTTTTTCTCAAATTAAACTAAGAGAGTGGTTTAAATGTCTAAAATTTTGTGGGTCTTACTGAACTAGAAATATGTCATTTCCAACACTTTTTTTGCAAATTCAATGGTGAATTTGCTAGGAATCAGCCATTGGATCGTGTATTTTCAATAAAAAATATAATTTTTGAATGCTTGAATATTTAAGAAGATGATGAGCCATTGACTTTAAAGCTTTAAAAAAATCTCATTTAATCATCAAAATCGGATGATTCAAGAGTGAGTTCTCTTTACGATAACCCACAAAAGGTTGGAATTTTAGTTTATTCGCTTTGCCAAAACAGCACCACTAGCAGTGGGGACCCAAAAATGGCATGATAATGGTACTTTTATTGACTAAAATATCTTATTTTCCGGTTTTAGCCGCTTCAATTGAGTTTCGACCACAGCCACCACCACCGGCTCCAATTGGGTCACCACCGCGGGAAGGATACCCGCCACCACCGTCGAGTGTATACCCTCCACTAGCATCTTCACCAGGTACATTCGTACTTCTCTTGACATGTTTGATGTGGTGTACAGCTAGCGAGTCTCCAATCTTCAGTTTACTTGGTGGATCTTCAACCTCTTATGTTGATCTCAGTATCAATTAGTTTACCAGGTTGATCAGAAGACGAATAAATGTACAAAAGTTATTGTCCAAATTCGGAAAATGCCATATCACATAAGTTGAAGCCAAGTCTGAATACAGATTTGAATGCGGTTTGGATTGATACCTACCAAAAACAAAAGGTGATAAACTTTCACTTATGGGTCGGAGGTCCAAGCAATCCTGATCCATTTGCACCTTTACGGTCCATGCCCAAGCTGCTGAGAGGACTTAACGAGTTCTTGAAAATAGATCCGGTCCACACTCTCAAGTCCCATTAACCATTAACGAGGATTTGCCATCGACATCACATTGCTTTAAACAAAAAGATAAACGAGTGGTGAATTCTTCAAACCTGATTCTGAAAGAGGATGGATCTTTGTTAGATCTATTAACACTGGATTTGGTAATGCCAAATACCCGGTCAGTTTCACGCACCCTTATTCTACACAAGCAGGCGTAAAAGGAAAGGCCAATTAAGTTTAAGGAGATAGATGAAAAAATAGACAAAAAATTTCCACCATTGTTAAGTTTTACCAGCTTTGTGGGTCCCATGTATCTGCGCCGTCCCTTAAACACGCCCTTTGGTAATTTCTTCCTAGTGACTAGAGGTGGGCACTGGGCCGGGCCTGCCAGTATATTTGACCCAGGCTCTGCCCGAACTGGAAGCTGGACGACCCGGTCTAGCCCATTTTTAGTATTTTTGTGCACTTTTGGGCTTTAGAACTGCTACTAAATCTTCTAGGGGGAAGCACCCGATAATAGACAAAAGCGGTTTTAGCGGCGGTCCAGAACTGCCTTTTTATGTTTCCCAGCATTTTTGCAGGGAAAACGCTGAGCGTCCATCACGCGTGCGCCACTCAGCAACATCCTGTTTTCATTGTGCAACTATGAATTGCACTGCTACACATCACTATATATATATATATATATATATATATATATATATATATATATATATATATATATATATATATATATATAGAGAGAGAGAGAGAGAGAGAGAGAGAGAGAGAGAGAGAGCATGTTTAACATGAGCAAAGAGTTTCATAGGCACTTTTTGGTTTTTTCTTAAACCTCACCGTACGGATGCAATCTACATGCTTAGTTTTATGTGGATAGGCAGATTATGGTGCATAAGTAGGATATTCCGAAGCTTGAATATCCATGGCTTATCATCTCATAAATATTCAAGCATCCAAAAATCATTTGTTTTAATAAAAAATACATGATCCCACAGCCAATTCCAAGCAACTGGATTGTGCCAAATGCATTTGCAGGGTTGGCTTCACAAAAAAATCATTAAAGATACTTGGTTCACATTGGGACAAACTGGGATATGAGAACTAGGCATTTTCATTTTTTTTCTCAAATCCAACCCTGTAGATGCACTCAGCATGGTCCTTTTGATGTGAATCTGTGTTGTGAAAAGCGTTGAGGCATAGCGAGGCACTCCACCAAAAGCTGAGGCGAGGCGTAAGCCTCAAGGTGTAAAGCGTAAGCCTCAAAAAAAAAATTTAACTTAAAAAAACTATAAAAAATATCTAAAATTATAAATAAATAAAAAATGCTTTATTGATGAAGCAACAACTAACAAGAAATAAAAAATCTCAAATAAATATTAAAAAAACATGAGATTAAAATGTATATTAACACAAAAAATTATATTCATATTCAATAAGAATCAACATATATAAAAAATATATATTCATATTTATATTGTCAATAAGAATAAGGCAAGCTCCCTATTTCCAATCTTTTCACAAGTCAGTTTAACCTTAAATTCAAATAATAGATGAAAGTATTTTTATCACCAATTCTTCACACCAATTGCATAATTATCTTTAAGTGCATTGAACTGAGCATAAACTGTCTTCTAACACTCAGCAAAATGTGATGAGTTGTGGAGCTTGATTCAGAGTTTTTGCCCTCACAGAAAGGGGGGTCCGGGGGCTCCCCCCGGTGTGGGTCCTATTGCACGGTCAGTGAGCGGGGGTCTAGGGGAGGCCGCCTCTGGCGGGGGGTTATAGGGGGTGCACCCCCAGAAGAATTTTTTTTTCGGGCTTTTGTTTGGGACCCGATTTCTTATGGATCAGATGCTTCAATGTTTCAATCTTTTTTTAATCCGATGCTACTATTAGCAACTACTTGTCTAACTAATGTGCAGCACCAAAATATGGCAGTGGTTCAAAATATTACTAACATTTTGCAAGTATGCTTGAGATTTTTAGTATCCGGCCCAAATAGTGCATAGGATCCAAATCCATCAAGGATAGCCACATGGCAAGCCTTATTACACAAGTTTTTCTTATTTATCTTCATGATGAGATTTCAGATGGAATCTGGGCCTACATCCAACATGGACCAGGGCCTTCTGGATGAGATTCTCATTCAAGACCAACCTTGAAGAGTCCATTTATATATGGAGATGGACCCAGACCATGATCCAAGGCCCCAGGATGAGTTAGTGCAAGCCAAAATGCATTGCACGTTATGTTTTTTTCAACAAGGCAACATCCAATGAAAATAAAATGCTAATACAAATACAGCAAGGGAGTAAAACAATACAGCAACCTACTTTGTGCACATGTATAAATGAAATGCAAACAACATTCATTTCAACAATGTAAAAACAAAACAGGAAACAAAAAAAAGAAACCAGTTAAGGTTTTTCAACAGACACTATATGGGATGCTCTTCATCACATGGATGAATGACATCAGGTTGACCTCTACCATCGGAAGTAGAGGTCACGCTTGTGGGCTGCAAAATCCATCAAATGCTGTAATGAATGGTCTACAAGAACTCACGCGTGGGCTGGGCCCGCTAAAAGCATCCACGCTCATCTAAAGGAGATGGGACACTGCACTAGCCTGTGATAGCACCCTAACAACACTGCAGTTGCAGAGTCGCTGATTTTCGCAGACACGCTCGTTGAAAGGGGGGAAGAACATCAACGATTGATTGTGAGGGGGGAAAGAGTACACCTGACCTCCGAGAGAGGGAGAGCGAGTCGGCTCAGTGGTGGCGACGTGGGCAGGTGAGGAGAGGGAAGCATGAGCAGGAGAGGAGAGGGAAGCACGAGCCGGAGAGGAGCCGAAGATCGAGCAGGCGAAGGTGGAGCGTGAAAATGCCTTTTTACTAACCTAATCAATTAAAACTGCGTGAAAACCCTTAATTTCTGGTCAAATGGGGGCTTTGACCTTCGTTTGACCAAAAAATTAGAGGCCTATAGGCCTCGGCTTGAGGCACGCCTCGCTCTGAGGCGTGCGTCTCAAGGCGTATGAGGCGCACGCCTTGAGCCTTTTGCACTTTATATGTGCGCCTCAAGGCATAAAGCCCCTCGCCTTGAGGTGAGGCATGCTTTTTGCGCTTTGAGGCGCGTTTTTAATAACACTGATGTGAATAGACTGTTGGATCATGCAACCTAAATCCTAGTAGAACCCCATGGATCTAAAATTGCTCAACCTGGGCCTGAAAGAGAATGGTTCGTCTAATTCAGGTGGGTATGTAAAGCCATTTGGACCCTCAGTTGGATGATATCTATCTGACCACCTGAATGTCTGCCGATGTCATGAAGCCTCTCTCATTCCACATACATTCTCATCATGATGTTGTTTGAGATTGACAGAACCCACAACATTACTGCGCCCACACCCTATATTTAAGTTACGAGACGGGGATCATCTCATCCTTTTCTTGAGCGGATGATCTGTGACATAATCTTGTGTGCCTTTTGATTCACAGGACATGAGAGTGGTACAAAAAACAAGAACACTCCAGCGTGGGTTTTCGTCTTGATATTCATTTTTGTCAGAGTGAGTTTGGTTGGAGTACTTGTAGTGGCATTTATGTGCACAAAGAAAAGGGCCAGAGAAGCAAGAGATCGAGCAGGTGTGTACCCATGTCGAGCAAAAGACTTTATAAGCTGTATTTGTGTAACAGACAACTAGTGTGCGTGCACATCTGTGTTAGTGTGTGCGTCTGATTACTGTTCATGACCCTTGCAGAAGCAGGTGCTGGTCCCAAACCAGAAAATCCCATAAGTGGAACAGCAACAGTCTTTCTGGGACCTTCAACTTCCTTAAATTCTAGCTACACTAAGTCTTCAAGTACTGGTAACTTCAAAATAGTTGCTGGCGGGGAGAACAAATCACAAGAAACTCCAGCAACAATAGCAACTAAAGCTTCAATAGTACGGTCAAGTGCTTCGAGTTTTAGCTATGCTGAGGTTAAAAGGATCACTAATAACTTTGAAAAGGTTATTGGCCGTGGAGGGTTTTCAACTGTCTATTATGGATGCCTTAATAATGGTTCTGCAGTTGCTGTCAAGATGGTGCAGGATTCATCGTCAGAAATTCAACAGTTTAATGCAGAGGTTGGTATAGAGAATTAATGCATTCAATCGATGACAAGAATAAGTAGGTATATGTTATAATAATTCAGAATTATATGGCCATTTTCTGCAGATTGAGATCTTGCTAAATATAAATCATAGAAACTTGGTTTCTTTAGTCGGGTTTTGTGAAGAAGGTAATAACTTGATTCTCGTATCGGAGTATATGTCCAATGGAAATCTCTGGGAGCTACTGTCAGGTATGATGCTTCAATAAGACATAATCCAATATGAGATGCAGATGATTGTTGATGGATGTCAATACTGCAATTTCTTCTTTGTATGCTCTACACGACACCAGAACTAATATCCTTGCACAGCTGCGAGCAAAAATTTGGCAGTTTCTCAAAACTAAGTTTTTCTTATATTTTTTCTATTTCTATAAGTTTGTGGGTGTTATGTTCTCTACAAAAGTTTACCTATATTAAAAGTTGCAGGAACTTTTTATGCCTTAAAAGGGCAAGCCCTAAAGGGCATTAGATTTTGGATTTGTACATCTCTTGGTCTCTCAACTTATCTTTTAAGTACTTGGGATGAATTTAACCTTCAAGTGTAAAATCGATTTTGACCAACTCATTAATAGACTTTGACTTTGCATTGATTTCTTTTTAAATTTTATTTAGATCTCTTTGAACCTTGACCTAACATCTTTGCATGAACATTTATGGTCTAAAATGGTCCATAGGCATCATTAACCTTTGACTCAGTCAAGATCTATCTTGGACCTTATCAGATCATTTCGAAGCCTTTTTGGTGCCCCTCTTTGGCAGCCATGGCACATAATAACTTAAAAGCCCTTTATGGTGGCTGGGGCCTATATAAACCCCAACCCTCTCTCAAGCTCTCCACTCCTCTCTTTCTTTATATCGAGTTCTTTTTCTCTCACAAGCTTGACTCTCTTGTGAGATCTAGATCTGACTGTAGTTTGGATTCATTCCTGAGATTAAAATCCAGTTACAGTTTAGATATATTCCTGAGATTCAGATCTGATTGTACTTCAGATCCATTATTAAGATCCATACACTACAAGAAATCCGTGGATTAGCGATGACCTCAATTCATCGCTAATCCATCACCAATCCGTCGTTAAATAGTTTAGCGATGAATTAGCGTCGACTTAGCAACATATAACTTCTATCGCAAAATTATAGTCGTTAATTCACGACGAAAATTATCTATCGCAAATTTCATCGCTAATTTGAGATGAATTAGCGAATACCATGATTCATCGCAAGGTCGTTGTTAATATATGGAGATTTTGGTTTTACAATGGATTAAAATCCATCGCTAAAATATTGGCCGATTCACGTTTGCAATAGATTAATATTCGTTCCTAATCCATCGCTAAATTGGACACCGATAGTGAATAGCGTCGAAAAATATCCATTGCAAACAAGAAAAAAAATTTAAAAATTGTTTAAAACATAAATATCGAGAAAAAATTTTCGTGATACAATTTATATTTTCTGTGTAAAAAAAAAACAAAATACACATAAAAAATACATATAAAAAGCAACTAAAACAATTTATCGATCCACTATAATTTTCGCCAAGTTTTAATTATTTACATGTGAACATTTATATTTTTAAAACAACAAGAAGGTACAACAAATTCAACACATGAATCTAATCATCACCAAGATTTTGTGCGTCATCTTCATTGTCACGATTTGCCCCTTCAGCTCCTCTACGCTGATTATCTTCAACAACCTACAAGAGAAAAAAAAAGGTTAGTATTGATAAACAAAATATAATGAAATAAATTATATGCAATGCACATAAGTTAAGGCAATCAAAGTAACATGAAATCTAATGACATGCAACAAATCACATGAAACTTTCATACCTGAGAGGCACCTGCAGACGAAGTTCTCCTGTCTCAAAAAAAACTGCACAACTCATTACGAACAACGTAAAAAATTGCTTCATGTAAATAGTCACGCATTGTATCCTTAACGAGCTGGCGTGCACCATCCCAAGAATTAGGCAGGTCAGTCAGATGCTTGGAGCTGATGCTGATGGGAGAACTCTGTGAGCCGTGACTGAAAGAAGCAACGACTAGTGAGGTGTTCATATTACTCCCAAACCCGAACACACGACCCTTTTTGGGTTCACCTGTTGCAGTCACCCATGCTGCAGGATCAAAAGATGGATGCTGAGTAGAGTCATCGCCATATCGCTCTACCATCTGTTGCTCATATGACTTCTATAAAATAATAATTACAGTATGAATTAATAATTAAGAATTACAATGTTTATAATAACTTGTATATTATAATATTTATTAATACAATAAATACATTGTGTTGTTGTTCTCGCCTTCTCTTATACGAACTCTTCCGTGGTCTTACGTTTATGTGTTTCAACAAACACATCCTTGTATAGCACAATGCCTCCTTTTCCTGCTTCCTGTGAAGTTAAATGATAAAAAAATTATTTAACAGGTTTGCAATAATACTTATAAAATTGATAATATATAGATTGATGAGTTACTATTTTCTTCAGGTGGCTCCCAAAAGTCCTAGATCCACTTATGTGTAGATGAGCATCGAGCATTTTTGCTCGGTTTTATGCAGCCTTTGCTGAATGGTTTCAAAAATCATGTCCCGCCCACTTGTCGCACATTGCATCCCAAACATTTGACCTGATAGTAGGAGGTCCATGACCCTTCCACTGCAGTTAATCATCTATCTCGCCAGCTATTTTTCTTGTTGCAGTCTTCATATTGTGCAGCATGTCTGCAAATCGATTGGCAGCCACCTTATACCACACCTTCCTTGCATTCTGCTCCTCCATCGTAGTCGGGAAGCGATTCGAAGCCTACAAAGATTTTCAGAAAGTTAGTAGATATGACCATAACAAAAAATTAAATATGAAACACATTAACTATGAACAATGAGTGTATACCGTGAATGATGACCATAATCTGTCCAACACCTCCTTCGAGTACTCTTTCCACTAAGCGACCGATCCTCGTAGATGTTGAACTAGTGAATTACTAATATCTCGTATTACTTCTTGTGACTCGAACCTCACGTTGCACAGAAATTGGTATACATTAACTATTAATATACAATATTTATAAGATAAGTGAAAATAAAATACTTACGATCGATTATCGATATACACTATTTGAATGAGTCTTCTTGTGTCAGACTGAGAAGACGCTGCATCCCGTGTTGTCTCATGACTTGTATGAACAGCTGGTGTAAGTGGGTCATGTGTAGGCGAAACATCATCTGTAGAAAAATGAGTTATAAATTCTCAAAACGCGCATTTAAACTAATCAAGTATATAATTAGTTGAATGATATACCTATCAAAGCAGACTGTGAAGATGAAGGTTGAGACTGGCTACTACTGGGTGATCGACCACTGTAACCTCCATGAACCATATTCTAAAAAATAAAAAATATCATGCAATACATTCAAACATTGCAATACCTTCAAATCATTCAAATCATTGCAATACATTTCAATACATTTAAATAATTCAAAGCATTCACATTAAATATTGCAATATATTTAAATCATTCAAACACGTTACAATACATTCAAATCATAACTCTATACGTATCGAAGATACATAATCAAAGAATAAAAAATGTCATGCAATACATTCAAACATTACAATGCCTTCAAATTATTGCAATACATTTTAATATATTAAAATAATTCAAATCATTCAAATCATTCACTTAAATATTGCAATATATTTAAATCATTCAAACAAGTTACAATAAATTTAAATCATAACTCTATATATATCGAAGATACATAATCAAAGAATAAAAAATGTCATGCAATACATTCAAACATTACAATGCCTTCAAATTATTGCAATACATTTTAATACATTAAAATAATTCAAATCATTCACTTAAATATTACAATATATTTAAATCATTCAAACAAGTTACAATAAATTTAAATCATAACTCTATATATATCAAAGATACATAATCAAAGAATAAAAAATGTCATGCAATATATTCAAATATTGTAATACCTTCAAATCATTCAAATCATTATAATACATTTCAATACATTCAAATAATTCAAATCATTCACATCAAATATTGCAATACATTTAAATCATTTAAACAAGTTACAATAAATTCAAATCATAACTCTATACGTATCGAAGATACATAATCAAAGAATAAAAAATGACATGTAATACATTCAAACATTGCAATACCTTCAAATCATTCAAATCATTGCAATACATTTCAATACATTCAAACAATTTAAATCATTCACATTAAATATTGCAATACATTTAAATCATTCAAACATGTTACAATACATTCAAATCATAACTCTATACGTATCGAAGATACATAATCAAAGAATAAAAAATGTCATGTAATATATTCAAACTTTGCAATACCTTTAAATCATTCAAATCATTCACATCAAATAGAGGTTTGTATTATAGGATTTATTTCACTAGCTCGAGAATTTTTCCTCATCACTTGTTAGACTTTCATATTCTTCTTCTTCCTCCTCTTCTTCATCTTCTTCTTCTTCATTGTCCACCCATCCACTTGGTATATCATTTGGATCACATTCTTTCATGAATGTTCCATCGACCAATAGAGATATGACATGCACACCATGCGCGACATCGCGACCATAAGAGAAGTCATACATATCATCTGATTGATAGTAATCACTCTCTTTAGTTAACTTGTCTTCCTATAACTCATCATACTTGGGCTATAGTTTGGACTTCAACTTGCAAACTGCCCACCATTCTTTTCTATCTGACTTCTTTGTACTCAGATATGAAGTATAGTAAGCTTGTTGAGCTTGCGAGGCTAATATGAATGGTTCATATGTTCTAAACCTTGATTTATGATTTACCTCTGCAATGCTTGAGGCTTTGTCTACTCTTGTTGCAGTGGGATCAAACCAATGATACTTGAATAAAGTTACCCTATTATTTATGCCTAAGTAAGTCGACTCCATTATTTCTTCTATAACACCGTAGTAATCATGTTCATTTTCACTGTAGCTGCTACCTTTGACACACGCCACTATTCCCTATTGATTTGTTTATACCGTAGTCTTTTATATAGAATCGATAACCATTTACGATGTACCCATTGTAATATTGCACAACTTTGGTCGAACCATTTTGTAAATCACATATTTCTTGATCTTTATCATCACCATGGCAGACCTACAAACATAAACAATAATTGTGATAATGACCAATTAAGTAACTTATTGTTGTTTACACGAAGACAATTTATGTCATCATCCTTACCAACTCTTTCAACCATGCCACAAACTTAGTTTCACGTTCTTTTTGTACTTTTGCATCAGTGAGATGTAAAAGTTCTCTTCCCAACTCCAGATCAAATCATCTGCACTTAACAAATACTTATATTACCGAACCATGTATGCATGTATAGAACATAAAAGGATATTACTGAAATCAAACTATATGAGATGCATCCTAATCTAAGCAGTAAAAGTAAATATTATTCCAAGTTTGATTATTACATCTCTGACATAAATCAAAATAAATGAAATACATAGTGTAGAAAGAATCAACATCCTCCAAATTTTCCTGCAAAATGAGAGTTAGTACCAGATAACCAAGAAAATGGGTATGTATATAATATATACAACGAAGAGATATATATATGTCAAAATGCTAAAATTGGTACTAAATGACATGTAACAATGGAGGTGTATTTATATGAGAAAATAGATACATGGATGCTCATATATGGAAATAAGTGCACATGAAGGGATATATATATATAAGTATATATATATATATACACATATATATATACATATATACGTATACATATAGGTAGATATATATAGATATACATATATATATAGATATATATACATATAATGAGAAAATATACATATTAATGGAAATTCCATATAATGGGTAAAATCAGAAAATACAGGTATATACAGTTTCTGTAGGTGATTTTACACAGCCGTAATTACCAAATTACAACATATTTTGCAGTAAAAATGGGTATGGAGCTTCCCTATATATCAATAACCAAGCATGCCAAAGATGGTATAGAGATCATGAACGGATATGGATATATCCATTCATGAATGTGACTAATTATCAAGACTGCACACCTGCAGCAGAAAATGGATATGTGCAGGAAATGTGCTGTGGAAGCACCATGGTAGCACGTCATTAAAAATGAACCATTTATATTTCCTGAGAGTTTGTCTATCTAATTTCCCATTCATTCCCGTGTGATAAGCAACCAAGCATGTACTAGGCTAAAGGCCTCATGAGGACCTTTCTTGGATATTAGGATTTCACCAAGTTGGATATGGCACAAGATCTCCTCTTATAATTAATTATCTTTTTCTTTGTTAGACTCAATAGCCTTCATCAGGAGTTATCTTCTCATACTCGTCTTTCTCAGTAAATGTTTACAAAAGCAAGAAAAAGAATGCTGAAATAAGTTCAAACAAAACCAGGGACTTCTCAACAAATCGTTAGAAGGTTGTTGAAATTGAATCTGAAAGGGAATCTTCAACAAACTCCAACTTGCAAATCTTTAAGTCATGAAATAGTGTTCTGGTCCATTAACTCAATAAGAACAATAGGGTGACAACTGAATACAATCCTTGATCTTTTTCTGAAAGCATAACAAAGAATTTCAACATCACACTCCAGAGAAAGCACAATCAAGGCATTGTGGACTTATCTGAACATTTTCATTCACATTACAGGAGCATAGAGAAAAAAACAGTTTGATAAAATAAGGAAGCACATTCAAAAAGTCAACAAATAATTCTAACCAAATTTTTATAACAAAAAATTCAGCTTACTTGGATCTCAAGAGGATGACCATGGATGCCCATCCGGCGGTCAATCATACATGAGCCATCAGTGACCAACAAAGTGGGAAACATATCGAAGCCATCAGCCAAGCAAAGATTTAAGATCAATTTTATACCTGTCTGCACATCTACCCTTTCTTGCAAGGCAAAATCATCAGTAATCTTCCCATAGGCTCTCAACAGAATAATCCACCATAATCCAGAATCAACAGGAGCAACACGACCAATAGCAAATTCACCAAAGTCCGGGTCTAAAACCTCCTCGAATGCCTCATTGCTGCCATCAAGAGGCACAGTTCTCACCTTAAAACTTGCTAGCCTCAAACCTTGGCCTGGGCTGTAGCAATCAACAGCTCTCTCCCAACTCTTGGTTTGGCGGAGGCTGAAAGGAGCAGAGCACTCCTTCTGTATGGTATACTTGCAGCAAGGGGTTTTTTGCAGGTGGGCTGAAGATGAATGGGTGATTTCCTGTTGGACCTCTGCTGGCTGGGCTGAAGAAGGGTTGGGCAGCAACCGTTGGGCTGAAGAAATGATGGGCAGCAACCGTTGGGCTGAAGATGGATGTGCGACAGTTGGCTGGGCTGAAATGGGGATGGGCAGCAACCGTTGGAGGTGGAAAATGATGGCAGGAACACGTTGGACCTCTGCTGGTGGACTGAAAAAGGGGCAGCAGCTGGATGAAAACTTGTTGCTTCCTCTGCTGCTGGGAAGAAAACCTCCTGCGAAAACCCAAAAGACCAGAAAAATAAAAAAAATTCCCCTTTTGTGAATCAATCCTGCGATAAGCACAAAAGCCCTCCTCCCCCCTTTTTAAAAACCTTCAACCCCTTTAAAAAAAATGCAGCCTTGAGCTTCCGTTACAATTTTTGATTTTTTTTTCAAATTGAAACTTAATGCTGTCATTTTCAAAAGGGCGCATTCCCTGTTTTTTCCAAAATTTAGTTTCATTTACCTAAGTTTTAGGTAAAATTAAATTTGCTTCTTTAGGGAAATTCGGTTGTGCCATTTAAGGCTGCATCCTTCTTTTTTTTAAATTTTTTTTTAAACAAATCAATAAAAAGGAATAAAATAAAAAATGAGTATTGAAATAAATGAGAGGCTTTTATGGAAAGGCCACCTCAACCTACTTTTAAAATCCTTTTGAAAATAAAGTTTTATTTTGTTTTTGCAAATCTTTTATTTTCAAGTGGGGTCCCACGTGTGTGGGCCCACTAACTAAAAAAAAATGAATAAACAAATAACATTAAGAAATTAAAAAGAAGAATTTACAAATTGGTGCGATCTCCGGGTGGGTCCCGCTCCATTTATTTGAAAATAAAGAGAGAAGAAATAAACTTCTTTTTTTTTTGGAATTTTTATAACATGAGATAAAACTTTGTTTATTTTCAAGAATTTGGAAAAATTGTTTTTTCAGGGAAAAAATATGGATAAAGTAAATGTAAAAAATTTTGTAAAGAGATTTAAAATCTTTTTGCAAAAAGTTTTGAGATAAAATCTTTAAAATCAACATCCAAATATCCAGATTGTTTTCCTGAGAAAAATTTTTGTAATTAAAAAAAAATCTTGGGGGTAAAATGGGAAAAATTGGTAAAATTTGAATACCCAGGGTTTTAAAAATCAATTTTGAAAAGTTTAAAAATCAAATCTGGATTGACAATTTTGAAAATCAGGAGTTCTGGATCTCAAAATGACATGTTGTGCAGTGAAATGATGTAAAGTGTTCATGCAATGCTATGCAAAGATCTGTTCTATGAAATGTCATTCTGAGTCTGGAAATTCTAACTTCTTGTCAGGGATAGGATTTTGAAAATTTGCAGTTTGAAGATGTCTCTGAACCTAAATATAGAAATTTTGAGGCTCAAGAATAAAATTTTAGACTTTCTGCAAGGTTCAATCTCAGAAAATGACCATTTTGCCCTTCATTGCTTCTGAAGAACTGAAATGTGACGATTGAGGGAAATGTCAAGGAGGTGAGTGAAAATTTGGGGTGTTTACAGGTGGGCATGTGTAACATGTTGGAATGTGAGGTTCAAAGTACATAGATGAGAAATTTGAAATCTCTTCTAAAGTATATGCCTCACAAATAGAGCCCTCTACTCTTGCTTTATTTTGAACCTTTTTTTTGAGGTCAAATATGCATCTGTCAAAAATATACATCTCGGATTACAATAAATTTTTTAATAGCATTGAAGAGACAGATATAAGAAAACATATACCTTTCAAATGGGTACATCCATCGATATTGCACAGGACCACCAACCCTTAGTTCATAATAACATCGAAAAATGATGGCAGAAATATCTTCTCTAGTTGACAAATAGTAGTGACGACAGAATCCTCGAGATTCTTTACCTCATATACTATGACTTCCGATGCACACAATGTTCTAAAAAATCTATTGAACTCAGATAATACCCCTCATATAGGTTTGTCTAACATATAATGGAATGGTAGGGGTATCAATCGTTGCATAAAGACATGACAATCATGGCTCTTCAACCCATATAATTGTCCCTCATCGATCTTCACAACCCGAGCAATGTTAGAGACACATCCATCTGAAAATCTCAATTGTCTCAACCATTGACATACTTGCTTTATTTGATCTGGTCCAAGCACGTACCTTGCCTTTGGTTTCAGTACTTTGCCATTATACTCTTTGAGTTCCAATTCTTGTCTTTTACATATTACTTTTAAATCCATACGGGCCTTTAGATTATCCTTGATTTTCCCTTTAATATTCATTACTGTATTGAACATATTATTAAACACATTTTTCTTCACATGCATCACATCCAAATTATGTCATATCAATAAGGTCGGCCAATATAGTAGTTCCCAAAATATAGTTTTTTTTGTCTAATTGTGATCCTTCCTAAATCCAAGGAAGGGCATCGAGCTACGAGCATCTGTTAGTTCATATGTAAAGTATCACAATCTTGTTAAAATCTCTATGCCAGACAATCTTGTGGGTGGACCTTCCATTTCACTTGTGCCTGCTTTGAACATATTCCTTTGTCGTCAGAACGGATGATCGTTGAGTAGAAATCGATGATGACACTCAAAACAACACGACTTCCTTCCATGCATCAATCTAAAAGATTTTGTATCCTTCATGCAGTGCGGACATGCCAACCTCTCATGTGTGCTCCAACCAGATAACATACTATATGCAGGAAAGTCACTGATTATCCATAGAATAATGGCCTTCATATTGAAAATTTGTTTTTTGTGGGCATCGTATGTGATAACACCGTAATCCCACAATACTTTCAGTTCATCAATCAATAGCCTTAAATATACATCAAGATTCTGGCCCGGAGAGGTCGGACCAGAGATCAATAGAGACAAGAAAAGATTTTGACGCTTTATACACAAGCTTGGAGAAAGGTTATATGGAGTGACAAATACTGGCCAACACGAGTATGGAGTTGATCTACCCCCAAATGGATTAAATCCATCTATACATAAATTGAGCCTAACATTTCTCACATCCATTATAAAGGTCTGATGAGTATGATCAAAGTGCTTTCAAGCTTTCGCGTCAACAGAATGCATGATCTTGTCTTTATTATGTCAAACTTTATTTGCATGCCATCTCATATGTTTAGCTATCCTCGAAGACATATACAATTGTTGCAATCTAGGGGTGAGAGGAAAGTAGTGGAGTGACTTGTATGACACTTCTTTTGACCTCGTGCTACCATTGTCTCTTATCTTTGGCTTAAACCGAGGATGCCCACATGACGGACATGATCTATTGTTTTCCTGTTTTTGAAATACAACATGCAGTGATTTGGACAAGCATCTGTCTTTTGATACCCCATACCTAGAGCGTTGACCATAACCTTCGCAAAATAGAAATTTTGTGGCAATTTCTCATCTTTGGGTAACATACTCTTCACAATAGAGCACAAATGGTCAAAACATGATTGACTTAAATTATACTCGGACTTCAAATCAAGTAGTTGAAGAACTGCAGACAAGATAGTGTGACTCTTGCAACCATTCCAAAGTGGCTCATCAGCATCTCTAAGTAAATCATAAAATCTACTAGCTGTATCGTTTGATGCTTCTTCCTCTACCCCAGTTGTTACATCACTAAGACTCATAGCATAACCCAGTTTTGGTCCTGCAGTATCAAATATCAAATCCATATATGGATTATCGTGCACCATATTTACCCATGCATCAAAATTATTCATAAATTCTTTACCATGAAACATCCAATTCTAATAATCACTCACAAAACCCTTCTTGTATAGGCGATGTCTAACACCATGAGGTTCTACAAATCGATTGTTCTTACAAATCTTGCAGGGACACATAATCCGACTTGTGAAATCTACTGTACTGACACTTGCCATCGCAAATTCAATAAAACTTTCAACGCCATCCATATATTCAAGCGATACCTCATTGTCAACTATTCTATGGTACATCCATTCACGATTTGCAGTCATTTTGTCGTATGATGTTACGAATCGTATCTTAACCAGTTAAAAGAGAATCATCAGAATTCTATGATGAACAAAATATCAAATTTATCTGCAATATATGATGCATGCTATATATTTGATATATATCACACACACACACACACACATATATATATATATATATATATATATATATATATATATATATATATATATATTTGATATATATCACACACACACACATATATATATCTATATCTATATATATATATATAATCACAAGAACTATGATGCATACATTGATAACTTAATATTTTCATGTGCAAACTATTCATAACACAATACATTCATTTGAAGCATGTTTTCATGATACAATTTCACATAGAAGTCATAATCAAATTAAAAGTAACTTTATGCAAGCATGGATACAATCACAACAAACATTGCAATACATTCATATCAAAACAATGTCAAACATGTACCTACAACAAACACAATCCAATATCCCGCTAACTACTACCATGCCTAGCATAGAATCTGTACTCCAAAAATAAGAACACTTCTATTTTCATACATTAAAATCATGCTCAACATGATCTTCAAACTCTATCAAAATAGTCCTAGATATCCACAACTATGTGGGTGTATGAACAAAAAAGTGTTGCATCTAAGAAATTAAATAACATATGATGCACTTGCATCACTTACTCACCACGGGTATTTACCCGATTAGAATTGCTTTTGCCTTTGTATTTTTTTCTTATTTCTTTTTGCATTGCATTTTTAGTCGCATGCGATGCTTAACACTAAGCATCAAGTAATTAGCTCAGCAACGTACTTGCAAAGAACAAATATACAAAACAATACAAGAAGAAGGGTCGATCCCTCACTGGCGAAAAAGAAAATAGGGAGGGGTTGGAGTCCCTCCCTCGCATCCCGTAAGATAGGGAGCGGGCTCGGGCTCGGCCTCTGCTTGGCAAAAAAAAAGGGAGGGGGCTCGGCCACTCCCTCTCATCCCGTAAGACAGGGAGATAGGGAGGGGGCACAACCCCTCCCTGGTGAAAAAAATAACAGGGTAACAGGGAGGGGGCTCGGCCCCTCCCTGGCAAAAAAAAAAAAAAACACGAGAGTGGGCCGAGCCACTCCCTCGCATCCCGTAAGACAGGGAGACAGAGAGGTGGGCCCTCCAACAACCACAGAGAGAGAGGGGGGGGGGAGATACAGCAGGGGGCCACCGGCCTCCTGCTGACCTCCCGACAACCACAGAGAGAGAGAGAGAGGGGAGGGAACAACAGGGGTTGTTGGCCCTCCGACAACCCAAAAGAGAGAGAGGGAGGTGGGCCCTTCGACAATCACAGAGAGAGAGGGGAGGGGATGGTAGGGATTGCTGGCCCTCTAACAACCCGAAAGAGAGAGAGGGGGGCGGGCCCTCCGGCAACCACAGAGAGAGAGAGAGGGGTGGGGGGGGGGGGGGGTGGGAGATGTGGCAGGGGGGCACCGGCCTCCTGTCGGCCGCCCAACAACCATAGAGAGAGAGGGGAGGGCACAGTAGGGGTTGTCGGCCCTCCGACAACCGAAAGACATAGAGGGGGCGGGAGATGCGACAGAGGCCACCAGCCTCCCGACAACCACAGAGAGAGGGGAGGGCACAACGGGGGTTGCTGGCTTTCCAGCAACCCAAAAGAGAGAGGGGAGGGCACGACAGGGGTTGCCGACCCTTTAGCAACCTGAAAGAGGGAGAGGAGGGCAGGTCCAAGAAGAAGAAGATAGAGGGGTGGGGGGTCACCTGCGGTTGTCGGATGAGAGGTCGACGAGCAGGCGACGGGAGGTCGCAGGGCGATGGGCGGGCAATGGGAGCTGGACGGGCGACAACATAAAAAGAAAGAGAAAAGGCGCTCGAATTAGGGATTTACGAGAAATTTAACAATGAATTAGCGATGGTCAAATTTTGTCGCAAACGCCATCGCAACTGTGCGATAGAGTAGCGACAAAAAATTTCTTTTGCTGAGCCATCACGCATTTGCGATGGAATTTGGGTGTTGCGAATTCGTCGCTAACTCGCAATGGGTTCTTGATGAAATGTTTTCATCGCTAAATCGACAAATAATTTGAATGTTAGCGACGTATATTTTTCTCTCGCTAATTCATCGCAAATGGGCGACAAAAAACATCCATCACAAATATCCATCGCTAATTAGAGTTTTTCTTGTAGTGATATTCAATTGTTGTTCGGGTCCAAATCTGGTTGTTCGAATCCATTCTTAAGATCAAAATTCTATTGTTGTTCGGATCCTTACTCACTTGAAATTTAGATCCATACTCATATCTAAATCCAGGATCTAAACCCAAATCGAGCCTAGATCATCAAATCCTAGTCAAAAGGTTGTCCAAGGTAGTTCTTGTAGAGGTTATCAGTCTCATCCAGTGCAAGTCATGGATTGAATTTTTGCTAGTAGGCAAAAGCTCAGTTGAATCCTAGGAGCATAGTTGCATGAGTATCCTTTACACCTAAGTAAGGCAACTATCACTTGAAAAATAGTACATGTATACATGTGCCTTCGAGTATACTTGGTTCAATCTTAGTTGCCTGACCCACAAAGTGAAGCAAAATTTTCAATAATTTTCAAGCGATAGTCTTGTATATGGCGACTGAATATTGAAAACCAGGATGGGGCCTATATAAACCCTAACCCTCTCTCATTTATCTTATCCCTCTCTTAAGCTCTCCTCTCCTTTCTCTCTCTCATGAGTTCTCTCTATCGAGTTCTTTCTTTTCCACGAGCCCAACTCTCTTGTGAAATCCAGATCCATCTATGAGATCCTAGTTATAGTTCAAATCCATTCTTGAGATCTAGATCTGGTTGTAGTTTAGATTCACTTTAAGATCCAAATCTAGTTGTTGTTCGAATCTAGATTCGATTGTTGTTTAGATCCATTCTTAAAATTCAGATCCTGTTGTTGTTTGGATCTACACCCACAAGCAGTCTGGATCCATACATATATCTAAACTCAAGATCCATACCCAATTTGAGCCTAGATCATCCTATCCTAGTGAAGAGGCTATTCAGGATGGTTCATATCGAGGTTAATGGTTTCACCTAGTGCAAGGCATAGATTGATTTTTTGCTAGTAGACAAAAGCGCAGTTGTATCCTAAGAGTATAGTTGCACGAGTACCCATTGCACCTAAGTAAGGCAACCATCATTTGAAAGATGCCTCATTTGCGAGACCCACAAAGTGAAGCAAAATTTCCAACATATCCTAGATGGGATATGGCACTCCCAAGGAAGAAATTACTCATTGCTTGGAAAGTAAATTTATAAGTTAAGCTAAAGTAGTTAGTATGTTTTCATGTGAGAATGTGAGAAATTCCTAAATAAAAAAAGTGACAAAAGCAAATTAGTCAAGAAGTAAAGGTAGAGTGCTAAGCGCTCTGACCTCTTCCTATCTTGACTGAGATCCAAATAAGAAAACTAAACTAAGTAGCTAAACTTCTTGGAGACTTACACTAGAAACAACCTAAACTATAGAAAATGATATAAAATTACATAGAGCAGCCTTTCCTTGAAGCAAAGGACAAGGAGGAAGGATGGTGAAACCAATGATTTTCAATCCTAAAAAGAGGGAGAAAGACTATTAAAAAATTCTTCTTACAAGCTAAAAAAAAAACCTTAATGAAGAATTTTGACAGACTTTGTTTGTTGCCAGAATTGGCTTAGAGGTAAATTATCCATTTGCCACTAGGTTAGTTAGCAACAAATTTATTATCTTCTTCTAAGCCTGCTAGTGGCAGATCCATTATCTACCCCTATGCCAAGGGGCATTCCACGGGTATTTCAGGCATTTATAGGAGTATTGGTTCAAGAACCTTAAATATTTTAGTGTCTACACTTTCAAAGTCATACAAAACAAATGATCAAGACTATCTCATTTTCATTTGGGTAATATAATTATTGACGGTGGCAAGGCAAACAAGTAGACTACCTTATGCAAAGACCATTGCAAAAATGATCCCAGCAAATTCCCTAGTGTATGTATAGATAGGATTTTAGGACCTAAAAGTAAATAGCTTTAAAATTTCTGAAATTTCTACATTATAAAGTCCAAACTACACATCAAAAAAATTTGATCCAAGGGTCTATGTATACTTTTCAACCATAGAGATCACCCATGTGATTTTTGAAGGTGGGCACAACTAGGTAGACCCTTTAGTAGGACAATCCTCTTTGTCCTACGTATATATATGGGTTAATATTGGCTACTAATGAAGGTACATAAATCATAGGTACGAAACACATAGATGCATTCAACATGATTTGTTTGCTAAAGGTCAATCCTTAGATCATGCTTTTCTGATGTAAAAATGTGATCCTTTGAGTTATATTTTTTGGCACATTGTGAGCCATTTATTTTTAGACCCCTTTACAAACCTAATTACTTGTCATAATCGCATGGTTCAAAACAATTTTCTTACAAAACAAACCATGTAGATTACTTCCATAACATTTGATCTATAAAAAATTAGAAATTTTTGAAGAAGAAAGTGCTTTCTACTCAATAGTTCAGTACCTTCAATAGTAGGCAATATTTTTTTTGATAGGCAAGATGGGGTTAGGCAGACCCTTACCAGTTATACAACCATACCAATGGGATTTGAACTTGCGATGTCCAAACACAAGGTGGTGTGCACTCACTGCTCTTAACCATACCAATGAGATTTAAACTTGCAACGTCCAAACACAAGGTGGTGTGTGAAAGTGCTATAGGATCGATGCAACGAGCACTAGAGGGGGTTGAATAGTGATTTTAATCTTCGTCTTTAAAATTTGAATGAATTTGAATACTGCAAAGCAATCACACATAAAGAATATAAGAATTTTATCCTGGTTTAGTCTTCCAGACCTATATCTAGTCCCCAAGCAAAACCCGCTTGAGATTTCCACTATCATACTTATGTCACCACAAGATCAAACAGACCAAAATCAGTTCCACTTTCAGCAGCAACTCTGCTGAAAGCAAACTTTTTCTTTAAACCAAAGAAACTCTGTCCTTTTACAGAAAATTGAAATAACCAACTTACAATCAACATACAAGACTTTCTTATGAATGCAAATGGAGTGGAATAGGCTTCTAAGGCTGCTGAAATATTCAACTCACAATTTTAGTAACTCACAGAAAGAATCAGAGTAAAAAACTAGAGTGAAAATACTCAGTGAGTGAGAAAATGAATACTTGAATGAATAAGAGTGAAAAATAAAGAATTTGATGTTTCTCTTGATGATTTTGAGTATAGATCTCATTCTTATTAATAGCTAAAAATTCAAGACTTTGGTGGTATGAAGGGGTGTCAAACAGAGGTTTTTGAACAGTAAAAAACATTTGAAAAATGAAAGAATGCAACTTTTGAAAGTTTTAAAAAATGGCTATATTAGTCGACTGAAATAGTTATTAGTCGACTGAAATCAAATATTAGCAGACTGACAGTTAAAGTCAGTCGACTACTGTGTCTAGCCGAACAAATTTAAATTCTGGTTTTTGAAACTTAGTCGACTAAAAAAAAGTTAGTCGACTGATAAAAATCATCAGTAGACTAAAAAAAACTTTCAGTCGACTCCTGCTAATTTTTTTCAGAAATCGAACATTCTGGCCAATCAACTAAGAAAACTTTCAGTTGACTTCTGTTAAACTTTCCATAAATCAAACTCTCAGGTCGGTCGACTGATGAGTCTATTGATCGACTGATAAGACTATTGGTCGACTGATAAGACTATTAGAAAATGTGAGTAAAGAGCTTTCTAAAATGATTTTCGCTAAGGGCTCTTTTAGAAAAGCTTTTCTTAAGTATTTTTAGGTAAAATACAAGTAACATATGCAATCAAAGTAAGGCTCTTATAAGAATCTAAGACATTTAAAGAGATTTACATTTGCACACTTGTCTTAACAGATTCTTCAACGAATTCTTCAATTCTTGTCATTTTTTTTATTGCCTTAGCTGAAATTCAGTTGTTCCAGTTGTTCATCATCAAAATCTTGTACTTGAATTATCGTGTACAACTTCTTTGTCTTAACAATCTCCCCATTTTTTATGTTGACAAACTAGTCACAAATAGAGCATTGATAAACAGATAGAAAATTTACTCCCCCTATCAATATGCTGTCAAAACATAAGAAGTTAGCATAATATCAACATTGTTAACACATTGTTTTTCTTCTCATGCATATTATTTTTCTTCTCTTCCTTTGTCATGATCAAAAGAAGTAGGTGGAGTCAGAGTATCAAAAAAATTATAGATACAACTTCAAAATATTAGAACCCCAAAAAATGTTATCAAAGCAATATCAGTAAACAAAGTTCAAGAGAAGTGTTGCTTGAGCATCTCCTTGATTTTAACTATATCAGACTGAATAGATGAAAGCTGTTGAGTAACATCTTCATAAAATGTATGTTGTTGAAGTTCCAAAGCTACAATGCATTTCAGAATTTCATCAACTTTTTTCAATAGAAAATTTCTTTCTTTTGCCTTAAGATGGAGGCAATATAGGAGATGGTGATGCTTCATGAGATATAGGAAATCCAGAGGATGAAGGTACTAGATAAGAATGTTTCATTCGTTTAAAAATAGTTTCATCAAAGATTTCCTTTTGAAAAACAAACTTTTCATTATTCAGAGGCACTTTGAAATATTTGAAGATTCGGGTAAGGATACACCCATACAAAAGAAAAGTTTTTTGTTTCCATAACGTAGTCAAAAAGACATGTGTCCAATTTGTAGATATATTTCCAAATAAGACATATAGAGCAATAGAAAGATCAGTTGAAAAATAATCAAAAGATCCTATTTTTGGGAGGACATTATGAGCAAGAATTCTTCCTGCAATTCGAGCGTGAGGTTAAAGGTTTGTATTTTTGAAAGGAGGACAACGAGGAGTGCCTGGAAGTAGAATTTGTTCAAAAATATTTTCATCATTAAGGTCAATGGAATTGAAAAGAGTTTTCGAAGATGGAATATCAAGAATCTGTCCAAGGAATTTTGGAATCAAACTTGATTTCAACATCTCTAACGAGAGAGGAAAGAAAATCAGCATCGTGATCTATTTGCAAATTTATGTAAAATAAATGAATAAATAAAGAATAATAATCACAATCGAAAGAAGCATCAAAAAGATGTGAAATCCCTATAAATAATGCCTCAAGATTATATCTAGAATAAATGTGAAAAAGAACACTTCTATCGGGTAAGATGGGAAGGGCAGGAATAGAGCCAAATGTGTCATAAAGAAGAGGATTTCTAAGGAGGTTAAGAGAGAATCCATGTCGAGCCTTGGCTGTGGGTGTGGATGATGAAAAAGAAGCATGTCCGGAGGTGGTTTTCTGATGAGGCATCGTCGTCAAGAAAGAGGAGACAAAGAAGATGGAACTTGTAGAAGATGGCATTGTCGCAGTGAAGAATAGGACACTGTGAGGAATTTGATGTTGCAGTGACAATGTTCGGTGCTGCAGACGTTATCCAGCGCTGCAGAGATTGTCCAGTGCAACAGAGATGGTCTGACGAGTGAAAGGGGTACCAATTCACCGAGGGTTTTAGAAGAAGGGAAGAGGCGGTAGAGAAAAGGGAAAGAGGGTTCGGCTACTGCAGAGGAGAAAGAAACACATGGGCGGGTTTCTGGGAACATAAGACGACTGCCCCCCCCCTCCCCCCCCCCCTTTTTTTAAAACATATAAGTTATCGGATCCCTCCAAAAAAAAAAACCATCGGTCGACTAATCGTCAAATGTCAGTCGACTGAAAAGTTCAGTTTTGAAAATTTTTAAGTAAAACAAAGATTTCAAAAAACAAATTATAAGTCTAATAATAAGCAAATGCTTAGTTCTCTTCTAATTCTCATAAAATCTTCATTTTTGAGTGGTTTAGTAAAGATGTTGGCATGTTGTGCATTTGTAGGTATAAAATTTAAAGAAATATCACCTTTTAAAACATGATCTCATAAAAAATGATGTCTCACTTTAATATGCTTAGTTCTTGAGTACTGAACAAGATTTTTTGAAAGATTTATAGCACTAATGTTATCACAATAAATTGTTGTTGTGGAGTAATTCAAATCAAAATCTCTTAAGGTTTGTTTCATCTATAGTACTTGTGAACATGCTAAACTAACCACTATATATTTCGCTTCAGTAGTTGAGAGTGATACTGAATTTTGCTTTTTACTAAAACAAGAGACTAAGGAATGTCCTAACAAGTAACAAGTTCGACTAGTAATCATGGGATTAGATTTGCTTCCAGCTAAATCTGCATCACTATATGAAACTAAATCGAAGGAAGATGATTTTGGGTAAAACAAACCAAAGTTTGAAGTATCTTTCAAGTATTGAAAAATTTGTTTTACAGCAATTAAGTGAGATTCCTTCAGATTAGCTTAAAATTTGGCACACATACAAACACTAAACATTATATTAGGTCGACTAACAGTTAAGTATAATAGAGATCCAATCATACCTCTATAGAGCTTAGTATCTACAGTTTTACTGTTTACATCTTTGTCAAGAGAGGTAGTTGTGCTCATTGGATTTCTTCTTGATTTAGAAGAGTCCATGTCAAATCTTTTAAGTTCTTTTGTATACTTGGCTTGGTTGATGAAGATTTCTTCTTCAGTTTGCTTTATTTGAAGTCCAAGGAAGTAGTTCAATTTACCCATCAAGCTCATTTAAAACTCTTCCTGCAAAGCTTTAGCGAAATTCGACTAATGGAAAAACCCAATAGTTCTAAAAAACTTCAGTCTTTCATACCATACTCTTGGTGTTGTTTGAGTCCGTACAAAGCTCTTTTTAATTTGTAGACTCTTTCTGGATATTTCTCATCTTCAAAGCCTAAGGTTGTTCTATATAAACTTTTTCATTGATGTATTCATTCAAAAATACACTCTTAACATTCAAAAAGCAAGCATCATTCAAATTGACTCCAATCGAGCCACTTGTGCAAAGGTTTCATCAAAATCTATGCCTTCTTGGTTATAGTCTTGTGCTACTAGTCTTGCTTTGTTTCGAATGACTTCATCGTTCTCGTCCAGTTTGTTCCGAAAGACCCATCTCGTTCCAATTATCGGATGATCCTTTGGTCTATCAACTATATCCCATACATCATTCTGATTGAATTGGTTAAGTTCTTCAGACATGGCCAAAAGCTAAAATTCATCATTAGAAGCTTTATTGATATTCTTTGGTTCTATTTTTTATATAAAAGCAAAATTTGTAATATATTCTTCCAATTGCCTTCTAGTTTGAACACCACTCTTTATTTTTCCAATAATTTGCTCATGTAGATGATTAGAAAATTCTTTCCAAACCGGTGAAAGATTAATATTTTCTTGTGAAGTGCTTTCTATCAAAGGTTTTCTTTGAAGTATGACTTCTTCTCCTTCGCTTAGAGGTATAACTTGCTCACAATTCTCATCAAATACAATATGTAAAGACTCTTCAATGCAAGAAGTTCTTTTATTAAAATCACAATAAGCTTTGTTTCTAAAAGAATATCCAAGAAATATTGCTTCATCTTATTTTGAATCAAACTTATCAAGATTATCTTTGGTATTTAACAAGAAGCATTTACTACAAAAATTTTTGAAACATGAGATCTTTGGTATACGATCATAATACAATTCAAAACATGTTTTATGTAAAAATGGTCGAATAAGAATGCGGTTTAAAACATAACATGTTGTATTTACTGCTTCAGCCCAAAAGTATTTTGGTAAATTTTTATCTTGAAGCATGGTTCAAGCACATTCTTGCAATGTTCTATTCTTTCTTTCAACAACTCTATTTTTAGGAGCTGCTCTAGGAAAAGAAAAGTTGTGAGATATTCCATGTAAATCACAAAACTTTAAAAAAGATTCATTTTTAAATTCTCCTTCATGACCACTATGAATAGTAATAATAGAGGTAGATTTTTTATTTGTAATTCTTCTATATAGTTTAGAAAATTCAGAAAAAGCATCATTTTTGCTTTTTAGAAAAATTATCTAAGTAAAACGAGAATAATCATCTACTATAACAAATGCATATTTACTACCATTCAAACTTTGAATTCTAGATGGTCCAAATAGATCTAAATGTAAAAGTTCGAGAGAAAGATTTTTTGAAATTATATCTTTTGCTTTGAAAGAACTCTTGATTTGTTTACCCATTTGGCAAGCATCACATAAATGATTCTTTTTATATGATATTCTAGGTAGGTCTCTAACAAGATCATTCTTGGATAACTTAGAAATTAATTTGAAGTTAACATGTCTAAGTCTCTTGTGCCATAACCATTGAATTTCATTTGAAGTAATAAGACATTTTTCATTGAAGGTGGGTAACTCATCAAGATAAAGTTCGTATACATTGTTCCTT
The DNA here is from genome assembly GCF_984573655.1 of Nuphar pumila. NCBI lineage: Eukaryota > Viridiplantae > Streptophyta > Magnoliopsida > Nymphaeales > Nymphaeaceae > Nuphar > Nuphar pumila. Next base: position 29,498,234 of record NC_143263.1, on the reverse strand, counting down.
CTCTTTCATCTAAAGATGATCTTTTTAGAACAAGAATCAGAAATTAAGCATAAATCATGTTCAAAAGAAACGAGAAAACCTTTGTCACATAATTAACTAATAGATAACAAATTATGCATTAATCTATCTACTAAAAGAATATTTTCTATCAAGGAAAATTTTGGACTACCAATATTACCAATACCGATTACTTTTCCCTTACTATTGTCACCAAAGGTGACGGTTCCTCCATCCTTACTTTGAAGGGTGAAAAATAACTCTAGCCTTCTAGTCATATGCTTGGAACAACCGCTGTCCAAGATTCACTTGTTCCTTATTTTATGTACCTACAACAAAATTGGAAGACAAAGCATTTGACCCCTTTTTATATTTGAGTCCATGAAAGTTAGTCTTAGGAACCCAAATCCATTTAGATTTTGGTTTCCTTTGAGAATAATTACTCTTTCTATTATAAAATGATTTAGCATTTCTAGAATGATAAGATGGATAATCATGTCTAGGCTTATATACATTGGAAGTACCATGATGTGATATGTTTCTACCATGATATACATGTCTAGAAAACTGAGTTCTTTAAACCAATGATTGAGATTTTTTACTTTGATTCTTTACCACATAGTTTGGTCTATTTTGAGTATCAAAAAAACTATATCTCAATCCAGTTTTATTAACCGAGCATCTTTAAGAACCAAGAAGTTTTTCTAGATTTTTTTGACTATTAGTGAACCTAGTCACTATAGAGAGAAGATCATTAGATTTTTCTTTCAAACTAGATATCTCTTCTTGTAAGACATTGGTTCTAATGCCAATTTCTTTTATCTTAGATGCTTGAGAAAAGTTTTTCTTCTTGAGATCTTTCATCTCTTGAAGTAATAAATTGTTCTTAGAGTCAAGAGTTAAATTTTCTGTTTTCAACTTCTTGTTTTTAGAACTTAGACTCCTAAATTTAGCATATAAATCATTAAAAGCTTCTAATAAGTCATCATAATCAAATTAACTTACCAAGTCTTCTTGTGCTGCAAAGCACATGTTGATGACTTTTTTATTTGATTCTTCATCGTAAGAAGAGTCACTTTCATCCCAACTTGCTTGAAATGCCTTTTTCTTCTTGAATTGGTCCTTAGGCTTGATTTTGAGAAGAGGATAATCTCTTTTGATATGTTCAGCCCTTTTGCAGTTGAAACACTTGACTTCATTAGGATTTAATGGTTCAATTTTCTTCACCTTTCTTTGAAATCTTCCCTTTTTTATGAATCTTCTGAATTGCCTAGTGATAAGAGCAATATCTTCATATTCATCTGAATTTTCAGAGTCTGAAGTGACTTTGAATACAAGAGATTTTTTTTTTGTTCTTCTTCTTGTCTATTTTGAAGTTGAACTTCATATGCCATTAAATTACCAACTAAATCTTCAAGAGAAAGGGTGTTTAAATCATTGGATTCCTCTATTGCTGTGGTCTTTCTTTCTCATTCAGGAGTTAAACACCTCAGGACTTTCTAACTAAATCCACTTGCGAATATTCTTTCCTAAGGGATTTGAGAGTATTAGTAATATCGATCATTTTAGTTATCATGTCAGAAACTGACTCATTTTACCTCATTTTAAATAACTCAAATTTATGAACTAAAGAGACAATTTTAGATTCATTTACCTTTGATGTACCTTCACGAGTCACGAGAAGAGTATGCCAAATTTGATTTACAGTAGAACATTAAGAGATACGATTGAACTCTACTTTGTCAACGGCACAATATAGCGCATTTATAGCTTTGGTGTTGAGTGAAGCAATCTTCTTTGCTTCATCGGTCCATAGGCTAAAATCAGTTGATGGTGCTTGATACTTTTCCAAAATGACTCTCCAAATTTCAAGATCCATAGATTATAGGAATATTATCATTCTTACTTTCCAATAGCCATAGTTTGTTCCGTCAAAGAGAGGAGGACGAACAGAGGAGCATCCTTCTTTGTGTTGAGAAGACGATGTTGTTGCCATGCTAGATGATGGTAAGATCAAAAGATAACAAACTTTACTCTGATATCAAATAAAAGTGTTGTAGGATCAATGCAACGAGCACTAGAGGGGGGTGAATAGTATTTTTAATCTTCGTCTTTGAAATTTAAAAAAAAATAAATATTGCAAAGCAATCACACAAAGAAGACAAGAATTTTATCCTAGTTTGGTCTTCCAGACTTACATCTAGTCTCCAAGCAAAACCCACTTGAGATTTTCACTATCACACTTGTGTTACCACAAGATCAAACAGACCAAACCCGGTTCTACTTTCAGCAGCAACCTTTCTGAAAGCAAATTTCTTCTTTAAACAAAGAAGACTTTGTCTTTTTATAGAAAAATTGAAATAACCAACTTACAATCAACCTACGAGCCTTTCTTATGAATGCAAATAGAGTGAAATAGGATTTTAAGGCTGCTGAAATACTCAACTCATAATTTTACTAACTCACAAAAAGAATTGGAGTGAAAAACTAGAGTGAAAATACTTAGTGAGTGAGAAAATGAATACTTGAATGAATATGAGTGAAAAACAAAGAATTTGATGTTTTTCTTAATAATTTTGAGTGTAGATCTCATTCTTATCTATAGCTAAAGAATTAAAGACATTGATGGTACGAAGGAGTGTCAAACAAAGGTTTTTAAATAGTAAAAAATGTTTGAAAAATGAAAAAATGCAATTTCTGAAACTTTTAAAAAATGACTATATTAGTTGATTGGAATGGTTATTAGTCGGCTGAAATCAATTATTAGCAGTCGACTATTGTGTCTAGCCGAACAAATTTAAATTTTGGTTTTTGAAACTTAGTCGACTAAAGAAAAGTTAGTCGACTGATGAAAATCATCAATAGACTGAAAAAAAACTTTTAGTCAACTCCTGCTAAATTGTTCAGAAATCGAACATTCTGGCCAGTCGACTAAGAAAACTTTCAGTCGACTTCTGTTAAACTTTTCAGTAATCGAACTCTTGGGTCGGTCGACTGATGAGTCTATTGGTCGACTGATAAGACTATTGGAAAATGTAGGTAAAGAGCTTTCTAAAATGATTTTCGCCAAGGGTTCTTTTAGAAAAAATTTTCTTAAGTATTTTTAGGTGAAATGCAAGAAAGATATGAAATTAAAGTAAGGCTCTTACAAGAATCTAAGACTTTTAAAGAGATTTACATTTGCACACTTGTCTTCACAGATTCTTTAACGAATTATTCAATTCTTGTCATCTTTCTTTATTGACTTAACTGAAATTTTGTACTTGAATTATCATGTACATATTCCTTGTCTTAACAGCATGCCCTCACTGCTCCTACCAGACATAAGGAGCCTTGTTGGTAGCCAATATTAACCCTATCTATATCTATATATAGGGTTTTCTTTGACTTGGCATGAGCTGGCCTTGTTGCCTCCCAGGTGAAATCCTGTAATAGCTGCTGTTTGTGCAATGCTAGACTGCTATGTTCATATTGACAAGGACTAAAATGAAGGTTACTTATTCTGCATTTGTGCTAGAGCCTATAAGGATGATATCAATGTAATTGCTTTTCAATATTTAGAACCAAGTGAAGTACTACTATACAAAGATTGCAGCAACTTTCGTCAATATGAAAAAAAAGGCTTAAATGAGCCTACTAAAACCGTTTAGCTAAGCAAATGATAAATAGTCCAATTTGGAAAAACGAATAGATCCATCATAGCTATTGTTCCCGAATGAAATAAACAGGTTAGAGAAAAAATAGTTCATCAACTGATTTTGGGCTTCACCCTAGAAGGGTTTTTGTGCTTTCGTAGGATGACCTCAATATTTGTTGCACAAGACGTTAGAGTAGAAAATTTTCAGGACATTTGATTATACTCCTTGAAGAAAATTTCATATAGAATAAGATATTATAAGCATTTTTTCCCCATATTTTACATGGGGAAACTGCAGCCCGGGGAATGGAGACTTAGTCCGTGGCTAGGACCCTCACCCCCCCAGGGCTTATGCTGGGTTTCGAATTATGCAAGGGGTAGCCCCAACGGGAATGAATCCCGGACAACTGGTGGTATGCCAGCCAAGGCTCCCTCCAACTAGGCTGACCCCTTGGGGTTGGATATAAGCATTTTGTACTGTGATCTTTTTTGAAAGATTATTTGGCAATGCCATCTAGGCTGTTGTTAAATAGGCAATATTTTCTGCCAGGCCAGAAAAACATAGAGGGAGCATTGACCTGGCAACGGCGGCTTCAAATAGCACTAGGCGCTGCAAAAGGTTGAACTTTTTACTTTGCTTGCTCAATTATTTTCTTTTAGACATCGCTTTTTTATCCCTAATTTTTTTTGATAAAATCATCGTTTAAACTGCAGGTTTGGAATATCTACATACAGGTTGCAAGCCAATGGTCATACAAGGGGTAGCCCCAACCCTCTCTCAAGCTCTCCTCTCCTCTCTTTCTTTATATCGAGTTCTTTCTCTCTCACAAGCTTGACTCTCTTGTGAGATCAAGATCTGGTTGTAGTTTGGATTCATTCTTGAGATTAAAATTCAGTTACAGTTCAGATATATTACTGAGATTCAGATCTGATTGTACTTCAGATCCATTCTTAAGATCCATATTCGGTTGTTATTCGGGTCCAAATCTGGTTGTTCGAATCCATTCTTAAGATCAAAATCTTGTCGTCGTTCACACCCTTACTCACTTGAAATCTGGATCCATATTCATATATAAACTCAGGATCTAAACCCAAATTGAGCCTAGATCATCAAATCCTAGTCAAAAGGTTCTTTAAGGTGGTTCTTGTAGAGGTTATCATTCTCACCTAGTGCAAGTCATGGATTGATTTTTTGCTAGTAGGCGAAAGCTCAGTTGTATCCTAGGAGCATAATTGCATGAGTACCCTTTACACCAAAGTAAGACAACTATCGCTTGAAAGATAGCACATGTATACATGTGCCTCCGAGTATACTTGGTTCAAGCTTAGTTGCTTGACCGACAAAGTGAAGCAAAATTTTCAATAATTTTCAAGCAATAGTCTTGCATATGGCAACTGTGAATGTTGGAAACCAGGATGGGGCCTATATAGACCCTAACCCTCTCTCATTTATCTTATCCCTCTCTTAAGCTCTCCTTTCCTTTCTCTCTCTCATGAATTCTCTATATCAAGTTCTTTCTCTCCCACGAGCCTGGCTCTCTTATGAAATTCAGATCCATCTCTGAGATCCTGGTTATAGCTCAAATCCATTCTTGAGATCTAGATCTGGTTGTAGTTTAGATTCACTTTGAGATCCAAATCTAGTTGTTGTTCGTATCTAGATCCGATTATTGTTCAGATTCTGTTATTGTTTGGATCTACACCCACGTGGAGGCTGGATCCATACCTATATCTAAATTCAAGATCCATACCCAAATTGAGCCTAGATCATCCTATCCTAGTGAAGAGGCTATACAGGATGGTTGATGTCGAGGTTATTGGTTTCACTTAGTGGAGGGCATAGACCAATTTTTTGCGAGTAGATGAAAGCTTGGTTGTATCCTAAGAGTATAGTTGCACGAGTACCCATTGCACTTAAGTAAGGCAACTATCAATTGAAAGATGTCTCAGTTGTGAGACCCACAAAGTAAAGCAAAATTTCGAACATATCCTACATGGGATATGGTACTCCCAAGAAAAAAATTACTCAATGCTTGGAAAGTAAATTTCTAAGTTAAGCTAAAGTAGTTAGTATGTTTTCATGTGAGAATGTGAAAAAAATCCTGAATAAAAAAATCCTTACTTGAAATTTGGATCCATACTCATATCTAAACCGTGGATCTAAACCCAAATCAAGCCTAGATCATCAAATCCTAGTCAAAAGGCTGTTCAAGGTAGTTCTTATAAAGGTTATTAGTCTCACCTAATGCAAGTCATGAATTGATTTTTTGCTAGTAGGCATAAGTTCAGTTGTATCCTAGGAGCATAGTTGCATGAGTACCCTTTACACCTAAGTAAGACAACTATCGCTTAAAAGATAGCACATGTATACACATGCTTTCGAGTATACTTGGTTCAAGCTTAGTTGCCTGACCCACAAAGTGAAGCAAATTTTTTAATAATTTTCAAGTGATAGTCTTGCATATGGTGATTGTAAATGTTGAAAGCCAGGATGGAGCCTATATAAACCCTAACCCTCTCTCATTTATCTTATCCCTCTCTTAAGCTCTCCTCTCCTTTCTCTCTCTCATGAGTTCTATGTATCGAGTTCTTTCTCTCCCACGAGTATGGCTCCCTTGTAAAATCTAGATCCATCTCTGAGATCCTCGTTATAGTTCAAATCCATTCTTGAGATCTAGATCTGGTTATAGTTTAGATTCACTTTGAGATCCAAATCTAGTTGTTCAGATCTAGATCCAGTTGTTGTTCAGATCCATTCTTAAAATTCAGATCTTGTTGTTGTTTGGATCTATACCCACGTACAGTCTGGATCCATACCTATATCTAAACTCAAGATCCATATCCAATTTGAGCCTAGATCATCCTATCCTAGTGAAGAGGCTATACAGGATGGTTCATGTTGAGGTTATTGGTTTCACCTAGTGCCGGGCATAGATCGATTTTTGCGAGTAGATGAAAGCTCAGTTGTATCCTAAGAGTATAGTTACACGAGTACCCATTGCACCTAAGGTAACTATCATTTGAAAGATGCCTCCATTGCGAGACCCACAAAGTGAAGCAAAATTTCCAACATATCCTACATAGAATATGGCACTCCCAAGGAAGAAATTACTTAGTGCTTGGAAAGTAAATTTCTAATTTAAGCTAAAGTAGTTAGTATGTATGTTTTCATGTGAGAATGTGAGAAAATCCTAAATAAAAGAATCCTTACTTGAATTTTGGATCCATACTCATATCTAAACTCAAAATCTAAACCCAAATCAAGCCTAGATCATCAAATATTAGTCAAAAGGTTGTTGATGAAGGTAGTTCTTGTTGAGGTTATGAGTCTCACCTAATGCAAGTCATGGATTGATTTTTTGCTAGTAGGCAGAAGTTCAGTTGTATCCTAAGAGCGTAGTTGTATGAGTACACTTTATACCTAAGTAAGGAAACTAACGCTTAAAAGATAGCACATGTATACGCGTGCCTCTGAGTATACTTAGTTCAAGCTTAGTTGTCTGACCCACAGAGTGAAGCAAATTTTTTAATATTTTTCAAGCGATAGTCTTTCATATGGCGATTGTGAATGTTGAAAACCAGGATGGGGCCCATATAAACCCTAACCCTCTCTCATGTATCTTATCCCTCTCTTAAGCTATCCTCTCCTTTCTTTCTCTCATGAGTTCTCGGTATCGAGTTCTTTCTCTCCCATGATCTTGACTCTCTTGTGAAATCCAGATCCATCTCTAAGTTCCTGGTTATAGTTCAAATCCATTCTTGAGATCTAGATCTGGTTGTAGTTTAAATTCACTTTGAGATCCAAATCTAGATGTTCGGATCTAGATCCGATTGTTGTTTAGATCCATTCTTAAAATTCAGATCCTGTTGTTGTATGGATCTATACCCACGTATAGTCTATATCCATACCTATATTTGAACTCAAGATCCATACCCAATTTGAGCCTAGATCATCCTATCCTAGTGAAGATGCTATCCTTGTTCAAGGTGGTTCATGTCGAGGTTATTGGTTTCACCTAGTGTAGGGTGTAGGCTGATTTTTTGTGAGTAGGCAAAAGCTTGATTGTATCTTAAGAGTATAGTTGCACGAGTACCCATTGTACCTAAGTAACACAACTATCGTTCGAAAGATGCCTTAGTTGTGAGACCCACAAAGTGAAGCAAAATTTCCAACATATCCTACTTGGGATATGGCACTCCCAAGAAAAAATTAATCAGTGCTTGGAAAGTAAATTTCTAAGTTAAGCTAGTGTAGTTAGTATGTTTTCATGTGAGAATGTGAGAAAATCCTAAATAAAAGAAGTGACAAAAGCAAATTAGTCGAGAAGTAAAGGTAGAGTGCTAAGCGCTCTGACCTCTTCCTAACTTGACTGAGATCCAAATAAGAAAACTAAACTAAGTAGCTAAACTTCCTAGAGACTTACACTAGAAACAATCTAAAACTATAGAAAATGATATAAAATTACATAGAGCAGCCTTTCCCTGAAGCAAAGGACAAGGAGGAAGGATGGTGCAACCAATGATATACAATCCCTCGTTTTCAATCCTGAAAAGAGGGAAAAAGACTATTAAAAAATTCTTCTCACAAGCTAAAAAAGAACCCTTAATGAAGAATTTTGACAGACTTTGTTTGTCGCCAGAATGAGCTTAGAGGTAAATTATCCATTTGCCACTAGGTTAGTTAGCAACAGATTTATTATCTTCTAAGCCTGCTAATGGCAGATCCATTATCTATTGCTAGACTACGCCAAGGGGCATTCCACGGGTATTTCAGGCATTTATAGGAGTATTGGTTCAAGAAGCCGAATTCTTTTAGTGTCTACAGTTTCAAAGTCATACGAAACAAATGATCAAGAATATCCCATTTTCATTTGGGTAATATAATTATTGATGGTGGCAAGGCAAACAAGTAGACTACCTTATGCAAAGACCGTTGCAAAAATGATCCCAGCAAATTCCCTAGTGTATGTATAGATAGATAGGATTTTAGGACCTAAAAGTAAATGACTTTAAAATTTCTGAAATTTCTACATTATAAAGTCCAAACTACACATCAAAAAAATTTGATCCAAGGGTCTATGTATACTTTTCAACCATAGAGATCACCCTAAAAATTGTCAAAAAAACACACATGTGATTTTTGAAGGTGGGCACAGCTAGGTAGACCCTTTAGTAGGACAATCCCCTTTGTCCTATGTATATATGGGCTAATATTGGCCACTAATGAAGGTACATAAATCATAGGTACGGAACACAGACGTATTCAGCATGATTTGTTTGCTAAAGGTCAATCCTTAGATCATGCTTTTCTGATGTAAAAATGTGATCTTTTGAGTTATATTTTTTTGGCACATTGTGAGCGCCATTGATTTTTAGACCCCTTTAAAAACCTAATTACTTGTCATAATCGCATGGTTCAAAACAATTTTCTTACAAAACAAACCATGTAGATTACTTCCATAACATTTGATCTACAAAATATTAGAAATTTTTGAAGAAAAAAGTGCTTTCTACTCAATAGTTCGGTACCTTCAATAGTAGCCAATATTTTTTTTGATAGGCAAGCTGGGGTTAGGCAGACCCTTACCAGTTATACAACCATACCAATGGGATTTGAACTTGCGACGTCCAAAAACAAGGTGGTGTGCACTCACTGCTCCTAACCAAACCAATGGGATTTGAACTTGCAACGTTCAAACACAAGGTGGCGTGCACACACTGCTCCTACCAGACATCCGGAGCCCTGTTGGTAGCCAATACTAACCCTATCTATATCTATATATAGAGGTTTCTCTTTGACTTGGCATGAGCTGGCCTTGTTGCCTCCCAGGTGAAATCCTGTAATAGCTGCTGTTTGTGCAATGCTAGACTTCATATTGACAAGGACGAAAATGAAGGTTACTTATTCTGCATTGTGCAAGAGCATATAAGGATGATATCAATGTAATTGCTTTTCAATATTTAGAACCAAATGAAGTACTACTATACAAAGATTGCAGCAACTTTCGTCAATATGAAAAAAAGGCTTAAATGATAAATAGTCCAATATGGAAAAACGAATAGATCCATCATAGCTATTGTTCCCGAATGAAATAAACAGGTTAGAGAAAAAATAGTTCATCAACTGATTTTGGGCTTCACCCTAGAAGGGTTTTTGTGCTTTCGTAGGATGACCTCAATATTTGTTGCACAAGACGTTAGAGTAGAAAAGTATCCGGACATTTGATTATACTCCTTGAAGAAAATTTCATATAGAATAAAATTTCATATGGCATTTTTTTTTTCATATTTTACACGGGGAAACCGCAGCCCGGGGAATGGAGACTTAGTCCGTGGCTAAGACCCTCAACCCCCAGGGCTTATGCTGGGTTTCGGATTATGCAAGGGTTAGCTCCAACGGGAATCAATCCCGAACAACTGGTGGTATGCCAGCCAAGGCCCCCTCCAACTAGGCTGACCCCTTGGGGTTGGATACAAGCATTTTGTACTGTGATCTAATTTTTTGAAAGATTATTTGGCAATGCCATCTAGGCTGTTGTTAAATAGGCAATATTTTCTGCCAGGCGAGAAAAACATAGGGGGAGCATTGACCTGGCAACAGCGGCTTCAAATCGCACTAGGTGCTGCAAAAGGTTGAACTTTTTACTTTGCTTGCTTAATTATTTTCTTTTAGATATGGCCTCTTTTCCCCTAATTTTTTTTGATAAAATCATCGTTTAAATTGCAGGTTTGGAATATCTACATTCAGGTTGCAAGCCAATGGTCATACATAGGGATGTTAAGACAAGAAATATTCTCTTGGATGAAAATCTAGAAGCCAAATTAGCAGATTTCGGGTTGTCTAAAACTGGAGCTGTTGATGGGTCTACATATTATGCAGCAACCAAAGTTACAGGAACACCTGGTTACATAGATCCTGAGTATGACTCAACATATATAGAAAACTTATATCCTTTCTATTCATGTTAAATTTTATTCCTTGATTTCTTACTTGGGATGTAGATGTCTGATAGCTCAATATTATTGATTTCCGCAGCTGTTCGAAAGTATATATCATAGGAACTGGTAATATTAATACAAGCACACACATGCCAGCTGTGAAAAAGAAGAAGCACATCAATAAAGGGAAAAGGGAAAACATATTCTTTTCTTTTTGAGAGAGAGAAAAGAAATTCACTAGTCAAATATACTAATAGAAGACAAGTAGTAGCATGTGATGAGTGATCAACAAAAAACAGCGGAAACGGTAAAAAAAAACATGATACAAAGGGAACACGTATTCATCTCTATACATGTTCTCCTTGAGCATCCATGCAATATATAGGCCAACATTTCATGAGTTAGCTGAGAAGCAGTTTCTCATCCATGTTTAATTTTTCACAGGTACTACAACACCCAAATCCTCACCAGGAGGAGCGACGTCTACAGTTTTGGTGTAGTTCTTTTTGAACTTATAACTGGGAAACCTGCGATATTTTCCATAGGCAATGACCGCTATAATCTCGTCCACTGGCTCAGACCCAGGATTTTTAGGGGAGACATGGAGAGCATAGTTGATCCTAGGCTGCAAGGTTGTTACTGCAACATCAACTCCATATGGGAAGTTGTTGAAATAGCAAAGAAGGCCACCGAACAGTCACCAAATGCGAGACCCGAAGTGACCGAGATTGTGAATGCTTTGAATGAGGCAATGAAGATGGAAAATTCATGGAAGTACGGAGTTCCAACATCAGAAAATGCCAGCAGTTTTTCAGGAGTCGATACACTAGCTAATCCACTTCCAAGGTAATCTCATGCTTGTCTACTGCTATCACAAATACCTACCTACTTTTAATTTCGAACTGTTGCACATGAGTATCTCTTCCCAAGTGAAAATCACCAAAGGTTTAATTTTCCTCCTCAAGTCTATTTCCTCCTGGACATTCAAGAATATGTAATGTTATTGGTATTTCAATGAAAGCCTATAAATTGTGATTTGTTTCTTGTTTTTGCTGTTCGATTTATCACGTGTTCGTACGTTTCCCTCCTAGTACACCTTGTTTTTTTTTTTGAAGGATAAATGTATTACTGAATCAGTAGGAGATTATATAAATAAGGAGGACGAGTGTGATGAGATATCACAAAAGCCCAAGAGCAGTTGCATGAAAAAAAAAGAACAAGAGTCCCTCAAGGGGCTTGTCAATTGAACTGGATCCACACACGTGGTTTTGGTTATTGTGGGTGGTTCCTACAAAGTATCGGTATACAATACTTGAATTGGCGAAGTAGATGAATAGCAGCATCTGTCCCCAAAAAGATCACCGCTTTTACTTTCCTTTTATGATAAATACAATTGTGATGGCCTACCATTTTTCCTATGGTTGGATGGTTATGCTGAATGGTAGATTTTCTTAATCTTTCACTCTTTGGTAATGGTCTTCACCTCTTCGGCTTAAAGTTCTGATTTATGATAAACAAACCACTCAGATATGCCGACTTGGGCGTCTTTCTAATGTATGCTCGTCCCACTTGCAATGTACAAGAATAATGTCTTAAAAAAACAAATGTTCCGTACCTCCCATCATGCTGTAGCTATAACAGGTCAGGCATTACTCAGCCCGAAACTGGTCCTTTAACGAATGAAAGACATGATCAGATCCATCTGATGTGTATTGACATTTTGAATCGGGTCCAACCCTGACGACTTCATTTGACACGAGGCACTAATGAAGGCTTTAGTGAAAAGTTATTGGAGGAGTTAAGTGAATGTGAAGAGTTCACATTCAATGTGACATATAAAGCGTTCACATACATGAATGCCATATATGTAACCCGATACTCTCCTCTCACTATAAATTGAGACAAGGTTGCTTGATGAGGGCAACCAAGGTGTCCTTGGGCTCATTGTAGGCGTCGATAGGATAAGGAGAACACCGTACACTTACGCCAACACTCATTTCATCTATGGTGTCTACTGGTATGTATTCTTGATTTTACATTTCAGTTATATTTTAAGAACGCCAATATTGGGTTATGGGCCCACACTTTGCATTCGTTGGGCATGTGGGTGTGTCGGCGTTCATGCGACACTCAACAAAATTTGTATCGGAAAACTTTTCTCCCGTCATATTCCAATTTGGTTTTGGAAAGTCGGATGGCGACGAAGGAGGAGTTGACCAGGGCACCACCACCTGCGGGTTGACAACTGTTGTTTCCATCCCGCAAAGGAGGTGATGGTCGCCGCGATGCCAAAATCCCATTTTTTTGCTATGTTTTTTTAAGGATAAATGTATTATTGAATCAATAGGAGATTATACAAATCAGGAGGATAAGTGTGATGAGATATTATTGTTGGACATATGGATTGGGTCTAACTCATTGGGTTACTCGGTTTGACATTAAAAGCATAGTGGGGTAATGGGTTGCATAGTGGAGGATGGTTAATGCATAGTGAAGGAGGTTACGTGAATGTAGAGTGTCCACATTCACTGAACCCACCTCCCTTACCTCCACTATATAAAGAGGTGGTGGGCAATGTATGATGAAAAACAATTGTCATACAGTATAGCCTAGCGTACATTCAGTTCAGTGGGTTCAGGGTCCTGCTCATCGTCAACCTTTCATCGTCAACCTTAGATCTGGGCTCATCGTGGGCATCGAGAGACTAAGGACAATATCGAATACCCTGCACGCGCTCTATGACAACTACATGCATGCTTTCTGTGTTTGATTATGAAGAAAATGTCAACATTGGGTTATGGGCCCATGGACTACCACACATTCTACTGTGTGTGCGGGTGCGTAGGGCCTTTCAGTGTTGTCTAAATTCTGGCCACGCATCGGTACTGTTGACCGCATGTTGTTGTGGGGTGACATGGGTCACAGGTCATTCCGACAGCCTGTCGCAAACAACAACAGATGATAGCGATGTTGTATTTCCCGCAGACTGTTGCCATGGTGCGATAGCCTTCACCAACGAGAGACTCATTTTATGAGGTGATCGCCCATCATCATGGGGCGATGGTCGACGATAATTGTCGTCGTGGGGTGACTGCCATAGAGGGTGACTGTCATCGTGGGGCGATTGCCATTCCCGACAGTCATACACAGGTGGCGATTGCAACCTCGACGACCCACTGTTAGTAAAAAAATAGAGGATCGAGGGTTTAACCTGTGCCATTGGGTAGCAGGGTAGTCTGTGGGTAGCAGGGTAGTCTGCCGACACCGGGATCGCTACAACATGTTGTCAGGGGAGGGGGTTTTGCCAAACCGCTGGATTGTCGACGGAGTATGCAAACTCCTTACCTGTTGCGTCGGTCACCGAAAAAAGCAGAGTTGAAAAACCCCCATTCTTCAAAACCCTTCAACCGTCAGGCTGAGGATTTCGGTCGGTGGCTTTTCGTCGAGGAGGTGAAGGAAATGTGGTGGCCTTGTCGGCGCCGCTGGCTGCCCGGTGGCATCACCGATTTACCAGCAGTAGATCGATAAAAAAAATCAAATCCTTACCTATTTTCGGGTTGTCGCCAGGGTTGTCACCTGGAGCATCGCCGCAGATGTCGCCGGGGGCATTGTCGGCATCCGTCTGGCGACATATGGCATCCAGGGTTTGAAAACCCCCTTTCTCTGTTCTGCTTCTTCAACTGATTGGGATCGATGGCGGTTCCGCCATGGGTCGTCGGCAGGAGTGGTGACCATCTTTATCGACCTGGCATCCACCCTTTTCTCGGGCAGCCTCTCCTGCTTCCTATTGGCACTCACCCTCCTCCTAGGCCTCGTCTGTGCCACTGCCATGCTCTTCTTTTAGGAGCTCCCTGCCACAGACCTCACCGGTGCCCACAATCTGCCGGAGACCAAGTTGTGCTACTTCTCCATCGCCAACGCCCTCTCTGTCATCATCGCCATCTACCTCCTCCTCCATGACCTCACCGATGCCTATGGGGAGGCCTTCTCCAAGGCCTTTGCCACCGAGCTGGTGGTGCTCCTGGCCTCACCACTCATGATTCCGACCTATATGGTGGCTGCATCCTACTGAAAGAGCATTACAATGATGACTATAGAGGAAGTTGAGTCGGTGAGGCAACCGTTGGTGGCAAAAGAGGAGAAGGAAAAGAAGGAAGAGGTGGGGGAGGAGTATCGCATGCAGGGGACAATGGAGATCGGGGAGGAGCATATGGTCTGGGGGTCAGTTCACACGTGGGAGTTTTGGATCATGTTCACGTCCTTCTTGTGCGGGGTGGGGATGGGGCTGGCGATGATGAACAACACGGGTAAGATTGGTTCGACTCTAGGCTACACAGACGTATTGATCTTTATCTCCCTCACCAGCATCTTTAGTATGGATGGCAGTGGACCGGGGGAAAACCAGGCATCGTCTCACCTAGTTCCATTTGGACCACGGAGGGAGGACATGAAATGGAGATGGAGGTGGGGATAAAGGTTAAAATCAAAACCGATGTGGGGATGGACTTACGCTTTCTCCCATCTTGTCCTCTCCACGTCGTTGATCCCCGCCCGGCCCCAACCCCTATCTCTCTTTAAGAGGGGAAATGGGGCCTGCCTAGCCCCATTTGGATCGGGGATGGAGGAAGTGATGGAGGGTAGGATTTTGAGATGGGGCGGATTTGGCGACCTTGTTCCCTGCCCCAGTCCACTGCCATCCCTATTCTTAGACTTCTTTGACCGAATGGTTTCGGGTTTGGTCTTGGATCACTTTATCCGGAAATTAGCAACACCAAGACCTCTCTGGAATGCAGCTTCTCAGATTCTACTGGATGTTGGCTACTGGCAACATGATCATGGCCATGGCATTGCCCGGATCCCTCTATATTGGGTCTAGATTATACAGACAAGGTGGGTTTCTTTTATTAGACAAGGTAAACCATCCACCACCAAGTGGCAAATCTGACAAGTTTCACTTGTTCAAAAGCTCTGCAAACCGATGCGTACCATGCACAACCTGATAGATGTTATTTGCCTTCTCCGATAAGAGAAGTGCATTGAAGTCATCACCAACACACCAAAGCAACTCTGATCTAGCCCCCTGCTGGTCCTGTTTGAAAGAGTGAGAGAGACAATAATGAGAAGAGAAAACCTGCTTGTTCACACTTTTGTGACCGCAATATTTATATATTTTATTCAATTGGGAATACATATTTGATATACACTGAGTATAGTAAAACAATAAAAGATAACAATAACAAGATGACTAATCCACGATAATGTTGATAATGATTCACGATAATAGTGAAAGTTTCTCCATGATAATATTGTTGTGCACTTGTTTCACGCACATTGTTGTCACACATCTAGCAGCTGCATTTGAGGAGCAAATCACTGAACACTATCTTTAAATGGTAACTGAATCACTATCTTCAACAAGTCAAGAGAACTGTCTCCTCTTGGTGTGCCTACATTAGAAGAGTTGGTAATCCAGAGATCAACCTAGATTAATATCATCCTTATCATTCTGAGTTACCAATTATGAGGGACTCATCTTATCACGCCCCTGCAAGCTTAACGGGGGGGGGGGCACACATTGAGCTTGTGCCAGAGATTGACAAATTGCGTGAGAGAAAGTGGTTTAGTTAGTCCATCCACAATCCGATTATGCGAGGAGATGAACTGGACTTAAAGATGACCCTTGCGAACATGGTCTCGAACAAAATGGAAGTCAATTCCAATATGTTTGGTCCAAGCGTGAAAGATAGGGTTGGCAACAAGATATAGAGCCCCAACGCTGTTGCACCAGAGCATAGGAGGTGTGTGGGAAGGAAATCTGAGTTCACATAGAAGGGGGTGTAACCATAGTAGATCAGACGCAGCACAGGCCAGTGCTTTGTATTCAACCTCTATACTAGAACAAGCGATGGTCTTTTGTTTGCGAGACGACGAAGAGATAACATTAGGACCAAGAAAGACAATGAAGCCAATAGTAGATTTGCGATCATCAGGGCAACCCACTCAGTCCGTATCTGAGTAGGCACTGAGCTGAAGCGACGAAGGGGACTGAAGAAGTAGGCTATGAATGCGTTTTACGGCTGATCAGTGAGCATCAATCAGATGATGCATGAACTGGCAAACTTTATTGACAACAAATGTGATATCGGGATGAGTAAGAGATAAATATTATAAGCCACCAACAATGCTGCGATAAAGTTTGGGATTCTGAGCTAAGGACGAGCCATCTTCGGATAACTTAGAGGCAACACTCATCGATGTGGAAGTGGATTTGGCATCAGCCATGCACGCGCATTGGAAGAGAGTAAGAGTGTAGAGGCACTGAGAAAGGATCATGCCAGCAGAAGAAGAAAGTAACTCGATACCAAGAAAGTAACTCAGCTGCCCAAGATCCTTAATGGAAAAAGCCACACCAAGACGAGAAATAAGTCGAGAGATTGCGGTGGAGGTGTTGCCGGTGATGACAATGTCGTCTACATAAACTAAAATATATATATGAACATTGCCTCAATGGAAAATAAAAAGAGAAGCATCAGACTGAGAAATAAGAAAACCAAGTAAGAACTAAGTCGCTGGTACCAGGCCCGCGGAGCCTGCTTAAGACCATAGAGTGCCCGCTCAAGTTTGTACACATGATTTGGAAACTGGTGATGCACAATGCTAGGGAGTTGGCTCAAATAGATGTCTTCAGTCAAGAAGCTATTGAGAAATGCATTGTTAAAGTCCAGTTGACGAATGGGCTACTGAAAAAAGACTACGAGAGATAGAACCACGCGAATAGTGGTGGGCTTAACAACGAGACTGTAGGTCTCAAAGAAATCAACACCTTCCTCTTGAAGAAAACCTTGGGCAACAAGGCAAGCCTTATAACGAGCAAGTGAGCCTTCTGCATGCCGTTTGATGTGGTACACCCACTTAGAACCGACTATATTCAGCTGCGGTTGAGGAGGAACACGATGCTAGGTGTGGTTTTATGAGAGTGCAAACTCATTCTCCATGGCAGAGCGGCAGTGGTTATGCTTAATGGTCTGTTTATAGGTGGTTGGTTCAGTCTTGAGAAGATGGATACTAAAGGCCAAAAAAGAAATGGAGTACAGAGATGCTAAAAAGGATTTGGGTTTAAGGGAATCCGTCATGGACCGGGTTACCATTGGGTGAGTATGATCGGGAGGTCAGGTAAGGGGTGGAACGAGGACATGCTTAGAAGAAAGATCCACAAGGCCAGGAGAAAGAGACTCAGGTAGGGGAAAGACAAGAGAACACGACCTAGGGGATTCAAGCTAAGAAGACATGGGGGAGGGAGAGGAAGGAATCGAGTTAGGCATAGGTTCCAGAGTAGGTTAGGGTGGTGAACCAACAGAGGAGGGTGATGGCTTAACTAACACCATCATGAGGGAGACACCCCATTGATCAAGAGCATCCATAGTAAAAGGAGAGGACATTCTTGAAGGGGCAAAGTGAGATTCATCAAAGAGAACATGGCGGGAGACATAAACATGGGAAATCAGAGGATGAAAATAGATATAACCCTTATGATGAGGAGGATACCCGAGAAAGATACAAGCTTTGGTTTTCGGTTGAAACTTGGTGGAGTTGTAAGCAGTGATAAGAGGATAGCAGACACAACCGAAAATACAAAGATGATGATATTCAGGGGATTGGTTAAGGAAAAGTTCAAAAGGGGTTATGCGATTAAGGACAAGAGTAGTTAAGTGATTGATAAGATAGACCGCAATACAAAATGCATCAACCCAGAAGCCATGAGAAATAGATGCATGACTTAAGAGATTAAGTCTCGTTTCCACAACATGTCGGTGCTTTCGCTCCAGCAGCCCATTTTGTTCAGGTGTGTGAGGGCAGGAGAAACGATGAAACATGACATTGGTTTGGAGATACATCTCAAACTTGCTACTTGTGAACTCACCACCATTTTCTAATTGAAAAGATTTAATACAATACTCAGTTTGACTTTCAATAATAGGCTTGAAACTGGTGAAGCAGACAAAAACTTGAGACTTTGTTGTTAAAGGAAAAAGCCATGAAAACCGACTGAAGCCATCCATGATTAGGAGGTAAAACCAAAAACCTTCACAAGATGCAACCAGAGCGGGGCCTTAGAGATCAGCATGCAAGAGTTTAAGAGGATGTGAACTATAAGACAAGGAACGTCCAAATGAAAGTTTTTGATCTTTTCCAATAAGACAATGTTCACAAATAGTAGTACTTTTATTACTAAAGGAAATAACATTGGTAGATTTAAGGAAAGAAATGATTTTCTTGTTCACGTGCCTGAGACGCTGATGCCAAAGATCAAATATAGACGAAAGTCCTGCATAGACTGCCATCATCAAGGTGTCACTCACCTTAATTAGATAGAGGCCCATGTTGGCTTTCGATCTGTGAAGAAGAATCTTGCATGTCTGTCGATCCTTAACAAAAAATGCAAAAAGGGTGAATTCAAAAACACAATCATTGTTCTCCATGAATTTTCCCACAGATAATAAATTTTTTATAATGGCGGGCACGTGAAGAACATTCTTTAAAATAAATTGAGAGCCTTTGGAGAATAAAGCAAAATCACCAATATGAGATATGGATAACGTCTTACCATTCCCGATCATAATGAAATTGTTGCCTAGATAGGAGGATTTGTTTGTAAACTAATGATCATACATGGTCAAGTGATTGGTAGCACCAGTGTTAGGGTACCAATGGTTATCAGTTGTCGCTATAGAAACATAGATGAGAAAGCTTTGGGAATATCCCAACAGTTTTTTGTAGCATTATCGTGTTTGCTGCAATACTGGCAGATGATAGGGCCCTGTTGATTTGGGGAACTGTTGGGCAATTGATTTGAATTTTCGGAGTTAGGTTTGTTCTAAACACGACCTTGATTCCATCGGCTCCTGTAGAGCCACGTCTGTGACCTCATCCTCTAGAGGTCGTAAAGGCGGTTTGAGATGCTTTTGGAATTTTGATTTGCGTAGGATGAAGCATAATGACTCACCTTTCTTGATTGATCAAGAGATCATACAGGTCAACAAACGAGTGGCAGGTAGCTTCGGTGGTAATGAAAGTAACAAAACTCTCATATTCGATCGGAATACCATTGAGAGTGATTTGCACTAAGTCAGAATCATCAATTGAACTATTTGCAGTAGCAAGAGAGTCAACCAAAAACATGATTTTATTTAGGTATGTGTCCATGCCCATGCTTTTTTTCTCGATAAAGGTAAGATCTTTCTTCAGAAGCATGATTCTTAGCGGTGATTGAGATCCATGAGACTTTTCTAGCACGAGCTAGGTGTCTCGTGCGGTCTTGGTTCTCATGATTTGGCTAAGTATAGACTCAGAGATGGTAGCCTTAGTCTAGCTTAAGGCAAGTTGATCGGATTTGTGCCAAGTGTAGAACTCAGGATTTGCCTCTTGTTTTCGGTCTTCTAAGAGAATGAACTCAAGAGGTTGAGAAGAAGAGCCATCTACGAATTGAAGAAGATCTTGACTCAACAATACTGACTCAAATTGAGATCTCCAAAGAAGGTAGTTCTTTTTATTCAACTTTATCGATACAAGACTCGCAACAACATTCCACCGGGTTGAGGCAATGCTGGAAGCCAATGAAGCTCTCGAAAGAGTGAGAGAGACGATAATGAGAAGAGAAAACCTGCTTGTCACACTTTCGTGACTGCAAGATTTATATATTTTATTCAGTTGGGTATACAAATTCGATATACACTGAGTACAGTAAAAGATAACAATAACAGGATGACCAATCCACAATAATGTTGATAATGATTCACGATAATAGTGAAAGCTGCTCCACAATAATATAGTTGTGCACTTGTTTCACACACATTGTTGTCACACATCTAGAAGCTACATTTGAGGAACAAATCGTTGAATGCTATCTTCAAATGGTAACTGAATCACTATCTTCAACAAGTCAAGAGAACCAACTCCTCTTGGCATGCCGACATTAGAGAAGTCGATAATCTAGAGATCAACATGGATTAATATCATCTTTATCATTCTGAGTTACCGGTTGTGGGGGACTCATCTTATCAGGGTTCACTCCAAAAAAGTCACTTACGATCACTCGTGACCGAGCCATACAAGGACATTAAACGGAAAGCATCACCCCCATTACTATCCGAGAAGTCAATAGCGATCGAGAAACAACCAATTTGCACATTGGTCCCCATATAAGAGGCACTCCGTAGAACAAGCTCACCACCCGCCTGGCTGTGGGAGGGTACGCAAAATTGGCAACCCACCACAACTGATTAACCCAACTATGGTCAATATGCTGCAGCTTGGTTTTCGAGAGGCAGAAAATATCAAATTTAATTATGTCTTGATGAAGTTAGATACAAAGATTTGCTTCTCGATAGCTGCCAACCCCCTAATATTCCACATTTTGTTCTTCATCAATAACATTGGAAAAATGAAACCCCAAACACGCAAGAGAACCTTAGTGGGAAGCAAGCTGTCCAACGGCGTTTGCGACACTGTTGCACGAGGTTGTCAAAGGCGGACAAGACGTTGTCCCTCCAAGGGTCATCCAACCGCACCCCCAAGGCCGACCGCACCACATCATGATAAGAAGGCATTTTGTAGACCAGACAAATATTAGCTATAGCATCAGCCATTGCTTGTAAAGAAAATGTTTTAGCAACATTAAAAAGAATGTAATTCTCTTAAATAAATCAAGCTGCACGAGGTTGTCCCTTCAACTTATTTTTTTGAACACATGGCTCTACGAATATCTATTTTGGATCCAGGACTTTTTCTTGGAGCAATAAAAGATGTTATCTACTTCCACTTGGTGATGGAGTTATAAGAGAATTCCCCTTGTCTTTTTTATTAGTCAGAGACTCAACTTCTTCAATTTCATCATTATCCCCATCATCATCTCCAACACTAGAAAATGTAGCATTTGTCACTTTGTGATTTTGCCCTTATGTCTCTTCTTATTTCAGTGTTTCGAGCATCACTCTTGTTCGATGTCTTTCATTTATTCCTACTCTTTTGCAAGCTGAAACATTTCCACCAACTCTTGTTATATGTTCATTCAATCTAAAAACTCCTTCTAGGAATTTTCTTTTGAGGTTCAATCATGGATCCAAACTCCCATCCTGGATCCTCAGATGCCATTTTCAAATTTCACATAACACCCTTAAAATGAACTAAATAATGCTCCAATAAATCAATAATGTGATATCATTAAATATCTATAGTTCTATTCCTATGAATAAACAATATAAGAATATTTGATAATTGAAAAAAAGTAATCACAAGTTCACAACAAATTGTCAAAGTAGTCAGTTAATTATATTCTAATAATCAAACCATAAAGTTATAACTAATAAGAATAAAACCACAATAATAAGCATACTGCATAAGAACTATGAATAATTGTTCTTTTATTAAAAAAAAAACTTTGTTTAACTATTAAGGAGGAATGAACTAGGAATCATTCTTTTTATTAACAAAAAAAAACTATGTTAATTGTTAAGGCAAAGGGGGCTTTTGAGAAGGTTGGTTACATAAACTTTTCTGTGTTGAAGATGAGAGAGAGAGAGAGAGTGGTTACAGTTAGACAACCTTTTCTGTGTTGAAGATGAGAGAGATAGAGAGTGGTTACAGTTAGACAACCTTTTTTGTTTTGAAGATGAACTAAGAATGAAGATAAGAGAGAGGCTGGTTAACATAGGCACTACACTTGGCAGAGAGAGAGAGAGAGAGAGAGAGAGAGAGAGAGAGAGAGAGAGAGAGAGAGAGAGAGAGAGACGAAAGTAATTCAACATTACCACTCATGAAGATCAACAAAATGTTGAACCCATGAACTGAACAAGAGCAAAAGCCAAAACAAATAAAGAAAGCACAAGAGAAAAGAACATCAAACAAATAAAATGGGCTCATGCCAGAGCCTCTTGCCCAGATTGCGACAAAGGATAGGTAGCATCAGCAGGAGGGAGTGGAAGATCACTAAGATGCATACGCAAGATCGCATAAACAACTACCAAGATTTTATGCACCAGGTTTTGAATGTTAACTGGAATATGACGAAAATGAGCATCGTTTTGCGCCATCCAAGTAAACCACCAAGAAGTAAGCAACCATGTCCGCCAGATGAACCTCCACCTCTTGTTGCGCCTAATACAAATCGGCCCCAAGATCAGATCTAGTGCAAAGGACTCCTCCTTAACAAATACTTCCAGATGCCTCCAGGTCCTGCTAAACATTTCCATAAATATTGGGCAAGACCAGAACAAGTGAAACGTAGATTCTTCTGCAGCTTGACAAAGCACGAACCAACTTGGGAGCTGAATGCCCCATATCTTTAAATTACTGTGGGTTTGGATCTTATCGTGCAAAATTAACCAAGCCAGGACTCGAGAACGGGGAGAAGGACCCTTCGCCCAAAGCACATCCTCAGGCAACCAATCAGCCCCCAGCGGTAGCAACGATCTATAGACTTTTTTTGTGAGAAACTCTCTGCTTGGTGCCAACGCCCACTGCAACCACTGACCAAAATTTCTGGAGTCCTCAAAATGGTCTCTAAAGCAGGCTAAAGCCCTCAACCACGATTTACGCAAGTGCGAGAGTGCCAAACCTCGGGTTCCCAAACGAACCAGGATAAGAGCTGGATCCCCATATTTAGCAAGAAGCAAACTAGCACAAGGGTTATCTGGTTGGTGGACCAACCAACATTGCTTGGCGACAAGAACAATGCTTCGCAGTCTAGGCGCAGAAATGCCTAAACCAGCCATACGCCGAGGCAAGACCACCGAACGTCAATCAATCAAGTGACACTTACCCTTGAGTTGACACCCAGACCATAGAAAGCCTGCCAGCAAGCGCGTCAGCTGCTTCTCTACTCCCACAGGCATCACAAACATAGACATGAAAAATTCTGGAATAGTTGAAAGAACATGTCTGACTAAGGTTAGACGGCCAGCGCTGGAGAGATAAGACGACTGCCACGAAAGCAATTTGCGCTTCACTTTATGAAGTGTCAGAGCCCAAGCAGCTGAAGAGAGGTGCTTCACTTGTAACGACAAGCCAAGGTACATAATAGGCAAGTCAAAAATAGTGTAATTAAAAATTCTTTTTTCAGCTGCAAGCATATTGGCATTAACATTGAACATGGTAATAGAACATTTGGTCTCATTTAGAGAAAGCCCGTATAGGGAGAGAAAAAACTGAATGATAAGCTTGAACCTAAGCATCTATTGAACATTTGTATGACAAAAAATGATCATATCATCAGCATAAGTAAGAATATGACCCGGGAAATCAAAAATCTACAAAGGATCAATGAAACCCGATACAACAGCCCGCTTAAGCAAGACCACAAGACCCTCAGCAACTGCATTGAACAACAAAGGTGATAGGGGGCACCCTTGCCGCAAACCCCGCCCCAGCTTGAAACGGTCTCCTCTAAAACCATTGATATTTAACATGGCCTGGGCATTTGAGACCAGCTCTCTCACCCAACTAGAAAAATGATGACCAATACCAAAATTTGTTAACATTTGAAATAAGAATGGCCAATGCACAAAGTCAAAAGCTTTAAGAAAGTCTAATTTAAGGACAAAGTAAGGTTGACCGCTATGCTGCAAGGAATGGACAACCTCGGATGCCATGATGAACGAGTGTTGGATCCTCTTATTACGGATAAAGGCGAACTGAGAGTCTGAAAAAATCTGGTTAGCCACTGATTTCAGCCTATTCGCCAAAACCTTGGCAAACATCTGATAGAGAGCACTCATAACTGAGATTGGTCGGAATCGAGAAATATCAGTGACCTCATTATCTTTCAGAACGAGCGAAATAATAGCAACATGCAAATGATAAGGCAGTCTGGAGTTACGATGGAACTCATCAAACATGCTCACCACGTTTGATTTAACACAGTCCCAAAAGATTCTAAAAAAGTCGACATGAAACCCGTCAATGCCAGGCGCTTTTCAACCCGACAGATCCTTAATGGCCGTAAAAATCTCATCGTCAGAGAACCTTCTTTGCATAGATCTGGCTTGCTCAGGCTGAATTAAGCCAACTAGGATATTACCAAAGACACCCTCCGCAGTTAACGAAGCAGAATATAAGTCCTTAAAGTATAGCGAGACTGCCGAATTAACGTGTTGATTGAGATAAGAAACACCCTCAATGGAGATAGAAGGAACAACCTTCCTCCTATGACGATGGGAAGCATATGAGTGAAAAAATTTAGTGTTGCCATCACCAGCCGCAAGCCATTTCACCCTAGATCTTTGCTTCTAACGAATTTCCTCTTTGATCCTCCAGCTTTTCAAGAGCATAGTTAATTCTACGAATCTGGCCTGGAGACTGAGAAGTTGCAAATCAGAAAGAGAGTCAGGAGAAGACGTAGACTGATACAACGCAGAAATCTCTTGATCCCATGCGGCTATCTGCTAAAATTTCTCCACCTTACGACTATGAAGCCAAGCTTTGATATCCTTAGCTAGACGAGAAAGCTTATTTTGAACTCGGAGCGCGACCCAATGCACATCAACAGTTTTGTTCCAAGAATTAGTAATAACCGAGAGAAAATCTGGCTTCTGAAGCCACCATTCTTCAAACGCAAAGCTCTTAGTGGGTTGAAAGTCATCCCCCCAATGAGTGATGATTTGCCCATGATCCGAGATAGAGGGAGCAAACAACACACACTTAACGTCGGGAATGAGGTCCAATAAATTAGGGGTGACAAAGACCCTATCAAGGAACCTATAGCACAGACGAGACCGCATATTCGACCAAGAGAAGCGCTCCCCGGTTAAAGGAATAGGGTAGAGAAAATGTCGATGAACAAAATCTTGGAAACCTCACATAGAGGGATTAGAAATTACGAGGTTGTTAGAGTCATGGATAGCTAACAAACAATTGAAATCTTCCATAAGAAGGTGACAATCCGCGCTGCAAACGACAACCCTATCCAAATCATCCCAAAAAGTGGGCCTCATGGCGGCGAGATTAGGTCCATATACAACAGGAACTGCTACTTTTCTATCAATTGCCTGCAAATTGAAAGCAATAGATAGAGAGAAAAGACCCATATCTAGCTGAGATAAATTTAAAGACTGTTTTTCCAAGATAAGGATACCTCCTGCATGATTTGCCGCTGGCTTAAAGAAATAGTCAGCTCCCTGCCAGATGCTAGAGACGACCACGAGCGAGATGACCTCCATTTTAGTTTCACATAAAGCAAGAAGGTCGGGCTTTTACTCCCTAACCCAAGTAGCCAAAAACAGGCATTTAGTGAGACAATTTAAGACCCTAACATTCCAACAAACAGTCTTCATGAAACAAAATCTGTAAAAACCCGTGGTTGGTGGCACCGAGATGACCTTCTTGGGGACCTAACATCGATAATCGAAACAATTGAAAAAAGCCTTCTTCTTTTTCGCTGACCACCAGCACTGACAGACGACCTCAAGTGACCATCGAAAATGCCTAACTGCTCGCAGTCTGCTCCACCGAAGTTGCAGAGAGAGTCCCCAAGAATCGTAGAAATAGCTGAAATCGTAGAATCCATATCAACGACTATAGCTTGTAGCTGTGAAGAGGAAAGAGAGATATCCAGCAACTTAGTTGCATCGACAACCGTGACACCCAGGGGTTGTGGACTAGGATGCTGCTGAATCAAAGGCATAAGCAAGTGGCTACCCTGACCCTGTGCTGGACTACCGGAAGAGACCTCGTTTGGTGGAATACCAAAAGATTTGGTAGAAGAAAAAACCTCAGAGACATAATGCGATACATAAAGAGGATGAGGAACCGAGGAGCCAAGCACCATGTATCTTATTGCCAGGTTGGTTCTAACATTAAACGCAATAAGATTGATAACCAGATAGTCCGAGCATCTAGAGGGAAAAATAATAAGGGACGATTGCATATTCGTCCTTTGTCCATCACGCGCAAGCCTGCCCAACCTCACCTCTAAGCTGAAATGGCAATTGGTACAAAGAGAAGTAGATAACAGGCCCCGAGCTTGAGAAAAAACTAACGACTAAACTCCATTAGAGAAAGCATTGCTATCATGGTCAAATTTTTGTGGGCCCACCCTAGACAAAGCTTGTAATGGCGAGGATGGCAAAAATTTTCTCTGCTTCCCACGAGCATGCCTACCCAACCGCGCCACCAGTCCGTCATGAGAATTAGCGCAAAGAGAATCAGACGTCGAGCTCCATGCATTATAAATAGTGAGCGACAAATCTCCAAGAGAGTAAGCATTGATGGTAGAGCCAAATTTTTTGGGGCCCACCCTTGGCAGAACTTGCAACGGTTGGGAGATGCCATCAAATGCTGGCGAAGAGTCTAACATAGCTGGAGCAATAGACGGAAAAGAAAGCTCAAAGTGCTGCGGCCAGACCGGGACCCAGATTGACCCAATCTTGACAGCATTGAATGAATTTGCCGGGTTATGAAGATTTCCAATCTGCACCCATGGCGAGAAGGATAATTTTTGGGAAGGTCGTTCAGGATTCCGACTTGTCGGATGACGCACCACCCCAGAAAAATCTTTAGAGACTAGATTCATCCCCGGCGAATGGGAATGTGAGGGGTTAGATCGTCTTCGCTTCCAGACTGGGTGCCGACGAGAGAGAAAAGATAAGCCGCATTTATGACAATCACATCGTTTGTGGAAGTTCAAAGAAAAACAATTAGCACACCACCAATCCCTCTGCCTGGCATGACTCAACTGAGATCTATAGCGAACAACATGGAAAGAGCTTTGCCAAGTAGATGGGACCTGCTTCCATCCTCGATCAGCAACCTATTCTGGAAGCTCACAAATGAAGAAAGGAGAAACAAGCAAAGCCTTAATAGAGCACGCCTCGAGAGGCTCCTGTCTAATAGCTCGC
This sequence comes from Nuphar pumila, assembly GCF_984573655.1. Taxonomy (NCBI): domain Eukaryota; kingdom Viridiplantae; phylum Streptophyta; class Magnoliopsida; order Nymphaeales; family Nymphaeaceae; genus Nuphar; species Nuphar pumila. The sequence goes on along the minus strand of NC_143263.1, from coordinate 29,470,772 downwards.
AGGAAAAACCTAATCTCCGAAATACGAAGAGAGCCCACATCTAGGCATGATCGGAGGGACTCTGAAAGCTTAGAGAAGAACCAACGATTGAGTCTAAAAGGCAAGACAACATCCAATCCCCATCGGCGAAGCACAAAGGCTGCACCCCAGTCATTCACAGCTTCCTTGATGAACAGTAGGGCTCACAGGTTGACCCTCAATGGGAGATCAGGAGCAAGGCCCCAAAAACGGCTAGACGAGGGGCGCATAACCAAATGACGAAAGGCACCGATGAAGGAGCCTACGAAACTTTGAAAAGGGAATAAACAAGACAGAGGCACACCTGCGAGGGTCGGGGACTCCGGCGGTGATCGGCACGACCAACCAACGCAGGACAAGCTAGGGCAACCTACGTTCGAGTCTGCCGCTTGAAATGCAGAATTTGACGGAGAGAGAGAGAGAGAGCATTACTGGATAAGTAATCGATTTATATGGTTTTCTTGATTTTTGAAAATGAAAAAAATATATAATAATAAAAACAAACCATTGCATGGTTTGTAATTTGTGAAAATTAATGGAAAACTGAAAAAAAAATAATAAATAATAATACAAACCTGTTGAACCAGTTTGTATTTCTAAAAGAAAAAATTTAAAAAAATATAATAAACAAACCGGCTTGAACCGGTTTGCATTTGTTTCAAACCGGTTCCAGCCGGTTTGTTGCTTTTAAAAACCCCCAAAATCGTAAAAATTGGGCGCCTCCTCCATTTACGCCTGAAACTTCCTTTTTCCCCTCTTTCCCTCTCTTTCTCTCTTTTCTCACCATCCTCCACTAACACCGGTGGCTATTCCCTTCCCTACCTTCCCTTTCTCCCTCTTTCTCTGTCAAATCCGGCAACCGATGGTGGTGAAGCTTCAGTCCGGCGACGGCGTGGTGGAGGAGGTCGCCACATTCTCCCCAAACCCCTCAGGTTCACGGTGAGTGCTGAGTGTTCTTCTTCTTCTTCTTCTTCTTCTTCTTCTTCTTCTTCTTCTTCTTCTTCTTCTTCTTCTTCTTCTTCCTCTTCTTCTTCTTCATCTTCCTCTTCTTCTTCCTCTTCTTCCGATCTCTTCTTCTTCTTCTTCTTCTTCTTCTTCTTCTTCTTCTTCTTCTTCTTCTTCTTCTTCTTCCTCCGATCTTCAGCATTTTCTTCTTCCAATTGTTCTTCTTATTCCGATTTCGATTTCTTCTTCAGTTTCTTCTTCTTCTCCAGCTTCTTCTTTATGTTCTTGATGTTTCTGTAAAACGGAAATAAAAAGAAAGAAAAAACTGAAAGAAACATAAAAAGAAAAAAAACTCTCGATCCATGTTGTTTCTAATTTTTTTTAGTTGTCTATTCGATTGATTCCTTTGTAATTTTGTTTACTATAATCTTTTCTGTTTGATAGTTCGGTAGTTCCCTGTTTTGATTTTCTGAATTACTGATTTTTTTTCTTTTGTTTTCTGTGTGTGTATGAATTACCGATTCATTAGTTTTTTTTTTTCATCTTGTAATTTTGATTTTCTGTGTGTAGTTAGTAATTCTGAATGTTTTGATCTTTGCCTTTCTAATTTTTATTTTTACTTTGATTCATTAGTTGTTTTGATTTGATTTCTTGTTTTTTTTAATCTTGTTTTCATCTTTAGCATAAATCTGTTTTTCATTTTATTTCTTGATTGCTGTCAATTTTTTTTATTTCTGTTTTCAATTACAAATGTTCATGTTTTCAATTCAATAATGTTTTGTTGCTTTCATTCCACGCATAAATTCTTATTTTGTTTCCATTTCTTTTACTTACTTGTTCATGTATTTTGTGTTTGCTTAATTCCGTAGTCTTTTTAATTTCTGGTTTGTTCAGTTAAGTTTTTCCTGTTGTTAACATTCATGTCATGTTTTTCATTTAATGTTTTTAACCAATTCAATTCTTGTTTTTATGTTTTGTCATCTTCCTGTTTTTCAATACAGCTTAGTTTTCATATTCAAGTTCTTGTTATTTTTACATTCTGATATTGTGATTTTTCTTCATTTTCCTATTTTTTGTTAAGTAAACTGTTAGTTAAGTGCTTGTAATCAATTAGTTAGATTTCTTTCATATTTCTAGTATGTAATTAGTATTTTTTTTAGTATAATTCTACTTCTATCTCTGGTACTGCTCGTGTTCATTTGAACTGTGCAGGATAGCAAAGACTGGAGCGGAAGCGATTACGTGACACGAAGTACGAAGAGTAGAAGCTTCTTTTTACTTTTCAGTTTAGAATTAGGAATTTGATTCTGGGTTTGTAAATATTGCACTTTACGTCCTCTGCGAAGGGTATTCATTTGTTGTAATAGTTAGTTGTTTTTACCTCTTTTAAAACATTTTACATTTCAATAATTCGGCAATAAAGAATAGTTTAGACTTGTTTGTTTGAATACAACATATTCCCGTTCCCTGAGTTCGACCCGGTCTCATCCACTAGTGAGAACCGGTTTTTATTATTTGATGTCTGGTTTTCACATGTTTTTCATATAAAAATCTTTTCAAAATTACAACGATTTAAAAGAAGACATCAAATTTTTGGCGCCGTTGCCGGGGAACGGCGTAATATTAGTATTCGCTTTATTGCCTAGTTTTTTTTTCATTTAGGTTTAGAACCACGTATGTGCATATCTTAGAGACGAGCTTACTTTTCTGCACAGCCCACCTACTAGGAACCCCTTAGAGGTGACTGTGTACGATTGGTACCGTACACATAGATTTCATAATTCTTTGCATAATCTCTGTTATGTGTCACTGCGTGGTGTTTGTTTAGTTTTTGTTGTTTTTAGTTCACTCGCTTTGTGGTTTGCATGGTTTGGCCGCTTAGTGCGTTAGTTAGGTAGAAAACCCAAAGTTAGGACGTGTGCTACACCGGTCTACTCTAAGGTGTACGCAATGGCTGACGATCATCATTTAATCCGTCCTTTGAGGGAGTACTTCATGCCAAATACGTATACTCCCACCTCCTGTATCACGAGACCTGATGTAGGAGCGAGCCATTTTGAGATTAAGGCCAGTGTGATTCAAATGTTACATTCGTTTTATGGCCTTAGCAATGAAGACCCATATCGTCATCTCGACGAATTCCTTGAGATTTGCTCGACTGTGCGAATCAATAATTTTGGAGACGACGCTATGAGGTTAACTTTGTTTCCGTTCTCTCTCAAAGATAAAGCCAAGCACTGGTTAAAATCTCTTGAGACGGTTCGTATTACTACTTGGGAAGGAATGCAAAAAGAATTTTTAAAAAAATATTTTCCAATTGGTAAGACAAACCAGTTTCGTAAAGCTATAACCAGTTTTTCTCAAATTGAGGGAGAACAATTTCACGAGTCTTGGGAGAGATTGAAAGATCTTCTCTGCAAGTGTCCCAATCACCAGGTGCCTCGTTGGCAGTTGGTGCAGTATTTTTATGACGGGCTTACTGAAAAGCATCGTCAAATGGTTGATTCGTCTTGTGGGGGCACTTTTATGCTCAAGAGTGAGGACGAGGCGTGGTCTCTATTCGAGACCTTGAGTGAAAACACGATGCATCATAACTTGTCTTCACAGCTCGATAGGACTACATCTCTGTCTAGTGGTCCTAAGAAGGTTGGGATTTCCGAAGTTGAGTCCGAATTAGAATTGCATACCAAGGTTGACCAATTGACTAGGAAGTTAGATCAATTCCTAGCCAATTCTTCGAGAAATCAAGTAGAAAGAGTGTGCGAGCTATGTGCTAGCCCTGCACACTGTGTTGCGGATTGTCCGGCAGCATCATTATATCCTGAATTCGTTCAGGAGCAGGTGAATGCTGCCTAAGGTTTAGCTAAACCCATGCCTGATTCGTTTACAACATCATATAACCCAGGTTGGCGAAACCAATCTATTTCCCCATCCCATCAGCCCTCCCAGACACAGTATAGACCCAGTAACCCTTCACAAGGTTACTTGCATCCCATTTTTCCACAGGTTCATCTCCCAGCCCAACATGCTTATACTCAACCCCATCCTCATGAGCCTTCATTTAGTCAATCCTTCCAAGATAGGATATTACAAGTTTTGAGTTCCCATACGCAGTCAATAGCCAAGCTAGAGACTCAAATGAGACAGTTGGTTGAGACTTTCACTAGGCAAAGCCAGGGGAACCTTTATAGTCAGTCTGTTGTCTCAAAGGGAGAGGATTCCATGTCATTTGACTTGCAACCCACTGATTCACATCATAAGCAAGTCGAATCTATTATATCCCTTTAGTATGGAAAGGCGTGTCACCCCACTCAGGAATCGACTCATGAACCCCATATCATTTCTACTGACGGGTCGATCTCCATGATACCTCAGCAGAAGGGGCCTTACTCACAGCATACATTTTCATCATATAAAGCCCCATTTTCTCAGCCTTTAGGATCACCAATCGTTTTGAGTAAGCAAGAGGTGCAGATGCAGAAGGTGCTTGACCAAGTCAAGCCTGATCATATTCACCACTTGTCTGAAGTAGCATTCATTGGTACTCGGTCGGTCCTAGACTCTCGATTCTTGACCAGTCTCTCAGATGAGACTAATCTCCGTTCTTCATGTCAAGAGAGTCATGGTGCTACATTTGGAGGTAGAAGGGATGGAAACACAGTGCGTAGTGTCACAGATGACACTCTTTTCTATATAGAGCCCGATTGAGTCTGACTTCATGTCCATTGATCTCATGGACGATGAAGGATTTTTCCAAGGATCCGTCTGGCTGGGGACGTGAAACTTAGCGCTTTATGGGAGGCAACCCATATCTTGTATATTATTAGATTTGCTTAGAATTTATAGATTTTATTTTGTTTTTACTTTTTAGTTTTATTCATGAGTTTTTCATGTTCTTTTTGTTTCATTCATGGTTTTCATGTTTTGTCATGTATACATTGCATTCATTACATTCATAGAATGTGCACTTTTAATTCATGTCAGGTTATTCTACTCTTTTCCCTCATTTATTTCTCTCATGGGCATTCAATTAGTTTCATTCAAGCATGGGGGAGTGCCACTGGGACAGTGTCATTCAAGCATGGGGGAGGGTTTAGAATGCACACCTTGATATTTCTGTTTACGTTCTTGCACATGTTTACACATCTCTCATAAAAAGTAGATTTTTAAAGAAAGAGTTTGAACTTATATGAATGTTATTTCAAATCTGATGTTTTTAGAGGATTTTTAAGCCCCACGAAAAATTTTTCTGACATAAATCTAAAAATTATGGTTGTTTATGCGGATTTCGAAGAAATGATGATAGATACATGTTAGAATTTATTTTGAATCATAAATATGAATATGCACAGTTCTATTTTTGAAAAACTAAGCAAATGAACAAAAGCATAAAAATGAGCTCAAAAAGTGAGAAAAAGCATGCGTTAGGTTGTTTGGATAATTCCACAATCCTTAGTAGATGGAACTTAGATGTAAGTTGAAACTTTTAATTCCATTTCGAAAAAGAGAGTGGAAAACTTCGTGAACCTAAGTAACTGAGAACAGATACAAGTTGAAATATTTGACTCTCATGTTATAAAGGTGAATGAAGGAAGTCACTTTTATGTCTTAGTTGATATCTTTTGGTATGTATTGAAAAAGTATAGAAGATATTGACATTGCACAAGGCATAAAAGCAGACCACACGCAAGCTATAAGAGAAAAATAAGTGCGCAAAAAGAAAAAGCGTGAAAAGAAAAAAAAAGAGGAAAGAGCTTAAAAAGAAAGAAAAGTTCAATGCTTAGAAGTGTGATTGAGAAAACCTGTGTAGAAAACATATGAGTGAGGATAAGTAAATAATAATATATTTTTATTGGATTTTCTAAGAATAAAACATAAATAACTGTGATATTTAGAAAAGTGAAAGAAATTCTTTTTCTGTGGTGGTACATAAAAAACTCTAATTATATTTTGATTTTGAAATAACAGGAAATATTTGTGAAAATAAAGTCTTTAATTACCTACTGCTTATGAGGATGTGTAATATTATGCATACATGACAATGATGTTTGTGGGTAGCATCACTGCAAACCCTCACGAGACCTTACTCGTCCACTTGGGTAACCCAGGGGTTGAAAGGGCTTGTTGCATAAGCTAAATGCAACCGTGATTCCTACGAAAGTGAGTTTCATGATAGTCTCATTTCTTGCATTTTTCTAGTTTGCTCGAGGACTAGCAAAACATAAGCATGGGGGTATTTGATCATGCATATAATTCGGGGTTCATTAACATTTAAATATGCATGATTTTATAAAATAATGTTTCAAAAACCCAATTTTATGTTAGTTTTTGAGTAAATGTGCTTAAATGATTTAAAATTAGAAAATGCATGAAAAATAGTTTTATTTTACATTCTTATGCCTATTTTAGTTTTTGTAGTTGGTTTTAGTTTTTATTAAAAGAAAAAATAAAAAAATTGGAGAAAAATAGTTTTATATTCAATTTAAGTGTTTGTTTTTTTTTAGAAAAGAAAAAAATATAGTAGATTAGTTTTTGAAGTTTCTTTTATAAATAGTTTTGTTTTTGAAAATTTTCATAAGTAACCGATTTATACGGTTTTCTTGATTTTTGAAAATGAAAAAAATATATAATAATAAAAACAAACCATTGCATGGTTTGTAATTTGTGAAAATTAATGGAAAACTAAAAAAAAAATAATAAATAATAATACAAACCTGTTGAACCAGTTTGTATTTCTAAAAGAAAAATTAAAAAAAAATATAATAAACAAACCGGCTTGAACCGGTTTGCATTTGTTTCAAACCGGTTCCAGCCGGTTTGTTGCTTTTAAAAACCCCCAAAATCGTAAAAAATGGGCGCCTCCTCCATTTACACCTGAAACTTCCTTTTTCCCCCTCTTTCCCTCTCTTTCCCTCTTTTCTCACCATCCTCCACTAACACCGGTGGCTATTCCCTTCCCTACCTTCCCTTTCTCCCTCTTTCTCTGTCAAATCCGGCAACCGGTGGTGGTGAAGCTTCAGTCCGGCGACGGCGTGGTGGTGGAGGTCGCTACATTCTCCCCAAACCCCTCAGGTTCACGGTGAGTGCTGAGTGTTCTTCTTCTTCTTCTTCTTCTTCTTCCTCTTCTTCTTCTTCTTCTTCCTCTTCTTCTTCCTCTTCTTCCGATCTCTTCTTCTTCTTCTTCTTCTTCTTCCTCCGATCTTCAGCATTTTCTTCTTCCAATTGTTCTTCTTATTCCGATTTCGATTTCTTCTTCAGTTTCTTCTTCTTCTCCAGCTTCTTCTTTATGTTCTTGATGTTTCTGTAAAACGAAAATAAAAAGAAAAAAAAAACTGAAAGAAACATAAAAAGAAAAAAAACTCTCGATCCTTGTTGTTTCTAATTTTTGTTAGTTGTCTATTCGATTGATTCCTTTGTAATTTTGTTTACTATAATCTTTTCTGTTTGATAGTTCGGTAGTTCCCTGTTTTGATTTTCTGAATTACTGATTTTTTTTCTTTTGTTTTCTGTGTGTGTATGAATTACCGATTCATTAGTTTTTTTTTTTTCATCTTGTAATTTTGATTTTCTGTGTGTAGTTAGTAATTCTGAATGTTTTGATCTTTGCCTTTCTGATTTTTATTTTTACTTTGATTCATTAGTTGTTTTGATTTGATTTCTTGTTTTTTTTAATCTTGTTTTCATCTTTAGCATAAATCTGTTTTTCATTTTATTTCTTGATTGTTGTCAATTTTTTTTATTTCTGTTTTCAATTACAAATGTTCATGTTTTCAATTCAGTAATGTTTTGTTGCTTTCATTCCACGCATAAATTCTTATTTTGTTTCCATTTCTTTTACTTACTTGTTCATGTATTTTGTGTTTGCTTAATTCCGTAGTCTTTTTAATTTCTGGTTTGTTCAGTTAAGTTTTTCCTGTTGTTAACATTCATGTCATGTTTTTCATTTAATGTTTTTAACCAATTCAATTCCTGTTTTTATGTTTTGTCATGTTCCTGTTTTTCAATACAGCTTAGTTTTCATATTCAAGTTCTTGTTATTTTTACATTCTGATGTTGTGATTTTTCTTCATTTTCCTATTTTTTGTTAAGTAAACTGTTAGTTAAGTGCTTGTAATCAATTAGTTAGATTTCTTTCATATTTCTAGTATGTAATTAGTATTTTTTTTTAGTATAATTCTACTTCTATCTCTAGTACTGCTCGTGTTCATTTGAACTGTGCAAGATAGCAAAGACTGGAGCGGAAGCGATTACGTGACACGAAGTACGAAGAGTAGAAGCTTCTTTTTACTTTTCAGTTTAGAATTAGGAATTTGATTATGGGTTTGTAAATATTGCACTTTACGCCCTCTGCGAAGGGTATTCATTTGTTGTAATAGTTAGTTGTTTTTACCTCTTTTAAAACATTTTACATTTCAATAATTCGGCAATAAAGAATAGTTTAGACTTGTTTGTTTGAATACAACATATTCCCGTTCCCTGAGTTCGACCCGGTCTCATCCACTAGTGAGAACCGGTTTTTATTATTTGATGTTTGGTTTTCACATGTTTTTCATATAAAAATCTTTTCAAAATTACAACGATTTAAAAGAAGACATCACAATAGACGGAAAAGAAAGCTCAAAGTGCTGCGGCCAGACCGGGACCCAGATAGACCCAATCTTGACAGCATTGAATGAATTTGCCGGGTTATGAAGATTGTCAATCTGCACCCATGGCGAGAAGGATAATTTTTGGGAAGGTCGTTCAGGATTCCGACTTGTCGGATGACGCACCACCCCAGAAAAATCTTTAGAGACTAGATTCATCCCCGGCGAATGGGAATGTGAGGGGTTAGATCGTCTTCGCTTCCAGACTGGGTACCTACGAGAGAGAAAAGATAAGCCGCATTTATGACAATCACATCGTTTGTGGAAGTTCAAAGAAAAACAATTAGCACACCACCAATCCCTCTGCCTGGCATGACTCAACTGAGATCTATAGCGAACAACATGGAAAGAGCTTTGCCAAGTAGATGGGACCTGCTTCCATCCTCGATCAGCAACCTATTCTGGAAGCTCACAAATGAAGAAAGGAGAAACAAGCAAAGCCTTAATAGAGCACGCCTCGAGAGGCTCCCGTCTAATAGCTCGCAGGAAAAACCTAATCTCCGAAATACGAAGAGAGCCCACATCTAGGCATGATCGGAGGGACTCTGAAAGCTTAGAGAAGAACCAACGATTGAGTCTAAAAGGCAAGACAATATCCAATCCCCATCGGCGAAGCACAAAGGCTGCACCCCAGTCATTCACAGCTTCCTTGATGAACAGTAGGGCTCGCAGGTTGACCCTCAATGGGAGATCAGGAGCAAGGCCCCAAAAACGGCTAGACGAGGGGCGCATAACCAAATGACGAAAGGCACCGATGAAGGAGCCTATGAAACTCTGAAAAGGGAATAAACAAGATAGAGGCACACCTGCGAGGGTCGGGGACTCCGGCGGTGATCGGCACGACCAACCAACGCAGGACAAGCTAGGGCAACCTACGTTCGAGCCTGCCACTTGAAATGCAGAATTTGACGGAGAGAGAGAGAGAGAGAGCATTTCTGGATAAGATCATGGGAGGCAATTCGATGGAGGGAGGCACCATACGGTAGGCAGAGGTAGTGCCGCAAGGGGAGACACAGGTAGGTGGGAGATGAAAATGAAGGCGTGGGAGTTAGGATTATCCCCCCCCCTCCCACAACTATGTTTTACTGTTTTTTTTATTGCATGTATGTGTAAACTGATCCAGGGCCGATTGAGAGCGATCTTGGCGATTCTGGCATAAATCGCCTGATTTGTGTTGGGGCCCTATAGCAAATCGTTAGAGGGCCGATTCAGACTGATTTTAGGTAGTGTTTGGAATTTCAGCATCCATCTGGGGGAAGGAAACATGAAATCCACAAATTCAGTGGATTTGGTACTTACCACCTGCTTATTTGGGAGTACCATCAAAATTCTGGCAAAAACTTTCAAATCCATTATTGAAGCTGCTTGGGAGGATGTGCGGATTTCATAGTTACCTCTTCAGGTTCAAGGATTCCAAACAGACATGCAAATATGGTTTTTGCATTTTCCTTTGAGAGGTTACTAAGAAGCTTGGACTTGATGTACACCACCACTATGAATCCTGTGAAAGTCAGAACGAAAAAAACCAAAAATTGTTCAGTTATCAAAGGTTGTCGCCCAACTTCTCAATATATAATAACCTCTGTGCTAAGAAAATGACATAAAACAGAAAGATAAAAGAATTTTTAACCTTACAAAATTGGCAAACATAGTTCATTGTTAGAGTTGTACAAACATGACAAGGAATTAAATTTCAAAGTGAAGGTCGAGCTTCTATTACAACTAACAACTAATAGAGTCAAAGAAAAAAAAAACATTTTTGAAAAAGAAAGCATTGGTGTCTTAAATCTTACACATTTTCAGTTTCCCCCAATAAAAACTGCAAAAAGAACACCGAAAAATGGATTAGAATGGGTGTTGGCAGCAGTACAAAATGCATTTCAGAAGATCACAATCTAAGAAAATGTTAAAAGAAAAAATAATCCAATGCTTGCAGAAGACCACTACGAGAAAATTGCTAATTAGCGACGAAACTTTGCGACGAATTTTTTTCGTCGCAAAGTTGCGATGGATTAGCGAGAGAAAACCATCTGTCGCCAATATTCGAAATATTTACGACATTAATGATGGAATGTTTTCTGTCGCTACTTCACGATGGATTACGCGATGGAAAAAAATTCGTCGCTATTTCGAGAAGGAGTTTGCGACGAAAATATTTCGTCGCAAATTGTCGATGTAAAACACCCATCTAGGGCACAACATTTTTCTTTTTCCGTATCTTTCTCTCACCCGCGCTGCTCGCTCTGTCCAAACTTATGCTCGTCGACGATCGCCCCTACAACCTGCCGCTATCCGACGACCTTCCGGCCACCTCCCGCTCTCCAGCGACATCGCAATCGATCTAGGTTTCCTTCCGGCGAGCTCCCCTTTGGCAAGCTGTTGTCGACGACCGTGCCATCTCCCTCAGGTAACCCGATCTCTCTCCCTCTCTTGTTCCTTCGCTTTGCTCCCATCTCTCTAGGATCTATCTAGCGACAGCGTCGCCGATCCCCTTGCACCCTCCCTGACTTCTACTCCTTCTCCTTGGGTTCTCACCCTCGGTCCTGCGCAGCTCGTCGGAGCCCCGACATCGCGACCGACCATTATTGTTGCCCCTCTGCCTTGACTCTCTCATCCACTCTTCTCGCACACCCTCTCTCCTCTGCGTTTCTGACGACACCGCCACCACCCTCGCTCTCTGTCATCGATCCGCTCCGACACTACCATCAGGAACCGCTGGCTCCTCCCGTAGGTAAAACCCCTCCTCCACTTGTTTCTTGTTGGTGGGTCGCCAGAGCCGCCAGAGGGTCGGTTGTGCCGAGCCCTGTTGGTTCCCTTGGTTCTGATTGGAGGGCCAACAGGGGGCCGATGGCTCCCTACCATCTTCTCCCCCCCCCCCCCCCCCCCCCCCCCCCCCCGCACCCACCCACACACACACACACACCACCCCCACTTCATAATCGTTCGCCGGAGGGGTGACATTGGGCCAGTGGCCCTGCCGCACCCTCCCTCTCTTATGGGTAGTTGGACCCTATTACTGTGCTGCTGGAGCTGACAAAGCTTTTGGTCATGACATTGTCGACTCACATTACAAAGCATGCCTTTATGCTGGAGTCAACATTAGTGGCATCAATGGTGAAGTTATGCCTGAACAGGTCAATTTCTATCTCTACATGATTTATCTAGTTTGCTCTAAAGTTTGTTCCATCACGACTCTTAAATCTCAAATAGTTGCTTACTATGTTCCTGCTTCCCTAGTCGTGTTTTTCATTTTAAGATTTGTGCTTTTGTATTAACAGTGGGAGTTCCAAGTTGGTCCTGCTGTTGGTATTTCTGCTGGAGATAAGCTATGGGTTGCTGTAAACACCCCAAATTTTCCTCATCCATTCTCAAATAACCCTCCTCGTGCAGTGCCAACCCGGTTAGGTCAGTGTAGGAGTCAAACCCCGAGTCAGTTTCAGAAAATTACCATTTTACCCACTTTCATTAGAAAAACTACCATTTTACCCCTAGGTTATCCTGAACCCTAGTCAGTCAGAGTCAACAAAGCTCACTGTTCAGTTCAAAACATTTAGAATATCAGTCATTCCAAAGCTCATCTGAGCTCACAGTGAGAAGACAATTTTCATTTCTGACAATTCCTGCCAAAATGGGATCATTTCTTTAGAAATGAGTTCATTTCTCACTCAAATCCAAGTCAATTGTCTCCAAGTCAGTCATTCCCAGTCAGTCATATTCCTTAGAGTCTAGCCTGAGCTCACCAGGAGTTCAAGTGCTCCAATTTCAGTTCAAAACCATTTTCAAGTGTTCAAGAGCCCATTTTAGTCCATTTCAGCTCTTTCAGCTGAAATTGAGTTGAGTTCAGCCAATTGAGCTATTGTTCAAGCTTCGATTTTAGTTCATGTCAGTATTACTGACCTTTGTTCTAGCTCAAACCCAACTCAAATTCATAATTCACTTCACTCTAGTGACCATTCCGTACCATTTCTCTAAAAATGGCAGCTTTTCTCGGAAATTTAGACGAAAAGGTCAGTTGATTCAGTGTCTGGTCAGTTTACTTGAGTTATGAAACTCTAAAACCCAGCTCATTTCAGTTTAATTCAGCTCAAACCCCAATTTTCAGTGTCACTCTAGCTCGGTAGAGCCCGAAAACCATTTCTTGAGCTATTTTGCAAATTTTATTAATTTTAATGCTTTTTAAACTGGTATAGCTGCGAATCAGGGTTTAAAATCCAAAATTTTTTATTCAGGGTTAGCATTTCACATGTCATTTCTCATCATTTCATATCATTTCTCAGCATTTCATAATATTTCATCACATTTCATTTCAATTTCGAAGTCCAGAACTCCAGCTTTATAAATTTCAATCCAGATCGAGTTTTAAAAGCTTTCAGAAATTAACTTCAAAACCTCGGGTTTCCAAAATTGACATTTTTACCCCTGGAAGTCTAAATTTGGAAGTATTTTCTCGAGAAAAACAATCTGGATTTCTTCCAAAATCAAAATTTTGAATTCTACACTGGATTTGCTTCGCAACGGGGTATTGAACTTCAAAATCCGAGCTCATTTCAAAAACTGCCAAAAATAGCTCGTTTCGTCTGAAAATACATTTGGAAGTATTTTCTCGAGAAAAACAATCTGGATTTCTTTCAAAATTAATTTTTTAAATTTTACATTGAATTTGCTTCGCAACGGGGTATTGAACTTCAAAATCCGAGCTTGTTTCAAAAACTGCAAAAAATAGCCTGTTTTGTTTGGAAATTTTCTGAAAAGACTATTTTACCCCTTTAATCGTCAAAATGAATTTCAAAAGTAGAATTTGGACCTGCTATGAGATGTCCCATCCATTTGCATTTTCTTGTTTTAATTTATAAGAAAAAAATTATCTTTTTCTTTATTTTTTTTGTTTGTTTTATTTTATTTTCTTATTTTATTTTCCCTAAGGTGGGACCCACAAGAGGGTCAACCACCCTAGCCCTCAATCCAGCCCACTTCCTTTCTTCTTTTTCCATTTTTTTTCTTTATTTCTTTTCTTTCCCTCTTTCTTTCTTTTCTTTCTTTCTTCTTCCTTTTTCTTTCTTTCTTTCTTTCTTTCTTTCTTTCTTTCTTTCCTCCTTTTTCTTTCCCCTCTCTCCACTTACGTAGGCTTCTTTTCCAGCCCCTTCTCTTCCTTTCCCTCTCCTTTCCCTCCTTTCATTTCCTTTTCCTTCTTTCCTTTTCCTTTCCTTCCTTCTTTCCCCTTTCTTCTTTACCGCCTTCCATCTTTTTTAATGGCACAAGAGCCTCCAGCCATTCACGTATGCTATTCATTAAAGGCATTAGCTATTATTAGAAACTTAGGTTTTGAACTTATCAAAACCTAAGTTATCTTAAAAAACCAAATGGAAAAAAAGAGGCATACGGTGGCTATTCAATATCAACTTCACGCCTCTCTCTCTCTCCCTTGGTTTCTATTACACAACTTCTCACCTCTCTACAGCAGCTTCTCCTTCACCACCTCTCCTTGCAGCAGCAGCACAGCATCTTCATCAGCTTGCAGCTCTTCTTCAGCCACCACAGCAACCGGTATCACCACTTCAACCCTCTCCAACACAGCAGCCACAACTGTGGCATCCACCCTCAACCCCCTCTTCAACAGTTGTTGTTACATTTCCAGCAACCACAATACCTTCAGTCATCCCTACTGCATTCAGCCTCCAACAAGGCTAAGTTGCTTCAGCCCAAGCAACCAACTCCTCCGTTTGCATTCATTCCAACTGATGTAAATAAGCAAGGTTTTCAAGGTAAAGTGCCTATTCCTTTTATTATTTCGAGGCTTTTTCTTGCTAACATGAGTTTTTTTTTTGTATTAGGCTATGAATACCCTGTAAAACTAATTAAAACTGGATTTACATTGGTAAGAGACCTTGCTTTATGGATTTGAACAACATGAAATATTGGTTTTGTTATGACATGGCTATGCAAATGAGGTGATCCATCCGATAAATGGATTGGATCCCTCTACCACCAATAGCCAACATTAAAATGGATCATACCCTGTCAACTTTATTTTATTCTCATATTCCATGTACTTTCATATTTAAGTAATGCATTTAATTCATTTTCATTATTCATTTTATTCACTTTGTGTGGTTTTTGTTAACATTTAGTTTAGAATATATAAGTTTTCGGTTATAGGTATGATCCAGATGTTATTTTGCATAGATTACTTCATCAATAAATTTTGTAGATTTTATGATCTTTATATTTATGTGTCATTAAACTTCTGTAAAAAAATTGGATTAGCTTAAAATTCGTAACTTCATAAAAAAATAAAAGATTGACATTGGGTTTTTAACCCCCTGGAAATTTCCAATTTCTGCTTTAGCAGAAAAGAACCTCCAGCACCACCCTAGTGGGAGATTTGGATCATTCTCCAAAAATCACAGTGGATTCATAATTGAATCTACTAGTGATATGGAAATTTTTAGGTTTTTCCAAGTAGTGTTGACCTCTGTCAAAAATCGGATTTCTCAGACCCCTGGGAAAATTTCGATTTTCCTTTGTCAGGGTATAGACATACCCTAATTCATCAAGTACGCCCAATATCTAGCTCGTTTGCAAAAACTTTCAACACAAAAGTTCTTCCTAACATTATTTTCTGTTATTTCCCAAAATTCGGGAATTTTAGGATCTGTTTCAGTATTTTTCCTGGATTTTCTTTTTCTGTCTAACAGATTCCAATGTCCAAATATTCCAGAGATTTAGGTCTCTGATAACAATGTGGCCTTTTCCAAACCGTAACCTGAATCCCAATTGTGTCAAAATATCAAACTTTACCCTGTTTGTCAGGGATATTTTCCCACAATTTCATCCTTTTTACCATATGTTTACTATTTTCCCCACATTTTCTACCGAAACCTGTCTGTTTCTCCCAAATCCTAGAGTCGCCAGATTCCGATCCGACTTGCCGGAGTGGCACAGCTCCGACCATAGGTCAAAAGTAGAAAGTGTAAAAGACAAAAATCCTTTACTTACTTTCTTATGTCACCCCATAAAATTTGGGAAATTTTTATGGAAATTTGATATCCGAAATCTCCTTTAGAATCAGCATTTTAGGCAAAAATCACAAAATTTAGGCTTTTTATTTGAATTTCTATATTTAAGAATACAAAAAAATAGATTTTAGAGCTCTATTATGTTTTTAGGGTTAGTTTAGGTGTCCATGCCAAATTTGGCTTAATTCCAAGTTCATTTGCTTTATATGTTAGTTTGTCTTTAAATTCAGAAGCGAAAATCAGACGAAAATCAAGTTAATTTTGATATTTTATGATATTTTTTTTCATTTTAGGGTTTTATCATGTACATAAGCATGTAGAGTCATATTAGGGTTAATTTCAATCCCATTTGCATTTCATATTTTTCAATTTTGTAAAATTTATTTTAGAAAACCCTAATTTCAAGGCCATAGTCTTGTTATCGAGGGTATTTTGGTCATTTTGACCATAATTTCAAAATTTTAATTTATAATTCCATAAATTTTCATGCATATCATCATATTTCATCATATTGTATTTGATTTATTTTATTTGATTTTCAAAATTCCAAAATTTATAAAATTTCTTTCAGAAAACCCTGATTTCAAGGTCATCAGGGGTATTTGGTCATTTTGACCCCAATTTTGAATTTTCAAGTTTATTTTAAAAATTTATTCATTATTTCTCATGTTTATATCAAAGGGGGTATGATTCTGGGTTTATATCTGAATAATATTCGATAATTTCTCATATTTTTGAATAAATTCAGAAAAACCTACATTTTTGTGCTAACCTTATTTTCTAAGTTTTGCAGGAACATTCAAGAAGAAGACTTAGTTATTTCATTTCTTTATTTTATTCAATTCAATGTAAAAATCAATGTAATATTTGGAATAAGATTTACTTTTCTGCTTAGAATAGGACTGCATTGCATATAGTTTAATTTCTGCAAATTCAATATCTGAATGTATCATTCATACACATTATTTCAAATTCACTATGGTTGACACGAATGGCACGTGCACAAGCTCTTATGGAGTTTATAAACTCGGTGAGATTCGTATTTATGGTCATAGTCAGAATACGAAGAAAACCAAGATTTATGATCTTCGTATTAGTCACATTCAGCCTACACTCTTAGGCTAACTTCAAAAATGCACTGCATTTCTCAAAGTTTCAAAAGGATTTTTTTCAATTCCTCAATGAAATTCCCTTTTCAAATTCATATTCATTCATTCATATCATTCAAATTGCATCATTTTCCAAATCATTTCCCAATTCCATTGCAGAAAAATCAGTTTTCCCAAGAATTTTCAAGTCTTTCTTAGGATTTGATTTTCTCAGAATCCTAAGTTTTCAAATGACATTTCAAAGCATTTCCCAAGTTCAAATGAAGATTTTCCAATGTTTTAACATTCTCAAATTTCAAAATCCCAAGTTTTCAGAAATCGATCTTCTCAGAATTCTCGTTTTCCTGAGAATTCATTTTCCTTTTCAGAAATCATTTTCCAATGAATTTCTTGAGTTTATCAGAATTCTCAAATCCATTTCCTCAGAAAAGCAATCTAAATCTCAAAATCGATTTTCCAAAGTACAAGTTTTCCTGAGTATTCATTTTCCAATGCAAATTTCTGATTTCCAATGAACTTCAATGATTTTTCCAGGAATTCAATTTTCAAGTACTTTTCCAATCAATTTTCAAGCATATTTCAATTTTCCAAAGCAAATATCATATTTTCTCAAACTTGCATTATTTTTAAATTTTCATAGCACAAGCCTGATTCTTTGTGCATTCTAGGAAAAATAGAGCATAATTTAGCTGTTTGAGTCGATTTAAAGCACATAATTGGTCTTTGGTTCAATTACCCCTGGTAAAGTCGCCAGGAACGGTTGAACCTCGTACCGACAGGCAGATCCCATTCCACGGAATTTTCTCGCAAATTTTCAAAACGAAGGCGAGTTAATTTTCAAAACCATTTTCAAAACTTTGGTCGAGTTTGAATCACGAAATTCGTTTCTCTCTCGCAAGGGAGGGGGGGGGGGGGGAATTTTGCGATGATAACAGTTGCTCGCTACATTCTTGAGGTATCCAAAATTGCTTTTGTGATTAAGTTATGGGTTTTCCATTTTTTTTTTTATGTTCATATTTTCTTCTGCAATGTGCTTATGCACGCTCTTTTTCTTTGATAAAACAGAGGATCACATAAATTGTTGGAGTTGTTCTCTCCTTTGACCCAAAACCTATTCTGGTAATTCAAATATCCCTTGTCTGTTTGCATTGATTATTTTGTTTCTTTTTGGTTTGCTATCAAACATACATAGGGTAATCACAAAATGAAATTGTAAAACAGACTCATATTGGTGCATAGATATTTGCATTACTTGTTTCTTTTAAGCATTCTACTGATTGTGTCGATTAATCACAACTTTTGATTTTAGATCTTTCATTTTTGTATTTTCTCTACATTAACTAAAATGTAAAGTTTTTTTGTTTTTTGTTTTTTGATTTCTGGGATTTTGTTGATGTAAAAGAGATAGCATTGTTGTATAAACATTTGCTATTTTAGTTTTCATTCATCAATAGTTATGTTAAATTCTCTCTTTGATGAAAAACAGGGTGACTAAAACGGTGCTGGTGCTCATACCAACTATAGGTGAGTTTTTTCTCACTCATCATACAAAAGCTACGACTCCATTTTATGCCTAGTCATGAATTCCACCTTATCAATGTTGTGTTTGGTGTCCAAATATTCATAATTGCCAACTATCCAATTCTCGTATTTGGCAGCCTTTGTTAACAATTTTCTGCTCAGTAGGAAATCCATATGAAAACATTTTCTCCATATTATGCAATACTCTCTTTATATTTTTACTTGCTTTCACAAGAAAATAAAGTGCTCTCTTTTTTCTCAATATCATTCAAAATGATATGATTATCTGTTTCCTTAGTACAAAGTCAATGAGAAGCGATGGTGGAATCGATGTCATCAAGGAGGCTATTAGGAAACTAGGCTTGAGACACAAGGAGCACATTAATTTCTGCCTATGGTGAGGGTAATGAAAGGTGACTGACAGGGTGCCATGAGACCAGGTATCAACACTTTCTCATGGGTAAGTTTGTGTGTGTATGTGTGTGCAATTAAAAAAAGTTGGTTGCTAATTCATTATCAACTAGAAGCTTTCATTCTTATCTTTGTTTTGTGCATGCTGATTCATCCACTAATTGAACATTTTCCTCCCTTTTTGTTTCTTTTTCCTTTAATTGTAGGGTGTTGCAAATCGTGGTGCCTCCATCCGTGTTGGCCGTGACACTGAAAAAGCAAGAAAAGGTGAGGCCTTTTGAAGAAGACACACACTTTCTGGTGTTAGTTAATGTGTCAATAAATATGCTTTGGTTAGAGAGGTGCCTTTGGTTGGTGACTTATGTTTTCTCTGATTTCAACTCCTGCCACCTTGTGTTAGGTATCTTAGAAAGTTAGGTTTAGCATGCTTGAAAAGGCTAGGAATTCCCGAAAGATATTTGCGCAAGTTGTACATGCCAAGCTAAGGGGAAGACTGTCACCATGGCTAGGAATTCACTATGCAAGTTTTTTGACTGCCTTAGAACACACATGAGCATGATTCAATCACTATACAAGTTTTTTGACTGCCTTAGAACACATATGAGCATGATTGAATCAAGTTTTTTGACTGCCTTAGAACACATATGAGCATCATTGAATCACTATGAAAGTTTTTTGACTGCCTTAGAACACATATGAGCATCATTGAATCACTATGAAAGTTTTTTGACTGCCTTAGAACACATATGAGCATGATTGAATCACATATAAAGTTTTTTGACTGCATTAGAACACATATAAATATTTTGTTTATAATTACTAATATTTTGGTTTTCTTGTAGGATGCTGGAGATGATCAGCGTAGAGGAGCTGATGGAGGTATGGAGGGAGGGGTAGATTGAGAAAATGAAGAGGATGATGCCCCGAATCTTGACGACGACTAGATTCATGTATTTAATTTGTTTGATGTACTTGTAACTAATTATAACTTGGCAAAACTGTATTTTATTGTTTAGCTTAGAACTTGTGTTAATTTTGTTTCACTTGTATATGTATTTTTTGTGTATACTTTGTTTTTTATAAGTAGGTTATATGAATTGTATAACGGGAAATTTTTCTCGAGTTTCATATTTCAAATTTTTTTTATTTTTTTTAAAAACTAGCGACGCATTCGCGATGAATATAATCCGTCGTTAAGCCGTCGCCAATTTCAATCAGGTGATGGTTTGCGACGGACTTTAATCCATCGCTAACTTGCCAACCAAAAGTTAGTGATGGATTATATTCGAATATATTCTATTGCTATGCCGTCGCTAATTAGCGACAACCATAGTCTATCGTCAATCCGTCGCTAATTAACGACGGATTGGTGACCGATAATGTCTGTCGCAATTTAGCGATCAGGATTATGCGATGGACGTTATCCGTCGTTAAACACGTTAGCGATGGAGTTAATGATGAATTAGTGACGGATAGCATATAGCATCCGTGGCTAACTAGCGTTTTTCTTGTAGTGGACTCTCAATAAGATGTAACAATCATATATGAATAGAATGAGAAGAAAAGTCTACGAGATAATCATGATAAAGAAAACTCATGTTTAGCATACAGGCCTCTTACAATATTTGCAAAGACAGGAAAATATGGCATATATTGCAAGGAAATATGGTTAAATAGCAATGCAACAAGGTAAGCCTCAAAGTATCTATTACACAAACAAAACAAAGTCAGTCTAATAACAACAGTCTTAACCTATTATACAACAGCCAACAAGGGCCAACCAATAATTTAAATGAATTCAACTGCATCAGTTACAAAATAAATACCATATCATACTGACAACTAAAGACAGATTCCCATCCCCATAACCTCTTTCCTCCGTGCCCCTCCCCAATCTACACAACACTTTCAACCTTTCCCTCTCCTCTCCAACACCGGTATCTATGTCTGTTTGAGTACTATAAACTAGAGTTGTCAATCGAGGAAGCAGGAAGCGATATGAGAAGCAGAAGCGGGAAGTGAAATACTTTCAAAATGTTAGAAAGCTAGAAGCAAAAAAGAAAAAAAAATATAAAAAAAAAGTAAATAAAAGAAAAGGCAAGGGAAAAGCAAGCTTTCAAAAAAAAAAAAATTATGCTTCTCAACACATTTGGAAAGCACGTCTCATGCTTTCAAAACGCACTTCGAAAAAGCGCACTTTCCCAATACTTTTGGTGTTTCCAGTAACTCTGGTTTGGAGGCTTCCTCACATTTTCAATTTCAAAGCCAATGTTTTGGTACAAGATAATAAAAAATGCTTAGGTTAAATTGCTTACAGATGAAGGAGCTACACGCCCAAGTAGGTTAACAAAAGGTCCCTCAGCCAGGGTATAACAAAAAGGCAGGTAAGAAAAACATAAGGCAAGGCCATATTTGCAAAATTGCAATAAGCCCAAGACTATTTTTGTAAAAAAAACCTTGTTCTAATCTGGTTGGGATCCGCGTAACTCAAGCTTGCCAACCCCAAAAAAAAATCACCACATTTTGCTACTTAAAGTACCTTGCCAGTTGTATTTCACAACATTTTGCTATTTAACGTATCTCATGCTAGTTTTATAAGAAAAAATAAACATAATGCAAATATACTTAAAGTTTTGGAAAAATAAAAACTGTGCATAAGTAAAATTTAAATAACTTAGAAAGGGTAAATAAAAAAAGGGAACTTTTTTTTATTGGCATTAATAAAAAAAGAATTCGCAGAATAAGAAATGAACAATTAAAATGGACGTCATCTCTGACTTTCTTTATGCCCATAAAAGGGTGGAATGAATGACAGCAATAAATTGACGATCTACACGCAAAATCATAACCAAGTTTTGGTCAGTCATTTTTCCATGGTCGGATGTGTTTTACTCAAAAGTCTTGCTAAAGGATTAATTCTCGAGTTGAGATCAAAGGAGCGATTAGGCGACATGGCCAATCACATGACAGCATTGCATGGGGCCCACATGAAATACTGTCATGTGATTGGCTATGCCACTTTTGTTCGGGTTGGGATGAGGTGATACGGAAAATCATCACCACCACACACACACTTGTACCAAGGCATGTCAGTACTCCCAAAAGCCTTATGGTACCAAAAAGCAACTTATACCACTGGGGTTTGAACAAGTCTTCTATTTAAACTTGGAGCTTGGAATCATCAATTATAAGGGTCCCATTTGCCTTGGGGGTCAGAATAGCCCTCCAATTGTAAATAATTGCATTGAACAAGTCAAGGGAGAAGCTAGTTGTGACGATTCTTCTATTTAAACTTGCTTACTCCTTATTCTGGATACCATCTGCTGATCTTTGCACAGTACTCATCATGGCCTTTACCTTCTCTGCCGATTCCCACATCTTCCTAACAGACAATGGACGATGGAAATCCAAGAATAAGAAGATGGTGAATCAAGTTGAAGTTGGTTTCATTCTATTCTTGCTGGTGGCTCTCTTTGTGTCTACAGTTGATGGCCAATCTTGTAAGCTTTCTTTGCATTCATTTTGATCTTTGTTTTCCTGTTTCTTTCAAACGTTGGATATTGGATGAATAGTGGCTTCAAAATCTGAACATATGGCAATTACATCCCATGTTTTGAAAATGAGAATCCTGACCTCAGAGTGAAGTGGGTATTTTTAGCAGAGCCAACTCTTGCAAATGGGACTTGAGGTCACCAAAGTCACTTCAGTCCCATGTGTTGTTTTGGGACCAACCACTTTGGGTTACTCTTTAATTAAGTTTGGCTATTCAGATGGTTTTCATTCGTTTGGTGATGTTTAACGCCATTTTCTGGAAGCGGTAAAAGTGTCCACAGAAAAAAATTGACTCATCTTATCACATGGAAATTGAAAAGAATCTGATGTACAGCTGAGAAAAATATCACCACCATTTCTCGACCTTAAAGGGTTGTGAAGAAATAAACTGTCAGATTATTTTTTCTGACTTTTGGGGGTGGGGCCCATATATGAAACAAACACGGAGAAAAAAATCTTGGATTATTTTCCACTACTTGTTTTGTACGGTTAACCCTAGAAAAGAGGGATGAATAGTTGGAGCCAAGAGGTCGGACTATTTGTCTCGGATAATAAAGGCAGGGATACGCTGTTGTTTTCACTAATGTTCTCTTCTTCCTACTCTATAATGGGCCAGGCCTTATCAAATAACTCAAATGGTAAAAAACAGTTTACTTCATATACATTTATCAGCTTGACAGAGGACCCCGATTACCACATGGGATACCACTTCAGTGGTAGAACAGTTTCATTTTATAGCTATTAAGAAAGGGAGATAGAAAATCGGCCTGAATCGGCTTGTATCGGTCGATAGGAAATCGACAGGATACCAACTTGAATTGGCATTTTTTTAATTAATGGCAAAAATTGCCTAAAATTAAAATTTTAACATTGTTTAAAGGTTTTAACATGTATCATGTTGTGATAGAAACAAAATATTTTTAATATTGGATATTTTAGAAAACCTTTCTTTTCTCCACTTCACCAGCTGGATACGAAGGAAAGAATCATTCATATCTAGAAAGGGGGTCACCTGCATTAATGACTTAGGTGGAGAGCAGGCTATACTATTTATTATATGAAAGAGCCCCTCACCTTCTCTTATTTAGTCCTACAACGGTGAATCGATGGATGGATGGCCCTTTTTCCAACTGTAAAAGGGCCCTCCCCTGCAGACCGCCTTGAGATTAAAATCATGCCAAGTTGAAAATCATATATATATATATATATATATATATATAGAGAGAGAGAGAGAGAGAGAGAGAGTTGAGAATTTAAAAATATATTTGATGAGTTAGGTGGAGTAGACTAGTCTCATTATGAAAAGAGCCTCCCACCTCTAGTTGCATATGATGAATTGAGGGAGGAATGGTCCCTTTTTTAAACTATGAGAGGGCCTTCCATTCCTCAGCTCCTCAACCTTAAAAGAAAGGGCTGACCACTCGTGTCATTTTCCTTTTTGTCTTTAATTTAATTGGTAATGTTTCTTTGGGTTTGAGAATCTCATGCTAAAATTGCTTTAAAATGCCACTATTTGTTCGTGTTCCACTTGATAGACTTTCTCGAACAGCTCAAGGATTTGGATAATAGCCTGGATCCCAATGAGTTTCATGAAATTATATCAAATCTAGTATAAAATATTAATGTTATTAGTGCATCTAACAAAAGAAAATTGAAACATGGCTTTTTATATGTAAACAATGAAAACCTATCAGACTTGATTTGAGCCCAATCAAGGATCCAATATAAAATATTATTGATTCTAGCATAACATGACTAAACCAATCCAAACATGATAACGGTTGAGAGAAAGAGACCTTCCCCATTTTAAATAGTAATAGACTCCACCGGTGGAGTCAGTTCCACCACTTGATCCCTTCCATTCAGGGGCGTAGCTAGGATTCATGTGAGGGGGGGGCAAACAGGGGTGTAGAAAAAAAAATATTTGTGTAATAGTCGGGGGGTTCGGGGGCAGCGCCCCCAGAAATTTTTTTTTTTGAGATAAAATAAAAAATGGCTACAATTATTAATAAAAATCTATTTCATATGGACAAATCAAACTATTTGCTGCAGTAAGGGCTGGGCTAAAAAATGGATAAAAATCTATTTCATATGGAATCAGGGCAGGGCTAGGACTGGGCTTTTAAAAAAAAAAAAATTTTTTAACTGTTTGGGGAGGCAGGACTGGGCTACAGCCCAGTCCTGCCCCCCCCTAGCTACGCCCCTGCTTCCATTTGGTATGACCCGATTTATGGCGAAATCATCAAAGAGAGTGCTGATTTCACAATGGAGGCTGATGATTGATGGCATGGATGGTTGTCATTTGGAAACACAATGTGTTTTATTAAATGACCTCGTTTGTCATCCATTTGAGTTCGTTTACTCTTTACTGTTAGAGGAATTGGATCCAATCTATATCTAAATGGATTAAGCCCACGCGCCGGGAGAGACCTCTCCCACATGGAAACCTTTATACACGTTGGAAAAGGTTTCTCTCGCAAAGAAACCAATCAAGATAAGAATAAAGAGATTAAGAAGGTTCAAAAGACAAACAATTCTTTGTTGTTAAAGATTCCTTAGATGAAAGGGTTACAAAAACTTTTGCAACTTATAATTATTTAATGGAACCTCCTCTCTCTAAAATTAGTTGAGAGACAAAGAGGAGATAACCTTCCTGTGGACATAGGTGTGTGTGAAATGCATCCAGTGATTGTGTGTGCGCTTTCATTTACAATAACCCACTAAAAGGAAATGAGTTTCATTCATCCCCATCTTCATACCACTTTTTGAGATTTCATTGATGCAAGTTGTTTAATTTGATCAAATCAGACTCAATGGTACATTTATTAACTAAAAGAGAGCATTTTCCAGCTCCAGCACAACCACCAGACAGCAGTGGAGAGTATCAATCGCCGCCAGCTCCACCACCGAACCAAAATGGCTCTCCTCCATCGTCGCCAAGCTTATTTGCTCCAACATCTCCACAACGTATGCTCCGTACTTCTGTAGCAATGTTTGATGCAGTGTATAGCTAGCACGTCCATGATGTCTGAAGTGAATATATATATATATATATATATATATATATATATATAGAGAGAGAGAGAGAGAGAGAGAGAGAGAGAGAGCACCTCCATTTCCAACAAAAACTGGTTGTACGAGTTTGTTACACCACATATGTATGGTATGACCGGTCTCTTCATAAAATACAAATTTTTTTAATGTTTTGAAATCATCGTTACCATTGATTGTGCTAGCAGCCAAGCTCACCAAAGTGTTATGTCATAATTTCACAATGGATGTTGATGGGTGAAAGCACGGAGCAAGTCATTTGACAAAAACATTTTACAAATTTTTCTTGTTTTGAATTCACCACCGTCCATCACTTAAATCACCACCATTCACGGTAAAAGCAATGGAGCCCACCAAAAGTGCTGCAGAACAATTAGTGGCGAAGTGATAGACAATTGTGATTTCAAAACACAAAAAAATAAAAAAAAAATGCGTTTTATTTATTTATTTTAGTCGAAATGGGGTTAGACAGACCCCCTTCCAATTCAATATATGTTTTATAAGCTAAGTGGGTGCCAATCCGGGAACGGTCTTTCCATGAATGGTTTATACTAGCACCCTACTCAAAAATTTCTTTTTACAATACTGAAATCTAACTTGTAACTTCTAAATGTTCTTCAGAACGCACTACTGAACGGCGTTTCAAAATGATATTGCTATTTTTATTATTATTATTTATTTTCTTCTCCGTTATTAATCAAAAGAGTGATTGTCACACTACTTAAGAAAAATTCAAAACTTAAATATTCACCATACTTACAGACTAAATTGAACAGGTGAAATAATTTTTTTCTCAAATTAAACTAAGAGAGTGGTTTAAATGTCTAAAATTTTGTGGGTCTTAATTACTGAACTAGAAATATGTCATTTCCAACACTTTTTTTGCAAATCCAACCATGTACATATGATTGGGATGGTGAATTTGCTAGGAATCAGCCATTGGATCGTGTATTTTCAATAAAAAATATAATTTTTGAATGCTTGAATATTTACGAAGATTATGAGCCATTGATTTTAAAGCTTTAAAAAAATCTCATTTATGCATCAAAATCGGATGATTCAAGAGTGAGTTATTATAAAACCAAACATGTAGGTTAGATCAGTATGGTTAGATTCAAGAGAAAAGAACAAAAAAACCATGAAAAATCATGGCTCATACATTAGTTCTGATATTTTCAATTCTCATATTCTAGTGACTATATACAGTAATGTGCTGATTCTGCCTACTTTCTGGTTTTTCTCCCTTCAAAATCATATTTTTTTTGATATTTTTTCACATTTACACCATATATGTGATCTATAGTTTTGTTTTGTGGGAACTGGAGTTTGGATCACTAGAATCTGAATTGTATACAGGTTTTTCTAGTGATCCAAAATCAACGTTCACGAAGGTAATAGTTTTTTTTCGGCTCATAAAACATATTTTTTGTCAAAAAAACATAATTCGAGAGTTATTCTTACTAAAGCAAGAATGCTAAATACATCTAACGGTTCAAATTTATCATAAAATGCTTAAAAATATAATACACAATAGGGTAGAACAAAAAATGGGACTTAATACATATAGATGAAAATGTGTAGGTGCATGATAGCTTTTGAAGCGTAACCAGAACGAACTCGTGGGGAGCATCCATCATGTTTGTGATGAACACTCCCTGTGTGAGGTTTCATGAAATTGAGTGTTGATGTCATAATTTCACAATGGATGCTAACGGGTGATAGGACCGAGCAAGTGAATTGACAAAAAGATTAATTTTCTTTTGTGTTTTGAAGTCACCGTCGTACAACACTTCAATCACTATCACTTATTGTTGGAGCCCACCAAAAGTGCTGATGTCATTATTTGAGAATGAACGGTGGTGATGGACTGTTGTGATCTGTTGTGTTTTGTCAATCATCTGTCCTCGATAACTGATGGCATTAAGGGTGGTCGTTTTGGTATCTTGTCAAATCACTTGATCTGTCCTCCTTTCAAGTTGCGTTCACTCTTTACGATAACCCACAAAAGGTTGGAATTTTAGTTTATTAGCTTTGCCAAAACAGCACCACTAGTAGTGGGGAGCAAAAAATGGCATGATAATGGTACTTTTATTGACTAAAATATCTTATTTTCCAGTTCCATCTCCTTCACCTCAGTCTCCACCACTGCCACCACCACCACCGGCTCCAATTGGGTCACCTCCGGAAGGATACCCGCCACCACCGTCGAGTGTATACCCTCCAAAAGGATTTTCACCAGGTATACATTCGTACTTCTCTTGACATGTTTGATGTGGTGTACAGCTAGCGAGTCTCCAATCTTAAGTTTACTTGGTGGATCTTCAACCTCTTATGTTTATCTCAGTATCAATTAGTTTACCAGGTTGATCAGAAGATGAATAAAAGCGATATTTACGTTTAAAGCGGCTATTTATCGCAAAAAATTTGTGTATTTTTATTTTTAAATATTTTTTATTAATATTTTCTTATAAAAAATAAATTTTATATTTTTTAAATTATTTTTTTATTGCCAAGATTTTACCAAAAAACCCCCAAGATTTATGATTTTTTTTTTTTTTATTTCTTGGGAGTTTTTGAAAAACGAAAAATTGCCGTTTAAAACGTTTGTACTATGGGTATGACAGGTCTCCATGCAAGATACAAATTCTTTTTTTTTTTATGTTTTGAAATCATTATTACCACTGATTGTGAAACAGCCAAGCTCACCAAAATGTTGAAGTCATAATTTAACAATAGATGTGATAGGTAAAACATAATATTTTTTGTGTTTTGAAATCATCACCGTTCATCACTGCAATCCCCACTATTCATTGTAAAAGCAGTGGAGCCCACCAAATGTAGTGATGTAATTATTTTAGAACGGATGGTGGTGTGATTGAATTAATGGATGATTATGTTTTCAAAACTATATTGTTAGATCCCTGTCCTGTCCTCGTTAAGTGATGACACGATGGGTGGTAATGTTTACTCTTTACAATAACCCACAAAAAAGTTGTCTTTTCTTAAAACAGCACCACTAATGGTATGTTTATTGACTAAAAGGTCTTATTTTCCAGTTCCTGCACAGTCCCCGGACAATTGGTACATACAATCTCCAGCACCGACGCAAGCATACCCAGGTACATTCCTACTTCTCTTGACATGTTTGATGTGGTGTACAGCTAGCGAGTCTCCAATCTTAAGTTCACGTGGTGAATCTTCATCCTCTTATGTTTATCTCAGTATCAATTAGTTTACCAGGTTGATCAGAAGACGAATAGATGTACAAAAGTTATTGACCAAATTCGGAAAACGCCATACCACATAAGTTGAAGCCAAGTCTGAATACAGATTTGAATGCGGTTTGGACTGATACCTACCAAAAACAAAAGGTGATAAACTTTCACTTATGGGTCGGAGGTCCAAGCAATCCTGATATATATATATATATATATATATATATATAGAGAGAGAGAGAGAGAGAGAGCACCTACTCACACCTATTAGAAATCATAGCTGTAGGATGTATATCTACTCAATCAGACCTTATAGATGTACTTAACACAATTTATTTGATAGGAATCATATTTTGGATTATGTTTAATGATTCTAGATCATATCTATAGGGTCTGATCAACGAGAAAAACACTCAAAATTTGAAAACTTGAAGTTTGTATTAGGTGGGAGTACGTGATCTGGGAACACCTTGTCATTACTAATATATATATTGAAGAGTATCTCCCAATCTTTTATGTCCAAAACTATTTTAAATGCTTTTAAAAAACATAGTTGCATGTGTTGATTTTTTTTTTACTTAATCCTAACTTCGTCATCAATGCTTATTGACTAATAAGAAACCTTATTTCTATTTGACTAATTTTTCGTACAATATGAGCCGTCAATTTCTGATCGCTCTATATAAACATGCAAAGATGAAAAAGTCTAATCTAGCATGTTTTGTACTAAATAATCTAACACATGAGTTCATATTAAAAAACATATGAAACTTTGTTCGTTTGATGCCATTTAGGATGATTTAGGAGATGAGAGCCTTGGAGCTACTCACTAATATATATATATATATATATATATATATATATATATATATATATATATATATATATATATATAGGCCCATTGGGATATGAGAACTAGGCATTTCCAATTTTTTTTCTCAAATCCAACCCTGTACATGCACTTAGCATGGTCCTTTTGATGTGAATAGACTGTTGGATCATGCAACCTAAATCCTAGTAGAACCCCATGGATCTAAAATTGCTCAACCTGGGCCTGAAAGAGAATGGTTCGTC
This sequence comes from Nuphar pumila, assembly GCF_984573655.1. NCBI lineage: Eukaryota > Viridiplantae > Streptophyta > Magnoliopsida > Nymphaeales > Nymphaeaceae > Nuphar > Nuphar pumila. The sequence continues at coordinate 29,441,214 of NC_143263.1, read as the reverse complement.
TAATTCAGGTGGGTATGTAAAGCCGATTGGACCCTCAGTTGGATGATATCTATCTGACCACCTGAATGTCTGCCGATGTCATGAAGCCTCTCTCATTCCTCATACATTCTCATGCACGATGTTGTTTGAGATTGACAGAACCCACAACGTTACTGCGCCCACACCCTATATTTAAGTTACGAGATGGGAATCATCTCATCCTTTTCTTGAGCGGATAATCTGTGACATAATCTTGTGTGTCTTTTGATTCACAGGACATGAGACTGGTCCAAAGAACAAGAAGAACACTCCAGCGTGGGTTTTCGTCTTGATATCCATTTTTGTCACAGTGAGTCTGATTGGAATACTTGTAGTGGCATTTATGCGCAGAAAGAAAAGGGCCACAGAAGCAAGAGATCGAGCAGGTGTGTACCCATGTCGAGCAATAGACTTTTAAGCTGTAACTAGTGTGCGTGCACCTGTGTTAGTGTGTGCGTCTGATTACTGTTCATGACCCTTGCAGAAGCAGGTGCTTGTCCCAACCCAAAAGACCCCACAAGTGGAACAGCAACAGTCTTTCGGGGACTTTCAACTTCCTTATGTTGTAGCTACACTAAGTCTTCAAGTACTGGTAACTTCAAAATAGTTGCTGTTGAGGAGAACAAATCACAAGAAGCTCCAGCAACAATACCAACTAAAGCTTCAATAGTACGGTCAAGTGCTTCGAATTTTAGCTATGCTGAGGTTAAAAGGATCACTAATAACTTTGAAAAGGTTATTGGCCATGGAGGGTTTTCAACTGTCTATTATGGCTGCCTTAATAATGGTTCTGCAGTTGCTGTCAAGATGGTGAAGGATTCATCGTCAGAAATTCAACAGTTTAATGCAGAGGTTGGTATAGAGAATTAATGCATTCAATCGATGGCAAGAATACGTAGGTATATGTTATAATAATTCAGAATTCTATGACCATTTTCTGCAGATTGAGATCTTGCTAAAAATCAATCATAGAAACTTGGTTTCTTTAGTCGGGTTTTGTGAAGAAGGTAATAACGTGATTCTCGTATCGGAGTATATGTCCAATGGAAATCTCTCGGAGCTACTGTCAGGTATGATGCTTCAATAAGACAATCCAATATGAGATGCAGATGATTGTTGATGGATGTCAATGCTGCAATTTCTTCTTTGTATGCTCTAGAAGACATCAGAACTAAGTTTTTCTTTTATTTGTATGCTCATCAAGTACTACCCTTGCTCAGTTGTGAGCAAAAAAAAAATGGCAGTTTCCCAAAACTAAGTTTTTCTTTTATTTTTTCTATTTCTATAAGTTTGTGGGTATTACGTTCTCTACAAAAGTTTACCTATATTAAAAGTTGCATGAACTTTTCGTGCCTTAAAGGGCAAGGTCCTAAAGGCCCTTACATTTTGGGTTAATTTGTACATCTCTTGGTCTCTCAACTTATCTTTTTAGTACTTGATGAATTTAACCTTCAAGAGTAAAATCGACTTTGACCAGCGCATTAATGAACTTTGACTTTGCAATGTTTTTTTTTTAAATTTTATTTTGATCCGTTTGAACCTTGACCTAACGTCTTTGCATGAACATTTATCGTTAACCTTTGACTCGATCAAGGTCTATCTTGAACTTTATCGGATCATTTAGAACCCTTTTTGGTGCCCCTCTTTGTTTAACCATTTGGGCCTATTTGGGTGGCCATTTTGGTCAGCCATGGCACATAATAACTGATCATTAATTTGGACCTCTTAAAGGCTCTTTATGATGGTTGGGGCCTATATAAACCCCAACCCTCTCTCAAGCTCTCCTCTCCTCTCTTTCTTTATATCGAGTTCTGTCTCTCTCACAAGCTTGACTCTCTTGTGAGATCAAGATCTGGTTGTAGTTTGGATTCATTCTTGAGATTAAAATTCAGTTACAGTTCAGATATATTCCTGAGATTCAGATCTGATTGTACTTCAGATCCATTCTTAAGATCCATATTCGGTTGTTATTCGGGTCCAAATCTGGTTGTTCGAATCCATTCTTAAGATCAAAATCTTGTCGTCGTTCACACCCTTACTCACTTGAAATCTGGATCCATATTCATATATAAACTCAGGATCTAAACCCAAATTGAGCCTAGATCATCAAATCCTAGTCAAAAGGTTCTTTAAGGTGGTTCTTGTAGAGGTTATCATTCTCACCTAGTGCAAGTCATGGATTGATTTTTTGCTAGTAGGCGAAAGCTCAGTTGTATCCTAGGAGCATAATTGCATGAGTACCCTTTACACCAAAGTAAGACAACTATCGCTTGAAAGATAGCACATGTATACATGTGCCTCCGAGTATACTTGGTTCAAGCTTAGTTGCTTGACCGACAAAGTGAAGCAAAATTTTCAATAATTTTCAAGCAATAGTCTTGCATATGGCAACTGTGAATGTTGGAAACCAGGATGGGGCCTATATAGACCCTAACCCTCTCTCATTTATCTTATCCCTCTCTTAAGCTCTCCTTTCCTTTCTCTCTCTCATGAATTCTCTATATCAAGTTCTTTCTCTCCCACGAGCCTGGCTCTCTTATGAAATTCAGATCCATCTCTGAGATCCTGGTTATAGCTCAAATCCATTCTTGAGATCTAGATCTGGTTGTAGTTTAGATTCACTTTGAGATCCAAATCTAGTTGTTGTTCGTATCTAGATCCGATTATTGTTCAGATTCTGTTATTGTTTGGATCTACACCCACGTGGAGGCTGGATCCATACCTATATCTAAATTCAAGATCCATACCCAAATTGAGCCTAGATCATCCTATCCTAGTGAAGAGGCTATACAGGATGGTTGATGTCGAGGTTATTGGTTTCACTTAGTGGAGGGCATCGACCAATTTTTTGCGAGTAGATGAAAGCTTGGTTGTATCCTAAGAGTATAGTTGCACGAGTACCCATTGCACTTAAGTAAGGCAACTATCAATTGAAAGATGTCTCAGTTGTGAGACCCACAAAGTAAAGCAAAATTTCGAACATATCCTACATGGGATATGGTACTCCCAAGAAAAAAATTACTCAATGCTTGGAAAGTAAATTTCTAAGTTAAGCTAAAGTAGTTAGTATGTTTTCATGTGAGAATGTGAAAAAATCCTGAATAAAAAAATCCTTACTTGAAATTTGGATCCATACTCATATCTAAACCGTGGATCTAAACCCAAATCAAGCCTAGATCATCAAATCCTAGTCAAAAGGCTGTTCAAGGTAGTTCTTATAAAGGTTATTAGTCTCACCTAATGCAAGTCATGAATTGATTTTTTGCTAGTAGGCATAAGTTCAGTTGTATCCTAGGAGCATAGTTGCATGAGTACCCTTTACACCTAAGTAAGACAACTATCGCTTAAAAGATAGCACATGTATACACATGCTTTCGAGTATACTTGGTTCAAGCTTAGTTGCCTGACCGACAAAGTGAAGCAAAATTTTCAATAATTTTCAAGCAATAGTCTTGCATATGGCAACTGTGAATGTTGGAAACCAGGATGGGGCCTATATAGACCCTAACCCTCTCTCATTTATCTTATCCCTCTCTTAAGCTCTCCTTTCCTTTCTCTCTCTCATGAATTCTCTATATCAAGTTCTTTCTCTCCCACGAGCCTGGCTCTCTTATGAAATTCAGATCCATCTCTGAGATCCTGGTTATAGCTCAAATCCATTCTTGAGATCTAGATCTGGTTGTAGTTTAGATTCACTTTGAGATCCAAATCTAGTTGTTGTTCGTATCTAGATCCGATTATTGTTCAGATTCTGTTATTGTTTGGATCTACACCCACGTGGAGGCTGGATCCATACCTATATCTAAATTCAAGATCCATACCCAAATTGAGCCTAGATCATCCTATCCTAGTGAAGAGGCTATACAGGATGGTTGATGTCGAGGTTATTGGTTTCACTTAGTGGAGGGCATCGACCAATTTTTTGCGAGTAGATGAAAGCTTGGTTGTATCCTAAGAGTATAGTTGCACGAGTACCCATTGCACTTAAGTAAGGCAACTATCAATTGAAAGATGTCTCAGTTGTGAGACCCACAAAGTAAAGCAAAATTTCGAACATATCCTACATGGGATATGGTACTCCCAAGAAAAAAATTACTCAATGCTTGGAAAGTAAATTTCTAAGTTAAGCTAAAGTAGTTAGTATGTTTTCATGTGAGAATGTGAAAAAATCCTGAATAAAAAAATCCTTACTTGAAATTTGGATCCATACTCATATCTAAACCGTGGATCTAAACCCAAATCAAGCCTAGATCATCAAATCCTAGTCAAAAGGCTGTTCAAGGTAGTTCTTATAAAGGTTATTAGTCTCACCTAATGCAAGTCATGAATTGATTTTTTGCTAGTAGGCATAAGTTCAGTTGTATCCTAGGAGCATAGTTGCATGAGTACCCTTTACACCTAAGTAAGACAACTATCGCTTAAAAGATAGCACATGTATACACATGCTTTCGAGTATACTTGGTTCAAGCTTAGTTGCCTGACCCACAAAGTGAAGCAAATTTTTTAATAATTTTCAAGTGATAGTCTTGCATATGGTGATTGTAAATGTTGAAAGCCAGGATGGAGCCTATATAAACCCTAACCCTCTCTCATTTATCTTATCCCTCTCTTAAGCTCTCCTCTCCTTTCTCTCTCTCATGAGTTCTATGTATCGAGTTCTTTCTCTCCCACGAGTATGGCTCCCTTGTAAAATCTAGATCCATCTCTGAGATCCTCGTTATAGTTCAAATCCATTCTTGAGATCTAGATCTGGTTATAGTTTAGATTCACTTTGAGATCCAAATCTAGTTGTTCAGATCTAGATCCAGTTGTTGTTCAGATCCATTCTTAAAATTCAGATCTTGTTGTTGTTTGGATCTATACCCACGTACAGTCTGGATCCATACCTATATCTAAACTCAAGATCCATATCCAATTTGAGCCTAGATCATCCTATCCTAGTGAAGAGGCTATACAGGATGGTTCATGTTGAGGTTATTGGTTTCACCTAGTGCCGGGCATAGATCGATTTTTGCGAGTAGATGAAAGCTCAGTTGTATCCTAAGAGTATAGTTACACGAGTACCCATTGCACCTAAGGTAACTATCATTTGAAAGATGCCTCCATTGCGAGACCCACAAAGTGAAGCAAAATTTCCAACATATCCTACATAGAATATGGCACTCCCAAGGAAGAAATTACTTAGTGCTTGGAAAGTAAATTTCTAATTTAAGCTAAAGTAGTTAGTATGTATGTTTTCATGTGAGAATGTGAGAAAATCCTAAATAAAAGAATCCTTACTTGAATTTTGGATCCATACTCATATCTAAACTCAAAATCTAAACCCAAATCAAGCCTAGATCATCAAATATTAGTCAAAAGGTTGTTGATGAAGGTAGTTCTTGTTGAGGTTATGAGTCTCACCTAATGCAAGTCATGGATTGATTTTTTGCTAGTAGGCAAAAGTTCAGTTGTATCCTAAGAGCATAGTTGTATGAGTACACTTTATACCTAAGTAAGGAAACTAACGCTTAAAAGATAGCACATGTATATGCGTGCCTCTGAGTATACTTAGTTCAAGCTTAGTTGTCTGACCCACAGAGTGAAGCAAATTTTTTAATATTTTTCAAGCGATAGTCTTTCATATGGCGATTGTGAATGTTGAAAACCAGGATGGGGCCCATATAAACCCTAACCCTCTCTCATGTATCTTATCCCTCTCTTAAGCTATCCTCTCCTTTCTTTCTCTCATGAGTTCTCGGTATCGAGTTCTTTCTCTCCCATGATCTTGACTCTCTTGTGAAATCCAGATCCATCTCTAAGTTCCTGGTTATAGTTCAAATCCATTCTTGAGATCTAGATCTGGTTGTAGTTTAAATTCACTTTGAGATCCAAATCTAGTTATTCGGATCTAGATCCGATTGTTGTTTAGATCCATTCTTAAAATTCAGATCCTGTTGTTGTATGGATCTATACCCACGTATAGTCTATATCCATACCTATATTTGAACTCAAGATCCATACCCAATTTGAGCCTAGATCATCCTATCCTAGTGAAGATGCTATCCTTGTTCAAGGTGGTTCATGTCGAGGTTATTGGTTTCACCTAGTGTAGGGTGTAGGCTGATTTTTTGTGAGTAGGCAAAAGCTTGATTGTATCTTAAGAGTATAGTTGCACGAGTACCCATTGTACCTAAGTAACACAACTATCGTTCGAAAGATGCCTTAGTTGTGAGACCCACAAAGTGAAGCAAAATTTCCAACATATCCTACTTGGGATATGGCACTCCCAAGAAAAAATTAATCAGTGCTTGGAAAGTAAATTTCTAAGTTAAGCTAGTGTAGTTAGTATGTTTTCATGTGAGAATGTGAGAAAATCCTAAATAAAAGAAGTGACAAAAGCAAATTAGTCGAGAAGTAAAGGTAGAGTGCTAAGCGCTCTGACCTCTTCCTAACTTGACTGAGATCCAAATAAGAAAACTAAACTAAGTAGCTAAACTTCCTAGAGACTTACACTAGAAACAATCTAAAACTATAGAAAATGATATAAAATTACATAGAGCAGCCTTTCCCTGAAGCAAAGGACAAGGAGGAAGGATGGTGCAACCAATGATATACAATCCCTCGTTTTCAATCCTGAAAAGAGGGAAAAAGACTATTAAAAAATTCTTCTCACAAGCTAAAAAAGAACCCTTAATGAAGAATTTTGACAGACTTTGTTTGTCGCCAGAATGAGCTTAGAGGTAAATTATCCATTTGCCACTAGGTTAGTTAGCAACAGATTTATTATCTTCTAAGCCTGCTAATGGCAGATCCATTATCTATTGCTAGACTACGCCAAGGGGCATTCCACGGGTATTTCAGGCATTTATAGGAGTATTGGTTCAAGAAGCCGAATTCTTTTAGTGTCTACAGTTTCAAAGTCATACGAAACAAATGATCAAGAATATCCCATTTTCATTTGGGTAATATAATTATTGATGGTGGCAAGGCAAACAAGTAGACTACCTTATGCAAAGACCGTTGCAAAAATGATCCCAGCAAATTCCCTAGTGTATGTATAGATAGATAGGATTTTAGGACCTAAAAGTAAATGACTTTAAAATTTCTGAAATTTCTACATTATAAAGTCCAAACTACACATCAAAAAAATTTGATCCAAGGGTCTATGTATACTTTTCAACCATAGAGATCACCCTAAAAATTGTCAAAAAAACACACATGTGATTTTTGAAGGTGGGCACAGCTAGGTAGACCCTTTAGTAGGACAATCCCCTTTGTCCTATGTATATATGGGCTAATATTGGCCACTAATGAAGGTACATAAATCATAGGTACGGAACACAGACGTATTCAGCATGATTTGTTTGCTAAAGGTCAATCCTTAGATCATGCTTTTCTGATGTAAAAATGTGATCTTTTGAGTTATATTTTTTTGGCACATTGTGAGCGCCATTGATTTTTAGACCCCTTTAGAAACCTAATTACTTGTCATAATCGCATGGTTCAAAACAATTTTCTTACAAAACAAACCATGTAGATTACTTCCATAACATTTGATCTACAAAATATTAGAAATTTTTGAAGAAAAAAGTGCTTTCTACTCAATAGTTCGGTACCTTCAATAGTAGCCAATATTTTTTTTGATAGGCAAGCTGGGGTTAGGCAGACCCTTACCAGTTATACAACCATACCAATGGGATTTGAACTTGCGACGTCCAAAAACAAGGTGGTGTGCACTCACTGCTCCTAACCAAACCAATGGGATTTGAACTTGCAACGTTCAAACACAAGGTGGCGTGCACACACTGCTCCTACCAGACATCCGGAGCCCTGTTGGTAGCCAATACTAACCCTATCTATATCTATATATAGAGGTTTCTCTTTGACTTGGCATGAGCTGGCCTTGTTGCCTCCCAGGTGAAATCCTGTAATAGCTGCTGTTTGTGCAATGCTAGACTTCATATTGACAAGGACGAAAATGAAGGTTACTTATTCTGCATTGTGCAAGAGCATATAAGGATGATATCAATGTAATTGCTTTTCAATATTTAGAACCAAATGAAGTACTACTATACAAAGATTGCAGCAACTTTCGTCAATATGAAAAAAAGGCTTAAATGATAAATAGTCCAATATGGAAAAACGAATAGATCCATCATAGCTATTGTTCCCGAATGAAATAAACAGGTTAGAGAAAAAATAGTTCATCAACTGATTTTGGGCTTCACCCTAGAAGGGTTTTTGTGCTTTCGTAGGATGACCTCAATATTTGTTGCACAAGACGTTAGAGTAGAAAAGTATCCGGACATTTGATTATACTCCTTGAAGAAAATTTCATATAGAATAAAATTTCATATGGCATTTTTTTTTTCATATTTTACACGGGGAAACCGCAGCCCGGGGAATGGAGACTTAGTCCGTGGCTAAGACCCTCAACCCCCAGGGCTTATGCTGGGTTTCGGATTATGCAAGGGTTAGCTCCAACGGGAATCAATCCCGAACAACTGGTGGTATGCCAGCCAAGGCCCCCTCCAACTAGGCTGACCCCTTGGGGTTGGATACAAGCATTTTGTACTGTGATCTAATTTTTTGAAAGATTATTTGGCAATGCCATCTAGGCTGTTGTTAAATAGGCAATATTTTCTGCCAGGCGAGAAAAACATAGGGGGAGCATTGACCTGGCAACAGCGGCTTCAAATCGCACTAGGTGCTGCAAAAGGTTGAACTTTTTACTTTGCTTGCTTAATTATTTTCTTTTAGACATCGCCTTTTTTCCCTTATTTTTTTTTTTATAAAATCATCGTTTAAATTGCAGGTTTGGAATATCTACATTCAGGTTGCAAGCCAATGGTCATACATAGGGATGTTAAGACAAAAAATATTCTCTTGGATGAAAATCTAGAAGCCAAATTAGCAGATTTCGGGTTGTCTAAAACTGGAGCTGTTGATGGGTCTACATATTATGCAGCAACCCAAGTTGCAGGAACATGTGGTTACATAGATCCTGAGTATGACTCAACATATATAGAAAACTTATATTCTTTCTATTCATGTTAAATTTTATGCCTTGATTCCTTACTTGGGATGTGGATGTCTGATAGCTCAATATTATTGATTTCCGCAGCTGTTCGAAAGTATATATCATAGGAACTGGTAATATTAACACAAGCACACACATGACAGCTGTGAAAAAGAAGCACATCAATAAAGGGAAAAGGGAAAACATATTCTTTTTCTTTTTGAGAGAGAGAAGAAATTCACTAGTCAAATATACTAATAGAAGACAAGTAGTAGCATGTGATGAGAGATCAACAGAAAACAGCGGAAACGGTCAAAAACATAATACAAAGGGAACACGTATTCATCTATACATGTTCTCCTTGAGCATCCATGCAATAGGCCAACATTTCATGAGTTAGCTGAGAAGCAGTTTCTCATCCATGCTCAATTTTTCACAGGTACTACTACACCCAAATCCTCACCAGGAGGAGCGACGTCTTCAGTTTTGGTGTAGTTCTTTTTGAACTTATAACTGGGAAACCTGCAATATTTTCCACAGGCAATGACCGCTATAATCTCGTCCAATGGGTCAGACCCAGGATTTTTAGGGGAGACATGGAGAGCATAGTTGATCCTAGGCTGCAAGGTTATTACTGCAACATCAACTCCATATGGGAAGTTGTTGAAATAGCAAAGAAGGCCACCGAACAGGCTCCAAATGCGAGACCCGAAGTGACCGAGATTGTGAATGCTTTGAATGAGGCAATGAAGATGGAAAATTCATGGAAGTACGGAGTTCCAACATCAGAAAATTTCAGCAGTTTTTCAGGAGTCGATACACTAGCTAATCCATTTCCAAGGTAATCTCATGCTTGTCTACTGCTATCACAAATACCTACCTACTTTTAATTTCGAACTGTTTCACATGAGTATCTCTTCCCAAGTGAAAATCACCAAAGGTTTAATTCTCCTCCTCAAGTCAATTTCCTCCTGGACATTCAAGAATATGTAATGTTATTGGTATTTCAATGAAAGCCTATAAATTGTGATTTGTTTCTTGTTTTTGCTGTTCGTTTTATCATGTGTTCGTACGTTTCCCTCCTAGTACACCTTTTTTTTTTTATTTTACTGAATCAGTAGGAGATTATACAAATCAGGAGGACGAGTGTGATGAGATATCACAACAGCCCAAGAGCAGTTACATGAAAAAAAAAGAAGAACAAGAGTCCCTCAAGGGGCTTGTCAATTGAACTGGATCCACACACGTGGTTTTCGTTATTGTGGGTGGTTCCTACAAAGTATCGGTATACAATACTTGAATTGGCGATGTAGATGCAATAGCAGCATCTGTCCCCAAAAAGATCACCGCTTTTACTTTCCTTTTATGATAAATACAATTGTGATAGCCTAATATTTTCCTATGGTTGGATGGTTATGCTGAATGGTAGATTTTCTTAATCTGCCACTCTTTGGTAATGGTCTTCACCTCTTGGGCTTAAAGTTCTGATTTATGATAAACAAACCACTCAGATATGCCATCAAGAAAGCCACTGATAAGGTCCAGTCCAACTGTCCGACTTGGGCGTCTTTCTAGTGTATGCTCGTCCCACTTGCAATGTACAAGAATAATGTCTTCCAAAAACAAATGTTCCGTACCTCCCATCATGCTGTAGCTATAACAGGTCAGGCATTACTCAGCCCGAAACTGGTCCTTTAACGAATGAAAGACATGATCAGATCCATCTGACGTGTGTTGACATTTTGAATCGGGTCCAACCCTGACGACTCCATTTGACACGAGGCACTAATGAAGGCTTTAGTGGAAAGTTATTGGAGGAGTTAAGTGAATGCGAAGAGTTCACATTCAATGTGACATATAAAGCGTTCACATACATGAATGCCATGTATGTAACCCGATACTCTCCTCCCACTATAAATTGAGACAAGGTTGCTTGATGAGGGCAACCAAGGTGTCCTTGGGCTCATTGTAGGCGTCGATAGGATAAGGAGAACACCGTACACTTACGCCAACACTCATTTCATCTTTGGTGTCTACCGGTATGTATTCTTGATTTTACATTTCGGTTATATTTTAAGAACGCCAATATTGGGTTATGGGCCCACACTTTGCATTCGTTGGGCATGTGGGTGTGTCGGCGTTCATGCGACACTCAACAGATTTTGTATCGGAAAACTTTTCTCCCGTCATATTCCAATTTGGTTTTGGAAAGTCGGATGGCGACGAAGGAGGAGTTGACCAGGGCACCACCACCTGCGGGTTGACAACTGTTGTTTCCATCCCACAAAGGAGGTGATGGTCGCCGCGATGCCAAAATCCCATTTTTTGCTATGTTTTTTTTAAGGATAAATGTATTATTGAATCAGTAGGAGATTATACAAATCAGGAGGACAAGTGTGATGAGATATCATTGTTGGACATATGGATCGGGTCTAACCCATTAAGTTACCCGATTTGACATTAAAAGCATAGTGGGGTAGTGGGTTGCATAGTGGAGGATGGTTAATGCATAGTGGAGGAGGTTACGTGAATGTAGAGTGTCCACATTCACTGAACCACCTCCCTTACCTCCACTATATAAAGAGGTGGCTGGGCAATGTATGATGAGAAACGATTGCCATATAGTATAGCCTAGCGTACATTCAGTTCAGTGGGTTCAGGGTCCTGCTCATCATCGACCTTAGGTCTGGGCTCATCGTGGGCGTCGACAGGCTAAGGAGAATGTCGAATACCCTCCACGCGCTCTATGGCAACTACATGTATGCTTTCTGTGTTTGATTATGCAGAAAATGCCAACATTGGGTTATAGGCCCATGGACTACCACACATTCTGTTGCACGTGCAGGCGCGTAGGGCCTTTCGGTGTTGTCTAAATTCTGGCCACGCATCGGTACTGCTGACCGCATGTTGTTGTGGGGTGACATGGGTCACAGGTCATTCCGACAGCCTGCCGCAAACAACGACAGATGATAGCGAATGGTTTGATCTTTGTATTGATCTTTATCTCCCTCACCAGCATCTTTAGTATGGATGGCAGTGGACCGGGGGAAAACCAGGCATCGTCTCACCTAGTTCCATTTGGACCACGGAGGGAGGACATGAAATGGAGATGGAGGTGGGGATAAAGGTTAAAATCAAAACCGATGTGGGGATGGACTTACGCTTTCTCCCATCTTGTCCTCTCCACGTCCTTGATCCCTGCCCTGCCCCAACCCCTATCTCTCTTTAAGAGGGGAAATGTGGCCCGCCTAGCCCATTTGGATCGGGGACGGAGGAAGTGATGAAGGGTAGGATTTTGAGATGGGGCGGATTTGGTGACCTTGTTCCCTGCCCCGGTCCATTGCCATCCCTATTCTTAGACTTCTTCGACCGAATGGTTTCGGGTTTGGTCTTGGAGCACTTTATCCGGAAATTAGCAACACCAAGACCTCTCTGGAATGCAGCTTCTCAGATTCTACTGGCTGTTGGCTACTGGCAGCATGATCATGGCCATGGCATTGCCCGGATCCCTCTATATTGGGTCTAGCTTACACAGACAAGGTGGGTTTCTTTTATTAGACAAGGTAAACCATCCACCACCAAGTGGCAAATCTGACAAGTTTCACTTGTTCAAAAGCTCTGCAAACCGATGCGTACCATGCACAACCTGATAGATGTTATTTGACTTCTCCGATAAGAGAAGGGCATTGAAGTCATCACCAACACACCAAAGCAACTCTGATCTAGCCCCCTGCTGGTCCTGTTTGAAAGAGTGAGAGAGACGATAATGAGAAGAGAAAACCTGCTTGTTCACACTTTTGTGACCGCAAGATTTATATATTTTATTCAATTGGGAATACATATTTGATATACATTGAGTATAGTAAAACAATAAAAGATAACAATAACAAGATAACTAATCCACGATAATGTTGATAATGATTCACGATAATAGTGAAAGTTTCTCCATGATAATATTGTTGTGCACTTGTTTCATGCACATTGTTGTCACACATCTAGCAGCTGCATTCGAGGAGCAAATCACTGAACGCTATCTTTAAATGGTAACTGAATCACTATCTTCGACAAGTCAAGAGAATTGTCTCCTCTTGGTGTGCCTACATTAGAGGAGTTGGTAATCCAGAGATCAACCTAGATTAATATCATCCTTATCATTTTGAGTTACCAATTGTGAGGGACTCATCTTATCACGCCCCTGCAAGCTTAACCGGGGGGCGCACATTGAGCTTGTGCCAGAGATTGACAAATTGCGTGAGAGAAAGTGGTTTAGTTAGTCCATCCGCAATCTGATTATGCGAGGAGATGAACTGGACTTAAAGATGACCCTTGCAAACATGGTCTCGAACAAAATGGAAGTCAATTCCAATATGCTTGGTCCAAGCGTGAAAGATAGGGTTGCAGCAAGATATAGAGCCCCAATGTTGTTGCACCAGAGCATAGGAGGTGTGTGGGAAGGAAATTTGAGTTCACATAGGAGGGAGTGTAACCATAGTAGATCAGACGCAACACAGGCCAGTGCTTTGTATTCAACCTCTATACTAGAACAAGCGATGGTCTTTTGTTTGCGAGACGACGAAGAGATAACATTAGGACCAAGAAAGACAACGAAGCCAATAGTAGATTTGCGATCATCAGAGCAACCCACCCAGTCCATATCTGAGTAGGCACTGAGCTGAAGCGATGAAGGGGACTGAAGAAGTAGGCTATGAATGCATTTTACGGTTGACCAGTGAGCATCAATCAGATGATGCATGAACTGGCAAACTTTATTGACAACAAATGTGATATTGGGATGAGTAAGAGATAATATTATAGGCCACCAACAATGCTGCGATAAAGTTTGGGATTCTGGGCTAAGGACGAGCCATCTTCGGATAACTTAGAGGCGACACTCATCGATGTGGAAGTGGGTTTGGCATCAGCCATGCACGCGCGTTGGAGGAGAGTAAGAGTGTAGAGGCACTGAGAAAGGATCATGCCAGCAGAAGAAGAAAGTACCTCGATACCAAGAAAGTAACTCAGCTGCCCAAGATCCTTAATGGAAAAAGGCACACCAGGACGAGAAATAAGTTGAGAGATTGTGGTGGAGGTGTTGCCGGTGATGACAATGTCGTCTACATAAACTAAAATATATATATGAACATTACCTCAATGAAAAATAAAAAGGGAAGCATCAGACTGAGAAATAAGAAAACCATGAGAAACCAAGTAAGAACTGAGCCGCTGGTACCAGGCCCGCGGAGACTGCTTAAGACCATAGAGTGCCCGCTCAAGTTTGTGCACATGATTTGGAAACTGGAGATGCACGATGCTAGGGAGTTGGCTCAAATAGATGTCTTCAGTCAAGAAGCTATTGAGAAATGCATTGTTAAAGTCCAGTTGACGAATGGGCTACTGAAAAAAGACTGTGAGAGATAGAACCACGCGAATAGTGGTGGGCTTAACAACGAGATTGTAGGTCTCAAAGAAATCAACACCTTCCTCTTGAAGAAAATCTTGGGCAACAAGGCGAGCCTTATAACGAGCAAGAGAGCCTTCTGCATGCCGTTTGATGTGGTACACCCACTTAGAACCGACTATATTCAGCTGCGGTTGAGGAGGAACACGATGCTAGGTGTGGTTTTGTAAGAGTGCAAACTCATTCTCCACGGCAGAGCACCAGTGGTTATGATTAACGGCGTGTTTATAGGTGGTTGGTTCAGTCTCGAGAAGATGGGTACTAAAGACCAAAAAAGAAATGGAGTACAGAGATGCTAAAAAGGATTTGGGTTTAAGGGAATCCGTCATGGACCGGGTTACCATTGGGTGAGTATGATCGGGAGGCCAGGTGAGGGGTGGAACGGGGACAGGCTCAGGAGAAGGAGCCACAAGGCCAGGAGAAAGAGACTCAGGTAGGGGAGAGACAAGAGAACATGACCTAGGGGATTCAAGCTGAGAAGACGCGGGGGAGGGAGAGGAAGGAATCGAGTTAGGCATAGGTTCTAGAGTAGGTCAGGGTGGTGAACCAACAGAGGAGGGTGATGGCTTAACTAACACCATCATGGGGGAGACACCCCATTGATCAAGAGCATCCATAGTAAAAGGAGAGGACATTCTTGAAGAGGCAAAGTGAGATTCATCAAAGAGAACATGGCGGGAGACATAAACATGGGAAATTAGAGGATGAAAATAGATGTAACCCTTATGATGAGGAGGATACCCGAGAAAGATACAAGCTTTGGTTTTTGGTTGAAACTTGGTGGAGTTGTAAGAAGTGATAAGAGGATAGCAGACACAACCAAAAATACAAAGATGATGATATTTAAGGGATTGGTTAAGGAAAAGTTCAAAAGGGGTTTTGCGATTAAGGACAAGAGTAGTTAAGCAATTGATAAGATAGACCGCAATACAAAATGCATCAACCCAGAAGCCATGAGAAAGAGATGCATGACTTAAGAGATTAAGTCTCGTTTCCACAACATGTCGGTGCTTTCGCTCTAGCAGCCCATTTTGTTCAGGTGTGTGAGGGCAGGAGAAACGATGAAACATGACATTGGTTTGGAGATACATCTCAAACTCGCTACTTGTGAACTCACCACCATTATCTAATTGAAAAGATTTAATACAATACTCAGTTTGACTTTCAATAATAGGCTTGAAACTGGTGAAGCAGGCAAAAACTTGAGACTTTGTTGTTAAAGGAAAAAGCCATGAAAACCGACTGAAGCCATCCATGATTAGGAGGTAAAACAAAAAATCTTCACAAGATGCAACCAGAGCAGGGCCCCAGAGATCGGCATGCAAGAGTTTAAGAGGATGTGAACTATAAGACAAGGAACGTCCAAATGAAAGTTTTTGATCTTTTCCAATAAGACAATGTTCACAAATAGTAGTACTTTTAATATTAAAGGAAATAACATTGGTAGATTTAAGGAAAGAGATGATTTTCTTGTTCACATGCCCGAGACGATGATGCCAAAGATCAAATATAGACGAAAGTCCTTCATAGGCCGCCATCATCGAGGTGTCGCTCACCTTAATTAGATAGAGGCCCATGTTGGTTTTTGATCTGTGAAGAGGAATCTTGCATGTCTGTCGATCCATAACAAAAAATGCAATGGGGGTGAATTCAAAAACACAATCAATGTTCTCCATGAATTTTCCCACAGATAATAAATTTTTGATAATGGCGGGAACGTGAAGAACATTCTTTAAAGTAAATTAAGAGCCTTTGGAGAATAAAGCGAAATCACCAATATGAGATATGGATAACGTCTTACCATTCCTGATCATAATGAAATTGTTGCCTAGATAGGAGGATTTGTTTGTAAACTGATGATCATACATGGTCAAGTGATTGATAGCACCAGTGTTAGGGTACCAATGGTCATCAGTTATCCGGTGTAGAAACATAGCTGAGAAAGCTTTGGAAATATCCCAACAGTTTTTCGTAGCATTATCGCGTTTGCCGCAATACTGGCAGATGATAGGGCCCTGTTGATTTGGGGAACTGTTGGGAAGTTGATTTGAATTTTCGGAGTTAGGTTTGTTCTGAACATGACCATGATTCCATTGGCTCCTATAGAGCCACGTCCGCGACCTCATCCTCTAGAGGTCGTAAAGGCGATTTGAGATGCTTTTGGAATTTTGATTTGCGTAGGATAAAGCATAATGACTCACCTTTCTTGATTGATCAAGAGATCCTACAGGTCAACAAACGAGTGGCAAGTAGCTTCGGTGGTAATGAAAGTAACAAAACTCTCATATTCGATCGGAATACCATTGAGAGTGATTTGCACTAAGCCAGAATCATCAATTGGACTATTTGCAGTAGCAAGGGAGTCAGCCAAAAACATGATTTTATTTAGGTATGTGTCCATGCCCATGCTTTTTTTCTTGATAAAGGTATGATCCTTCTTCAGAAGCATGATTCTTAGCGGTGATTGAGATCCATGAGACTTTTCTAGCACGAGCTAGGCGTCTCGTGCGGTCTTGGTTCTCATGATTTGGCTAAGTACAGACTCAGAGATGGTAGACTTAGTCTAGCTTAAGGCAAGTTGATCAGATTTGCGCCAAGTGTAGAACTCAGGATTTGCCTCTTGTTTTCGGTCTTCTAAGAGAATGAACTCAAGAGGTTGAGAAGAAGAGCCATCTACGAATTGAAGAAGATCTTGACTCAACATTACTGACTCAAATTGAGATCTCCAGAGAAGGTAGTTTTTTTTTTATTCAACTTGATTGATACAAGACTCGCAACAACATTCCACCGGGTTGAGGCAATGCTGGAAGCCATTGAAGCTCTCGAATGAGCTTGTGGCTCTGATACCATGAAAGAGTGAGAGAGACGATAATGAGAAGAGAAAACCCGCTTGTTCACACTTTTGTGACTGCAAGATTTATATATTTTATTCAGTTGGGTATACATATTCGATATACACTGAGTACAGTAAAAGATAACAATAACAGGATGACCAATCCACAAAAATGTTGATAATGATTCACGATAATAGTGAAAGCTGCTCCACGATAATATAGTTGTGCACTTGTTTCACACACATTGTTGTCACACATCTAGAAGCTACATTTGAGGAACAAATCGTTGAATGCTATCTTCAAATGGTAACTGAATCACTATCTTCAACAAGTCAAGAGAACCAACTCCTCTTGGCATGTCGACATTAGAGAAGTTGGTAATCTAGAGATCAATATGGATTAATATCATCCTTATCATTCTGAGTTACCGGTTGTGGGGGACTCATCTTATCACGGTTCACTCCAAAAAAGTCACTTACGATCACTCGTGACCGAGCCATACAAGGACATTAAACGCAAAGCATCACCCCCATTACTATCCGAGAAGTCAATAGCGATCGAGAAACAACCAATTTGCACACTGGTCCCCATATAAGAAGCACTCCGTAGAACAAGCTCACCACCCGCCTGGCCGTGGGAGGGTACGCGAAATTGGCACCCCACCACAACTGATTAACCCAACTATGGTCAATATGCTGCAGCTTGGTTTTCGAGAGGCAGAAAATATCAAATTTAATTATGTCTTGATGAAGTTAGATACAAAGATTTGCTTCTCGACAGCTGCCAAACCCCTAATATTCCACATTTCGTTCTTCATCAATAACATTGGAAAAATGAAACCCCAAACACGCAAGAGAACCTTAGTGGGAAGCAAGCTGTCCAACGGTGTTTGCGACACTGCTGCACGAGGTTGTCAAAGGCGGACAAGACGTTGTCCCTCCAAGGGTCGTCCAACCGCACCCCCAAGGCCGACCGCACCACATCATGATAAGAAGGCATTTTGTAGACCGGACAAATATTAGCTATAGCATCAGCCATTGCTTGTAAAAAAAATGTTTTAGCAACATTAAAAAGAATGTAATTCTCTTAAATAAATCAAGCTGCACGAGGTTGTCCCTTCAACTTATTTTTTTGAACACATGGCTCTACGAATATCTATTTTGGATCCAGGACTTTTTCTTGGAGCAACAAAACATGTTATCTACTTCCACTTGGTGATGGAGTTATAAGAGAATTCCCCTTGTCTTTTTTATTAGTCAGAGACTCAACTTCTTCAATTTCATCATTATCCCCATCATCATCTCCAACACTAGAAAATGTAGCATTTGTCGCTTTGTGATTTTGCCCTTATGTCTCTTCTTATTTCAGTGTTTCGAGCATCACTCTTGCTCGATGTCTTTCATTTATTCCTACTCTTTTGCAAGCTGAAACATTTCCACCAACTCTTGTTATATGTTCATTCAATCTAAAAACTTCTTCTAGGATTTTTCTTTTGAGGTTCAATCATGGATCCAAACTCCCATCCTGGATCCTCAGATGCCATTTTCAAATTTCACATAACACCCTTAAAATGAACTAAATAATGCTCCAATAAATAAATAATGTGATATCATTAAATATCTATAGTTCTATTCCTATGAATAAACAATATAAGAATATTTGATAATTGAAAAAGAGTAATCACAAGTTCACAACAAATTGTCAAAGTAGTCAGTTAATTATATTCTAATAATCAAACCATAAAGCTATAACTAATAAGAATAAAACCACAATAATAAGCATACGGCATAAGAACTATGAATAATTGTTCTTTTATTAAAAAAAAAAAACTCTGTTTAACTATTAAGGAGGAATGAACTAGGAATCATTCTTTTTATTACCAAAAAAAAACTGTGTTAGTTGTTAAGGCAAAGGGGGCTTTTGAGAAGGTTGGTTACATAACCTTTTCTGTGTTGAAGATGAGAGAGAGAGAGAGTGGTTACAGTTAGACAACCTTTTTTGTGTTGAAGATGAGAGAGATAGAGAATGGTTACAGTTAGACAACCTTTTCTGTTTTGAAGATGAATTAAGAATGAAGATAAGAGAGAGGCTGATTAACATAGGCACTACACTTGGCAGAGAGAGAGAGAGAGAGAGAGAGAGAGAGCATTACCGTAGGCAGTAGGCACCGCTGCAGGCTACTGGATGGGATCATGGGAGGCAGTTCGATGGAGGGAGGCACCAGACGATAGGCAGAGGTAGTGTTGCGCCGCAATGGGAGACGCAGGTGGGGGGGAGATGAAAATGAAGGCGCGGGAGTTAGGATTATCACCCCCGCCCCCCCCCCCCCCCCCCCCCCCCCCCTCCCTTCCCACAGCTATGTTTTACTGTTTTTTTTTTTTGCATGTATGTGTAAACTGATTCAGGGCCAGTTGAGGGCGATCTTGGCGATTCTGGCATAAATCGCGTGATTTGTGTTGGGGCCCTGTAGCAAATCGTTAGAGGGCCGATTCAGACTTATTTTAGGCAGTGTTTGGAATTTCAGCGTCCATCTGGGGGAAGGACACATGAAATCCACAAATTCAGTGGATTTGGTATTTACCACCTGCTTATTTGGGAGTACCATCAAAATTCTGGCAAAAACTTCCAAATCCATTATTGAAGCTGCTTGGGAGGATGTGCGGATTTCATAGTTACCTCTTTAGGTTCACGGATTCCAAACTGACATGCAAATATGGTTTTTGCATTTTCCTTTGAGAGGTTACTAAGGAGCTTGGACTTGATGTACACCACCACTATGAATCCTGTGAAAGTCAGAACGGAAAAAACCAAAAATTGTTCAGTTATCAAAGGTTGTCGCTGAACTTCTCAATATATAATAACCTCTGTGCTAAGAAAATGACAAAAAACAGAAAGATAAAAGAATTTTTAACCTTACAGAATTGGCAAAAATAGTTCATTGGTAGAGTTGTACAAACATGACAAGGAATTAAATTTTGAAGTGGAGTTCAAGCTTCTAGGACAAATAACAACAGAGTCAAAGAAAAAAAAAAACCTTTTTGAAAAAGAAAGCATGGGTATCTTAAATCTTACACATTTTCAGTTTCCCTAATAAAAATCTGCAAAAAGAAAACCGAGAAATGGATTAGAATGGGTGTTGGCAGCAGTACAAAATGCTTTTCAGAAGATCACAATCTAAGCAAATGTTAAAAGAAAAAATAATCCAATGCTTGCATAAGACCACTACAAGAAAATTGCTAATTAGCGACGGAACTTTGCGACAGATTTTTTTCCGTCTCAAAGTTGTGACGGATTAGCGAGAGAAAACCATCCGAAATATTTACGACATTAGCGACGGAATGTTGTTCGTCGCTAATCTGCTGCTACTTCACGACAGATTACACGATGGAAAAAATTTCGTCGCTATTTTGCGATGAAAATATTCCATCGCAAATTATCGATGTAAAACTCCCATTTAGGGCACAAATTTTTTCTTTTTCCATATCTCTCTCTCTCACTCGTGTTGCTCGCCCCGTCCAAACTTGTGCTTGCCGGCGACCGCCCCGACAACCTGCCGCTATCCGGCGACCTTTCGGCCACCTCCTGCTCTCTGGCGACATCGCAGTCGATCCAGGTTTCCTTCAGACGAGCTCCCCTTTGGCAAGCTATTGCCGAGGACCTTGCCATCTCCCTCAGGTAACCTGATCTCTCTCCCTCTCTCGTTCCCTCGCTTTGCTCCCCTCTCTCTGGGATCTATCCGGCGACAGCATCACCGATCCCCTTGCAACCTCCTTGACCCCTGCTCCTTCTCCTTGGGTTCTCACCCTCGGTCCTGCGCAGCTCGTTGGAGCCCCGGCATCGCGATCGACCATTGTTGTTGCCCATCTGCCTTGACTCTCTCATCCCCTCTTCTTGCACACCCTCTCTCCTCTGCGTTTTTGATGACACTGCCACCACCCTCGCTCTCTATCATCGATCCGCGCCAACACTACCATCAGCAACCGCCGGCTCCTCCCATAGGTAAAACCCCTCCTCCACTTGTTTCATGTTGGTGGGTCGCCGGAGCAGCCAGAGGGCCAGCTCTACCGAGTCCTCTTGGTTCTGATCGGAGGGCCAGCAGGGGGCCGACGGCTCCCTGCCATCTTCTCCACCCCCCACCCCCACCTCCACTTCATAATCGTTTGTCGGAGGGGCGACAGTGGGCCAGTGGCCCTGTCGCACCCTCCCTCTCTGATGGGTAGTCGGACCCTATTACTGTGCCGCTGGAGCTGACAAAGCTTTTGGTTGTGACATTGTCGACTCACATTACAAAGCATGCCTTTATGCTGGAGTCAACATTAGTGGCATCAATGTTGAAGTTATGCCTGAACAGGTCAATCTCTATCTCTACATGATTTATCTAGTTTGGTCTAAAGTTTGTTCCATCATGACTCTTAAATCTCAAATTGTTGCTTACTCTGTTCCTGCTTCCCTAGTCCTATTTTTCATTTTTAGATTTGTGCTTTTGTATTAACAGTGGGAGTTCCAAGTTGGTCCTGTTGTTGGTATTTCTGCTGGAGATGAGCTATGGGTTGCTCGCTACATTCTTGAGGTATCCAGAATTGCTTTTGTGATTAAGTTATGGGTTTTCCATTTTTTTTTATTTCTGATGCTTATATTTTCTTCTGCAATGTGCTTATGCACGCTCTTTTTCTTTGATAAAACAGAGGATCACAAAAAATGTTGGAGTTGTTCTCTCCTTTGACCCGAAACCTATTCTGGTAATTCAAATATCCCTTGTCTGTTTGCATTGATTGTTTTGTTTCTTTTTGGTTTGCTATCAAACATACATAGGGTAATCACAAAATGAAATTGTAAAACAGTCTCATATTGGTGCATAGATATTTGCATTGCTTGTTTCTTTTAAGCATTCTAATGATTGTGTCGATTAATCACAACTTTTGATTTTAGATCTTTCATTTTTGTATTTTCTCTACATTAACTGAAATGTAAAGTTTTTTTGTTTTTTGATTTCTGGGATTTTGTTCATGTGAAAGAGATGGCATTGTCGTATAAACATTTGTTATTTTAGTTTTCATTCATCAGTAGTGTAATAACCACGATTTTTTTTAAAGCTTATGTGATTTGGGCCCAGGATCCAAGTCGCGGATTCGGGACCCATAAAGGGGTCTTTATATATATATTTATTTCGTAAAACCTATATGTACTTACGTAAGTGCAAAATTCTTAATTAGGCAAATTATTCAAGAGATAACTATGTATATAATGTATATAGGGGCTTGGGATCCACATTTTGGATCCAATACCCAGATAGGATCCATTTGGATATAGGTAAAATACCCTATATATTCGTATACCTGATTAAATATATATAAAAATATATATTATATGAGTATTTTTAGGGGATCCAATCCGTGGATCCATACCAAGTGGGAGGCAAGGGTCCGGTCGGGTTTGGATCCTGAGCCGCAGGTCGCAGACCCGGACCCGGCCCTCTCGTTAAAATATATATATATATATAAAATTTAATTTAAGGGCAAGAAGCTCTTGGACCCGGGTCGGACCCGACCCGGATCCGTAACCCGATAGGGTTTTTAAAACCCTATATCGGGCTGCATTTGTTTTAAAAGAGGGAAAGAGCAAGAATCGTGCCTAGGGCACGATTCCTGCCCTTTCTAAAGGGGGAAAGGAAGGAAGGGGGAGGGGGGGGTCGACTGGCGTAACCGATCCCCACCCATCTCGGCATGGAAGGGGGGGGGGGGGGGGGGGGGGGGAATCAACCGATAAAAGGGAGTGGAGAGGGGGTCTCTTCCCTCGTCTCCCTCGTTTCTCCCATCCCTCGTTTCTCTCTCTCTCTCTCATGTGGGCGAGCATTGGGGAGGTGGAGGTCGCCGAAAAACCGCAGCCACCAACAACCACCGCAGCCACGGTGGGTACCCTTGTCACAGCAGCCGCAAGGGACGCGACTGCAGCTTTCGATCGCCGGAGAGTTCGCCGAAAAATTTCGTCAAGAGGTACGGGCTCTCTCTTGAAATCAAATAAGAAATGGAATGTAGATTGAATTCCATGTAGCACCTCCATGGAGGTCTATGAAAAAGGGAATAAAATCGGGTATATATTTCTCTTTTGTGCTAAACAAAATACATTTCATGAAAAAAAAAGGAGAGAAAAAAAAAAGGTTATTGTATGCTTACACCATGATATTCACGTCCTTCTGTGGAGGATCCTTGCTATGGATAGTAGGGATGCATATAAACTCGAGTTAAATGACCTTTTATGCATGTAGATAGAGAAAAATTTCTGTGCACATTTTTGTTGTTTTGTAACACACATTCTGTTCTGGCCTATGTTCACAGCACACGTAGATGCATAAGAGCCTTATGTATGCATAGATATGATTTACCATAAGTGTATGTACCAATATAAATCTGGTCTTGTACAACACACCTAAAACAGACCATGTACGAGATACATGGATCTGTTTGGAACACACACACACACACACACATATATATATATATATATATATATATATATATATATATATATATATATATATGTGTGTGTGTGTGTGTGTGTGTGTGTGTGTATGTGTGTGTGTGTGTATGTGTGTGTGTGTGCGTACTTATACATATATCATAATCCATTAGTATGAATTGGACCCATTCATTACCACTTTTGGTGATGTCTCACAGTCCGATGAGTGGAAAGAATATACACATATTTACACCCTATTGTCATGAGAAGTTTATCAATGAAAAATTCAGAGTTAGTATGTTTAATCTGGCAGCGTCTACCGATTCTTCATGTGATTGTGAAACCCATTTCTGTAAGATGTATGTAGATGGACTGGTGTGAATTCTGTTTAAAGTAAATATACGTGACTGATACTATTACATGTAGAAAATTTGGTAAACCTTTCAAAAAAAAATGTTTTCTGCTGAATTACAACTATGAACTGCATGTGCATCTGATGATTCTGATCAGTTGGTTGGCCTGGTGTTATAGCTGCAGGTTTGCATCTTGGGGTCTTTTTATTTCTTTTAGTTGTCTGTAGAATTATTAGTTCAAAAGGTTTTCTAAGCTACAACATCATATAATGCTGGGTTCAGCCAACATCATAGTAATATTGTTGAGCGTTTATTATCTATTGGCAGTTAAGCTGCAGATTGTTATAAATCATGTCATGCATTTAGCCTGATTGGTACTCGTGCAAACTCAGATGCTATTCATTATTTAGTTGGATTGACTTTTTCACGGACCATTATGTTGGGTTGACCACATGTCTCTGGATAATGAAACTGGGTTGAACCCTAGTCAATTAAGTCGGCAAAGCCTGAATAGCCAATTTCAAGAAAAATCTTATATAAACTTGATGTTATTTTAAATCCATAATTTGACTCATAGTGTGTGTTCTAAATTTCCAGACCCTAGTTGTGGGCAGGTAAGTTGTCTTTCAATACATGTTACGAATGGAAAGTCTCATGTTTTGACTATGTATACCTCTACTGGTGTTATGTATGTTCCACATGCCTATTGGTTGTGTTATGCTTATTCAGGGTGATGTTTTATTATGTGCTTAAACTTGATAAATAATCCTTGTTCGAAATTATTGTTGTAAGTGAGTGTACTTGTGCATGTACACATATGGAATTTAGATGCTTTTGCAGGGTCAAAATGGCATGGTTGTTTGTATGTTTTAATTGGATTGATTCATGAATGAACTCTTGTATTGGACACGAGTATGTGCATGTCATGAAAACATGCATTTAATGTGGGTGTGTGAATTTATGCTTATGCCTATGAAATTATTGTTTTATGCACAACTTGCATACATGAATGCGCATTGAAAAGCATGTGAAAAGAATGCATAAGTGGCATACTCTTTAGGATTCTTTGCTTATGAATGTAGTGATGATCAAATTGGATCATCAGGGGCTGGGTGAGCCTCGAGAACCAGTTGTTCTCGAATTTAGTTATTTTGATGCATTGCAACAAATCAAATGTGATATTAATGTTTTACCGCACTGTTCTATGTGGTCACGGGCTGTGGTCCCGTGAAGAAGCTTAGCATGCTGATGTGCAAGCTTATGTTATTAATTTTGCATGTAAATTTGCAAATGTAAAGGAAATGAATTAATAACCAGATAAAAGAAAGTAAAGAACAGTGTAATTCACTTTCTCCTTAATGTCTCTGCTTTAGCGTGAGAATCTTGGATATTGCGGTTTAGGGGAAACCGTGAGGATACAAAAACTCCGTGTGCGTTTTGTTGCCCCTGAACCCGATATTGAGGTTCTTCTCCTGACCACGGTTTTAGGGAGAGTTCGCCACTTTACCCGGGAGTGGTGTGTTAGTCACAACTGTGAGTTTGTTTGGTATACCAAGAAAGTGGCGCCAGTGGATGCTGTTTTCTATGGTGTCCTCGACTTTGGATGTTGTTTTCCAAGGTTCCGATTGATGGTGTTGTTTCCTGATATCGGTCGAGGGCTAAGTTTGGAACCCGGTAATAAAATACAAATTGTGTGTTAAGCTACCCCGGGAACCCTACTTGACCTCGGGGATTGTACCTGTTTGGTGTATCCGCAGGCAATGGTAAATTAAAAAGAGAAATTTAAAGATTGTGTGCATTTAATAAGACATGCATATGGAAAGAGGGGGAGCTTAAATGAGAGATAATAACGGTTCATGCATCGCACATAAGTCATGCATATTCTTGCTATGCATTAGTTCATGCATGTTTACCTGTTCACTTGGTTGTTATATGTGGATTATTGCATAATGTTGATCTCGTTTGCATTTAATTGCCTTATTGATTTAATTGTGATCACTGTTACATATTTCGTGTTCCCTCCTGGTAAATGTTTAATTATTCATGAATGGTTAATTGTCTTATGAATTGATTTTAACCGCATTCCTCAAAATATTACATGGATCTTGTTTATGCTCTTTTTCTTATTTGATTCATTAGGGAAACCTGTACGCAGAATTCTTCGGATTTCTGACCATCTCATTTTATTGGTTTTTCCCAGACACAAGTGATCAGTGAAATTGACTCGCTTCTGAGGGGATACGAGGGTCACAATTGCTTCAGACGGCTTCACTTACGGACATCGTGGCTATACTTTTATTTTCTTTTAGTTCTTCTTATTTTCTGTAATTTGTTATTTCACTGTTGACATTGAACATATTACTCTTATTGATTCATTAATAAAAGAGTTCAGTGGATTGGTTATGAGTGATAAATGTAAGTTGGTTTGTGGTTATCCAACTGAAATTGGAATTGTAGGGACCCCAGGTCTCTGGGAAGTTTTCCGCAACTCTTAGAAAAAAAAATTCTGCATTTTTCAAAGGTATGAGTTGGGGTCGTTACAGGTTTTGTATCAGAGCCACCACAAAGACTTACACTTTTATCATCTTTTTGTGTTAAATTTCTAAATTTTGGTATATGAGCCCTGTCCTGAAGCGTCGACAAGTGTGACTCGTCCTCCAGAGCAGTCTTCTTCACTGGTATGGCTATTTAATACTTTTACTTAAAGTATGTGAATTTTGTGTGATTGATTGAAATTATAGTTTAATATTCTTTGTTGTGAATTTAAAAGTCTTGGGGTGATTTCATGAACGATTATTGTTCGTGATCAACCCTAAGGGGGTAGGATCAGTAGGAGTCTAATTTG
Source organism: Nuphar pumila (assembly GCF_984573655.1). Classification (NCBI taxonomy): domain Eukaryota; kingdom Viridiplantae; phylum Streptophyta; class Magnoliopsida; order Nymphaeales; family Nymphaeaceae; genus Nuphar; species Nuphar pumila. The sequence continues at coordinate 29,414,249 of NC_143263.1, read as the reverse complement.
TAGAGAGGATGTACGTTGTAGATGTCGCATTATACCCGCAGAGGTGCTTCGTCCTCTACTGCTGCTCCCGCGAACTGGCAGGAACAAAGAGACTTTATGATGGAAGCCATTCATACCTTGACGGAGACCATGACGGCTCAGGCGACACAAACAGTGCAGGCGTTGCAAGCGGCCCAGAACCTCCAGGCGGCACAGGCTGCACAAACGGCCCAAGCGGCACAGGCTGCACAGGCAGTCGCGTAGGCAGCGACTCGTGACCCTCCTGTCAATATTGCTCCAAACGCGGGTGGAATTTCTTTCGAAAGGTTTCTGAAGTTGGATCCGCCAACTTTTTCAGGAGAGGCAAACCCAGAGGCAGCGGAGAACTGGGTTGAGGAGTTGGAACGGGTGTTCGACGTCCTGTCTGTTCCTGAGGACAGGAAGACATCTTTTGGCACGTACCGTCTGAAGGGCGATGCCAAGAAGTGGTGGGACACCCTGCGAAGGGTAAAGTACGTCGATTGGGACGAGATCCCCTGGGAGACATTCAGGGAAGAGTTTCTGGACACGTATTTCCCCGCATACGCTGAGGAACAGATGCAACGGGAGTTCCTTGATTTGACTCAAGGAACCATGAGTCTGGTAGATTACACTACCAAGTTTCGGAACCTCGAGAGGTACTGTCCGAACCTCTTCAGAAATAAGAAGGCAAGAGCGTCGAAGTTCGTGCACGGACTAAAGGATGGATTACGAGCTCGTGTACTGTCGGGTCGGCCTCCTACCTTGGCCGATGCGATCGAGTCAGCCACGGTTTTGACCAAGGACTGGGAGAGGTCTAGGAATGTATCACAAAAGGGAGGCACGAATAGAGGAAATGCTTCAGGCGGAAAGAGGAAGGACCCGCCGATAGGCGAAAAGACTCAGGTTGGCAAGAGGCAGCGAACCCAAGAAGGACGTCATCAAGGTGCGCATCAAGGACAACCTCAGCAGAGGCAACAACAAGGGAAAGCCCAATCAATGTGTCGTAGATGTAATGAAAGTCATCCTCAGGGTTTTTGTCCGATGTTCAAGGGAGTTTGCTACCGGTGCCAGCAGCCAGGGCACATCGCTCCCTACTGTCCAAACCCGCCAGCAGCTCAGGGGGGACAGCATCAGCAACTACAACAACAACAACCACAGAGACCTCAGCAACAACAAGGCCAACGAAAGACCAACGGGAGAGTTTATGCTGTTACGACTACTACACAGGACGATCAGGTTGATCTGGTCTAAGGTATCTTCTTTGTTGTCAATCGTTAGGTTCGTGTGATGTTTTATTTTGGCACTACCGATACTTATTTAGTACGTTTTAATTTCGAGGACGAAATTCTTTTAAGGGGGTAGGGATGTAATAACCATAATTTTTTTTTAAAGCTTATGTGATTTGGGCTCAGGATCCAAGTCACGGATCCGGGACCCATAAAGGGGTCTTTATATATATATTTATTTCGTAAAACCTATATATACTTACGTAAGTGCAAAATTCTTAATTAGGCGAATTATTCAAGAGATAACTACGTATATAATGTATATAGGGGCTTGGGATCCACATTTCGGATCCAATACCCAGATAGGATCCATTTGGATATAGGTAAAATACCCTATATATTCGTATACCTGATTAAATATATATAAAAATATATATTACATGAGTATTTTTAAGGGATCCATGATTGGATCCATTTGGATCCAATCCGTGAATCCATACCAAGTGGGAGGCAAGGGTCCGGACGGGTTTGGATCCTGAGCCGCAGGTCGCAGACCTGGACCCGGCCCTCTTGTTAAAAAAAAAATATAAAATTTAATTTAAGGGCAAGAAGCTCTTGGACCCGGGTCGGACCCGACCCGGATCCGTAACCCGATAGGGTTTTTAAAACCCTATATCGGGCTGCATTTGTTTTAAAAGAGGGAAAGAGCAAGAATCATGCCTAGGGCACGATTCCTGCCCTTTCTAAAGGGGGAAAGGAAGGAAGGGCGGGGGGGGTCGGCTGGCGTAACCGATCCCCACCCATCTCGGCATGGAAGGGGGGGGGGGGGAATCAGCCGATAAAAGGGAGTGGAGAGGGGGTCTCTTCCCTTGTCTCCCTCATTTCTCCCTTCCCTCGTTTCTCTCTCTCTCTCTCTCGTGTGGGCGAGCATTGGGGAGGTGGAGGTCGCCGGAAAACCGCAGCCACCAGCAGCCACCAACAACCATCGCAGCCACGGTGGGTACCCTTGTCACAGCACCCGCAAGGGACGCGACTGCAGCTTTCGATCGCCGGAGAGTTCGCCCGAAAATTTCGTCAAGAGGTACAGTCTCTCTCTTGAAATCAAATGAGAAATGAATGTAGATTGAATTCCATGTAGCACTTCCATGGAGGTCTATGAAAAAGGGAATAAAATCGGGTATATATTTCTCTTTTGTGCTAAACAAAATACATTTCATGAAAAAAAAAAGGAGAGAAAAAAAAGGTTATTGTATGCTTACACCATGATATTCACGTCCTTCTGTGGAGGATCCTTGCTATGGATAGTAGGGATGCATATAAACTCGAGTTAAATGACCTTTTATGCATGTAGATAGAGAAAAATTTCTGTGCACATTTTTGTTGTTTTGTAACACACATTTTGTTCTAGCCTATGTTCACAGCACACGTAGATGCATAAGAGCCTTATGTATGCATAGATATGATTTACCATAAGTGTATGTACCGGTATAAATCTGGTCTTGTACAACACACCTGGAACAGACCATGTACGAGATACATGGGTCTGTTTGGAACACGTATATATATATATATATATATATATATATATATATATATATATATATATATATGTGTGTGTGTGTGTGTGTGTGTGTGTGTGTGTGTGTATGTGTGTGTGTGTGTGTGTGTGTACTTATACATATATCATAATCCATTAGTATGAATTGGACCCATTCGTTACCAGTTTTGGTGATGTCTCACAGTCCGGTAAGTGGAAAGAATATACACATATTTACACCCTATTGTCATGAGAAGTTTATCAATGAAAAATTCAGAGTTAGTATGTTTAATCTGGCAGCGTCTACCGATTCTTCATGTGATCGTGAAACCCATTTCTGTAAGATGTATGTAGATGGACTGGTGTGAATTCTGTTTAAAGTAAATATACGTGACTGATACTATTACATGTAGAAAATCAGGTAAACCTTTCAAAAAAAAATGTTTTCTGTTGAATTACAACTATGAACTGCATGTGCATCTGATGATTCTGATCAGTTGGTTGGCCTGGTGTTATAGCTGCAGGTTTGCATCTTGGGGTCTTTTTATTTCTTTTAGATGTCTGTAGAATTATTAGTTCAAAAGGTTTTCTAAGCTACAACATCATATAATGCTGGGTTCAACCAACATCATAGTAATATTGTTGAGCGTTTATTATCTATTGGCAGTTAAGCTGCAGATTGTTATAAATCATGTCATGCATTTAGCCTGATTGGTACTCATGCAAACTCAGATGCTATTCATTATTTAGTTGGATTGACTTTTTCACGGACCATTATGCTGGGTTGACCACATGCCTCTGGATAATGAAACTGGGTTGAACCCTAGTCAATTAAGTCGGCAAAGCCTGAATAGCCAATTTCAAGAAAAATCTTATATAAACTTGATGTTATTTTAAATCCATAATTTGACTCATAGTGTGTGTTCTAAATTTCCACACCCTAGTTGTGGGCAAGTAAGTTGTCTTTCAATACATGTTACGAATGGAAAGTCTCATGTTTTGACTATGTATACTTCTACTGGTGTTATGTATGTTCCACATGCCTATTGGTTGTGTTATGCTTATTCAGGGTGATGTTTCCTTATGTGCTTAAACTTGATAAATAATCCTTGTTCGAAATTATTGTTGTAAGTGAGTGTACTTGTGCATGTACACATATGGAATTTAGATGCTTTTGCAGGGTCAAAATGACATGGTTGTTCGTATGTTTTAATTGGATTGATTCATGAATGAACTCTTGCATTGGACACGAGTATGTGCATGTCATGAAAACATGCATTTAATGTGGGTGTGTGAATTTATGCTTATGCCTATGAAATTATTGTTTCATGCACAACTTGCATACATGAATGCGCATTAAAAAGCATGTGAAAAGAATGCATAAGTGGCATACTCTTTAGAATTCTTTGCTTATGAATGTAGTGATGATCAAATTGGATCATCAGGGGCTGGGTGAGCCTCGAGAACCAGTTATTCTCGGATTTAGTTATTTTGATGCATTGCAACAAATCAAATGTGATATTAATGTTTTACCGCACTGTTCTATGTGGTCATGGGCTGTGGTCCCGTGAAGAAGCTTAGCATGCTGATGTGCAAGCTTATGTTATTAATTTTGCATGTAAATTTGCAAATGTAAAGGAAATGAATTAATAACCAGATAAAAGAAAGTAAAGAACAGTGTAATTCACTTTCTCCTTGATGTCCCTGCTTTAGCGTGGGAATCTTGGATATTGCGGTTTAGGGGAAACCGTGAGGATACAAAAACTCCGTGTGCGTTTTGTTGCCCCTGAACCCGATATTGAGGTTCTTCTCCTGGCCACGGTTTTAGGGAGAGTCCGCCACTTTACCCGGGAGTGGTGTGTTAGTCACAGCTGTGAGTTTGTTTGGTATACCAAGAAAGTGGCACCAGTGGATGCTGTTTTCCATGGTGTCCCCGACTTTGGATGCTGTTTTTCAAGGTTCCGATTGATGGTGCTGTTTCCTGATATCGGTCGAGGGCTAAGTTTGGAACCCGGTAATAAAATACAAATTGTGTGTTAAGCTACCCCGGGAACCCTACTTGACCTCGGGGATTGTACCCGTTTGGTGTATCCACGGGCAATGGTAAATTAAAAAGAGGAATTTAAAGATTGTGTGCATTTAATAGGACATGCATATGGAAAGAGGGGGAGCTTAAATGAAAGATAATAAGGGTTCATGCATCGCACATAAGTCATGCATATTCTTGCTATGCATTAGTTCATGCATGTTTACCTGTTCACTTGGTTGTTATATGTGGATCATTGCATAATGTTGATCTCGTTTGCATTTAATTGCCTTATTGATTTAATTGTGATCACTGTTACATATTTTGTGTTCCCTCCTGGTAAATGTTTAATTATTCATGAATGGTTAATTGTCTTATGAATTGATTTTAACCGCATTCCTCAAAATATTACATGGATCTTGTTTATGCTCTTTTTCTTATTTGATTCATTAGGGAAACCTGTACGCAGAATTCTTCGGATTTCTGACCCTCTCATTTTATTGGTTTTTCCCAGACACAGGTGATCAGTGAAATTGACTCGCTTCTGAGGGGATACGAGGGTCACAATTGCTTCAGACGGCTTCACTTACGGACAACGTGGCTCTACTTTTATTTTCTTTTAGTTATTCTTATTTTCTGCAATTTGTTATTTCACTGTTGACATTAAACATATTACTCTTATTGATTCATTAATAAAAGAGTTCAGTGGATTGGTTATGAGTGATAAATGTAAGTTGGTTTGTGGTGTGTGGTTATCCAACTGAAATTGGAACTGTAGGGACCCCAGGTCTCTGGGAAGTTTTCCGCAACTCTTAAAAAAAAAAATCCGCATTTTTCAAAGGTATGAGTTGGGGTCGTTACAAGTAGTTATGTTAAATTCTCTCTTTGATGAAAAATAGGGTGACTGAAACGGTGTTGGTGCTCATACCAACTACAGGTGAGTTTTTTCTCACTCATCATACAAAAGCTACGACTCCATTTTATGCCTAGTCATGAATTCCATCTTATCAATGCTGTGTTTGGTGTCCAAATATTCATAATTGCCAACTATCCAATTCTTGTATTTGGCAGCCTTTGTTAACAATTTTCTGCTCAACAAGAAATCCATAAGAAAGCATTTTCTCCATATTGTGCAATACTCTCTTTATATTTTTACTTGCTTTCACAAGAAAATAAAGTGCTCTCTTTTTTCTCAATATTATTCAAAATGATATGATTATCTGTTTCCTTAGTACAAAGTCAATGAGAAGCGATGGTGGAATCAATGTCATCAAGGAGGCTATTAGGAAACTAGGCTTGAGACACAAGGAGCACATTAATTTCTGCCTATGGTGAGGGTAATGAAATGCGACTGATAGGGCGCCATGAGACAGCAGATATCAACACTTTCTCATGAGTAAGCAACTGAGCTTTTTTTTTTTTTTGTGTGTGTGTGTGTGTGTGTGTGTGTGTGTGTGTTCAATTAAAAAAAGTTGGTTGCTGATTCATTATCGACTAGAAGCTTTCATTCTTATCTTTGTTTTGTGCCTGCTGATTCATCCACTAATTGAACATTTTCCTCCCTTTTTATTTCTTTTTCCTTTAATTGTAGGGTGTTACAAATCGTGGTGACTCCATTCGTGTTGGTCGTGACACTGAAAAAGCAGGAAAAGGTGAGGCCTTTTGAAGAACACACACACACACACACTTTCTGGTGTTAGTTAATGCGTCAATAAATATGCTTTGGTTAGAGAGGTGCCTTTGGTTGGTGGCTTATGTTTGCTCTGATTTCAACTCCTGCCACCTTGTGTTAGGTATCTTAAAAAGTTAGGTTTAGCATGCTTGAAAAGGCTAGGAATTCTCAATAGATATTTACGCAAGTTGTACATGCCAAGCTAAGGGGAAGACTGTCACCATGGCTAGGAATTCACTATGCAAGTTTTTTGATTGCCTTAGAACACATATGAGCATGATTGAATCACTGTGCAAGTTTTTTGACTGCCTTAGAACACATATGAGCATGATTGAATCAATATGCAAGTTTTTTTACTGCCTTAAAATACATATGAGTATGATTGAATCACTATGCAAGTTTTTGTCTGCCTTAGAACAGATATGAGCATGATTGAATCAATATGCAAGTTTTTTGACTGCCTTAGAACACATATGAGCATCATTAAATCACTATGAAAGTTTTTTGACTGCCTTAGAACACATATGAGCATTATTGAATCACATATAAAGTTTTTTGACTGCCTTAGAACACATATGAGCATGATTGAATCACATATAAAGTTTTTTTACTGCCTTAGATCACATATGGGCATGATTGAATCAATATGCAAGTTTTTTACTGCCTTAGAACACATATGAGCATTTTATTTATATTTTGTTTATAATTACTAATATTTTGGTTCTCTTGTAGGATGCTAGAGATGATCAACGTAGAGGAGCTTATGGAGGTATAGAGGTATAGAGGGAGGGGTAGATCGATAAAATGAAGAGGATGATGCCCCGAATCTTGACGACGACTAGATTCATGTATTTAATTTGTTTGATGTACTTGTAAGTAATTATAACTTGGCAAAGACTATATTTGATTGTTTAACTTAGAACTTATGTTAATTTTGTTTCACTTGTATATGTATTTTTTGTGTATACTTTGTTTTTTATAAGCAGGTTATATGAATTGTATAACGAGAAATTTTTCTCGAGTTTCATATTTTAATTTTTTTTTTTAAATTAGCGACGGATTTGCGACGGATATAATCCATCGCTAAGCCATCGCCAATTTCAATCAGGCGATGGTTTGCGACGGACTTTAATCCGTCGCTAACTTGCCAACCAAAAGTTAGCGACAGATTATATCCGAATATATTTCATCGCTATGCCATCGCTAATTAGTGAATGCCATAGTCTGTCTCCAATCCATCGCTAAACACGTTAGCGATGGAGTTAGTGATGGATTAGCGACGGATAGCATCCGTCGCTAACTAGCATTTTTCTTGTAGTGGACTCTCAATAAGATGCAACAATCATATATGAATAGAATGAGAAGAAAAGTCTACAAGATAACCATGATAAAGAAAAGTCATGTTTAGCATATGGGCCTCTTACAATATTTGCAAAGACAGGAAAATCTGGCATATATTGCAAGGAAATATGGTTAAATAGCAACGCAACATGGTAAGCCTCAAAGTATCTATTACACAAACAAAACAAAGTCAGTCTAATAACAACAGTCTTAACCTATTATACAACAGCCAACAAGGGCCAACCAATAATTTAAATGAATTCAACTGCATCAGTTACAAAATAAATACCATATCATACTGACAACCAAAGACAGATTCCCATCCCCATAACCTCTTTCCTCCCTTCCCCTCCCCAATCTACACAACACTTTCAACCTTTCCCTCTCCTCTCCAACACCGGTATCTATGTCTGTTTGAGTACTATAAACTAGAGTTGTCAATCGAGGAAGCGGGAAGCGATATGAGAAGCAGAAGCGGGAAGTGAAATACTTTCAAAATGTTAGTAAGCGAGAAGCAAAAAAGAAAAAAAATATAAATAAAAAATAAATAAAAGAAAAAGCAAGGGAAAAGCACGCTTTCAAAAAAAAAAAATTATGCTTCTCAACACATTTGGAAAGCACGTTTCATGCTTTCAAAACGCACTTCGAAAAAGCGCACTTTCCCAATACTTTTGGCGTTTCCAGTAACTCTGGTTTGGAGGCCTCCTCACATTTTCAATTTCAAAGCCAATGTTTTGGTACAAGATAATAAAAAATGCTTAGGTTAAGTCATGTACAGATGAAGGAGTTGCACGCCCAAGTAGCTTAACAAAAGGTCCCTCAGCCAGGGTATAACAGTAACTTCATTGTTAACCTCAATGATGATTTTGAGAGTTAACAAAAAGCAGGTAAGAAAAACATAAGGCAAGGCCATATTTGCGAAATTGCAATAAGCCCAAGACTATTTTTGTAAAAAGAACCTTGTTCTAATCTGGTTGGGATCTGCGTAACTCAAGCTTGCCAACCCAAAAAAAATCACCACATTTGCTACTTGAAGTACCTTGCCTGTTGTATTTCACAGCATTTGCTATTTAAAGTATCTCATGCTAGTTTTATAAGGAAAAATAGACATAATGCAAATACTTAAAGCTTTGGAAAAAAAACTGTGCATAAGTAAAATTTAAATAACTTAGAAAGGGTAAATAAAAAAAAGGGAACTTTTTTTTTATTGGCATTAATAAAAAAAGAATTCGCAGAATAAGAAATGAACAATTAAAATGGACGTCATCTCAGACTTTCTTTGATGCCAATAAAAGGGTGGAGTGAATGACAGGAATAAATTGACGATCTACACGCAAAATCATAACCAAGTTTTGGTCAGTCATTTTTCCATGGTTTGATGTGTTTACTCAAAAGTCTTGCTAAAGGATTAATTCTCCATTTGAGATCAAAGGAGCGATTAGGTGACATGGGCCAATCACATGACAGCATTGCATGGGGCCCACATGAAATACTGTCATGTGATTGGCTATGCCACTTTTGTCCCGGTTGGGATGAGGTGATTACGGAAAATCATCACCACCACACACACTTGTAAGGAAGGGTGGTGTATGTTCGCCCCCGATGATTCACTGAATCCCACGTCTGTGTTCGGGGGATCGAATGAGCGCCACGTATTCATGCACATGGGGCTCGTATTCCCGTGTATGTTGACATAACTTTGCATCGGACTCTGGTGCTGTTGCAAAGACTGAGTCACCCTTACTTGCTTTTCCTGCCCTGAAATGACGGTTCGAGGAAATGACAAAAATATCCTCCATTCAAAAGTTGTGAAACGACCGGTCGATAAAAAGACAAAAAAGTCCTCCATCCAGAAAGTTTGATGTTAACCATTTAAAGTGGAGACGTTCCCTATTCATTAAACCCCTGCGCCATCTGCTGTAACAGTTGCTCCCATTATCAACCAAAACTTTGCCTTCGTCTCCAGTCTAGCTTTCTGCCTTGTTTTTTATCTTATTGTACAACACACTGTCGCCTTCTCGTGCCTGCCTTGCGTTACAAAACATTCCAGTGTCTTCTCTTCATTTTTGTTGTCGTTAGGCATCATGGTAGAAAGCAAAGATTCACAAACATTCCTTCCAGTGCCATTAAGGCAGCGTGAGTAGCTTTTCATCTCATCATGCGATCGATGAAGAAGGCATGTTGTCTTATGTGCCATTAAGGCATTGTCTTGTTATTGCAGGTAGATCTTGTTCTTACGAAGGTTGGAAACTTATCGATATTTGTAAGACGCTGGAACCTATTGACAAGAATGCTTGTTTGTAGATGCTAGGAAGGGCCTCTACCCCATCAGGTATCCTACATTCATTCATCGTATGCATTGTATCTCAAACCGTTGTATTAGTAACAGACTCCCGTTTTTGTGAGATACATTTTTGTTAATTAATATCGATTTGTTTGCTATTATGCTCAAGTTCTTCCTTATCGATTTGTAATTTATTGTGCGATATATTTATCAACCTTTTAGATAGTATGGTTTTGTATCATTGATTTGTAAGTTATTATGCTGAACTGCCGCATCGATTTTCAATATCTTACAAATCGCTATGCATACATATCGTTTGTGTAAGATATTATATTTCATGTAATATGTATTTGTAAGATATTTGTACACAGACTTTGAAAACATGTGGATGCAGAAACACATCGTTACAGGAATGGCGGGGCGATTTTCGCATGCATATCGCTGCTCTCTCAGCGACTTCTATTGAACTCGCTTTAGAGCCTCGTGGATATTATGAGATCGTTATCGTCAACACACATGTACGACATGTGTATTTTATTGGCATGGTAAGCGATAAGTCGATGCTCAGTATAAGCAAACATCAAACTGCACTTGATTTGATACTGTCATGCATTAAATCGTTGCTTTGACTTGCTTAACCCTAGTGGTATCCGTTGTTATATGCATCCTGATTAAATCGTAGTAAAGCTATGCCGCTTGCTAACCCAAATTGATATATTGCTTACAAAACATTCCACTGTCTTATTTTATTTGACGTTGTTGTTAGGCATTATCGAAGAAAGCAATGATGCACAAACATTCCAACCAGTGCCATTAAGGCAGCGTGAGTAGCTTTTCATCTCATCATGCGATCGATGAAGAAGGCATGTCGTCTTATGTGCCATTAAGGCATTGTCTGGTTATTGCAGGTAGATCTTGTTCTTACGAAGGTTGGAAACTTATCGATATTTGTAAGACGCTGGGACCTATTGACAAGAATGCTTGTTTGCAGATGCTAGGAAGGGCCTCTACCCCATCAGGTATCCTACATTCATTCATCGTATGCATTGTATCTCAAAGCGTTGTATTAGTAACAAACTCCCATTTTGTTAGTTAATTTCGATTTGTTTGCTATTTTGCTGCAAAACACAAATTGATATATTGCTTAAAACATTATTGAGCTTATCATCAGGTTGTAATAAAGACGATGTAGCTGAATCCATCGAAAGATCTAGATAATTGAATATCTATACTTATGACGCAACTGAAGTATTGAACATCTGCACTAACAATTCACATGAAAAGAAGGGTGCAGGCATTAGACCCACTCTTGACTTGAATGTTCCAGCGGAAGAAATGCAATTCAATGATGAGTTAGACTACCATGACAGTGCACATAATACAAGTGTAGGCCCCGGGAATGTACACGGAAGTACACTTGACTTGAATGTTCCAGGAGAAGAAATGCAATTCAATAATGAGGTAGATTTTGATGACAGTGCACATAATAAAAGTGTAGGCCCCGGGAATGTACACGGAAGTACCCTTGACTTGAATGTTTCAGGAGAAGAAATGCAATTCAATAATGAGGTAGATTTTGATGACAGTGCACATAATAAAAGTGTAGGCCCGGGAATGTACACAGAAGTACACTTGACTTGAATGTTTCAGGAGAAGAAATGCAATTCAATAATGAGGTAGATTTTGATGACAGTGCACATAATAAAAGTGTAGGCCCCGGGAATGTACACGGAAGTACACTTGACTTGAATGTTTCAGGAGAAGAAATGCAATTCAATAATGAGGTAGATTTTCATACAGTAGGAACTGGGAATGTACATGGAATTACACGTGACTATGTTCTTGTAGAAGGAATGCAGTTTAATAACGAGGAAGATGCATATAAATTTTACAATGATTATGCCTTAAAAGTTGGCTTCAGTGTGAGAAGGTTTTCTTGGTCAAAAAATGCACAGGGTGTCTTGGTTAGAAAGACATATGTCTGTTCCAAGCAAGGTTGGAAGAAATCAATGGGAAATCCAACAAGGAGCATGCCAGAATCAAGATGTAGATGTCAGGCGAGATTGGTTTTGAGAAGACATCTGAATGAGAAATTTGTCGTGTGTACTTTAATCAGTGATCATAATCATGATTTATTTGCATCATTTATGACTGGTATGCTAAGGTCACATCGTAAAGTAACTGTAGCGCATGCTGCAATGGCTGAAATAGCCGATAGCGCCGGCATTGCACCAAGGAAGATATACAATTTGTTTACCCGCATAGATGGTGGTCGCGAAAATGTGTCATTCACTCCTTTGGATCTAAGAAACCACTTGAGAAGGAAGATGACAGATAACATGAAGAACGGAGAAATATGTTGTTTGGTTCGCTACTTACAGAATAAATCAAGCAATGAACATGGTTTCTTTAGTGCAATGCAAGTGGACGAAGATGGATATGCTGTGAATATGTTTTGGGCAGATTCAAAGTCTAGAGTAGATTATGAATGCTTCAATGATGTGCTTGTGTTTGATACTACAGTAAAGATTAATACTGAACAGTGGCCATTTGCGCAGTTTGTGGGAGTGAACCATCACGCACAGAGTTGTATATTAGGCGGTGCTTTTGTGTATAACCAGACCAAGGAAAGCTTTGAGTGGTTGTTCAGAGTATTTACACAGGCAATGAACGGGAAGCATCCTAAAACTGTACTTACAGATGGTGATCACGCAATTGCGGCTGCAGTGCTTCATGTGTGGCCAGATGCACAACATCGCCTATGTTTGTGGCATATCTTTCAAAATGCAGCAAAGAACATAGGACACATATTTAATCAGAATACAGGGTTTGACAAAACGTTTATAAGGTGTGTACTTTATAGCGTAGACGAGGTCACTTTTAAGTTGGATTGGGACAAAATGATTAAGACATACGACCTTATTGACTGTCTGTGGTTACAAAATTTATATGCAGAAAAAGAGAAGTGGGCATTGGCATATGGAAGACAATACTTTTGTGCATGTATGATAAGCACACAAAGAGCCAAATCTATGCATGCCACCCTGAAGAAAACCCTGTATTCATGTTTAACAATGTTTCGTTTCATGGAACAATATGAATTATTTGTAGAGGGTCTAAGACAAAATGAGCTTGAACAAGACGTGAAATGCTTCAATACACGACCTCAAACTTTTGGCATGGAAATATTGATGCGACCTGCAGCTCTGTATACACTAACTGTATTTGAATGGATCAAGAAAGAGGTGTTGCATGTCATGAATTGCAAAATAGAAGGACTCGTGCAAACCGAGAATATGCACAAATACCATATTTTTTGTCAGGGCGAAAAGCATCAGGAAAGGCAATAAGCACATGTCACGTACAATGTTGACAACGGAAGGGTAGAATGTTCGTGCAAAATGTATGAATTCAAAGGCATTCTATGCTGTCATGCATTAAAGGCACTCAATCAAGAGAAGATACAAGAAATACCTGAGTCTTACGTAATGCGAAGATGGACCAGACGCGCGAAGATTGAAATGCTCGTTATGAACAATGCGAGTAAATCTGGTGTTGACGAGAAGTGCCACATAGCCTCTCGTTACCAACAACTGTGTAGGTCATTCATGCATGTTGCTGATTTGGCATCGAGAAGTGAAGAAGGCTATGCATGTGTGAGAAAAGTTGCAACGGAGTTACTTGAAAATGTGGAGTTAATTCACATTAAGTCCGTTGCAGCGAATGAATACCAGACGAAGATAATGGGATCGAAAAGCGTAGGTCAAAATCATGTTTCGCTTGACACTCCTGAGAAGTTTCACCGAAGCGTAAACATTATCTTCAACAAGTCAGTAGTGAACGTTGTTGATTATGATGGACACATTCATGAAGCGAAGGGTATCAAAAGAAAACCTGCCTCTGATCGCAGTCGTCGGAGGGCAAAGGGTGCATTAGAATTGGTTGGCAAGAAGAGGAGTAAGAAACAACCTACCTGTAATAAAAAACAACAAGGCCCTTGCAATGAACAGGTATGTAAAACATTATATTGCTTCCCATTGCGATAAGCTTGTCAAATAGCTAACTCGTGTAGTGTCCATCATGCAGCAATACCATACCGAAGTACCACCAAACGTTGAAACCTACATTCCTCCCGACCTGAGTTCCGGCAACGATCGCTACAGTTTTACAAGTCTTTTGGTATGTAATCAATGTTGCGAGTAGGTATGCATTTCTTGTGAAACTTAATTCAGTGTCTAATATTTTCTCTTTCATGACAGACTCTGATGCAATCGACAGATAGGTATGGGACACAGGAGTCTTGTGTGGGCCATTAATTTAGTTGTTATGCCTCTTTGCATGCCCCGATCTCCACAATGTCGGATTTGTTTTTGCGTTTACAGTCATTTGTCACTGACGACTTGCGGTCTGTGGTTGGATTTTCTTAAATCGATAGATAGCGATTTTTGGCTTCTGCATGAAGTCGATCGATGACATCACTGTATGGAGATTTGTGATTATCGTTGATTAGCGATATGTGGCATCGCAGCGAAGGGATTTGAGTGTATTGTTCGAATGTCGATCAAAGCGGGATGACAAAGGTTGTACAAGTAAGTTTTTTTCGGCCAATGAGCAAGGTTGCGTTCCATTTTATGATCTAAGTATGTTATCACCTGCACGGTTGAAAGCCTACTTGGACCATAAAATGAAGCGCAACCTTGGTCAATGCCCCAAAAAAGCTTACTTGAACAACCATTGTCATCGCGCTTAGATCGACAGTCGAACAATACCCTCAAATCGCTATGCTGCGATCCCACATATCGCTAATCTTCGATAACCACAAATCGCCATACAATGATGTCATCGATCGACTTCATGCAGAAGCAAAATATCGCTATCTATCGATTTAAGAAAATCCAACCACGGACCGCAAGTCATCAGTGACAAATGACTATAAACGCAAAAACAAATCCGGCATTATGGAGATCGGGGCATGCAAAGAGGCATAACAACTAAATTAATGGCCCACACGAGACTCCTGTGACACCTCCAATTGCCTTTTGAAATCATTATTGTTATCCTGTGAAATGTTGTATCCATATATTATAAATAAAAGGCTAGTCAATGTGTCTTTTCTCTTCCTCACTTCATTTCTTAAGATATGTGGTTCAACCCGTGGGTTTTTTTTTTAGATCCGTGGGGTTTTTATGGACAAACGTTCACTATCCATTTATACTAGTATCGTTTAACACTGCAAATCGGCGTTGACTAACACCCTTTACAAAGGTCGAGTATTGCTGCACAAATCGCTATTCAACGATAACCACAAATCGCCATGCAGCGAATATGAAGTGGAATTACTCAGTTAAAACGGATAACAATAAATGTTTGATTTGTCGTACAGTATTCATTGATCATGTTGGTTGAGCAATACATCTTTTAGGTCATAAATAGTCGCACGAGTACTAGAAGCTAGGTTTGTCTTCTACTTCGTGAACCAGCAACAATCAAACAGACGGTTCCTTCATACATACAAACCTACACAGACGAAGATAGCTACACGATCAACAATGGCGAATCATGGGTATATTGTCTACACATCGTCTACATTTTCATCAAAATCCGTCTGTTTCATGCCGTTTTCGCGATTTGTGTTTTGTGTACTGTATAATGTAATTTCATATCGTTTGTTGCAATGTCCGCATTCATTTCAGTCGAACATCCACCGACGAAGTTGGGCGAAAACTTAGTCAATCACTCCTGGAGGACATCAATAGAATGCAGAGTGAATTCGCACAATACAACATGATCAGTAATTTTGTTAGTATGAAACTAGTAGCAGTTGTCTCTATACGTAAGCCATGTGCACGTCCGTTAACAACAACATATTTCTGCAAACAGACTATATCTGATTTCGTCAGTTATATTAAAAGCAGCGCACCAAGCCAGACTGTATGTGTCGTAAGCCCGTATTTCATGGTATATCGATTTTATTTTATGTTGTTTTCCGTTATTGATTTATTCCAATTGATTCGTATGTTATCGTTATTGTTAGCAATGTTTGGGTTTGCAGACTATCTTACGCTGTTTGCCATACTCTAGTGGATTTCAAGACGGCATACCTTATTGGGTTAACGGTAATCACTGCAGAGACCCTTTGTCAAGTGAAAAGGTAAGCAAATAAACCTACAGTGCAATATTACAGCATAACAAGTGCTAACATCAATTTTTTCGATCTATTTGCAGATATTGATTCCTACACTATGGCAATCTGAAAAGCATTGGGTCTTATACGTGATGGATTTACGCGAAAAACAACTATGGTGTTACAATTCGTTGGAAGTTCACAGTGGTTTACGGCTAAACATTTCCCATCTCGTAAGTTTCAATATCTATGTGAGGAACAAGTCGTGTACTGGGGTCATGAATTTACTATCGGTCGCATTATTCTTAGATCGGTTTCCTCAAAGCCATTTTGGGAGTCGATGCTAGCGAGTGGATCTATCGCACGGCATACAATGCTCCTTTACAAGATAATGGCGTTGATTGCGGGGTATTTGTAATGAAGTACATTGAAGCAATATACAATGGTGCAAAACCCTTATTCGACGTTGTATGCCATTTCTTCGCCTCCGTTATTGGGGATTAAGTGCATGTCTATTGCTTCTACCTTACAATCTGTTTTTACAGGTTGATATACCCGGATTCCACGAAGAACTCTGCAAAAAATTGACGTCCTTTCTAATTGCGGAGGAGAAAGTGAAGGAGGCCTCGCGAGCATCTAAAAGGCTTGCAATTGATAAAAGATG
The DNA here is from genome assembly GCF_984573655.1 of Nuphar pumila. Classification (NCBI taxonomy): domain Eukaryota; kingdom Viridiplantae; phylum Streptophyta; class Magnoliopsida; order Nymphaeales; family Nymphaeaceae; genus Nuphar; species Nuphar pumila. The sequence continues at coordinate 29,397,375 of NC_143263.1, read as the reverse complement.
TGCGCTCAACCGGCGTGGTTGACAGTCGCTGAGTGAGACTGTGATGTATTTTAATGAACTTCTAATGTTCGAAATGATAATATTCAACATCGCTATGAAATGTTGTATGCTTAAACATCGCTTTATTGCTGGCATATGAAAAAACTGCTACCACCATGAAAACTTGTCGGTGTGAATATTATCGATTTGTTGGTTCCTTATTCACGAAGCAAAGTGGAAGTGTGTGTTGTGTCAATCAAATATTAATGAAACGTCCTATCACCCTCTGTCAGTTTTCAAGTATATACGTCAGTTTCATTAAAACAAAAGCAAATCTTCAGTAAAAATGCACTCCGCATTAATGAAAATGAACAATGTGGGGGCTATTCCAAATATTAATCAATGCGATTGGACCGAATTTTTCGATCTAAAATAAATCCAAAAGTACGTCCACACGCGTCCCAAGAAATCACCTTAGGCGTACCTTACCGTAGGTTCAGCAATACAGCGATTTCTGAGAACAAACACCAAAACCAGTAAAAATGGACTCCGCATTAATGAAATTGAACAATGTGGGGGCTATTCCAAATATTAATCAATGCGATTGGACCGAATTTTTCGATCTCAAATAAATCCAAAAGTACGTCCACACGCGTCCCAAAAAATCGCCTTAGGCGTACTACCTTAACGTAGGTTCAGCAATACAGCGATTTCTGAGAACAAACATTTCTTATTGATACGTTCACTGAATATGATTTTTAGAAATATCTATCTCTGTACAGTAGTTTTCATTACTGAAGAACAACTTCTACCAGCATTGGTTATGCGCATACGACACAAAACTATTTCTGATTACGATTTACATTTCGTAGAACACCCGTCACCGGAACGAGATGAACACCCGTCACCTGAACCGCGGTTGTGCTGAGACCTCCTCGCTAGGGAGAGGAAGACGACGTCGTGGAGCTTCTGCTGGCCATCCTCAGTGCGACTGCACCGACTGGGTTGCTGTCGAGGAGGAGGGCGAGAATGGTGATGGCGGAGCTCCTTAGGTTGTACAGACAGAACAATCGATATGTTTCACTTCACATATTTTGTCTGTCGTTCTTTTTAAACTCAATCAATTGTTCGCATATTTCGTCGCGTATTTCCGGCATAATATCCTGCAACAAAACATGTAATGTGAAATGAATATATAACAGAAATAAACAATAACATCGGATACAAAGCTCATACAGCGTGGAAAGTAACATTTATTCCATTGTATATTGCTTCAATATGCTTCATTACGAATATGCCGCAATCGACCCCATTACTTTGTAAAGGAGCATCGTCAGCACAGAGCAACATCCACTCGGCAATGTCCACACCCACAACCTCGTTAAGGAATCCCGCCTGTGATAAAAGGATAATATATTACACTCTGGTCCACCTCGAATAGCTACGATTCACCTATGGCCACAATCTTACCAAATGCATAGCGTCGCGTTCTACGCCACTGTGGCAGTCCAATGAGTTGTAGCACCATAGTTGTTTTTCCAGAAAATTCATCTCGTATAGGACCCAATGGTCGGGATTTTGCCAGAGTGTAGGAAGTAAAATCTGCGAATCGAAAAAATAATTTCTCATTCCAGAGACATATCGTGATGGGGATGTTACGACTAAACCTTGGAGAAGAGGTTTGTTCACTTACCTTTCCAAATTTCGAAATGTCTAGGCACTCATCACCGTTGTTCCAACAAGGTTCTGCATCTTTGAATCCAATGTTGTATGGCTTTTGCCGGACGTACATCTGTTGCACGAAATAGTAAGATTTAACCATCAAGAAACTTGAGTACGTAATAAAAACAAAGAAAACAACAGCGGAACAGCCATACCATGAAATAAGGGGTGATGATGCGTACTGTATTGTTGGTTGGCTTGCTCTGGATGTAATGGACAAAATCACACATTGTCTGGTTGCACAAATTAACGAACTTCAAAACATACAAACCGGAACGACCTAGAAATTGATAGTGGTTAAATACTTACAAAATTACTGATAGTGTTCCCAACTGCAAATTCTTCTTGCATCTGCTCGATGTCATCTACGCACTCGTCAGGGCGTTGCCGCCCAACCTTGACTGTGGATGTTGAACTGTGTGCACCATGAGCGTGGTATTCAGGATTCGACATTGAAATTATTGTGTACAGTAAACAATAATAGTCCAAATACGACATGAAAAGGCAAATGTTGACTAAACCGCTCAGGCGTTTCAAAAAATATACGTCTTAAGCGCTAATGCTGGTACTGTGGATGCGGTTGTGTTCTTCTTCGGCGCCGTGTCTGGCCGTTTTGCTCCCATCGTCCTCTCTGTTGCCGCTGTGCCTGGTCGTTTTGCTCCCATCGACCTCTCCGTTGGCGTCGTGCCTGGTCGTTTTGCTCCCACCGTCCTCTCCATTGCCCCCGTGTCCGGTCGTAGTGCTCCCATCATCTCTGGCGCCGTGACGGGTCGTATTGGCCCCGTAGTCGTCTTCTTGGATGCCATGGCTGGTCGTACTGCTCCGATTGTCCCCTTCTTCGGCGCCATGCCTGGACGGAGATATCGATGGCACCTTTGCAACGCAGATACGGAAACGCCGTCCTCAGTCAAATACAAAGGTAAAGTCCTTTAACGTCCCGCCCTTTTTCGAAAACAGACCGCTAATTAAATGCGTTTTAAATAAATAAAAATACGTTGTTTCGCATGCCGCCCTTTTTTCGATACCCGACGCCAAATTAAATGCTTGCTTTCGAAGTATTTAAAAATACCGATCTCCACAAACTGCCCTTTTTTCGATACAAATAATTAATAATACGTCATCTAACATGCCGGACATTTTCGGAAAACAGACCGTTAATTAAATGATTGCGTTTTAAATAAATAAAAATACGTCTGCCGCCCTATTTTCGATAGCCGCCGCCAAATTAAATGATTGCTTTCGAAAAATTTAAAAATACGTCTTTCCACAAACAACCCTTTTTCGATAGAAATAATTAAAAATACGTCGTCTCACATGCCGGACTTTTTCGAAAACACCACTGAAATTTAATTATTATCTTTTAAATAATAAAAACCCCGTCGTTTGTCGGTCGCATTATAACAAGCTTTTGGGTATGAATAATCTTTCATGATTATTCTATTGATTATCGTATATGAATACATCGATATATTCATGCAACGACAAACTCTTTTCTTATCGCTATTGACTGTTATCATTTACGCCGTCAGAACTCGTTAAATTATTGTTCAAGGCTTACATCGCCAATCCTTATTGCGATATTCTTTCGAGGCGGAGACAAATACAGCGATTGCTAAACAGAAATGATATATCTTAGCGATGCTAGAGAGGTTAGGCAATGCCACGATTTTTGAACAAACATCTATTTTCGATTGAAGTTTATTTATTTCAGAGATCCACGGACGAAAAGATGTAATAAAAAAGAATTAAACAATAAAAGAATGTCACGTTACTACAACTCATTATACAATTACAACAAAAACCTAGCGTGATAAAAATGAAAAACTATGATTTATTCCGAGGCACTTGACGAATCAGATGAAATATCATAAAATTGTCTCTCACTTTTTATTTGTGCACTGTCTATCCTGCGTGGCATCTTCGTTGCGAGACATTTATTAAGAAAACTGGTCATCATCTCTACCACTGAGTTTAATTGAATCCCCATAGTGCTTACTTCTGCCCTTAATTTCTTATTCTCCCTCTCCACAACTTCGAACCTTGCGGCAGAGACAGTGTTCTCTTTTAGTGCAAGTGTTCGCTCTTCCTCGCGATTTGTTACTGAGGGACCAGTCGTAGTAACCGGAGAGAGACGACGTTTTGGTTGTAGAGGCTGGGCTGCAACATGAGAAGGGGAAGTTGGGAGGCATGGGTTCACAATTTTTTCAATCTTCCAATTTTGCCGCATTGGTTCCCAATACCTTTCGAAATAGAAGGGATCAAATTGTCGTCCTTCATGTGGTTTCGAAATAGAAGGGATCAAACCACCTGAGTTCCAATTTAATAATTCGTCCCTGTAGCGATCGGGCCAATTAACGTTCCTGCCACCACCACTATTCAACTTCCTTCTCACTTCCAAAGGCTTATTTGAGATAGACTGCTCCAAGCCAGATTGTAGAAGAACTTGACTACCTTGCTGCAACTCGGCTTCAAAATTGCAGAATAGCCACAAATCGCGGTAAGCCAATCTAGTAGCCACCGCAACAACGTCTTCATCATCGTCCTCCCCATCTTCATAAGGTCTCCACATAACCTGTACATTGGTAATTCTTTTTAATAAAGAATGACAAATATGTTAACATTTATTTACGCATGATATGGCAACAACGATATGTACTACGGAAGACAATCCTGCAGCGATGGATACTTAAGAATGCTCAACATTACAACGATTTATAATATATTAACAATTTTAGAACGTTTACCTCGTTTAGTTGCAGCCCATCTAAAATGGACTTAGCATTATAAACTGCGACGTTTATTCTAGCCCAACGACCGATCTTTGGAAAACCACAAATTGGAGGGCCACAACGAGGACGCAATGGGATAATATGTTCCAACGCCCAGGCCTAACAAAAACAATATTATTAGTAACACCACAACCTGCAATAAGATTGTTCTACAATTACTAAGTATGTAATCAACAAATACCTGAACAAATGGCCAAAATCCACCAACTGTTTTTGTACCGTTACTCGCACGGTGGAGTTGACTGTACAAGTGTGCGAGCATAGCGGCACCCCAGGCATAGTTGTCTACTTCGTCTAAGTCTGTCAGGTACTGCAACCACATGGAACTTATTCTCGAACCAGAACAATCGGAAAATAATGTAAGACCAAAAAAATATAGAAGGAAGCCGCGCAACTCTTGGTCATCTATTTCAGATGCACAAGTAGCGGAGTGGCCTTCCCATTTATTACGAAAAAATGAGACCTTCATTGATGTGGAATTTATTCCACCAGAAATACATTGACTTCATTCGTCCACCGACATTCCTAACAGGGTCATGGATTTCTCCCTTGGCTTATAGTTTGAATGTCGTAACAGGACAGCACTGCCATCGCACTTAAGGCCAGTGATCCTCGCCACATCTTCTAGAGTCATGGTGATCTCAAAAGAATCAAACTGGAATGTGTTCGTCTTATCATTCCATTTATTTACCAGGTGGGTCATGGTATTCCAGCAAGTTTCAAAATATTGTTGGTCCAAAAGGCCACCGAAGTGCATATTTCGTAATCGGTCATTCTGATATGCACTCAGCTGACCATACCACGACAGAACTACAGGCCATTGACACCGACCTCCGAGCTTTTCACCTACTGCTCTACTTCTCCTGTGAACTCCCTGTAACACAAAATAACATATTATTCCTACCAATTGTAATTTAGTTCCATTTGTACTTATAAATACTATTCTACTAACTGCTATAAATAATATTGGTTGCAGACAAACTATCACAGTAATCGCTATACAAATTAATACCTAACACAGTAATCGCTATACCAAAATCGCTAAACATGTTATTAAATCTTCACAGACAGAACAAATATATTTACCTTGGCCGCTATTTTCTGCTGTTTTCCATCCAACCTGGGACTTTCTGGTGGGTCCACTGCCTCCAATTGCATTTCAATCTCCATCTTTACTGGCTCCACCATCGCATGCCTTTTTCTCGCCTTCCTTTTCTCGCCCTCCTTCTCCATCCTTTCTCTATCCTTCCTTTTCTCATCCTCCTTCTCCTTCCTTTCTCTTTCCCTTTTCTCCTCATCCTCATTCTCCTTCCTTTCTCTCTCCATTTTCTCCTCTTCCTTTTTCTGCTTCCTTTCTCTCTCCCTTTTCAACTCTTCCTTCCTCTGCTTCCTTTTTCTCTCCCTTTTCTCATCCTTCTCCTTTTGCTTCCTTTCTCTCTCCCTATTCTCCTCCTCCTTCTCCTTCTCCTTCCTTTCTCTCTCCCTTTTCTCCTCTTCCTTCATCTGCTTCCTTTCTCTCTCCCTTTTCTGCTCCTGCATCATTTCTCTCTCCTTTTTCGCCTCCTCCTTCTCCTTCCTTTCTCTCTGCTTTTTCTCCTCATCCTTCTGCTTTATTTCTGTCTCCCTTTTCGCCGCTTCCTCCTGCTTGTTCCTAAACCTTTTCTGCAATTCCTCCTCCTGCTTCTTCCTTTCCCTTTCCTTTTCTTCCTCCTCCTTCTCCTTCCGCCGCCTTTCTTTCTCTTCCAGTTCTTGTTTTCTTCTTTCCTGGAATTCTTCCTCCTGCTTCTTCCTTTCTCTTTCCTTTTCTTCTTCCTCCTCCTTCTCCTTCCGTTGCCTTTCCTTCTTTTCCTCATTCTCCTTCTCCTGCCTTTGCATTTCCTTAGCTTCCTCAAACTCCTTCTCCCTCATTCGCCTTTCCTTTTCTTCCTCATACTGAGGAATATTCTGTTCCTTCTTTTCCTCCTTCTTATTCATTTGCCTTCGCCTCTCCTCCTCCTTCTTCAGTAGCCATGCCTTCTTAAACATTGCACTGCGCTCCAAGCCTCTCCTCTTACATTCTGCTGCAGTTTCATCCATTAAATATCTAACATAACTTTGAAACTCCGCATTCTTCTTCATCTTTTCCATCACCTGTGCGTTAATCCTCCGCCTTCTATTTATATTCTCATCAATATTTCTTGCCTTTGCCTTATCTTCATCATCCTTGTTCTGCATCTTTCGTTCTTCAGAGTTCTTCCTTTGGTCCGCAGCCTCGATATCTGATGGATAATCCTCCGCATAATATGATTCCAAGGCTTTTTCCCTGTCTTCATCGTTCTCAATCTTAAGTATATTTTGGTATCTTTCAAAAACCTTAGATAGATGGGACTGGCGGATCACTTCTCTAATAGACAACCCATAGAACGACGGGGTATCTCTAATCTGATGAGGCGCAGACATTGCTAACCTGCACAACAATTACACGATCATCATGATTAGAAATCGTTGGAATATTTGGGTTCATAAGAAATAAATCGTTGTATAAGAAGCAATCTTCAGATTGAAGAAACACATCGTTACACAAAACTCACCGAAACGATGGGAATTTGGATATTCCAACTGTAGAGTAAGCAGTGGTAAGACAGAAACAGATGCTCTGGAACAAAGGGAAAGGATGCTCCGACGACTGCAGATGAAAGCAAAGAATCTTCGGTAGAGTGCTTAGAGAGAGAATGGATTGTTTCGAACTATTTGAATCCTACAACATAACGCTTGCTACATACGCAAACTCTGCGGAACGTTCGTTGGCGCGATAACGATGGAGGGCAGTTTTGTCCTTTTTACGAACCGACGGCTCAGTTTTCTAGAAAGAGGGCATTTATGTCCGTTCGAGGAAGATGAAGCGAATGGCGGTAAAGGGTACTGAAGTCTTTGTTGCGGCACCAAATTACGATGCAGTATGATGCGGACTGTCATCGGGAACCATGCCGGTCTCGATCGTATACGTGGCGCTATTTGGAAGCCCCGAACATGAGATCTCAGTACCGGCCCTGTTCGGGGGGGGGGGGGGAGGAACATATAACCTGCTTTGCACTTGTAACAAGGCATGTCAGTACTCCCAAAAGCCAGATGGTACGAAAAATGCCTTTGAGAGGAGCCTAAAAGCAATGTTACTAGTATCGGAGCCAGTTATTATTCAACGTAACTGGTTTGAACCACTCACTGTGGCACTTCTTCTATTTAAACTTGGAGCTTGGATTCATCAATTATGTAGGTCCCATTGGTCTTGTGGGTCAGAATAGCCCTGCAATTGCAAATAACTGCATTGAACAAGTCAAGTCAAGGGAGAAGCTAGTTGTGGCAATTCTTCTATTTATTCTGGATGCCATCTGCTGATCTTTGCACAGTACTCATCATGGCCTTTACCTTCTCTGCCGATTCCCACATCTTCCTAACAGACAATGGACGATGGAAATCCAAGAATAAGAAGATGGTGAATCAAGTTGAAGTTGGTTTCATTCTACTGTTGCTGGTGGCTCTCTTTGTGTCTACAGTTGATGGCCAATCTTGTAAGCTTTCTTTGCATTCATTTTGATCTTTGTTTTCCTGTTTCTTTCAAACATTGGATATTGGATGAATAGTTGCTTCAAAATCTGAACATATGGCAATTACATCCCTTGTTTTGACAATGAGAATCCTGACCTCAGAGTGAAGTGGGCATTTTTAGCAGAGCCAACTCTTGCAAATGGGACTTGAGGTCACCAAAGTCACTTCAGTCCCATGTGTTGTTTTGGGACGAACCACTTTGGGTTACTCTTTAAGTTTGGCTATTCAGATGGTTTTCATTCGTTTGGTGATGTTTAACGCCATTTTCTGGAAGCGGTAAAAGTGTCCACAGAAAAAAATTGACTCATCCTATCACATGGAAATTGAAAAGAATCTGTTGTACAGCTGAGAAAAATATCACCACCATTTCTCCACCTTAAAGGGTTGTGAAGAAATAAACTGGCAGATTATTTTTTCGGCTTTTTGGTGTGGGGCCCATATATGAAACAAACAAGGAAAAAAAAATCTTGGATTATTTCCCACTACGTGTTTTGTACTATTAACCTTAGAAAAGAGGGATGAATAGTTGGAGCCAAGAGGTCGGACTATTTTTCTCGGATAATAAAGGCAGGGATACGCTGTTGTTTTCACTAATGTTCTCCTCTTTCTACAAGATAATGGGCCATGCCTTATCAAACAACTCAAATGGTAAAAAAGCAGTTTACGTCATATACATTTATCAGCTTGACAGAGGTCTCCGATTACCGCATGGGATACCACCTCAGTGGAAGAACAGTTTCATTTTATGGCTTTTAAGAAAGGGGGATAGAAAATAGATACGATACTAACTTGAATAGGCAATGTTTTAATAAATGTAAAAAATTGCCTAAAATTAAATTTTTAATATTATTTTAAAGGTTTTAACATGTGTCATGTTGTGATAGAAACAAAATATGGATATTTTAGAAAACCTTTCTTTTCTCCACTTCACCAGCTGGATACGAAGGAAAGAATTATTCATATCTAGAAAGGGGGCCACCTGCATTAATGACTTAGTTGGAGAGCAGGCTATACTATTTATTATATGAAAGAGCCCCTCACCTTCTCTTGTTTAGTCCTACTACAACGGTGAATGGATGGATGGATGGCCCTTTTTCCAACTGTAAAAAATATGCTAAGTTGAAAATCATATATATATATATATATAGAGAGAGAGAGAGAGAGAGAGAGATTTGAGAATTTAAAACTATATTTGATGAGTTACGCGGAGTAGACTAGTTTCATTATGATGAGAGAGCCTTCCATTCCTCAGCTCCTCAACCTTAAAAGAAAAGGCTGACCACTCGTGTCATTTTCCTTTTTGTCTTTAATTTAATTGTTAATGTTTCTTTGGGTTTTAGAATGTCATGCTAAAATCGCTTTAAAATGCCACTATTTGTTCGTGTTCCACTTGATAGACTTTCTCCAACATCTAGAGGATTGGACAGGTCAAGTAATTTCACAAAAGAGAAATGCTATGCAGACCCCTTGGAGGTCCGACTTCACTGACCAATAATAATTTCATACTACTAAAAGCTCCTCTATTGGTAAAGCCGGTTCTACCCTTTGAAGTCTTTCATTAAAAAATAAAAATAAAAATGAATATTTTTCTCTCATTTTTTCTGCTTTACATCTAAAGCTTCTTACTTAATGATTAGGTCTCTTGAAGTCTCCCACTAAAAAACAAAACAAAAATGAATACTTTTCTCTCATTTTTCTGCTTTTACATTTAAAGATTCTTAATGATTAGGTCTCTCTCTTTTCAACCTTGTCATGAAAATAGATATTACTTTTAGGCTATGTTTGAAAACTGATGGGGTTGAAAGATTGGATTACATAACGGTCGTAGTGGTCATTAGGGGGTGGCAAAACCTGACACGACCCGCCAACCCGCCTAAGAGGCGGGTTCGGGTTAAGCTATAAACGGGTTCATGTCATAAACGGGTCAACCCGGCTGACCCGTGTTTATTAACGGGCTCGGGTTCGTGTTAGGGGTATGCCAACCCGGCTGACCCGTTTAATAAACGGGTTAGGCGGGCGGGTCAACCCTCCAACCCAACCCGCCAATCCGACAACCCGACCTGCCAACCCACCCGCTAACCCGCCAACCCGTTTACCCGACCCAACCCGTTTATCAAATGGGTTGCCGGGTCGTGTCGGGTTACCCGTTTAAAAAATGGGTCGGGTTCGTGTTTGCCACAGCCGATCCGTTTAATAAACGGGTCGGGTCGGGTTTAGGTTGAGGTATGCTGACCCGCCAACCCGCCGGGTCGACCCGCCAACCCGACCCGATTGCCACCCCTAGTGGTCATGGATTTAGCAAATCCTCAAACTCTTTAAAATCCATTAAGGATTCCCCACTTTCATAGTTATGTGGTTTGGGATGTAGCTTTTACCCTCATAAATGAACTGAGAAGGTCACCGGCGTGAATTGAAGTTGACAAAGTTCATGTTTGGTTTCCAAACAATTTTGGAAGTGGAGATTCCACACTTACCACTCCGGTGACCTTGGTTAGTCACTTTCCAAACTAAGCCTTAGATTCATTCAATCCTGATATTAAAGTGAAATTGGCTTATACCTTCTATCTCTATGCAGCATAGGGTTCATAAGGATTAGACATGAATCAGATCATGCTTGATATGAAAAAAAAAATTAAATTTGTACAATGGATTTGGATATGAGCTTGGATCCCAATCAGTTTCAATGAAATTATATCACATCTAGTATAAAATATTAATGCTATTAGTGCATCTAACAAAAGAAAACTGAAACAAGGCTTTTTTTATATGTAAACAATGAAAACGTATCAGACTTGATTTGAGCCCAATCAAGGATCCAATATAAAATATTATTGATTCAAGAATAACATGACTAAAGCAATCCAAACATGATAACTGTTGAGAGAAAGAGACCTTCCCCATTTTAAATAGTAATAGACTCTACCGGTGGAGTCAGTTCCACCACTTGATCCCTTCCATATGATATAACCGGATTTATGGTGAAATCATCAAAGAGAGTGCTGATTTCACAATGGAGGCTGATGATTGATGGCATAGATGGTTGTAATTTCAAAACACAATGTGTTTTATTAAGTGACCTTGTTTGTCCTCCATTTGAGTTCGTTTACACTTTACTGTTACAGGAATTGGATCCAATCTATATCTAAATGGATTAAGCCCACCCACGGGGAGAGACCTCTCCCACATGGAAACCTCTATACACGTTGGAAAAGGTTTCTCTCATAAAGAAACCAATCAAGATAAGAGTAAAGTGATTAAGAAGGTTCAAAAGACAAACAATCCTTTGTTGTTAAAGATTCCTTAGATGAAAGGGTTACAAAAACTTTTGCAACTTATAATCATTTAATGGAACCTCCTCTCTCTAAAGTTAATTGAGAGAGAAAGAGGAGATAACCTTCCTGTGGACATAGGTGTGTGTGAAGTGCATCGAGTGATTGTGTGTGCGCTTTCATTTACAATAACCCACTAAAAGGAAATGGGTTTCATTCATCCCCATCTTCATACCACTTTTTGAGATTTCATTGATGCAAGTTGTTTAATTTGATCAAATCAGACTCGGTGGTTCATTTATTAACTAAAAGAGAGCATTTTCCAGCTCCAGCACAGTCACCAGACACAGGTGGAGAGTATCCATCGCCGCCAGCCCCGACCGGTTATGCTCCACCATCTTCACAAGGTATGCTCCGTACTTCTGTTGCAATGTTTGATGCAGTGTATAGCTAGCTCGTCCATGATGTCGTCGGCTCTCTTATGTATAGTCACAATCTTAAGTTTACCAGATCGATCTTCAGTCTCATATGTTCACCTCAATATCAACACGAATAATTGTAGATAAGATATTGTCCAAATTCAGATAACGCTAGATCACATAAGCTGAGGCCTAGTCTCAATACAGATCTGGATGCGGATTAGACTCAAATCTACCAAAAATAAATGGTGATGAACTTTAATATATGGATCGGATGTCCAAGCCAACCTGATCCATGTGCACCTTTACGGTCGATGTCCATGATAAGATGACTTCTTCCAACCTGATTCAGAATGAAGTTGGATATATATAACTTTGTTAGATATCTTAACACTGGATTTGGTAATGCCAATATCCGGGCCAGATTTAGCCCATTCACTTATCCATATTTTATACAAGCAGACCTAAAAGGGGAGGCTAATTAAATTGAGGGAGATACATGGACACATGGAGAAAAACTTGAGAGGGTGGTGTATGTTCGCCCCCGATGATTCACTGAATCCCACGTCTGTGTTCGGGGGTCCCAAAAAGCACCACGTATATAAGCACATGGGGCTCGTATTTCCGTGTATACTGACATCACTCAGCATTGGAGTCTGGTGTGATTGCAAAGACTTAAGTACCCTTTCTTGCTATTCTTGCCATAAAACGACGGTTTGAGAAAATGACAAAAATGTCCTTCATTCAAAAAAAGAAAACAAACGGTTCAAAAAAAGGACAAACATGTCCTTCATCCAGAAAGTCGAGGGTGATGTTGAGCCTGATTCATAGTTTTTGCCCTTACAGGAGGGGGTTTGGGGGCTCCTCCCAGCGTGGGTAGCATCATTCAACTTGATGAGTTGTGGAGCCTGATTTAGAGTTTTTGCCCTTACAGGAGGGAGGTCCGGGGGCTCCCCCCTGGTGCGGGTCCCGCTGCGCGGTCAACGGGCGGGGTTCAGGGGAGGCAGCCCATGTCGAGGGCAGCGTCCCCGGACCAAATTTTTTTGGGGCCTTGTATAATTTTTTTATTTTCTTTCCCTCTTTTAACTATTGAAAAAAAGCAATAAAGCATTTTGTTTAATCGTGGGGCTCATGTTTCTTTTGGTTGTTTCTTGCTCGAGGTTTTCGTAATACCCCTTCTCACGATTTTTCTATTTTTCTTTTTTCTGTTTCTTTCCCACAATTTTTTCAATGACTCATATGAAATAGCAGATTCATGAGTACACACACTTGTGTGTATTTGCAAATTCATAAGCACATGCACTTGCATGAAATTCACAAATTCATAAACACACACTCATTCGCAGATTCACAAGCACACACTTGTTTGCATTCGTAAATTCATAAGCACACACTCATATGCGTTTGCAGATTCATAAATAGACACTTGTATGAAATTTGCAAATTCATAAGCACTCACTCGTATACCTTTGCAGATTCATAAGCACACACTTGTGTGCATTTGCAGATTCATTAGTACACACGTGAAATTCACAGATTCATAAGCACACTCTTGTATGCCTTTGCAAATTCACAAGCATGCATTCATGTGTATGTACAGATTTATAAGCACATACCTGTGTGCCGTATGATCAATCCTATATGAATATGTGATTTTGCTCATACTTAATATTATATATTGCAAAAATCGATCTATATACTTAATTACATTTTACATGCTTGATAACATGTATGCATGTTGCATGATCAGACATATATGTTGTATGATTAGATCTGCATGCTTTATTGAAAATTTATATTATATATGACAGATTCATATGTCGTGTAATCAGATCTACATGCTTAACCAATTTTTTTTTATGGTTGATGTGAAAATATACATGCATGTGATAAGGTTTGTGTGCTATATGATTAGATCTATCTACTTAACTGGGATTTTACATGATAGATGACATATTCATATGTCGTGTAATCTGATCTACATGCATAACCACATTTTTTTCATAGTTGATGATGAATATACATGCAAATGATCAAATCTCCATGCTATATGATCAAATTTATCTACTTAACTAATATTTTACATGATAGATGACATATTCATATGTCATGTAATTCGATCCACATGCTTAACCAAAATTTTTTCATGCTTACTGATGAATATATATGTGTATGATCAGATCTATCTACTTAACTAAGATTTTACATTATAGATGACATATTCATATATCGTGTAATTAAGTCTACATGCTTAAATAAAAATTTTCATGCTTGAGTACACTTACACCTGTGGTATGATCAGATCTACAAGTTATATATTGAGATAAGTGTGCTCGAAGGTAATATAGATTTACATGTCATGTAATCTTATTTATATGGTTAAATATTTTTTTCATGCTGGATAATGTGTACAAGTTGAATGATCAGATCTGCATAATGTATAAATAGATCTGCATGCTTAAATGCAATTTCAAATATTATATGATAGATTTACATGTCGTGTGATCATATTTATATGACTAAATATTTTCTAAGCTCAATAATACGTGTACATGTTGAATGAACAAATTTGCATTATGTATGATTAGATCTACATGCTTGAATGTAATTTTACATATTATATGGCAGATTTACATGTCATGTGATCATATTTGTATTATTAAAATATTTTTTCAAGCTGGATTATGATACGTGTACATGCTGAATTATTAGATATACATGATATATGATCAAATCTATATGCATAAAATTTCACATATTATATGACAGATTTACATGTTGTGTGATCATATTTATATGATTAAATACTTTTTAAAGCTAGATAATACGTGTACATGATGAATGATCAGATTTGCATGATATATGATCAGATCTACATCCTTGAATGCAATTTCAAACATTATATAATGGATTTATATGTCTTGTGATCATATTTAAATGATCAAATAATTTTTTTCATGTTGAATAATACGTGTATATGATGAATGATCAGAAATACATGCTATATGATCAGATCTTTATGCATGAATGAGATCTTACATGTTTTGTAATCAGATCTACATGCAGAAATGCATTTTCCATGCTTAATCTCACATGCAGAAGCACAAAAAACTCAATACTATAGACATAGACTGTGTCAACCTTAACTAAGGCTAATAGAAGCCAACTACAAATTTTTTTATGCACCTAATTAGATTATCTAAACCTATATGTGCCCCTATGGCACTATGCACATGCACAGAGAGATTATACTCCCTACTTCTTGGACAAATCAAACTTGAATATAATGCCCTTTCTCACTTCGTTTTGCTCATCTCCTGATTGGTACACAACCTTGTCTTTATTCATTCTCTCATGTATGAATTAGTGTGAATTCTCCAAGGTGTAAGGGAAAGAATGAGAGAGAGAGGAGGCTCATATGAGATAGAGGGAGATTAAGAGGGATCTAACGTATGGGAGAGCAGAGAGAGATAGAATAGTAAGGGAGAAAAATGATAAGCTACTTATCGTTCAAGGTGATGGCATCACCTTATGGAATGCATTGAACTTTTGTCAAAACTGCCCATTTAATTAAATGATAAAAGCTTTTTTCCCAAATCTTTTTCTCAATTATATGTGAGAGATTCTTCTTAATATTTTTTTATGATTTCACATAGTTTTTATAACATTAGCTTATGCTATATAAGATATAATATGTTAATTAAATTAGCTTCCATAAAAAAATGGAAATAGGGAGGTCGATACTCCCTTTCCTTTCTTGTCTAGAGGGGAAAAATTTTAAAATCAAATCCCTTAATAAAATTTTGTTTCTTTCCTTTTTTATTTTGTTGACCTCTCTTATGCATTTTTTATATTTTAGTCATCATCTCTAAAAATCATGTGGAATTAATCTACTTGCCAAAACCATATTTCTTCTTTATTTTCCATATGTCATTAAACATAATTTGATTTATGATAAGTGCATCCCACCAAGGGGACAACCCACTAACCTTAGGTTTATAATAACTCTTGATATGAGTTGGATTCTATCCTAATTTGGATCGACCTACGATCGAATAAAAATCTCAAAATTTGGATTTTTTTTAGATCCAAAGTCCAATTCTAGATCTAATGTAATTAGATCAGATCTAATTTAATTGCCTTGGATTAAATATAATTGGATAGGATTCGAAATAAAAAATTATTGTATTTATCTAATACTAGAATGCCACAAATAAAACAACTTTAACTAAATTCTAACCTTTTTTTTAATTCCAATTCAAACTCTAGTTAAACTTGAATTACAATTCTACTGAAATTCAGGTTATTTTCACATTGTATGTTAATTTGTTATTTACTATTATTTAACTGTGGATTGAACCACTTAAATTTTTGTGTGTAAGGTTCGGATTATGATTCAAAATTCAGTCTAGTATGGATCTTGAATATAAAGAGTGGAGTCCACCTTCAGAAATATTGACCCAGACATGAAAATCATTTAAATATTCATATTTAATCAGTAAAAAATTACTAAAATTTCTCAAAAGTTACATCCTTCTCCCTTTAAAAAGAATTTTGTCCTCGAAATAAGTTATACAAGTTGTTCAAATAAATGGGGGTATTTTTCTCGCATTGTCACCTCAGGTTCCTAAGTACATCCTTATATACTGTGATGTTGTCATCGCACTTTAACAAGTGAAATGGTCTTATTTCTTAATGTTCATTCTTTGCAATCCATAATTTTTATAGGCTTTTCTTCTATAGACAAGTGCTACTGAATATCTACATTCTCGAATTGAATCACAAGAGATGGGTCATGTATGTATTTTCTCAACATCGATACATGAAAAACATTATGAGTGTGTGTAAACTGAGAGAGCAACTCCACTCGGTAAGTCATTTCACTGATCTTCTCTAAGATTACAGAGAGACTGACGAATATGGGACTTAATTTATACTTTTAACCGAATCTCAACACACTTTTAGTCGGAGGCACCTTCACAAAGACAGAATCTCCCACCTCAAAGGTGAGTTCTTTGTGTTGTTGATCAACATAACTCTTTTGTCGACTCTAAACAAAGCATAATCAGTCTCGTATCATTTGTATCTATTGAGTATAATATTGGAGTACTATTGAAGATTTCACAGTTCACTCACCAACCTCATCCCAATATATCGATGATCTGTAGGATCATCCATTCAAGACTTTGAAATCAATCATTTTCATGATTGCACAATAGCTATTATTGTATGCAAACTCAACTAGTACCATATGAGTATCCCACTTATCCTTCCAGTCCAACATGACAGTATGTAATATATCTTTCAAGGTTTATGTCGTTCTTTTTTACTCACCATCGGTTTGATGATGAAAAGTCATGTTAAACTTTAGTTTAGATCCCAAAGCTTTTTACTACTGATCTAAAAATTAAGATGTAAATCATGGGTCTCAATCAGATATAATGGAGACAGGAACTCCATGCAGTCGCACTATCTCTTTTATATATAAGTCTACCAAACTTTCAAGAAACTTTCCATTTTGAATAGGCAAAAAGTGGGTTGATTTGGTAAGTCGGTCTACCACAACCCAAATGGTATCATGGTGTTTACGGATTCATGATGAACCCATCACAAAATCTATCATAATATCTTTCCATTTCTACTAGAGAATCTCCATCAACTGCATTGTTCCCCAAGTCTCTAGTGCTCAATATTGATTTGTTGATAGGTCAAGCATTTCAAGACATATCTAGTGACATCTCACTTTATGTCATTCCACCAGTACTCACGTTGTAGGTCTTTAAACATTTTTGTACTACTTGAATGGATGGTGTATTTACTATTGTGTGCATGTCCTAACAATTCTTCTCGCAATTCTGAGTTACTTGGCACCTAAAGTCTCCCTTGCATTTATATGATCCTATCTTTTTTTAGACGAAAAGAGGTATTCACTTACCAGGAAGTGTCTTCATTTTCTCGTACTGAGGGTCTTTTAATTATTCAGCAATGACCCTGCTTTGAAGTTTTGGTTGAGTTGTCATACTCGATAGCCTTATCACCTTGGTTGCTTGAAAATGACTTTCATTCAACTAAATTTGCTAACAATTTTCACTCTCTCTTCACCAAACATGCTAAAGTACCTCCAGCCTTATGGATAAGGGCATCGATTACTATATTTTCCTTCCCTTGGTGATAAAAATAGTGAATTCATAGTTTTTTATGAATTTTAGCCACCTTCTTTGCCACATATTTAGTTATTTTTGTGAGAACAGTTACTTCAAACTTTTGTGGTCTATGAACACTTCAAATTGTTTACCACCGTACAAGTAATGTCTCCATGTCTTTAGAGCAAAGACAACTGCTGCTAATTTTAGGTCGTGAGTCAGATGATTCCTTTTATGAACCTTTAACTATCACAATGTATAGGCAATAACTTTCTCATGTTGCATTAAAACACAACCTAGTCCAGTACTAGATGCATTTATGTATACTATAAATCCACCATTTTCTGATGGTAATACCAATACTAGTGCCGTTGTGAGCTTTGCCTTTAGTTACTGAAAACTTTCTTCATATTTCTCATTTCATAGAAATTTTGCTCTCCTTCTTAGAGTTTCATCATGGCCATAGCAATCTGCAAGAAATTATGTATAAATCATCTCTAATAACCTGTTAGGCCGAGAAAGCTTCTCAGCTTGCTTATATTCTTTGGTTGTACCCAATTCATTACCGCTTCAACCTATTACATCATTCATAATTTATCTATGATAATTTTACTAAGGTAATGAAATTGAAAAGAAATTTTTAGTAAGGATAGCCTTTCACCTTTGTTGGGTCCACTGAAACTCCATTCTTCAAGATAACATGTCCTAAGAACATGACTTTATTGAGCCAAAATTCATATTTTAAGAATTTAGTTTACAACTGATGTGCTCGAAGGGTTCCCAAAACAATCCTTAGATGTTTTCGATGTTGTTCCACATTCTCAAAGTATACTAAGATATCATCAATAAAAATGATTATAAAGGTATCCAACTAGGGCTTAAATACCCAATTCATCAGGTTCATAAAAGCAATTGGGGCGTTTGTAAGTCCGAACAGTATCACCATAAATTCGTAATGCCCATATGTTATCTAAAATGCCATCTTTGGAATGTCTTCATCTTTGATCCTAAGTTGATGGTACCTAGATCTCAGGTCAATTTTTTAAAAGACATTGGCCTTCTGCAGCCGGTCAAATACATCTTCTATGTGTGCCAAAGGATACTTGTTCTTAAGAGTGACCTAGTTATATATTTTGTAGTTGATGCATAACCTCATAGATTTATCATTTTTTACAAATACGACTAGTGCTCCCTTAGGTGATATACTTGGTCACATGAATGCCTCTTCTACTTTTGAGAGGTATTTGTAAGTAAAATTCATGAGTAGGTGAGATATGTGGTTGAGTTTGCAAGAAGAGAGATGGTGGGTTGAGCTAGAGTCTAACCCTTTTCTCAAAAAACGTTCCTCTAGGTTGACCCTTGTCCCTCTCTAGTTTCGTGGGATTTTTTACAAATTTAGTAAGCTACTTTATGCTCTTAAATCATCCCAAGGTGGAGTGTTAGGCAAAATCGCACCCCCCCCCCCCCCCACCCCCCTTGGTTGGCTTAGTTGGTTTCATTCCAACTAAGTCTAACCAACTAGTTACTTTTAAAATAATGATGTTTTATTTGAAAGTTCTCATTTGATTTGTTATTACTTATAGAAACCTCAAATTATAAAATTTCCATATTGGGTCTTCTAATTGGATCTGACTCCAATTGGATCCGATCTAAGTCCAAACTCACTTGATTTATTCAATACTTAGCACTAGGCTTTATAAATCATAGTTTTGCTTAATGCATCTATGTACTAAATTTTCATCAAGTATTAATTCACTACTATAGATTTTTTTTGATTTTTTCTCTGTTAGCAAATTGTTATTATTATTATTAGTAGTAGTATTTATTTTCTTAGTTATTAATCAAATCAGTGATTGTCACACTACTTAGAAAAACTTCAAAATTTAGATGTTCATCATACTTACATACTAAATTGAACAGGTGAAATGATTTTTTTCTCAAATTAAACATAGAGAGTCTGATTTAAATGTCTAAAATTTTGTGGGTCTTACAGAACAAAAAATATGTTATTTTCAATACTTTTTTTGCAAATCCAACCATGTGGATATGATTGGCATGGTGAATTTTCTAGGAATCAACCATTGGATCTTGTATTTTCAATAAAAAATATAATTTTTGAATGCTTGAGTATTTACGAAGATTGTGAACCATTGATTTTAAAGCTTTGAAAAATCTCATTTATGTATCAAAATTGGATGATTCAAGAGTGGGATCTTATAAAACCAAACATGTAGGTTACATCCACATGGTTAAATTCAAGAGAAAAGAAAAAAAATCATGAAAATGATGGCTCATACATTAGTTCTCATATTTTCAATTCTCATATTTTAGTGATTATATATATATATATATATATATATATATATATATACAGTAATGTGCTGATTCTGCCCACTTTCTGGTTCTGGTTCTGCTCCCTTCAAAATCATATTTTTTTGGTATTTTTCACATTTTACACTATATATGTGATCTATAGTTTTGTTTAGTGGGATCTGGCTTTTGGATCGCCAGAATCTGAATTGTATACAGGTTTTTCTAGTGATCCAAAATCAATGTCTATGAAGGTAATAGTTTTTTTCTGGCTCATAAAAAACATATTTTTTGTCGAAAAAACATGATTTAAGAGTCGATTCTTACTAAATCGAGAATGCTAAATACATCTAATGGTTCAGATTTATCATAAAATGCCTAAAAATATAAGACATAATGGGGTAGAACAAAAAATGGGGCTTAATATATATATATATATATATATATATATATATATATATATATATATATATACATGAAAATGTGTAGGTGCGTGATCACTTTTGAACATGACCAAAACGAACTCATGCAAAGTGTCCATCACGTGCGTGAAGGGCACTCCGTGTGAGGTTTCACCAAATAACACCTTTAGCGGTGGCAAAAGTCACTGCTAAAAGTTTCAATGCAGAAACACTTCCATTGGGCATCCATACCTTTAGCGGCGTGTTATTTGGCGGAACCTCGCACAAAGCATCTTTTGTGCATTGCACGAGTTTGCTTTGGTCATGTTCTAAAGTGATCATGCACTTATATATATATATATATATACATATATATATATATATATATATATATATATATATATATATATATATATATATATATGAAAGAGAGATAAAGACACACCTCCACTTTTAACCGAAACTGATTGTACGAGTTGGTTACACAACTTATGTACAGTATGACATTTTTTTATGTTTTGAAATCATGATTACCATTGATTATGCTAGCATCCAAGCTCACCAAAGTGTTATGACCATAGGCGGAGCTGGGGCAGAACTGGGTTGTAGCCCAGTCCTGCCTCCTGAACCAATTAAAAAAAAATCTTAAAAGCCCAACCCTGATTCCATATGAAATAGATTTTTATTTATTTTTGTAGCTCAGTCTTAGCCCAGCCCTGACTGCAGCAAATAGTTTGATTTGTGCATATGAAATAGATTTTTATTCATAATTGTAGCCAATTTTTATTTTATCTCAAAAAAAAAATTCGTGGGCGCTGCCCCCAAACCCCAAACTATCACACCAATTTTTTTTTTGCTACAACCCTGTTTGCTCGCCGCCCCCCTCCCCCCCTCACATGAATCCTAGCTACGCCCCTGGTTATGACATAATTTAACAATGGATACTGATGGGTGAAAGGACAGAGCAAGTTATTTGACAAAAACAATTTACAATTTTTTAGATTTTTGAATTCATCACCGTCCATCACTTCAATCACCATCATTCACGGTTAAAAGCAATGGATCCACCAAAAGTGTTGGAGAACAATTTGTGGTGATTGAAGTGATTGACAAGTGTGATTTCAAAACACAAAAAAATAAAAAAAAATTGTGTTTTATTTATTTATTTTAGTCGAGCTGGGGTTAGACCAAACCCCTACCAATTCAATATATTTTTTATAAGTGGGTGCCAATCAAGGAACGGTCTTTTCCATGAATGGTTTATCACAGCAGATTATATGTTCTCCCCCGAAGAGAGCATTTAGCTACATCTTGTGTTCAGGGGTCCCAATGAGCACCACGTATTTAAGCATGTGCATCTCGTATCCCCATGTTTGTCAGCATTAATTAGTGTTGGAGTTTGATGCGATTGCAAAGACTTAAGTACCCTCTCCTCCATTGGTGCCAAAAAAAATGAAGATTCTAGAAAAGGAGTGGTTGTAAAGATTTAAGTGCCCCGAAGATGATTATTTAAGACCCAGTCTCTGCACTGCAGGATTATCCGAGAAAGAAATCTCCTCTGGAGGAGGCCATGAACATCAACCCTCTCACTCTCTCTCTCCCTTCTCTTTCTGCTTCTGTGCATATCCAGCAGAAGATCCTACATTGCTCCATCAAGCACCGACTGACCTGCACATTGACTGTTGTGGAGCTTGATTCAGAATTTTTGCCCTTACAGGAGGAGGGTTTGGGGGCTCCTCCCAACGTGGATAGCATCATTCAACTTGATGAGTTGTGGAGCCTGATTCAGAGTTTTTGCCCTTACATGAGGAGGGTTTGGGGGCTCCTCCCAGCGTGGGTAGCATCGTTCAACTTGATGAGTTGTGGAGCCTGATTCATAGTTTTTGCCCTTACAGGAGGGGGTTTGGGGGCTCCTCCCAGTGTGGGTAGCATCATTCAACTTGATGAGTTGCGGAGCCTGATTCATAGTTTTTGCCCTTACAGGAGGAGGGTTTGGGGGCTCCTCCCAACATGGATAGCATCATTCAACTTGATGAGTTGTAGAGCCTGATTGAGAGTTTTTGCCCTTATAGGAGGGGGGTTTGGGGGCTCCTCCCATCGTGGGTAGCATCGTTCAACTTGATGAGTTGTGGAGCCTGATTCATAGTTTTTGCCCTTACAGGAGGGGGTTTGGGGGCTCCTCCCAGTGTGGGTAGCATTGTTCAACTTGATGAGTTGTGGAGCCTGATTCATAGTTTTTGCCCTTACAGGAGAGGGTTTAGGGGCTCCTCCCAACGTGGGTAGCATCATTCAACTTGATGAGTTATGAAGCCTGATTTAGAGTTTTTGCCCTTACAAGAGGGGGGTCTGGGGGCTCCCCCTTGGCGCGGGTCCCGCTGCGCGGTAAACGGGCGGGGGTCTAGGGGGTCGCTCCGGGTGGGGGGCAGCGCCCCCCGGACCAAATTTTTTTGGGGCCTTGTATAATTTTTTTATTTTATTTCCCTCTTTTAACTATCGAAAAAGAGCAAATCATGTTTTGTTTAATCGTGGGGCTCATGTTTCCTTTGGTTGTTTCTTGCTCGAGGTTTTCGTAACACCCCTTCCCACGATTTTTCTATTTTTCTTTTTCTGTTTCTTTCCCATGATTTTTTTAATGACTCGCCTACATCGATTTTTAGTGATATCGGGTCTCCAACGAGCCCCACAGCGATTTATAGTATTGTTTGGTCTTCCAACAGCAATTTCTAGTATTGTCAGGCCTTCCTACAACAATTTGTAGTATTTTTGGGTCTCCAACGAGCCCACAATGATTTATAGTGTTATTCAGCCTTCCAATAGCGATTTGTAGTATTGTCGGGCTTTCCTACAGCGATTTGTAGTATTTTCGGGTCTTCAACGAGCCCCACAGCGATTTATAGTGTTATCCAGCCTTTCAACAGCGATTTGTAGTGTCTTCTGCAAATCACTATAGCGATTTATAGTGTTTTGGGGTCTCCAACGAGCCCCACAGCGATTTATAGCAGGTAGCAATTTACAACGATTTGCTTACTGAATAACACTACAAATCGCTATAGTGATTTGTGGAAGACACTACAAATCGCTATAGTGAGATCCAACAACACTATAAATCGTTGTGGGGCTCAATGAAGACCCAAAGACACTACAAATCGCTATAGTGATTTGCGGAAGACACTACAAGTCGCTGTTGAAAGACCGAATAATACTAAAAATCGTTGTGGGGCTTGTTGGAGACCCGAAAACACTATAAATCGTTGTAGGAAGGCCCGACAATACTACAAATCGTTGTTGGAAGGCCGGATAATACTATAAATCGATGTGGGGCTTGTTGGAGACCCCCGCTCGCTGACCGCGCAATGGGACTCGCGTTGGGGGGGAGCCCCCAGACCCCTCTCCTGTAAGGGCAAAAACTCTAAATCAGGCTCCACAACTCATCAAGTTGAATGATGTTACCCACGCTGGGAGGAGCCCCCAAACCCGCTCCTGTAAGGGCAAAAACTATGAATCAGGCTCCACAACTCATCAAGTTGAACGATGCTACAGTCAGTGTACAGGTTAGTCGGTGTTTGATGGAGCAATGTAGGATCATCTGCTGGATGTGTACAGAAGTAGAAAGAGAATGGAGAAAGAGTGAGAGGGTTGATGTTCATGGCCTTCTCCAGGGGGAACTCTTTGTCTCCCTTGATTTCTTCTCTAGAGAGAGAGAGAGAGGGTTTTACAGTGTTTTACAGAGAAGGAAGAAGAAGAAGATGACGATGAAAAGTTCAAACAGACATTTTTGATGGCTCAGGTTCGTTTCGCCGGATGACCATCGGATCGTTGGCTCACCATCGTTTCGCCGGATCACCATCGGATCCTCGGCTAAGGTTCGTTTCGCTGTGTAGACTTTGAAGAGTCAACATCATCCTCGACTTTCTGGATAAAGGACATGTTTGTTCTTTTTTTGAACCGTTTGTTTTCCTTTTTTGAATGAAGGACATTTTTGTCATTTTCTCAAACCATTGTTTTATGGCAAGAATAGCAAGAAAGGGTACTTAAGTCTTTGCAACCACACCAGACTCCAATGTTGAGTGATGTCAATATACACGGGAATACGAGCCCCATGTGCTTATATACATGGTGTTTTTTGGGACCCCCGAACACAGACGTGGGATTCAGTGAATCATCGGGGGCGAACATACACCACCTTCTTATGGTTTATACTAGCACCCTATTCGAAAAATTCTTTTTACAATAGTAGAATCTAACTTGTAACCTCTAAATCTTCTTCGGGGGTCATAGAAGCAACAAAAGAATGTTGAGTCCATGTACCCTACCTGCCAAAACTAGCACAATACCACTCTCCCTATCTCCAAAATTACCTTCCCTACAATGCACACTACTCACCATCCTCTATCTTTCCGGGGCTGACCCATCCATGGGGAGGAGGGTCCCAATCCTGTAGATATCATCATCTCGTTCCCTCAATGTTTTAAAGTTCTCATTACCTGTTCACCACCCCAAAAAATGTCTTTTGTCAAATCATGTATCTATTCTCGATTGGTGACAGCGCGAAGGTTGGTAATATTTGAGAGGGTTGTGTATGTTCTCCCCCGATGATGCACTGAATCCCACATCTCGTATCCGGGGTCTGAATGAGCACCATGTATGTAAGCACATGGGGCTCGTATTCTCGTGTATGTCGATATCTGAGTCTGATGCAGTTGCAAAGACTTAAGTACCCTTTCTTGCTATTCTTTCCATGAAACGATGGTTCAAGAAAATAAAAAAAATGTCTTTCATTCAAAAAAAAGAAAACAACGGTTCAATAAAAGGATAAAAATGTCCTCCATTCAGAAAGTCGAGGATGATGTTGACTCTTCAAAGTCTAAACAGCGAAACGAACCTGAAGTGCTCTCTCTTTCTTTTCTGTTTGAACTTTTCATCATCATTTTCTTCTTCTTTCTTCTCTGTAAAACACTATAAAAACCCCTCTCTCTCTAGAGAAGAAATTAACGGAGGCAAAGAGTCGGCGATCCAATGGTGATCGTCATCCTCTTTCTGCTAGTAGTGGTCGAAATGCGCTGCTCTCATCCAACGAGCAACTGACTGCAATAGCTCCTCCTCCGCCTTCGAGGAATACCTACAACTAAATCTTCCTTCAGTACACCTACAACGAATACAGCCTCTGGCTTCCCCATCATGAACCTCAAGACTGCCATCGGGATGGCTGGCGATTATAGCCTGATCACGGCAAAGTTTGTGTTCAAGAGAGCGGTGTTCGGCATCGTGATTTACGAAAATTGCATCATGCCAAAAAAATGGCAAATCACAAAATCGAGTAACGATTTATGAAAATCGCATAGAGAAAAAAAATAAATGGCAAATCGCTATGCGATTTTCGTAAATCGCTATATCGAGTAGCGATTTACGAAAATCATGTAGCAAAAAAAATGGCAAATCGCTAAATCGAGTAATGATTTATAAAAACCGCGTAGCGAAAAAATGGCGAATCGCTAAATCGAGTAGCGATTTACAAAAATCGCATAGCAAAAAAAAAAGCAGAAAAATAGTAGGAAAGGGTGTTACGAAAACCTCGAGCAAGAAACAACTGAAGGAAACATATGAGTACCACAATCAAACAAAACACTTTATTGCTCTTTTTCGATAGTTACAAGAGAGAAAGAAAAAAAAAATTATACAAGGCCCAAAAAATTTTTTTGCTCTGGGGCGCGCTGCCCCACAGAAACCCCCTGTTAGGGTCAGTCCCCCCTGGACCCCCGCCCGCTAAAACCGAGTCTCAAACATAAGCTCAAGAAAAAATTTGGTCCTGGAACCCCCCGCCAGGGACGGGTCCCCCGGAACCCATGCCGGGGGGAGCCCCCAAAACCCCCTCCTGTAAGGGCAAAAACTCTAAATCATGCTCCACAACTCATCAAGTTAATTCATGTTACAGTCAGTGTGCAGGTCAATCGGTGCTTGATGGAGCAGTGTAGGATCGTCTGCTGGATGTGCACAGAATCAGAAAGAGAAGGGAGAGAGAGAGGGTTGATGTTCATGGCCTTCTCCAAGGGGGATTCCTTTCTCAGATAATCCTGCAGTGCAGGGACTGGGTCTTAAATAACCATCTTCGGGGTACTTAAGTCTTTGCAACCACTGCTTTTTTAGAATCATCATTTTTTTGGCACCAATGGAGGAAATGGTACTTAAGTCTTTGCAACCACATCGGACTCCAACACTAAGTGATGCTAACAAACATGGGGATACGAGCTGCACATGCTTACATACGTGGCGCTCATTGGGACACCCGAACATGAGATGTAGCTAACCGCCATCTTGGGGGGGGGGGTGCACATTTAACCTGCTTCGGTAATATTTTGTATTTTGTCAAATCACTCGATCCGGCCTCTTTTAGGGTGCGTTTACTCTTTATAATAACCCACAAAAAGTTGGTTTTTTAGTTGATTCGCTTTGCCAAAACAGCATCGCTAGCAGTGGTCAATAGGGACCAAAAAATGGCATGATAATGGTACGTTTTATTGACTAAAAGATCTTGTTTTCCTGCTCCATCGCCTTCACCACCGGGTGCAGACTCGCCTCCACCGCGGGATGTATACACTCCACCACCACCGTCGCAACCAGGCTCACCTTATAAACCAGGATATTTACAAGGTACATTCATACTTCTCTTGACTTTTTTGATGTGGTGTACAGCTAGCGAGTCTCCAATATTAAGTTTACGTGGTGGATCTTCAGTCTCATTATCTCAGTATCAATTAGTTTACCAGGTCGAGCAGAAGACGAATAATTGTACAAAAGTTAGTTTACCCACCTCGCAAATTTCGTGAGCTGTTTTGCTATGAAGTTAGAGTTTGTACCGATACTTACCAAAAACAAAAGGTGATAAACTTTCACATATGGATGTGATCTAGGATATTTCAAAGTTTAAAAATCAATGGCCCAACGTCTTTGTAAATATTTAAATCACATTTTTCATAAAAGATACATGATCCGACAGTCAATTCCTAGCAAATGATCCACACAATGCATATGGTGGATTGGATTTGCAAAAAATCATAGAAAATGCCTAGTTCATACTCTCGTTCACATATTTCCAGTAAACATATTCTAGGGACCCCAACACACACACATATATATTATATAATGGCAGAGTCCAGACCTAAGTTTTCAGCCATAAAACATTAGTAAGCTACTTTATGCTCTTAAATCATCCCAAGGTGGGGTGTTAGGCAAAATCGCCCCCCACCCCCTTGGTTGGCTTAGTTGGTTTCATTCCAACTAAGTCTAACCAACTAGTTACTTTTAACATAATGATGTTTTATTTGAAAGTTCCCATTTGTGTTGTTATTACTTATAGAAACCTCAAATTATCAAATTTTCATATTGGGTCTTCTAATTGGATCCGACTCCAATTGGATCCGATCTAAATCCAAACTCACTTGATTTATTCAAATCTTAGCACTAGGCTTTATAAATCATAATTTTGCTTAATGCATCTAAGTACTAAATTTTTATCAAGTATTAATTCACTACTATAGAAATTTTCTGATTTTTTCTCTGTTAGCAAATTGTTATTATTATTATTATTATTTATTTTCTTCTTAGTTATTAATCAAATCAGTGATTGTCACACTACTTAGAAAAACTTCAAAACTTACATGTTCATCATACTTACATACTAAATTGAATAGGTGAAATGATTTTTTTCTCAAATTAAACACAGAGAGTGATTTAAATGTCTAAAATTTTGTGGGTCTTACGGAACTAGAAATATGTTATTTTCAATACTTTTTTTTGCAAATCCAACCATGTGGATATGATTGGCATGGTGAATTTTCTAGGAATCAACCATTGGATCTTGTATTTTCAATAAAAAATATAATTTTTGAATGCTTTAGTATTTACGAAGATTGTGAACCATTGATTTTAAAGCTTTAAAAAATCTCATTTATGTATCAAAATTGCATGATTCAAGAGTGGGATCTTATAAAACCAAACATGTAGGTTACATCCGCATGGTTAAATTCAAGAGAAAAGAAAAAAAATCATGAAAATGATGGCTCATACATTAGTTCTCATATTTTCAATTCTCATATTTTAGTGATTATATATATATATATATATATATAGTAATGTGCTGATTCTGCCCACTTTCTGGTTCTGTTCCCTTTAAAATCGTATTTTTTTGGTATTTTTCACATTTTACACTATATATGTGATATGTAGGTTTTGTTTAGTGGGATCTGGCTTTTGGATCACCAGAATCTGAATTGTATACATATTTTTCTAATGATCCAAAATCAATGTCTATGAAGGTAATAATTTTTTTTGGCTCATAAAAAACATATTTTTTGTCGAAAAAACATGATTTAAGAGTCAATTCTTACTAAATTGAGAATCCTAAATACATCTAATGGTTCAGATTTATCATAAAATGCCTAAAAATATAAGACATAATGGGGTAGAACAAAAAATGTGGCTTAATATATATATATATATATATATATATATATATATATATATATATATATATATATGTGAAAATGTGTAGGTGCGTGATCACTTTTGAACATGACCAGCATGCGGAGTGTCCATCACGTGCGTGAAGGGCACTCCGTGTGAGGTGTGTGAGGTTTCACCAAATAATGCCTTTAGCTGTGACAAAAGTCACTGCTAAAAGTTTCAATGCAGAAACACTTCCATTGGGCGCCCATACCTTTAGCGGCGTGTTTTTCGGCGGACCCTCGCACAAAGCATCTTTTGCGCATTGCACGAGTTTGCTCTGGTCACGTTCTAAAGTGATCATGCACTTGCGTGTGTATATATATATATATATATATATATGAAAGAGAGAGATAAAGACACACCTCCGCTTTTAACCGAAACTAGTTGTATGAGTTGGTTACACTATGACCGGTCTCTTAACAAAATACAATTTTTTTTATGTTTTGAAATCATGATTACCATTGATTATGCTAGCAGCCAAGCTCACCAAAGTGTTATGACATAATACTGATGGGTGAAAGGACAGAGCAAGTTATTTGACAAAAACAATTTACAATTTTTTAGTTTTTTGAATTCACCACCGTCCATCACTTCAATCACCATCATTCACGGTTAAAACAATGGAGCCACCAAAAGCAATTAGTGGTGATTGAAGTGATCGACAAGTGTGATTTCAAAACACAAAAAAATAAAAAAATTTGTAATTTATTTTATTTATTTTAGTCGGGCTGGGGTTAGACCGAACCCCTACCAATTCAATATATCTTTTATAAGTGGGTGCCAATCGAGGCACGGTCTTTTCCATGAATGGTTTATACTAGCACCCTACTCGAAAATTTCTTTTTACAATAGTAGAATCTAACTTGTAACCTCTAAATCTTCTTCGGGGTTTACAGAAGCAACGAAAGAATGTTGAGTCCATGTACCCTACCTGCCAAAACTAGCACAATACCGCTCTCCCTATATCCAAAATTACCTTCCCTATACTCACCATCCTCTATCTTTCCGGGGCTGACCCATCCATGGGGAGGAGGGTCCCAATCCTGTAGATATCGTCATCTCGTTCCCTCAATGTTTTAAAGTTCTCATTACCTGTTCACCACCCAAAAAAATGTCTTTTGTCAAATCATGTATATGCTCTCGATTGGTGACAGCACCAAGGTTTGGTAATATTTGAGAGGGTGGTGTACTGAATCCCACATCTCGTGTTAGGGGGTCCAAATGAAAGCACATGAGGCTCGTATTTTCATGTATATCGACATCACTTAGCATCAGAGTCTCTTGCGATTGCAAAGACTTAAGTACCCTTTCTTGTTATTCTTGCCATAAAACGATAGTTCAAGAAAATAACAAAAATGTCTTTCATTCAAAAAAAGAGAAACGGTTAAAAAAAGAATAAAAATGTTGTCTATTCAGAAAGTCGAGGATGATGTTGACTCTTTAAAGTCTAAACAACGAAACGAATCTAAAGCACTCTCTTTTTTTTTCTGTTTGAACTTTTCATCGTCATCTTCTTCTTTCTTCTTCGTAAAACATTGTAAAACCCCCTCTCTCTTTCTAGAGAAGAAATTAAGGAAGGCAAAGAGTCGGCGATCCGATAATGATCGTCATCCTCTTTCTGCTAGCAGTGGTCGGAATTCTGCTCTCGTCCAGTGGACAACCGACTGCGACAGCTCCTCCTCCGCCTTTGAGAGACACCTATAACAGAATCTTCCTCCAGTACACCTATAACGGAGTACAGCCTTCGGCTTCTCCATCATGAACCTCAAGACTGCCATCGGGATGGTTGGCGACTACAGCCTGATCACGATGAATATCGTGCTCAAGGGGGCGATGTTCAGCATCACGATTTACGAAAATCGCGTCGTGCCAAAAAAAAATGGCAAATCGCAAAATCAAGTAGCGATTTATGAAAATCGCATAGCAAAAAAAAATGGCAAATCGCTATGCGATTTTCGTAAATTGCTATATCGAGTAGCGATTTACGAAAATCACGTAGCGAAAAAATGACAAATCACTAAAGCTGGTAGCAATTTATGAAAATCGTGTAACAAAAAAAATGACAAATCGCTAAATCGAGTAGCGATTTACGAAAATCGCATAGCGAAAAACAAAAAGCAAAAAAAAATGTAAGAAACGGTGTTACGAAAACCTCGAGCAAGAAACAATCGAAGGAAACATATGAGTACCACGATCAAACAAAACACTTTATTGCTCTCTTTCGATAGTTATAAGAGAGAAAGAAAAAAAAATTATACAAGGCCCAAAAAAAATTTTGTTCTGGGGGGCGCGCCCCCCCTAGACCCCCGTCCGCTAAAATTGGGTCTCAAATATAAGCCCAAGAATAAATTTGGTCTGGGGGGCAATGCCCCCCCCCCCCCCCCCCCTCTAGACCCCCGCCCGCTGATCACGCAACAAGACCCACGCCGGGGGAAGCCCCCGGACTCCCCTCCTGTAAGGGCAAAAACTCTAAATCAAGGTACTTAAGTCTTTGCAACCACTCCTTTTCTAGAATCGTCATTTTTTTTGCACCAACAGAGGAAAGGGTACTTAAGTCTTTGCAACCGCATCGGACTCCAACGCTAAGTGATGCTGACAAACATGGGTATACGAGCTGCACATGCTTACATATGTGGCGCTCATTGGGACCCCCGAACACAAGATGTAGCTAACGGCTATCTTCGGGGGGTGCACATATAACCTGCTTCAGTAATATTTTGTATTTTGTAGAATCACTTGATCCGGCCTCTTTTAGGGTGCGTTTACTCTTTATAATATAACCCACAAAAAAGTTGGTTTTTTAGTTGATTCATTTGCCAAAACAGCATCACTAGCAGTGGTCAATAGGGACCAAAAAATAACATGATAATGGAACGTTTATTGACTAAAAGATCTTGTTTTCCAGCTCCATCGCCTTCACCACCGGGTGTAGACTCGC
This sequence comes from Nuphar pumila, assembly GCF_984573655.1. Classification (NCBI taxonomy): domain Eukaryota; kingdom Viridiplantae; phylum Streptophyta; class Magnoliopsida; order Nymphaeales; family Nymphaeaceae; genus Nuphar; species Nuphar pumila. Next base: position 29,365,318 of record NC_143263.1, on the reverse strand, counting down.
CACCACCGCCGGATGTATACACTCCACCACCACCGTCGCGACCAGGCTCACCTTATAAACCAGGATATTTACAAGGTACATTCATACTTCTCTTGACTTGTTTGATGTGGTGTACAGCTAGCGAGTCTCCAATATTAAGTTTACGTGGTGGATCTTCAGTCTCATATGTTTATCTGAGTATCAATTAGTTTACCAGGTCGAGCAGAAGACGAATAATTGTACAAAAGTTAGTTTACCTACCTCGCAAATTTCGTGAGCTGTTTTGCTATGAAGTTAGAGTTTGTACCGATACTTACCAAAAACAAAAGGTGATAAACTTTCACATATGGATGTGATCTAGGATATTTCAAAGTTTAAAAATCAATGGCCCAACGTCTTTGTAAATATTTAAATCACATTTTTCATAAAAGATATACATGATCCGACAGTCAATTCCTACCAAATGATCCACACAGAATGCATATGGTGGATTGGATTTGCAAAAAATCATAGAAAATGCCTAGTTCATACTCTCGTTCACATATTTCCAGTAAACATATATATTCTATGGACCCCACCACACACACACACACACACATATATATATATATATATAATGGCAGAGTCCAGACCTAAGTTTTCAGCCATAAAACAATATACGTATCTCAGAATAAAGTTTAAGTGGACCATTATTTTTCTCTTGGAACTTGGAGAAATTGAACGAAAATGATAAAAAATTGACAGGGTTTCTCAACCTTGACTGTGGACTCCAAGTGGGTTCAAACTACACCAGCGAGACAGGCCTAGTTTACACTTCGGATGACGGGTACACGGACAATGGGGTGAGCAAACAGGTCGATTCTAGCATTGCCAACAGCGTCCCAAGGATGTACCAGACAGTCAGAGCCTTCCCGGATAGCAAGAGGAATTGCTATGATCTATCACCCATGAATGAGGGGAGCAAGTACCTGGTCCGTGCCTCTTTCATGTATGGCAACTACGATGGTTTGAGCTCACCACCAAGTTTTGACATCTATTTTGGTGTGGACTTGTGGGATAGTGTAAAGCTGGACAATGAGTCCCATATTTTTTGGACTGAGGTGACTGGTGTAGCTCGTTCAACGGCCGTAAGCGTCTGCCTTGTGAAAACAGCTAATGGAATACCTTTCATTTCTGGGCTGGAGGTTCGACGTATCGAGGGAATCTTCTCACCTGCCAACCTTTCCCTCTCTGTTGTGACGATCATGAGAATAGATGTTGGAGCATCCACCGTGACAAGGTGAGCAACTTATTCCTGTGATAAAAGATGAGCTTCTTACCACCGAGGTGGTATCCCATGTATTAAGCGGGATCCTGTGTCACGCTGAAGGCCCAGGATCGAATCCCTCTGCCATATGGGGGGTGTCTGAAAGTGTATGTTATAAAGCAATTCAAGGGAGCAAAAACATTACCCATGACCACCAATAGCAGGGTTACTGTGCTGTTGCCAATGGGGTCGGCTTAAGATATAAGTTGAAGGATGTCATGAGTTCAATACCCAAGAGGGGCATCCTTTGCCCTATTGCAAAAGCAGCAGGTTTCATGTGCAAACAATAGGTTTGTGGTATTAGGTGCAAAGGTGATAAGAATAGAAGCTGGTACAGTTGGGCTCTCACTACAGTTCTTCTAATGTGGACCTTCGATCCATCTTATGATATCCGTTTCATTCTATCATCTTGGAGGGTAAGGGGGTGGCTGAGGGGTTTTAACTGTCTGAGGGCGAGCCTAACTGCAGAGCAACAATCTCGCTGTGGACCTTGCCAGCTGAACCGGGGTTTTCCCTTGATAAAAAGAAGAGGGTAGAGCGGGAGAGTCAAATTAATTAATTATAGCCGATAACAATAAGTAACAAGATGTCACCCAAGCACTCAAAAGAACAGCTGAAAGCATCATGAAGAAAATGCAATAGAAAACAAGAGCTCACACTCTATCCTACACTAAACTCAGCAAAAAAAATTCATACTTAATATTTTAATATACAAACTATATTTATTAAGTGATATGTACAAATTAAAGGGTTAAACTCAGACATTAACATACTAATATATCCATAAAATTAATAAAAATAGAACTATTAAAATATAATCCGTGCTAACGCTGGTAATGTGTCCTTGAGACATTGGTCAGAACAAGCCGGAAAACAGGAAGAACAGACTTAAAGAAAATGTAGTTGTAGCCAAAGAGCAACAAAATTAACTTACAGCTCCAACTTTCTGGGCAAGCTAGACCTCCAATCCTTGATGTCACTATGGTTCTCTCGATAAGGGAAATCCGTTTGAGCTGCAGGTACCCAGATGATCGATTTGATCGCATATGGACACCAGATGATGATGCATACGGGATCCCACTCAACACAACTCAGAAAGTAAAGGAAGAGACAAGATTGCGATTTGGATTGCCTTCCCGTGTAATGCAGACTGCCGTCTACAAGCTCCTCAATCCACCCGATCGCATAGACATCACTTGGCCTACTGATCCCAATGCCAGTTACTATATCTTCTTGGCATTTGCAGAGCTGTTACAGTACCCCAAAAACGAAAACAGAAGCATCATTATAATGAAAAACGGAGAGGAATGGGGTGATTCTTTTATTCTTGACTACCACAGTAGCTTTGTGGTGTACTCACCGGAGCCCATGACCCAAGGGCATTTTTTGATGTCGCTACAGCCAGCCGACAATACCACATATGGTCCTATGCTAAACGCATTCGAGGTTTACAAAGCTGTTAGTGCTTCGGCATCTTCCACCTTTCGCCAAGATGGTGTGTGGCTTGAAACTTATTTGCTATGCTTTCTTTTCTTCTTATATAGCAATCTGTCACATGGATACGGCTGCAGATACGAGGATTCAGCCATTTTTGTCAAGTTTCCAATATGACTTGTATATAAACTTATAAAGGGATACGGAGCGGCAATCAAAACAGAGTATCCGTTTGACATAGATGGCAATAGAAGCTAAATATAGATCTATCACTAATATATACAATCTCTTTTTTGCACTTGATTTGCAGTCGAAGCGATGGTGGCAATAAAAAAGTATTATCAACTGAAGAAGAGAAACTGGAGAGGTGATCCATGCCTTCCACAGAATTCCTTTTGGGATGGATTGACTTGCAACTATGATAATGCCTCGGCACCAAGAATAATTACTCTGTGGGTGGCATTCCGCTCTATACTTTCTCCTCAATAGAATTCTTTTTTTTTTCCTGTCTTTTCTTATTCTTTTTTTTGGTAGTTCATGATTTATAATAATCAGTAGCTCATTCCATGCACCCATTCCTTAGGGATCTTTCTAATTGGGGACTAGACGGCTACATTACAGATTTCATAGCAAATTTGACATCGATCAAATCACTGTAAGCATAACACACCATGAAATGGTGATTTTCTACTTGGTTTGTTTTGTAACTAATTCCATTCTCATGTTCACATTTCAGGAATTTGTCAGGCAATAACTTGAAGGGTTCAATACCTGGTTCTCTAGAGAATCTAAAAGATCTATCTGTACTGTAAGCATAATTCTAGTTTTTACTTTTTTTCTCTTTTTTTATTTTTGTTAAGGTAATCAACTTTATTTGGTGGTACAAAAACTTGACATACCCGGGTGACAAGTCATCAGTACAGAGATAACCAATGTCAAAATCAGGTAACTACATAACCAACAACTGCAAACCGCAGCATGAACTTTTTAAAGCCCTCATAAGCCACCTAACCAGGTATTTGGAGCCCTCATGGGCAAGTTTCATTTGTAATTGAACAAGAAAAGAAGTGCAGAAAACTGAGCAGAAGCATGTAACTGCATAAACTATAATCCCCAGTATAACAGGGGCTTTTTCCCAGTTCTTGATACTTTTTCTTGCATTGTCAGTCCTTCCACCATTGATACTAGCAGCTTGTTACGATGAAATTCAACGGATTACTTACAGAACCTGCACAGCTGATAATGGCCACTATTGTCTGACCTCTGTCCAATACTTTTATTGTTGTAACATCAAAATGGCCGCACTACCGACTCCCCCAACACAAAATTTACTTGCTGCTTTGGCATACAAAGGACTCACTGCTCATCTAACTTGTCCTCCACTACCAGCCTGCACCCAATGCCAATTCTTCAGCCTTGCCTGCCATAACATCTCCACAAACGAGTACTCTTAACTGTTGGTAACTTGGTATTCAACTCATCTCTGCCAAATCTTCTGCCACCCAGCCATGAGACATCTCGACCTGCCCATTTAACTCCAATCCATATTTTCAATTCGCCTGCTGTAAGCTATATTGAATTGCATCAACATGTTTTATACTTATTGTCAGGTTAATTTTAATGCACTGTAGTGTAGAATAGTTGGTTCGAATGTGTTGCATGGAAAATTGGAGGTAATCACATTTAAAATTTTATGTGGAAGTCTAGTTTTGAAATAAATACCTTGAAAGCAACGGGGAACTTACAAAAATCATGGGCTGAATGCAGAGATTTGTCGAGCAACTATTTGGCTGGACCAGTTCCAAATGCTTTGCAAGAGAAACAAAGCAAAGGATTGCTAGTATTGAGGTTTGCTGAACTCCCTTGACCATGTATAGTTTGTATTTTTCAGCAAGAAGCATCCTACAAAGTATTTTAATTCGATACAACACTACAAGAAAAATGCTAATTAGCGACGGAAATTTGCGACGAATTTTTTTCGTCGCAAATTTGCGATGGATTAGCTATAAAAAATTATCCATCGCTAACATTCGAATGATTTGTGGAATTAGCGACGAAAAAATTCTGTCATGAATCCGTCACTAATTAGCGACGGATTCGCGATGAAAAAACTTTCATCGCTAATCTATCTCAAATTAGCGACAAAAGTAGCGATAGATCAGTTCTTTCGCTAACTAGAGACCAGAAATTTGTGATGGACGTTATCCATCTGCTAAACAGTTTAGTGATGGATAGCGTCTGTCGCTAATCCACAGTTTTCTTGTAGTGCAAGGACTAAACCAAATATCTACCACTATTTGATATAGGTTTGGTATCCAAAAGGGAAGCAAGAAGAGTCACCGTTGGATCTGGGTCGTGCCTACCACCATTGCAATAGTTCTCCTCCTGATATGCATTCTGGCAATCACAATCAAGTTGAAGACCAAAAAGCCACCAGGTGCGCCCATGCTAAGCTACAGCCTTAGGATGTTCTTGGATGCATCAATTGGTTCAAAGAAGTTTTCAAACATCAAATGGCCAAACATGGAACTAGTGCTTGCATGCTGGTGTTGCATACCTTTGCGGAAACAAAAAAAAAATCAAAACTTAAATTTTAAACTCCAAGAGGGTGTTACAACACTTTCTTCTCAAGTTCTCAAGCTTGAGGATATAGACTTTTGCTTACAAGAATCCACTCTTTGTGCTCTCCTACTGGTAGAAGAAAACTTAAGCCTTTTATCTCTCACAATGAAGAAGAACCTCACATTCTTATCTCTCACCACGTGTCTCCCGACTCAAAACTAATACGCTTATCCAGAGAATGAGACGCTCCCGTTCGAGTAACCACAGCTTTACCTTCGCCCCGAAACCGTCTACACGTCAAATTCTCGATTGCCTTCTCTTGAAGTTGATGTACTGATGGTGTTGACATCTGCTAGAAATATTGAGCTTGTTTTGTTTCTTTTCAATTCAAATTTCTTTTCTTTTACTTCAGATTACTATCTGGAAAGTTGGCTCGTTTCTTCTTCAACTTTCTAAACTTTCATATTGCAGCTTCCACTTGCCGTGCTGCAAGATTTCATACACCTCATTTTTCCGGATCTCATCCTTTTTTTTCTCTAAGAGGGCTGCATGGTTGATCTATGTAGGCTGAGTTTAGTGCAACTTATATCCAATTGATCAGCGTTTTATAGCATATTGAATCCATCACTCGTTCTTAATATATGTGGCAGAAATAAGATCCTTTCCCGTGCATAATGTTGTAGATAAAACCCATCATTTCTGCACAGAATACTGAATACTTATAGGCAATATTGTCAGACTGGGATGATCTCAACTTTTCCAACTATCAAAGCAGCTGTTTCTTGAATGCCAATAAACTTTAAGACAGTATTCTCTATCGTTTGATTGACAGAAGCTCTATCTTAGAAGAGCGCATTATCTGTTTGGGGTTTGGTTATGACATCCATTTTTTATGCAGTGACTTTTTTTTAGACTGTACCATGTGAGAGGCATCTCTGAGGATATTATCGTCAGAGGTGCCTTGGATACAACCCAAAACACCACCATTTTTTCTTGTTTTTTAGCCATTCATTGTTTGTGTTTTAGATGTTCATCTATATGATGAATGGCACACTGAAACTTTTTTGTGGGACCAGTCTGAGAGATGTTTTCAACCATGGTGTTTGGGTTGCCGTTCATCACATGAATGAACGACATCCAAGGCACCTATGACAGGATTACCGTCTGAGGTGCCTCTGACCTGATCCTCTATCTTTTTTCTTTTTTCCTTTTTGTCCTCAAAATTTCATTAAAATAGTGTCAAGAAGTTACAAAAGCATGACTATTTACGAGGTGTTATCTCCACAGAAAGTAATCGATTGATCCTCAAAATAAAGCAAAAAGTAGGATAGGAAAGTCCAAGATACAACAGAGCAAAGAACCGCAACCAAGACCAATAATAAACAGGTGAAGTAGGTCCAGGAGCGAGCATTGTATCTGAAAAGCTATATCAGATGAGCATCGCATACTTCACCTGCTTAGCATTAGCCTCTGCAATGATTCTGTGAGGATTAATTTTTGGTAGTATTTGTATTTTTATTTGCTAGCGAAAAGTTTCAGACTATATCTGTGTTGCAATTTTGTGTGTGGGATGTGTGATTTCTGCTCGTGCTCCCTCCAGAATCAGCTGCACATAACAACTTGCGAGAAGCCACAACTGAAAAGCCAAAATCCTTACATGGACCTTCAAGTGCCCTGAATACTAGCTATATTGAGTTTTTTAGTGTCGCTAATAACCACGAAATAGAAGCTGCAGAGAAGAACAAATCACGAGCAGACACAACTGAAACACCGAGTAGACCCTTACTTGGAGCTTCAAGTCCCTTGAATGCTAGCAGTAGAGTTTTTTAGTATCACTAATGACCAAGAAATAGACTTTGCCAAGGAGAACAACTCACAGGAAGCCCCAGCAAGAGCAGCCCCAGTAGTACGTTCAACTGCTTTGAGTTTTAGCTATGACAAGGTTGTAAGGATCACTAATAACTTTGAAAAGGTCATTGGCCATGGAGGGTCTTCAACTGTTTATTATGGCTGCATGGATGGTTCTGCATTTGCTGTCAAGATAATAAAGGATTCATTGTCAAAAGCTGAAAAGTTCATTGCAGAGGTTTGTATGAAGAATCAATGCATTCAACTTATGGAAAGAATACATAGCTATACGTTGTTTGACATTTGACAAATTTCAACAGATTGAGATCCTACCAAGGATCCATCATAGAAACTTGGTTTCTTTAGTCGGGTATTGTGAAGAAGGTAATAACCTGATCCTTGTATCCGAGTACATGGCCAATGGAAATCTCTCCGTGCTACTGTCAGGTATGATGCCTCAATAAACCATAATACAGTATGAGATACAGATGCTTGTTGATATATGATAATGCTGAGATACAGATGCTTCTTAATGGTTGAAAGTGCTGCAATTTCCTACTTTATGAAAACGTGAAGACAGTAAAGAATGCCTAAGAGATTTCCAAAAAAAATGAAAAACCTAGATTTCACATGTTTAAGAGAAATAGAAGATAAAACCAAACCTGGTTTAGATACTTAAGTAAGATTAAGCAAGCAACACCCGGAATGATGTTTTGCAATCAGCAAACAGTAAATCCACTGCTAGTACATGGGACTGGGAGTAGAGCCAGCAATTTTCACAGATGGGGGCTAGAACTCATATTTTTGTCTTGGATCCATTTGAATCCAAATAAAGTCCTAACTGCAGTACTTTTAGTGTATTTTTAGGTCAATAGGCCAAAGAAACTTTAGTATTTTCCTAGTTACTTGTGCTTCTACAGGTAACTTTAAGGAACTGTTAAGAAAATGTTTTCAATATCAAGGATAAAAAGTGCAGGATAAAAATATATTCGAGAATTTCAGTATATTTAGGAGGTTCCCACGTTTTTGGAGGCAAATCTAGCTTTTGTAAATTTATTTGCACAGGTAATCTGTCAAAGACGCAAAATCAGAGGCACTCAATGTGACCCACAAATTATGTATAAGAGAACTTTTAGTGGATGGGGGAAGCCTGCCTCACTCTTGAAAATTTGTGACATCAACTATTAGAAAATTATGCTAGGAATAAGACAAGCTACATTTTGTGCACTTGGGTAAGTCCCTATAGATGACCAACTTCTTATCAATATTGAGAATGCAGTGAATACTGCTTTAAACAATCCAAAACCCCTCTAAATGTTAAAAGAGTGCTCAAAAGAACCTTCTAAACTCATTTAGCTGAACAAATAATAAATAGTCCAATCACCAATGTTGAAAAATGAAATAGGTCCATCATATTTATTGCTTCCAAATGGAAAGGTCTCCAAAATACAGACAACAAATAGCTCGTGGAGAACACTTGCAAAGCATTTGTACTTTCCAAGGATGACCACCACTCTGTTATGCTTGATCTTTCCACATCTTGAGTATAACTATGCCAGCATATTCTATTCTTAACCTTGAAGAAAAATCCATCTGACTGGATATGAACATTTACAGTAAATAACACTTTTTGCCAGGCAAGTCAAACATGAGCAGAGCCTTGACCTGGAATCGACGACTTCAAATAGCACTAGGCACAGCAATAGGTTTGAATCTGAAGCTTTCTTGCATAAAGTTTCTTTAATTTGGACTTCTTTTATTTCTCCTATAATTTTTCATGAAATTGTTTTGACTGCAGGTTTGGAATATCTACATACTGGTTGCAAACCAATAGTCATTCACAGGGATGTTAAGTCCACAAACATTCTTTTAGATGAAAAACTAGAAGCAAAATTAGCAGATTTTGGGTTGTCAAAAAACGGAACTGTTGATGGGTCTACACTTCATGGAGCAACCAAAATTGCTGGAACACCTGGTTACATAGATCCTGAGTATGACTTCTTCGTAAAACTTGTCTTCCCTATTTTAAATGCCATAGCCGTAGTGTACATTCATTTAAAGAAACGGAAACTATGTATCATACATGTCCGAATCCTCAAAGTTCTCAATCCTGACAATCAATATTCTGGCTTCTAAGTATTCTATAGCTGTTTTGGAAGCATATAACAAAGGAACCATGGTAGTAATAATTTCAAGTTTTCAACACACACAGCACACACACAAAACATGCTGTTTGGCAATGAGCAGTACTATGTTTCCATGATCTATAAAGCACTAGAGGAAAAGAAATTACATCAATAGAGGGGAGCACACATGTATCTTTTCATAGTTTCCTTGAACATCCATGTAAAATATCAACATTTCACGAGTTAGCTAAGAAACAATTTTTCGTCCTCGTTTGTTTTTCCACAGGTACTACAATACGGAAATGCTCACCAGAAAAAGTGATGTCTACAGTTTTGGTGTAGTGCTTTTCGAGCTTATAACAGGGAAGCCTGCAATATTTTCTATAGGCAAACAACACTTTAATCTTGTCCAATGGGTCACACCCAAACTTTTCAGAGGCGATATAGAGGGTATAATTGATCCTAGGATTCAAGGTTACTGCAATATCAACTCTGTATGGGAAGTTGCGGAGATAGCTAAGAATGCCACTGAACGTGAAGCAAAGAAGAGACCTGCAGTGACTGAGATTGTGAATGCTCTGAAGGAAACTTTGAAGCTGGAAGTTTCACAGAAGGAAGTGAGTCCACCATCTGAAAATTCGGTAGTGCATACATCAGCTAATCCACTTCCAAGGTAATTTATGCTTCTGTACCGCCATTACAAATGTCTACCCCACTTTCAATTTCAAACTGTTTCAGAAATGTACGGTATGTCGTCCCAAATAAAAACCTCCCAAGGTTTTTGCTCCTAAAATTAAACACTCGAGAACATGTATTGGCATCAATGAAACCCTGCAAAGGTGATTGAGCGTGTAATCTTCTACCAGAGAGTTCCTTCACAGTTTGAATTTTACATGCTTCAAATTCCAGGAGCTCCCACCAAACACATTCCTTCAAGAAAGCAAGCATTCTGGATGCATAAAACAAAAAAATTCTAAACATAGAAGAATCAAAAGTTTGAAACTAAACAGCGCAAGGACTCGAAATTTTATTTCTTTTTTTTTTGGTAAAAGATGTGATAATTTGTTAAGCCATAAGTTTACAAACATTTGGCTCCTACCAAGTAATTCAAGACTCATGCAACTATCATGAAAAATTAATGCACCATCCATATAGTCTCAAATAACCACATTCCTTTCGTACAGTTATGATATATTTTGTTTGAAAAACACTTCCGTACAAGAAATAATAATACAGCGGATCATGATCTCATTGTTCTTGGCTCTCAAAGAGAAAAGAAAAAACAGAAGATATCACACCATATCATGATCTAAAAGAATCACCACCTCGCGAATAAGCTACTTTAGCTCTTGGTAGAAGCACTTTTTGTTTCGCTTCTGGCATTCTTGGTTGTCGGTATTTTTCTGTAAACTTCCTTTATCCTGAAAGAAAGCAAAAGATCCAACCCGAACCCAATGGCGCAAGCTACAGCCATAATCAAGAATACGATCCGGTAGCAATGAGCTCCGACGCAGGTGTTGAAGCCTTCGGGCTCTGGGGTTGCCTGAGCATCATAAAGGATCCCTGCTAGAAGACCCGAGAATAAGTATGAGGATGTTGTAGATGAGACCATAGTATTTGAGGCCAAAGAACTCAGAGGCAGTCAGAACCGAGACGGCAATCCGAAAACCATAACATATCCCCCCCACGATCGACACAATGTAGAGGGATCCGGGCAATGACATGGCCATGATCACGTAGCCAGAATCTGAGAAGCTGCATTCCACAGAGGTCTTGGTGTTGCTGATTTCTGGATAAAGTGTTCCGAGACCAAACCCGAAACCATCCCGAAGAAGCCGAAGATTAGGGATGGCAGTGGACCGTGGCGGGGGACAAGGTCTCCACCCCCGCCCCATCTCAAAATCCTACCGTCCATCCCTGCCTCCATCCCCAGTCCAAACGGGGCTAGGCGGTGTGTGTGTGTGTGTGTGTGTGTGTGTGTGTGTGTGGGGGGGGGGGGGGGGGGGGGGGGGGGGGGGGGGGGGGCGGTCCACTGACTTGGTCGGGGGTGAGGGCTATTTAGCCCTCACGGTGCGCCTCCTTCCCCCACAGACGAACCAGAGAGAGAGCGTAAGAGGGAGAAGGGCGGTGAAAAAAAAAACAGAGGGCTTACCGGCGACGGCAAGGTAATCGTCCTCCTCCTTCTTTTCATCTTCTTCGTCTTCGGCGGGTTGAGGGCCGGCAGCCATGGCTGCCGGCGAGTGTTGCAGAAAAAAAAAAGGGGGAGGGGGGGGGACTGTGTGTGTGTGTGTGTGTGAGAGAGAGAGAGAGGAGGGGGCCGGCCTCTCTGCTGCAAAAAGGGATAGAGAGGGCCGGCTCCGACGGCCGGCCCCTCTCTGACAGAGATGAAGGGGAGACGGAAGGGAAGCAGAGTGTTTTTGCTCATGCCGACATCGTGGCCGTCTGTTTGCATTTTGGATGAATGCCACGTGGTTTTGTTTTTAAAAATGCAAATCGGATGGCCACGATGTCAGCATGAGCAAAAAGGCTGCTCATGTTCAGCATGACCTGATCTGCTTCCAGACGGAAGGGTGGGTCGCGCCCAGACCGAGTCAAGCCAGTGAATAAAAAAAAATAGTTGTCTGGTTCGGCCTGGGTGCGACCTAGGGGTGGCAAAACCTGACCCGACCTGCCAACCCGCCTCTTAGGCGGGTTCGGGTTTGGAAAATATGAACCCGTTTAATAAATGGGTCGACCCGCCTAACCCATTTATTAAACGGGTCAGGTTCGTGTTAGGGGTATGTCAACCCGCCAACCCGACTGACCCGTTTAATAAACGGGTTAGGCAGGTGGGTCAACCCGCCAACCCAACCCGTCTACCAACCCGCCAACCCGACCCGTCAACCCGCGAACCTGCGAACTCGTTTACCTGACCCAACCCATTTATTAAATGGGTTGGCGCGTCGTATCGGGTTACCCGTTTATTAAACGGGCCGGGTTCGTGTTTGCCACAGCCGGCCCGTTTAATAAACGGGTCGGGTTCGGGTTGAGGTATGCTGACCCACCAACCCGTCTGGTCGACCCGCCAACCCAACACGATTGCCACCCCTAGTGCGACCTAGATCGAACCGTGGGGTTATGTATTTATAAAAATAATAATAATAATAAGTGAATAAATAATATTTTTAGTCAAACCGGTTTATCCAATCAGACAGTTTTGAATACGGACTAGTAATAGGCCTGGATCCAATTAGATAGTTTTAGATTTAGATCAAAAGTGGATCTGGATCGAGTTATGAGTTTCGTCTGAATTATGAAAATAATTTGAAATGACTAAAATGCCCCTATAAAATATCCAAAATCCATTTTAGTGAAATTCACATAACTTTGCACACTGAACTTAGAATTGAATGAGGTTTGGTGTGTTGGACTCGTATCGCAGAAGGAAATCTGCTTATCTACTAATTTTAGTCAAATTAGTGATGCAAAAATTGAGGACTCTCGAGTCAATTCGAAAAAGGTTTTTTAGTAATTTTATTTAAAAGATAAGCGGTTTTGTACATTAATGCAAATGTGCTTATTTAATGACCAGATTCTACTGCTAAAACATCTTGAGACTCGATTGCGACTAAAGCATCATATTTGTATTTGAGGTAAGAGATATTATAAATAATTTTAGATGTGAATAAACCTTTTTACGTTGCATGTTATTATAATATCGTGAATTAGCATAATAACTTTTGAGTGAGAATATGATATGCTTTGAAATGACCATACATGGTATTCTGAGATGATTGCATACACATATGAGTTGTGATATACATATTAATTATGGTATATCATATATATTAGACAAATATTATGTTTGTGATAGCATGTAAGTGTAATTGATAATAACATGCATTGTGATGAGAATGTCTTTAGATTGGAGTTCCAATTAGTCTATTCATGTTATATACATGTATATATTGAGATTGGCATGCATAACTCCTTAAATCTCGAAAGTGATGACCTGTGGTAATAGCTACCTGGTTCACGGCAAGAGTGCAGCCACCATGGAGAGTGCGTCACCGGTGATTTAACGATGTGGAGACCTTATATCATTGCGTGCTTAGTGTGAGTCCTAATGTTATCATGAGATTAAAGAATGAGATCTGTCGTGATCATTTCACCATGTCACTTGTAAGAAAACAAGTGCAATACGAGTTTGAGAATATGGGTTTATATGTTGAACTTAACCTATGACTTAGGGTTAGACTCATACAGTGTTTGAGGACTCTAGAGGACCATGGATTGTTGAGAACTATCATGGTTAGGATGTAGAATGAACCATACCAAGATTGAGATTGAGCCTGACCTCCCGGTGGAGTCCCCTTCTTGTTTCACTACAGTGCCTAGTGGTCCGGAGACCACTGGGAGTGTATGGTCCATTGTTTGGCCAACATATAGAATTGGGGTATTCTACATGGGTTGCTACGGCTATGACCGGTATAGCTGACATAGGATTAGTTTGGTGTGATCAGAGTGTTTAAGAGGGTGATGGGGGGGGGGTTAATTAAAACATACAAACTTGTGTGGTGTGTCGAAAACTAAACTCAGACTAGGGGCTTAGAACCCACTACAGTTGTAAGTTTAAGTATTTATTTGCTTATAATTATTTCTTACTGGGTTGTAGATTCACCTTCCTATTTAATTACAACTGTAGGTTTTAGGTACACTAGTACAGGCAGGACTTGATTGACTTCTTCTTCGACAGAATATTTAGAACTTTTTCCTTTCATGTCATTAAACAATAATGTATTTGTTATTTTCTTTTGTTATGAATGATGAACATTATGAAAAAAAATAAGTTATTGAATGATAATGAAAAAATAAAATTTTAGCCATGTTTCTCTGTGTGAACTCTGTACTCTTTTCTTCTAGGAAGTAATACCAACCGAACTCAGACTTTCGAAGTCCCAGATTGGGGTGTTACACCTTCGTTATTCTCATCAAGCAACCATGTCTCTTTATAGATTTTTGAGAAAAGCCTGTAGTGGGAGGTTACCACAATCAATGGTTATCCTCCATGGGCAATTGCATTAACTACCTGGTACTCCCATGAGTCATGTTATCTCATGATGTACCCATGTCAAATCGGGTCACATCAGGTTAGATATGCTCTATATTCCAATATTCTACCACATGACCCATTGATATGAAAAAATACTTCATCAAGGTTTTATTGTTGTCTCGATTCAATTTTCATGTGGGTTCACATGCTATCCTGTATCACAAAAATGAATTATACGAGTGATGGAGATAAACACTTTTTTATGAAATATTATATTTTCATGCACTATAATATAATTCATTTTCAGTGTTTTAGCGTGTTAAAATTATTGTTATGAATAGGTTGGTCTCTAACTCATTATATTGGTCCTTTAACATTGTTATTCTATTATTCTCTCGACCCAAATAAGAGATCCTTTATGCAGAATCAATAATACATAAAACCATAGATAATCAATTTAGGTTCACAAATGTGATCACATATAACCATAATATATTGTCATACATTAGAAGAAATCAAACATACTCGTCTCTTTTACATGTTGAGAATATAATCACGGTGCTAGCCCTTTAGAAATGAAAATTGCAGTCATTTCCTTTATGCCAATTGCATCAATACATATTAGATGATTCTTAGTACTTTCTTTAATAATAAAGTACTTTAACTCTATGTGTCGACACAAGGTTGAGCTTTTGTTGTTATTCAAGAAAGATACGATAACTTCATTATCATATAAGATCTTTAGTGGCCTCCCAATAGAGTCCACTTTATCAAGATCCATAATGAAGCTTTTAATCCATATGACCTGAGATAAAATCTTGTATAGATCAATAATTTTCGCTCCAATGGCTTTTAGAAATTCCTTCACTATCCCGTAGAGAGAGAGAATACCTCAACTATTCTTAGTGGCTCGCTATTACAAAACCAATATGCTAAGATTATTTGAGCACTCTCACTTCTCATAAACATCTTTCTAAGTGCTCCCACTTCTCATAAACAATCTTTACAGCGGTTGTTCTATTCTCCATATGTAACAAGAGGGAATTCAGCATTGTACCTTTAGGTACGAACATGCTTCATGGGCTGGTATACATATCTACTGTTACGCCTTATATGAATTTGGAATACAATGACCTACTTTTGGGTATAATCATTGATTCATAAAGTCACACACAATCATAATACTAAATCTTAACACGGTCCAAAAAAATCTCAATTAACATAACTCATATCACTTTGGTAATTGCATGAGTCAGGTGATCGAGGTTTTTTACCGCAAACATATTCGTATTATGAGCATGCTCATGCACACATGATAATGCATGCATATTGATGATGAAATATGTATTATATCATAAAAAAATATAGGTTCATGCTTTAACTTATATGTATATATAAATTTTGATGAAAACACATCATATATATCATGAATTTAATCATAATTCATACTTAAATATCATACATAACTTAAATAACATCAAATGCATGTAAAAAGTCATGCTTTCATGATAATAAACACCTATAAAGCATGAAAAATAACAAAAATATGCTCTTTTGAGTAAAACCCGA
Organism: Nuphar pumila; assembly: GCF_984573655.1. Taxonomy (NCBI): domain Eukaryota; kingdom Viridiplantae; phylum Streptophyta; class Magnoliopsida; order Nymphaeales; family Nymphaeaceae; genus Nuphar; species Nuphar pumila. Next base: position 29,349,462 of record NC_143263.1, on the reverse strand, counting down.
GGTCCACATGCTGAAATCATTTTAAAAATGCTCTGAACTAGTCTGAAATGGCTTCGAACCGATTGACTAAGAGCCTGAACCGATCTAAAACATGTACAAAAGCCTATAACCCTTAAAACCGAATGAGAAAATCCTTTTTCCTTTACTGATTCATGAAAACAGGGTTCTATATTGAAGAATTGGTGAAAAATCGATAAGAACCGATCAAAAGGGGCTTTGAACCAGTCCCGGAATGCTCTGTATCGGTTATAGAACCGGTTCAGGTGTAAATAGTACATGGTCCTTATTTTGGACCCGATTCAATTAAATCTGGATTCAGATCCTGTTTCAGTTGATCTCAGGTCGGTCCCCTAGGTTCAGATCCAGTCTGGATGTAGACCTGTTTATGACCAGGTCCTAAGTTGGAACCCCATGATGCAGACCCGATCTGGATCTAGATCAAATTTGAATTCACAAACTGATCTAGAACTAGACCCAGTCCAAACATGATCTGGGTCGTCGAATCGATTCAGATCTGAATCTGATTCACAAAGTATTCTTGTTAGATCTGGATCCTCGACCCGGTCCAAATCTATATTCGGGTCAGATTTGAAGACTGGATTTAGACTGTCTGGATCAGACACGGACTCGAAACCTCAAATGGGCCTGGGTAGGATCCAGATCATCAAACTGATCTAGATCCAAACCCGATCCAAACAACACTTAAGTTGAATCTGGTCCACAACCTGATCTAAATCTAGATCCAATCCATAATATATCTAGGGTGAATCTGGATCCACGACTAGGATCAAAATCTAGACCTGGCCCATAAAAGATTTGGGTTAGACCTGGATCTTGGGTCCAATTTGTTTGAGTCAAACCTAGACCCAGAACCCAAATGGGTCTAGGTTCGGTCCAGGTTTCTAGGTAAGAGCCAGACTTTGTGTGACACTTGTAAAATTTTATCGCCAAATTAAACTTGAATTTCATGTTCACAAGTTGGTATGATGATATTCTCATTGTTTTGTCTTTTATTCTTATTTGGATCCTAGATATCCTATTCGAATCTTCAATATTGGATCTTGGATATCCTATTTGAATCTTCGATATTGGATCCTGAATATTTTAATTGGATATCTAATAATAGATTTCATTTAATGGTTCAGATCCTTAATATCAGATCCTCGATATCATAGTAGATTTGATATTGGATCCAAAGTGTATTAAGTGGATCCATGAATTTTAAATTGAGTCTTGGAAGGAATTTTTTTTATATGGAATTCATAGCATTTTATTTGGATTAATAATAGTTTACCGAATGTTTGGATCCCAAAATTAGTACCCCAAAAAACTGGATCCAAAATACCTTATTTGGATCTTTGACATCGGAATTTCGATGTCTTAATGTAAATTTTACATTGAAATGATAAGGGTCCAATTAAAATTTTTATTTTGGATCCATAGTAATTTATTTGGATCCATACCAGAAGTTTTAAATCCGTGTAATATAATATTCAAGCTTTGGATCTTTGGGCGGATCTGGATAGCTAATATGGATCCATGAACATATTGGATTGTAGATCTATATCACACTAGCACACATTATTGCATGGTCCATTTGAAAAAATATATAGAGAAATTAACGTGTGTCACTTATAAGTGGGATTAGGGTTAAACCCTAATCATGTGAATATGTTAGCAATGAAAAAGAAAAGTGAAATACATTAAAAATGAAGTGCGTGAAAAACAAAAAAAAAGTAAGACATGTTAACCCTAAAAAAAGGTTTTACTTAAAAAGAAAAGGGAAAACATGAAAGAGGGGAGGGGGCTATTCACGCTGAGTGGAGAGAAAAGGGGGGAAAATCGACCCAACTCTCTCCTACGACCCCTCTCGTCTTCCCCATTTTCTTTCCCCAATCCTCTCTCACACAACCCTTAAAAGCTCCCTCTCCCTCTTCCAATGGTTATTCCTCTCTCTTGTGGTCTCTCTCTCTCCCTCTCTTTTGCACGGTTCAAAAAGAAGAAGTTTCACGTTTTCATTGCAATAATAGGGGAAGGCTCGATTCACCGCACCCAATCAAGATACGGTCTCTATGATTTTTGTCTTGTGCTTTTTTTCAAGGATTATACAATGGCAAATCAACACTAGAGAGTATCTCTGGAAAATTTGGTTATGTGTGGAACTAGATTACAGTAATCTTCTCTAAAAATACTAACTGGCCTACTATAATGATTTTGATAGACCGTTCAACCATTTATCATCACCCGGCTCATTTGGGATTGGGTTGGGTGTTTGATCTGTTTAATTTAGAGATAAACGTGTTTCTATTAAGGGAAATCTGAGAATCTCTAATCAGATTAGGCATTAAATTTGTTGTTAATCACAAAATGGACTAGATCTATGGGTAAAAATTGTATTCTATTAGCTTTATTTTTTGTTGGTAACATGATATGCAATCTGATGGGGCTGCATTTATTACTTGATAAATGCAGTGCTTGAGATAATAAAATAGAGGTTGTAATTTCATTTAAAGACTCTGAAAAGAATTCTGTTACGAACCTACATCAATTACTTTTCCCAAATTTTAACATAAGTTGATTTAGCAGTTTTGAATGTATGCCTTTCTTTCTATGTCTCATGTCGAGGGAATTGTGATGACAACAAACCTTGTAGTAACATCATTTTTTTCATTTTTTCTTGAATGTTATTTCCTATTAATATGGACTGGTATATGTATATGTTTTTTTAGCATTTTAATTAAACTGCATACTTGGGTACTAGCCTTGGTTATTCCTTTCTAATCGCAGGACTGTTTTCCTGTAAAAAGTGTGGTTAATTCAATCAGATTATACCTAATATGAATTATTATTGCTTTAGATATTTATATTTTCTTTTGTTTCTCGTTGGCTGAAGTCTTGAATACCGTATTGCACTACTCCGTAGGCACATCAAATTCTTGTTTCAATATGCAGAAAGTTGGTCACACTAAAATTTATTTTTGTCAAATTACAAGTGTACTGAAATCAGACACTTAGAAACTAAATATCTTTTGCTGATGATAGGTGTGCTCGGTTTAGTTGCACAAAAATTATTTTAACTATATATTGAACTTTGTCATACACAACAACATATACAAGCATTTTAAACAGGAATTTTGGAATGAATGTATACAACAGTTTTTGTGTTGAGTCATAAATAAAAGTCCATACTTGTATGCTTCCTGAATTACTTCAAATTAGAGTGAACCTTATGTCTTGCTACTCGACACCTTTGCCTTAACTTCAGTGAATGAATTTCTATGTATAATAAATGTAGTGACAGGAAAGACATTTTGTTTTAAGTCTAATAACAGATATTAACTTTCTATATTGAGTTCATTTATAGCAACAAATTTTCTGCAATTAGGGCAATGATAGAAATCGTTGACTGCGTAGTTGTAAATTTTTGTGTGTGTAATATTAAAATCCATGATTAAAAATCTATCTATTGAATTAGATTCTTTTAGTTTGGAAGTAGAATTTGGTGAATATTCTGCTCATTTTTGTTCTGCTCAGTTTGTTTGATGAAACACTCAAGATGAGAAATGATATATTAACATAATCTACATCATAATATGTGCGAACTACATGTGTTCCTATGAAATTGTCACTAAGTAATAACAACAAACTGCTGAAAAAATTTTCAAGGATGATATCCTTACATGTAAGGTCTGCTTTTAAAAGTTTATGCCAACAACCTTACATAAATTTTAATTATATATAAAATGTACAGTGGAGTACTTTAAGTTCTTGTGTATAAAACTTGTAAATTGTACATTATACCAATAGTAACATTTTGTTTGTAAATACTTTAATGCAAAGGACTGACTGTATGTGCCTTGCTCCGATAAATTTCTAAGTCCAAGGTTGAGTGATATTAGAATTGTTCCTTATGAAATGACTATAGGTATGAAGTGTTACAATTACCTTTAGGTGATTAACTTGAAAAGTAACTTACTTACAATTCCCAAAGAATGGTTATATAACCGAGCCTATGGTCGGTTTGATGTTGGCTCATGGGTTGCCAAGCCAAGGAATAGAGGGTTCTGCATTGGCCCTCGAGTTTATAATGTTAATACAAGTATATATAAATTTTATATTTTGCCTGACTGGTTTAAATGTATCGGGGCACTTGTGCTCGTCCGGTTTGAAGGTACCGGAGCATACTGGGTGAGATTAAATAAATAACTTAATAATTAACAACCTACCTACTGAAGGTAGAAACCTCTGGGCTTACTATACCATGGTGGTATGATTCATTTCATATGTGAGTACCTGCAATATTAAGTTATTGGGTTCAAATCAGGGAAAACCCTGAAAAGTTGGGTAACAAAATTAATATGATAAGCAAACTACTCAGACTCGGGCTTACCTTGGACAGGGTAGGTGGTACACAATTCTAGAGATATTTGCTATTTAGCTTCGAGCGACAATGACTCATTGGTTCTCAGTCCTCAAACCTCAGAGTTAGGAGACTCGGACCACCAATTTGACATGGCGGTATATCTAAGTTCTTCTGCAGAAGTTAGGATGCATCATGTTTTGTTCTGTCTTCGAGAGGTTCTCTCAGTTATTAAATTGCTCCTTTAGGTTTTCAGTTTTAGTTAGACATTCAGGTTAATAAAACACCCACGAGACAAATCCCATTTGAAATGGATGGTGTGAGTTTGTCAAATGCTCGACAAGCCGCTACATTAGCGGCGCATAAACTATGTTCGTCAACCAAGTTTGTTCAGTGGTCGTAACGTAATTGGTTTTTTTGGAAAAACCTGTAGTCTCTTTTAGTAGACTACACTTGACGGCCGGGACTAACAAGAATTAGCCGAAGTGTTGTGTTTGTTCCATCACGACGGAAGTGAAAAACATAATAAACCCTCAAATATTTTCTTCCTTAGCCTGCGAGTGCATGCGATATAATTAAAGAGAAACTTAAATTAAATATTTTATTTTCTTCATTCATGTAAAATTTATGAGATTCTGTACTTAAATTTGTTATCATTTATTTGTCTTATTCATATATCAGAAATCAATTGTACTATTAGTGTTCCTGTGATATTCATTTAATTATTTCATGATTATGCCATAACTTACAATTCATTGAATATCTAATATCATTACACATCCTTGTTACATTGTACACATGCGTAATCATAGTAGTCCTACTGTTTCGACTAGTTGTAGTTCAATACAATTACTATACCATTTTGAGGTAAAGAATAGAGAAATGGGAGTGATTGTGGGATGATATATAGGCCATGATGCACAAATTTTTGATGTTCTCGAAACAATAAGAAATAGATTAGTTATTTTCATTTCTGTTATCGTAATGTTCTGAGCATTTGGTATACAGTTAAATTTTATTGGAAATGGAATGAATTATGTTGCCTTGATTTCTGTGTGACGTACTATGCTTAACCTGAAATGGTTTGAATAGTTCTGCCGTTATAAAAAAAAATCTTGAAATTTGAGTTAAATTTTGGGTTGTTACACTTCGGGTCCAAACCCGATCTGGGTCCTAGATCGGGTCCTCTTGCGACGTGGATATGATACCCAGTCCTAGATCGGGTTAGGGATGGCAGTGGGGCGGGGCGGGGGACAAGGTCTCCACCCCCGCCTCCATCCCCGGCGGGGAATGGATTTTATCCTCCATCCCCGCATTCATTCTCGTTTCCCCGTTTCATGTCCTCCATCCCCGGTTCAAACGGGGATGAGGCGGGGCGGGGCAGGGATATTGCAAGGAAAAATGGTCGGTGCGGGGAACGGGGCGGGGCGGGGAAAAGTGCACGTCCATCCCCGCCTCCACCGCCGGACGGGGATGGATTTTAACCTTCGTCCCCGCCCCCATCCCCGTTTCATACCCTTCATCCCCGGTCCAAACGGGGCGGGGCCCCGCTTTCCCCCGGTCCACTGCCATCCCTAGATCGGGTTCGTGTCAGGTTGATAAAGGTGGTTGTGCTCAGTCATATGTAGCCCTTCGGCAGGCCAAACACCGCCCCCTGCTCCACCGAAAGTTGCAGGTCACTGGCACTGCCGTGTTCATCCAGGTTGTGTTGTTCCCGCCCATACACAACACCACACACATCTGCCAGTAAGGTAGAGGGGAGATCCACTGGCTGACGACGAGCCACTGGACGCCGTAGCCGATGAAGCCCTCGAGGGAACCCATGAGGAGGATGGCCCCTGTACCCAGACGGCGGTCACCAGGCCCAGCCATTTCCATGCCAAGAGGGATGCCGCGCTTCGCCTGACCACAACCCCGTCGTCTTTCACCACGGGAGCGCACCGTTTTAACCTGTTGCTTTGCTGCTTCCTGCTGCGGGAAAATGATGGGCGGGGGTGGGTTATAGCTTTGCTGCTTCCTGCTATTGGAAGATGATGATATATTTTCTGGATAGATTGTACACGAACCCAGACCTTCAAAAAGACACCACCAATACGTACTCTGAGGAACTCAATAATAATCAATAGAAAAGCAAAGAAATTGTTGTTTTGATGTTTTAGCTTTTCCGTTGGGAGCAATCAGTTACCGAGAAAACTGTTATACGGTAGGATATTATACTATGATTCATTGCAATTTTCACGATGTTGGAGTTTCCTAGAGAGATGGTTGCATAAAAAACTGACATAGATTGGAGCAAGATGTGCAACTGGAACCATTCGTTTTTTATGTTTGGACTTTTTCCATTATTTTAATTTTGGTATCAAGTTTATGGATTTTAGTGAGAGATAAATACATTTTCCATTTTCTCTATAAATATTTATGTAGAATCTCAGTCTGAAAGATTGATTATGTTTCTATGAATATTTGCTTTAATTTCTTACATACTTTCGTTAGATTCTTAGCTTAGCTTGACCTAGCGTAGCATAGAGTTGACATAGATCGCGGTGTTGATGTGCAATCCCACTATGAGTTTCCTACATCAAAGTAGTATTATAGCAGGTTTCTCCACTGAATTGACTCGTTTAAAGTGACAGGAGAGTCCAGTGTTTGAATCAATGATCAAGGAGATCAACGGTTGCATTTATCGACTTGATATCAAAGTGACTGCAGGATTCGCAGAGATGGATCAGGAGATCATACAAATCAGAGAGCCCTTAATGATTTGTCTGCTAATAGTAAGGCTAAGATGTAGAATCTTCAATATCATACAAATGTGAACCAATGAGTGGGCAAAGGTTCAATAACCTTAATCCATCCCCCCCTTCCATCGTTTGAGGCTTCTCCATGATGAGAAGCACTGAATCGGTTCAGCTGCGAATGGTTAGCTTAGTCTAGTAACCTGTGTTTTCCAACCAGTTGAACTGCTCTCAAGAACCAGTTTTGGTTGGAAGAACCGGCTTCACCATTCAAACTTTTTTTATGGGCAATGAGAGAGAGAGAGAGGGGGGGTCATGCATGGGCCAACCCAATGAATAACTGAGCTTTTCCAATACCTAGTTTGCTTTGCTAGCTATTTGACCAAACCAGGTTTTGGATGCAAAACTTGTTTGACACTCAAAACCAGGTTTTCAACCTGGTTTTATGTGTCATGGAAACTAACAGAATCGGATAGTGATCCAAGAATTTTTTTCAAAAGGTCAGGCGCTTTTCATAAAATTTTGAAAAGTCAAAATGGTCACAGGTAATTTTGCCAAAAGCTAGGCACCTATGTGACTTTCCCACTTAAATATGTGTTAGCAGCACATTGTATTGAAGTTGTTTATCCTATACAAAAACATGATTTGCGTAGGTTGCAATGAAACAAACAAACAAACATAGAATCTAAAATGGTTGGTTTCTAACAAATTAGCAGCAGTTTGAAACTAATGAAAGAGGTGAAGGACAATCATGGGAGAAAGTGCGATTATAATTTTGCAATTTGTAAATAGTAACAATTAACAAGTTTCCAAGTTTTCATGAATTCAATTAATTATCTTTCTATTTTTCATATAAAATTAATGTAACTAATTAGTTAGATAGTAATAATTATCAAGCTACTATGCAATAATTACTTCTTCTTTTTTTAATTTTTAAGTTATTACAGAATTATTAAATAACTCAGGCCCATTGACCCGGACCGGTACATAAGGGGCCCGGTCCTAAAACTTTGCCCCATATTATCACTTATTATCATCTCTCACATGATGTTTGGTAGATAAATTGGTTTCTTTCCGTCATTTGACCTAAAAGTTTTAGTACAGTTGTAATATTATGGAAGTAACTGGTTGACACCATCCCTTAATCTTATGTTATTCGAACAACACGGATTGACAATCAAACCGTCTATCCGATCATGACCTCAATGAATCATAATTCATAGAAAAACTTTGTTTGTAGTTTTTTTTTTTATGTAAAAAACTAAAAATTAAGATTCATATTTTCTCATCTTCTTAGTTAATCAAGTCAGTTGTGTAGGTCAATCAAATTGCTTGACTTGGTAGAACTGCCCTTGGTTTCAGTTTGGTTCCCACCCGACGCTGATGTGATGCTTTCTTGAAAAAGTTAGAGGGAGAAAGTCAAGACCATTAGCTATAGACAGGACCTTTTCTTAACAAATATAAAAAAAAAACATTCTTCACTCTCAAGGATAATTTAATGAGTAAGAAAAAGTGATTTTTGGCAGTTTTTGAAATTAAAAAAAAAAAGGAAAAGAAGAGAAACTGAAAAACATCAATAATGAGGACTGTGGCTCAAAGACAAAAGTTTGACTGAGCGGCGACTTAGTTGTTTTTGTTGTTTCATCCATATGCTTTTTGGTGGGTTGTCATGCATGTTTTTAAACCACTGCAAATACAAATTTATCACTAAGTGTATGTCTGTGTTGCATATGACTAAGTGCATAGAATCATTCCATTCCAACAGCATTTTTTCTCACTTATGCCCTGAGTTTTCATTTTGGGAAATTTTCTTTTACCAACAGTTCCAAAAATGAATCTGACTTCTCTAAAATTCTAGATATGAGTCAAACTTTTCATGAAAACAGTCATATAGGACCTCGAGTAAACATTTATCATCTTGGATAGCGTGATTCTTTCTTGGTATCCATCATTTTTCTTTTAATATTAAAAATGCTCGTTTATTTTCATAAAAAACGAAAAAGTAACAGTTTGAAAAAGTAAACTCACTGTGGCAATTCTTCTATTTAAACTTGGAGCTTGGAATCATCAATTATGTAGGTCCCATTTTGCCTTGGTGGTTAGAGTAGCCCTCCAATTGCAAATGATTGCATTGAACAAGTCAAGGGAGAAGCTAGTTGTGGCAATTCTTCTATTTAAACTTGCTTACTCCTTATTCTGGATATTTTGAAAGAAAAAAAAGTCCTGCCTTATTGGGTTTGTTAAAAAGGTCCTAACCTTTCTTGCTATTATGGCAAACTGGTCCTTCTGTTACAGAGGCATTAGCTAATCATGGTCAGACGTTCACCATGATTAGATGACATTGTAAAATGACTGTCATGCCCTGGGCATCCAGAATTGAGCATGAAGTTCCACAAGAACACCGTGTTCTCCCAAACCCTAACCATATCGGCTTTGGATTTTAATCAATTGCATGTTCTTGTTTGCCATAATTTTTTTCTTTTTTCTTGTGTTGGATTAGGTTTTTCGATTTTGTTTGAGTGCATTTTTCCTTTTGGTTCTGTAGTTGTAGGGCGGAGCTACATGCTGTCCAAGGTGCTCACCCTGACCTGGAAATCCTCGTTAAGGGGGGTTTGGGTCAGGGTGCGTATAGTGGCAACCCTGACCCAAATGTTGTGTCGTTCCCTTCTCTCTCTCTCTCTCTCTTATATATATACATATGAGAACATGTGTGCTCACCCTAACTTGGACTTCTGGATCCTCCTTGAGATTTGCAACATCTGTGCAGTGAGAAGATGAGGCCTCCCTTGATGGAGAGCCTCAGCGATGGGGTATTGATAATCTGTCTATTCTGAATTGGGTATATTGATGATTTCTTTGTGGAATAGTGGTTGTCGCTGAAAAACTAAGTCTTGTTTTGCATTGGTTTTCTCTCATTAGGCTTTTGTTTTGGGTTTTCAACAATCTAAGGGATCAATAAGTCTCCCCCTTTGAGGAACACTTTCCATTGCAATATCAATATAATCTTATCAAAGGTTGTCTTGTCTTCTTTTCCATTGTTTTGAGGCTGAAGAAGGCTTCCTCACATTTTTTCAATTCCAAAGACAATGTTTTGGTACAAGAGAATAAAAAATGCTTCAGGTTAAGTTGTTTACAGATGAAGTAGGTGCACGCCCAAGTAGTTTCACAAAAGGTCACTTAGCCAGACTGTATCAGTAACTTCACTGTTAACCTCAATGATGAATTTGAGAGAGTTAACAAAAAAAGGCAGGTACCAAGTTGTGGTCAGTCTTTTTTCCTTTGTTTACTCAGTTTACTCAAAAGTCTTCCTAAAGCACTAAGCGGTTAAGTCATAGCCCATCACATGACAGCATTGCATGGGGCCCACATGAAATCCTGTTATCTGTTGGCACTTAGTCGTGTCTTAATTCTCACATGGGAGCTAGGCACTTTTGTCACCACACACACACTCGTAGCAAGGCACGTCAGTACTCCCCAAAGCCTGATGGTACTAAAAATGCCCTTGAGAGGAGCCTAAAAGTAACGTATACCACTGGGGTTTGAACAATTCTTCTATTTAAACTTGGTGCTTGGAATCATCAATTGTAAGGGTCCCATTTGCCTTGTGGGTCAGAATAGCCCTTCAATTGTAAATAATTGCATTGAACAAGTCAAGGGAGAAGCTAGTTGTGGCAATTCTTCTATTTGAACTTGCTTACTCCTTATTCTGGATACCATCTGCTGATCTTTGCACAGTACTCTATCATGGCCTTTACCTTCTCTGCCGATTCCCACATCTTCCTAACAGACAATGGACGATGGAAATCCAAGAATAAGAAGATGGTGAATCAGGTTGAAGTTGGTTTCATTCTACTCTTGCTGGTGGCTCTCTTTGTGTCTACAGTTGATGGCCAATCTTGTAAGCTTTCTTTGCATTCATTTTGATCTTTGTTTTCCTGTTTCTTTCAAACATTGGATATTGGATGAATAGTGGCTTCAAAATCTGAACATATGGCCATTACATCCCTTGTTTTGACAATGAGAATCCTGACCTCAGAGTGAAGTGGGCATTTTTAGCAGAGCCAACTCTTGCAAATGGGATTTGAGGTCACCAAAGTCACTTCAGTCCCATGTGTTGTTTTGGGTTACTCTTTAAGTTTGGCTATTCAGATGGTTTTTATTGGTCTGGTGATGTTTAACGCCATTTTCTGGAAGCGGTAAAAGTGTCCATCTTATCACATGGAAATTGAAAAGAATCTGATGTACAGCTGACAGAAATAATACCACCATTTCTCCACCTTAAAGGGTTGTGAAGAAATAAACTGCCAGATTATTTTTTCAGACTTTTGGGGGTGGGGCCCATATATGAAAAAAAAACACGGAGAAAAGAGGGATGAATAGTTGGAGCTCGGACTATTTGTCTCGGATAATAAAGGCAGGGATACGCTGTTGTTTTCACTAATGTTCTCTTCTTTCTACTAGATAATTTACGTCATATACATTTATCAGCTTGACAGAGGTCTCCGATTACCGCATGGGACAGTTTCATTTTATGGCTTTTAAGAAAGGGGGATAGAAAATAGATACGATACTAACTTGAATAGGCAATGTTTTAATAAATGTAAAAAATTGCCTAAAATTAAATTTTTAATATTATTTTAAAGGTTTTAACATGTGTGATGCTGTGATAGAAAAAAAATATGGATATTTTAGAAAACCTTTCTTTTCTCCACTTCACCAGCTGGATACGAAGGAAAGAATTATTCATATCTAGAAAGGGGGCCACCTGCATTGATGACTTAGTTGGAGAGCAGGCTATACTATTTATTATATGAAAGAGCCCCTCACCTTCTCTTGTTTAGTCCTACTACAACGGTGAATGGATGGATGGATGGCCCTTTTTCCAACTGTAAAAAACATGCCAAGTTGAAAATCATGCCAAGTTGAAAATCATATATATATATATATATATATATATATATATATATATATATATAGAGAGAGAGAGAGAGAGAGAGAGATTTGAGAATTTAAAACTATATTTGATGAGTTACGCGGAGTAGACTAGTTTCATTATGATGAGAGAGCCTTCCATTCCTCAGCTCCTCAACCTTAAAAGAAAAGGCTGACCACTCGTGTCATTTTCCTTTTTGTCTTTAATTTAATTGTTAATGTTTCTTTGGGTTTTAGAATGTCATGCTAAAATCGCTTTAAAATGCCACTATTTGTTCGTGTTCCACTTGATAGACTTTCTCCAACTGTTAGAGGAATGCTATGCAGACCCCTTGGAGGTCCGACTTCACTGACCAATAATAATTTCATACTACTAAAAGCTCCTCTGTAGAGCCGGTTCTACCCTTTGAAGTCTTTCATTAAAAAATAAAAATAAAAATGAATATTTTTCTCTCATTTTTTCTGCTTTACATCTAAAGCTTCTTACTTAATGATTAGGTCTCTTGGAGTCTCCCATTAAAAAACAAAACAAAAATGAATACTTTTCTCTCATTTTTTCTGCTTTACATCTAAAGCTTCTTACTTAATGATTAGGTCTCTTGGAGTCTCCCATTAAAAAACAAAACAAAAATGAATACTTTTCTCTCATTTTTTCTGCTTTTACATTTAAAGATTCTTAATGATTAGGTCTCTCTCTTTTCAACCTTGTCCTGAAAATAGATATTACTTTTAGGCTATGTTTGGGGTTGAAAAATTCGATTACATAATGGTCATATAGTGGTCATTAGGGTGGCAAAACCTGACACGACCCCCAAACCCCACCCGCCAACCCGCCTCTTAGGCGGGTTCGGGTTAAGCTATAAACGGGTTTGTGTCATAAACGGGTCGACCCACCTGACCTGTTTATTAAACGGGTCGGGTTCGTGTTAGGGGTATGCCAACCCGGCTGACCCATTTAATAAACATGTTAGGTGGGTGGGTCAACCCGACCACCCGACCCGCCAACCCGCCCGCTAACCCGTCAACCCGTTGACCCGACCCGCCAACCCGCCCGCTAACCCGTCAACCCGTTTACCCGACCCAACCCGTTTATTAAATGGGTTGGCGGGTCGTGTCGGGTTACCCGTTTAAAAAATGGGTCGGGTTCGTGTTTGCCACAGCCGACCCGTTTAATAAACGGGTCAGGTTCGGGTTGAGGTATGCTGACCCGCCGGGTCGACCAGCCAACCCGCCGGGTCGACCCGCCAACCCGACCCGATTGCCACCCCTAGTGGTCATGGATTTAGCAAATCCTCAAACTCTTTAAAATCCATTAAGGATTCCCCACTTTCATAGTTATGTGGTTTGGGATCTAGCTTTTACCCTCATAAATGAACTGAGAAGGACACCGTCGTGAATTGAAGTTGACAAATTAAGTTCATGTTTGGTTTCCAAACAATTTTGGAAGTGGAGATTCCACACTTACCACTCCGGTGACCTTCGTTAGTCACTTTCCAAACTAAGCCTTAGATTCATTCAATCCTGATATTAAAGTGAAGTTGGCTTAGACCTTCTATCTCTATGCAGCATAGGGTTCATAAGGATTAGACATGAATCAGATCATGCTTGATATGAAAAAAAAATGTGTACAATGGATTTGGATATGAGCTTGGATCCCAATCAGTTTCAATGAAATTATATCACATCTAGTATAAAATATTAATGCTATTACTGCATCTAACAAAAGAAAACTGAAACAAGGCTTTTTTTATATGTAAACAATGAAAACGTATCAGACTTGATTTGAGCCCAATCAAGGATCCAATATAAAATATTATTGATTCAAGAATAACATGACTAAACCAATCCAAACATGATAACTGTTGAGAGAAAGAGACCTTCCCCATTTTAAATAGTAATAGACTCTACCGGTGGAGTCAGTTCCACCACTTGATCCCTTCCATATGGTATGACCGGATTTATGGCCAAATCAGCAAAGAAAGTGCTAATTTCACAATGGAGGCTGATGATTGATGGCATGGATGGTTGTAATTTCAAAACACAATGTGTTTTATTAAATGACCTTGTTTGTCCTCCATTTGAGATCGTTTACTCTTTACTGTTAGAGGAATTGGATCCAATCTATATCTAAATGGATTAAGCCCACCCGCAGGGAGAGACCTCTCCCACATGGAAACCTCTATATACGTTGGAAAAGGTTTCTCTCATAAAGAAACCAACCAAAATGAGAATAAAGAGATTAAGAAGGTTCAAAAGGCAAACAATCCTTTGTTGTAAAAGATTCCTTAGATGAAAGGGTTACAAAAACTTTTGCAACTTATAATTATTTAATGGAACCCCCTCTCTCTAAAATTAGTTGAGAGAGAAAGAGGAGATAACCTTCCTGTAGACATAGGTGTGTGTGAAGTGCATCGAGTGATTGTGTGAACGCTTTCATTTACAATAACCCACTAAAAGGAAATGGGTTTCATGCATCCCCATCTTCATACCACTTTTTGAGATTTCATTGATGCAAGTTGTTTTGATCAAATCAGACTCGATGGTTCATTTATTAACTAAAAGAGAGCATTTTCCAGCTCCAGCACAGTCACCAGACACAGGTGGAGAGTATCCATCGCCGCCAGCCCCGACCGGTTATGCTCCACCACCTGCTCCACAAGGTATGCTCCGTACTTCTGTTGCAATGTTTGATGTAGTGTATAGCTAGCTCGTCCATGATGTCGTCGGCTCTCTTATGTATAGTCACAATCTTAAGTTTACCAGGTCGATCTTCAGTCTCATATGTTCACCTCAATATCAATAAGTTTACTAGATTGATCTGAACACAAATAATTGTAGATAAGATATTGTCCAAATTCAGATAACGCTAGATCACATGATCTGAGTCCTAGTCTGAATACAGATCTGGATGCGAATTAGACTCATATCTACCAAAAATAAATGGTGATGAACTTTAATATATGTTCGGATGTCCAAGCTAACCTGATCCATGTGCACCTTTTCTGTCGATGCCCATGATAAGATGACTTATGATTTACCATCATCATCATATTGCTTTAGATCTCTTAAAGAGGGGTAAATTCTTCCAACTTGATTCTGAATGAGGATGCATATAACTTTGTTAGATCTCTTAACACTGGATCCAATCTATATCTAAATAGATTAAGCCCACGTGGGGGGAGAGACCTCTCCCGCATGGAAACCTCTATACACGTTGGAAAAGGTTTCTCTTGTAAAGAAACCAATCAAAGATAAGAATAAAGAGCTTAAGAAGGTTCTAAAGGCAAACAATCCTTTGTTGTTAAAGATTCCTTAGATGAAAGGGTTACAAAAACTTTTGCAACTTATAATTATTTAATGGAACCTCCTCTCTCTAATTAAAATTAGTTGAGAGAGAAAGAGGAGATAGCCTTCCTGTGGGCATAGGTGTGTGTGAAATGCATCCAGTGATTGTGTGAACGCTTTCATTTACAATAACCCACTAAAAGGAAATGGGTTTCAATCATGGTAGATGTTTATGCGATCTTGTGTATGCATCTTAGTGATCTTCCGCTCCCTCCTGCTGACGCTACCTCTCCTTTGCCGCAATCTGGGCAAGCGGCTACGGTGTGAGCCCGTTTTATCTGTCTGATGTTCTTTTTTCTTGTGCTTTCGTTTTGTTTTGGCTTTTGCTCTTGTTCAGTTCATGGGTTTAACATTTTGTTGATCTTCATGAGTGGTAATGTTGAATTACTTTCGGCTCAATGGTACATTTATTATCTAAAAGAGAGCATTTTCCAGCTCCAGCACAGCCACCAGACAGAGGTGGAGAGTATCCATCGCCGCCTGCCCCGACCGGTTATGCTCCACTACCTGCTCCACCATCTTCACAAGGTATGCTCCGTACTTCTGTTGCAATGTTTGATGTAGTTTATAGCTAGCTCGTCCATGATGTTGTCGGCTCTCTTATGTGTAGTCACAATCTTAAGTTTACCAGGTCGATCTTCAGTCTCATATGTTCACCTCAATATCAACACGAATAATTGTAGATAAGATATTGTCCAAATTCAGATAAAGCTAGATCACATAACCTGAGGCCTAGTCTCAATACAGATCTGGATGCGAATTAGACTCAAATCTACCAAAAGTAAATGGTGATGAACTTTAATATATGGCTCGGATGTCCAAGCCAACCTGATCCATGTGCACCTTTACGGGCAATGCCCATGATAAAATGACTTCTTCCAACCTGATTCAGAATGAGGATGGATATATATAACTTTGTTAGAGCTCTTAACACTGGATTTGGTAATGCCAATATCCGGGCCAGATTTAGCCCATTCACTTATCCATATTCTATACAAGCAGACCTAAAAGGGGAGGCTACTTAAATTGAGGGAGACACATGGACACATGGAGAAAAACTTCCACCAATGTTGAGATTTTCCAGCTATGTCCCATGTATCTGCCCTCTTGAACGTGTCATTTGGTCCCATGCAAGTCTTTCAGGATCATGCCTGATACAGAAAAAATATTGAAATTAATTTGTATGATGGATTCTAATATGAGCTTGGATCCCAATGAGTTCAAATGAAATCGGGTCAAATCTGGTACAAAATATTAATGATATTAGTGGATCTAGTAAAAGAATCACCTTATGTTTTCCCGCTTCAATATATGTAATCTGATAGTAAACTATTTGTATTTAACATTAGATGAAATCAAATTTTTTAAAATGACTAAAATATGCTTTAAGAAATGACATTTTTAAAATGCATAGTTTTTTTGACATTATAAGTCTTTTGAAGTTTCAAAAAAAAAAGTCAAACATTTTTTTCCAAAAAAATAACTTTATAAATATATGAAAGTTACCATTTTGATCACAAAAAATAACCATGCATTTTAAAAATAGCATTCTTTTAAAGATATTGTAGTTACTTTCATAAGTTTGAATTCATCTAATGTTAAATACAACTGGTTTAATGTTATATTAAGTTTATGCATTAGCTACCCTTGTGGGTAAGGAGCCCCTTAGTTCAAACTTATAGGGTGAGATGTTTTTGACCAAATTTGACTTCATAGATGTGTTCGACATAGTCAAAATGTTTACAATTGACTCTTAGATCATAGGTTTTTGATATAAAAATGTTTTTCAGATTTAAAAATTTGCATGGTGTAGACAATTGATTTTTTTCCTTATAAAATCTAGATATGTGACAAAAGAACATGATCCAAAGGTCAATTTCTACTAAACTTAATGTGTAAATAACTTCCAGAGTGTCATATGTATAAAAAACTAAAAAACACAAAAATGGTACTTTTGTTTTAAATAAGATGTGACACCCCAAAATACTTACTCACAAATTTACAAAAAGCATAATTACTTAATACTAATAGGAGTGATTATCTTGGGTGACTTACAAACGTTCGAGACCGGCTTTCATCAATTAGGAAATGAAACATCATTCCAAATAATTATTACAACCCATTGATAATCATCAAGTCTTAAAATTGGTAAATAAGCAATTTAAAATCCAAGTTTAAATAGGACATCTTAAAAAAAATATGGTTTCATGGTGCTACCCGCTGTGATTCCCGCAATCACTCTAGAGAATATCATTCGCTTCATGAAAAATGGTAATATGGAAGGGGTCACCCCAACCCGCACTCGGGTGATCCAGTAATATGCACAACCTCAAACTGATGTGCATAAGGCACCCAAATGGTTTTCTTTGAAAACCAAAGGCTCATACACGAGCCAAGCATATATGCAAAAGAACTTAATTTTATAATTTTGGGTACACATACCATAACCCCTTTTTGCTCTTTAGCTGTATGTGCCTTGTGATCCTATTGTGAGATATCACACACAAATTCCATTGATCCTTTTGATCAAATGGCACCACATGGGTTCTATGGAACTATGTGTTTAGCTCTTTGCACAACATTGTCCTTGCAAATATTTATCAACAATATATAGTAGTTCATGCAATGAACAATAATTGGGGTATGCACACACATCAATCAAACCACAAGCGCGGCAAGATACTATACAGATATTTCAGTCCTTGCCATATTCATTGGGACCCCCAAACATGAGACGTAGCTAACGGCCGTCTTGGGGGGGGGGTGCACATTTAACCTGCTTCGGTAATATTTTGTATTTTGTCAAATCACTTGATCCGGCCTCTTTTAGGGTGCATTTACTCTTTATAATAATCCACAAAAAGTTGGTTTTTTAGTTGATTCGCTTCGCCAAAACAGCATCACTAGCAGTAGTCAATAGGGACCAAAAAATGGCATGATAATGGTATGTTTTATTGACTAAAAGATCTTGTTTTCCAGCTCCATCGCCTTCACCACCGGGTGTGGACTCGCCTCCACCGCCGGATGTATACACTCCACCACCACCGTCGCGACCAGGCTCACCTTATAAACCAGGATATTTACAAGGTACATTCATACTTCTCTTGACTTGTTTGATGTGGTGTACAGCTAGCGAGTCTCCAATATTAAGTTTACGTGGTGGATCTTCAGTCTCATATGTTTATCTGAGTATCAATTAGTTTACCAGGTCGAGCAGAAGACGAATAATTGTACAGAAGTTAGTTTACCCACCTCGCAAACTTCGTGAGCTGTTTTGCTATGAAGTTAAGAGTTTGTACTGATACTTACCAAAAACAAAAGGTGATAAACTTTCACATATGGATGTGATCTAGGATATTTCAAAGTTTAAAAATCAATGGCCCAACGTCTTTGTAAATATTTAAATCACATTTTTCATAAAAGATATACATGATCCGACAGTCAATTCCTACCAAATGATCCACACAGAATGCATATGGTGGATTGGATTTGCAAAAAATCATAGAAAATGCCTAGTTCATACTCTCGTTCACATATTTCCAGTAAACATATATATTCTATGGACCCCACCACACACACACACACACACACATATATATATATATATATATATATATATATATATATATATATATATATATATATATATATATATATATATATATATAATGGCAGAGTCCAGACCTAAGTTTTCAGCCATAAAACAATATACGTATCTCAGAATAAAGTTTAAGTGGACCATTATTTTTCTCTTGGAACTTGGAGAAATTGAACGAAATTGATAAAAAATTGACAGGGTTTCTCAACCTTGACTGTGGACTCCAAGTGGGTTCAAACTACACCAGCGAGACAGGCCTAGTTTACACTTCGGATGACGGGTACACGGACAATGGGGTGAGCAAACAGGTCGATTCTAGCATTGCCAACAGCGTCCCAAGGATGTACCAGACAGTCAGAGCCTTCCCGGATAGCAATAGGAATTGCTATGATCTATCACCCATGAATGAGGGGAGCAAGTACCTGGTCCGTGCCTCTTTCATGTATGGCAACTACGATGGTTTGAGCTCACCACCAAGTTTTGACATCTATTTTGGTGTGGACTTGTGGGATAGTGTAAAGCTGGACAATGAGTCCCATATTTTTTGGACTGAGGTGACTGGTGTGGCTCGTTCAACGGCCGTAAGCGTCTGCCTTGTGAAAACAGCTAATGGAATACCTTTCATTTCTGGGCTGGAGGTTCGACGTATCGACGGAATCTTCTCACCTGCCAACCTTTCCCTCTCTGTTGTGACGATCATGAGAATAGATGTTGGAGCATCCACCGTGACAAGGTGAGCAACTTATTCCTGTGATAAAAAATGAGCTTCTTACCACCGAGGTGGTATCCCATGTATTAAGCGGGATCCTGTGTCAAGCTGAAGGCCCAGGATCGAATCCCTCTGCCATATGGGGGCGGCTGTTGTTCCGGTAGGGTCAGTCTAACCCAAGCTTGCCTTTTCAAAAAAAAAAAACGAGTTTTTTCCTTTCTTTTTTTCATACATCTCGGTATTGGGAACTTTTGAACACGAATCTTATCATTTAAATTGTATGGGTTCCATCATACATTCAATCCAAGCCATCCAATCAACGGCTTCTGTTGGAAGGTTTGGATTGAACGTATGATGGATCCCATCTTATTTCAAAAGTTCGGATCCGTGATGGGGTGTTTGAAAGTGTATGTTATAAAGCAATTCAAGGGAGCAAAAACATTGCCCATGACCACGAGTAGCAGGGCTACTGTGCTGTTGCCACTTGCCAGTGGGATCGGCTTAAGACATTCAAGTTGAAGGATGTCATGACTTCAATACCCGAGATAGGTATCCTTTGCCCTATTGCAAAAGCAGCAGGTTTCCTGTGCAAACAATATGTTTGTGGTATGAGGTGCCAAGGTGATAAGAATAGAAGCTGGTACATTTGGGCTCTCACTACAATTCTTCTAATGTGGACCTTCGATCCATCTTGTGATATCCGTTTCATTCTATCATCTTGGAGGGTAAGGGGGTGGCTGAGAGGTTTTAACTGCCTGAGGGCGAGCCTAACAGTAGAGCAACAATCCCGCTGTGTCCTTGAGACATTGGTCAGAACAAGCCGGCAAACAGGAAGAACAGACTTAAAGAAAATGTAGTTGTAGCCAAAGAGCAACAAAATTAACTTACAGCTCCAACTTTCTGGGCAAGCTAGACCTCCAATCCAGGACGTCACTATGGTTCTCTCGATAAGAGAAATCCGTTTGAGCTGCAGGTACCCAGATGATCCATTTGATCGCATATGGACACCAGATGATGATGCATACGGGATCCCACTCAACACAACTCAGAAAGTAAAGGAAGAGACAAGATTGCGATTTGGATTGCCTTCCCGTGTAATGCAGACTGCCGTCTACAAGCTCCTCAATCCACCCGATCGCATAGACATCACTTGGCCTACTGATCCGAATGCCAGTTACTATATCTTCTTGGCATTTGCAGAGCTGTTACAGTACCCCAAAAACGAAAACAGAAGCATCATTATAATGAAAAACGGAGAGGAATGGGGTGATTCTTTTATTCTTGACTACCACAGTAGCTTTGTGGTGTACTCACCGGAGCCCATGACCCAAGGTCATTTTTTGATGTCGCTACAGCCAGCCGACAATACCACCACATATGGTCCTATGCTAAACGCATTCGAGGTTTACAAAGCTGTTAGTGCTTCGGCATCTTCTACCTTTCGCCAAGATGGTGTGTGGCTTGAAACTTAATTACTATGCTTTCTTTTCTTATATAG
Source organism: Nuphar pumila (assembly GCF_984573655.1). Lineage (NCBI taxonomy): Eukaryota > Viridiplantae > Streptophyta > Magnoliopsida > Nymphaeales > Nymphaeaceae > Nuphar > Nuphar pumila. Next base: position 29,328,285 of record NC_143263.1, on the reverse strand, counting down.
CAATCTATGTCACATGGATACGGCTGCAGATACGAGGATTCAGCCATTTTTGTCAAGTTTCCAATATGACTTGTATATAAACTTATAGAGGGATACGGAGCGGCAATCAAAACAGAGTATCCGTGTGACATAGATGGCAATAGAAGCTAAATATAGATCTATCACTAATATATACGATCTCTTTTTTGCACTTGATTTGCAGTCGAAGCGATGGTGGCAATCAAAGAGTATTATCAGCTGAAGAAGAGAAACTGGAGAGGTGATCCATGCCTTCCACAGAATTCCTTTTGGGATGGGTTGACTTGCAACTATGATAATGCTTCGGCACCAAGAATAATTAGTCTGTGGGTGGCATTCCGCTCTCTACTTTCTCCTCAATAGAATTCTTTTTTTTTCCTGTCTTTTCTTCTTTTTTTGGTAGTTCATGATTTATAATAATCAGTAGCTCATTCCATGCACCCATTCCTTAGGGATCTTTCTAATTGGGGACTAGACGGCTACATTACAGATTTCATAGCAAATTTGACATCGATCAAATCACTGTAAGCATAACACTCCATGAAATGGTGATTTTCTACTTGGTTTGTTTTGTAACTAATTCCATTCTCATGTTCACATTTCAGGAATTTGTCAGGCAATAACTTGAAGGGTTCAATACCTGGTTCTCTAGAGAATCTAAAAGATCTATCTGTACTGTAAGCATAATTCTAGTTTTTACTTTTTTTTCTCTTTTTTATTTTTGTTAAGGTAATCAACTTTATTTGGTGGTACAAAAACTTGATATACCCGGGTGACAAGAAGTCATCAGTACAGAGATAACCAATCTCAAAATCAGGTAACTACATAACCAACAACTGCAAACCGCAACATGAACTGTTTAAAGCCCTCATAGGCCACCTAACCAGGGATTTGGAGCCCTCATGGGCAAGTTTCATCTGTAATTGAAAAGAAAAGAAGTGCAGAAAACTGAGCAGAATCATGTAACTGCATAAACTATAATCCCCTGTATAACAGGGGGTTTCCCCTGTTCTTGATACTTTTTCTTGCATTGTCAGTCCTTCCACCATTGATACTAGCAGCCTGTTACGATGAAATTCAACCGATTCCTTACAGAACCTGCACAGCTGATAATGGCCACTATTGCCTGACCTCTGTCCAATACTTTTATTGTTGTAACATCAAAATGGCCGCACTACCCACTCCCCCCAACAGAAAATTTACTTGCTGCTTTGGCATACAAAGGACTCACTGCTCATCTAACTTGTTCTCCACTACAAGCCTGCACCCAATGCCGATTCTTCAGCCTTGCCTGCCATAACATCTCCACAAACCACTCTTAACTGTTGGTATTCTACTCATCTCTGCCAAATCTTCTGCCACCCAGCCAAGAGAAGTCTCGACCTGCCCATTTAACTCCAATCCATATTTTCACTTCGCCTGCTGTAAGCTATATTGAATTGCATCAACATGTTTTATACTTATT